>NC_058521.1:394934554-395556340 GCF_904849725.1 Hordeum vulgare subsp. vulgare | reverse complement strand
GGTGATGAGGAGGAGGCACCCGAGACAAGCTTGGAGGAGGAGGTGGAGAGAATGAAAGTGGGGAAACTGAGTGTGGTAGGTGGCTGTCCAAAATATCTAGCTGGTCCCAGGTTACTAATGGCGCACCACCTACATATGCGACATTAGTAACCCTGGTTACTAATGGCGCACCTTCTGTGGTGCGCCATTAGTAGTTCTGCAAAAAAAAAAAATAGTAGTGGCGCACCACCAACAGATGCGCCATTAGTAACACTTGTTACTAATGGCGCACTAGCTGTGGTGCGCCATTAGTAGTTTGCAAAAAAACATTTAGTAGTGGCGCACTACCAATAGATGCGCCATTAGTAACCCTAGTTACTAATGGCGCACCAGCTACTGGTGCGCCATTAGTAGTTTTGCAAAAAAATAAAAATAAAAAAATATAGTAGTGGCGCACCAAGTGTGTGGTGCGCCATTAGTGTCCATCACACTAATGGCACACCTGCACATGGTGCGCCACTACTATATAGTAGTGGCGCACTGTTTGTGTGGTGCGCCATTAGTATCTATATCATCTATAGCCCTTTTCCTAGTAGTGATTAGAAGAAGAACAAAAAGAAGAAGGAGAAGAAGAAGAAGAAGAAGAAGAAGAGGACGAGGACGAGGAGAAGAAAGAAGAAGAAGAAGAAGAAGAATAAGAAGAAGAAGAAGAAGAAGAAGAAGAAGAGGAGGAGGAGGAGGAGGAGGAGGAGAAAGAAGAAGAAGAGGAGGAAGAAGAAGAAGAAGAAGATGATGATGATGATGATGAAGAAGAAGAAAAAGAATAGGAGGAGAAAAAGAGGAGGGGAGGAGGAGGAGAAAAAAGAAGAAGAAGAAGAAGAAGAAGAAGAAAAGAAGAAGAAGAAAAAGAGGAGAGAGGAGAAGAAGAAAGAAGAGGAAAAGGGAACCCCGGCACCCCGAAACTAACCCTCGACCCCCGACCCCTGACGCCCGACGCCACCTGACACCCGACCATCGACCCCCGACGCCACTGACCCCCAACCCCCGACCCCCGACGCCACTGACCACCGACGCCACTAACCCTCGACCCCCGACGCCACTGACCCCCGACGCAGACCCTCGGCCCACGACTCTCGACCCCCGACGCTCGAGGCCACCAACAACCCCCGACCCCCGACCCAACTGACACCCGACATCACTGACCCTCGACCCCCAACTTCACTGACCCTCGACCCCCGACGCCACTAACCCGCCACCCCCCTCCCCTAACGGCTCTCGCGCCCACTAGCCGCTCTCTCTCTCTCTCGCCCTCCCTCTCTCTCTCGCCTGCCCACCTCCCGCCGTCGCCGTCGTCGGAGCCGCCCCGCCCACCCAAGCCCGCTTCTGCCCTCGCGGCGCCCCTGCCGCCACCGGCCGCGCGCCCCTGCCCCCTACCATCGTCCACCGCCGCCCCCGCCGCCCCCTGCCGTCGTCCACCGCCGCCGCCGCCGCCCACACCACCCCGCCGGTGAGTTCTTCCTCTTTTTCTTTTTTAATAAGTTAATTTATTTAGTTAGTTTATTAGGTTAGTTTTTTATTATATATCGGGTAATTTAGTTAGATTATTAGGCTAATTAGGTTAGTTAGTTAGGTTAGAAGAAAAAAAGTGGAAAAGCAGAAGGAAAAAAAATGAAAAAGAAAAAAGGAAACGAAGAAAACAATTAGAAGAAGAACAAAAAGAAGAAGGAGAAGAAGAAGAAGAAGAGGAGGAGGAGGAGGAGGAGGAGGAGAAAAAAGAAGAAGAAGAAGAAGAAGAAGAAGAAGAAGAAGAAGAAGAAGAAGAAGAAGAAGAAGAAGAAGAAGAAGAGGAGGAGGAGGAGGAGGAGGAGAAAGAAGAAGAAGAGGAAGAAGAAGAAAAAGAAGAAGAAGATGATGATGATGAAGAAGAAAAATAATAGGAGGAGAAAAAGAGGAGGGGGAGGAGGAGGAGAAAAAAGAAGAAGAAGAAGAAAAAGAGGAGAGAGGAGAAGAAGAAAGAAGAGGAAAAGGGAACCCCGGCACCCCGAAACTAACCCTCGACCCCTCACCCCTGACGCCCGACGCCACTGACCCCCGACCATCGACCCCCGACGCCACTGACCCCCGACCCCCGACCCCCGACGCCACTGACCGCCGACGCTACTAACCCTCGACCCCCGACGCCACTGACCCCCGACCCAGACCCTCGGCCCACGACTCTCGACCCCCGACGCTAGAAGCCACCAACCCCCGTCCCCCGATGCCACTGACACCCGACATCACTGACCCTCGACCCCTGACTTCACTGACCCTCGACCCCCGACGCCACTGACCCCCCACAACCGACGCCACTAACCTCCCGACCCCTGATGCCACCGACGCTCGACGGCACTGACTCCTGACGCCACTAAGCCCCGACCCCCGACTCCTCTTCTGCCTTCTGTTGAACGAGAAGGTGCTTTTCGGCCTTCCAGAGGCCCACGGGGTCATAGTTTTGTAAATTATGAGTTAGGTCACATATTTTCTGATTATGTTAATTATAAAAACAGCGTTTTTGTGTTGATCGTGTGAATTTCAATGTGCAGTTGTTCGACGACCTCCACGTGCGTTGGACGAGCTCCGCCCTTGCGTTTGTTGGTGAGCACAAATGACTTCTCCTCCTACCCCCTTAATTTGCTCTGTCCCGGTCTTCGTGCCGATGAAACTTGCTAGCTATAGGTTTCTTCAATCATGAATATGCGTGACCAGTATGCGTCTCCCGTTCGAAAGGGCGACATCTATAAATATGCATTTCTTTGCATATTTATAACTGCCATCCTTTCGAATTGTCCAACATTATCCATGGACAGCCCGAGAATGTGTAGATTGGGTTTGTTTTCCCGTATGCTGTGCTCCGGATTCGATGCGGAATTTCCTCAGTGCCTCCCTTGTTGTTCTCCGGGTACACATCCTCTTTGATTATTGCCGAGACGTGTATCAGGAGAACTGCGGGGAGGTGCTGCCGAAATTCTGTGTCGCATCTCGAGCAGAGCATGGGAAAACGAACCCAATCTACACATATTCAGGTGGGATTAGGAACTATCTTTACCTATTAGCGTGTAGGTTGCATGGACGTAATAAAACTGACAAACTTGATTAGCGTATGAATATAGATGATGAATTATATATTTATTTCTTGTGCCCCCATAGGTAGCTAGGCAACATTAGTGATCGTGCTTGGATGTACACTGGTCACCCTAGTCAGAAAGACATGCCCCATGAATGGTTAACAAAAAATTGGGGGTTTGTGAGAGCCGCATTTGCAAATGGCCAGCAAAAAACATGGTGCCCCTGTCCCAACTGCCACAACTGGAAAAAGCAGACAGAGTTTGAAATGGGTAAACACCTGTAGAAGTGGGGTTTTACGCCTAATTATACGGTGTGGACTTTTCATGGTGAGTCAGACCAACGTGCCAGAGCTGAGGTGATTCCTCGTCGCACCGACGAGCATGGTACCGGTATTGAAGACATGGTGCAAGACTTTGATGATGCTCGGGATTCGGACGATGAGATGGAGGAATCTGCAAAGGCCTTCTATGAAATGTTGGAGTCTTCAAAACGTCCTCTCCACGAGCAGACTGAGCTTTGTCAGCTGGATGCCATCGCGCAAGTAATGGATCTGAAGGCTCAATTCAACCTAGGCAGAGAATGCTACGACGCGATGATGACGATATTTGGACGCTTTCTACCCAAAGGCCATGTACTGCCTGCAAACATGTACTAGTCAGAGAAAATCCTCCGTGTACTTAAGATGCCCTATGAGAAGATACATGGCTTGAGTATGCGGCCTTGAACTATCGCCCCATTTGCAATTCTTCGAGGTATATTGTGGTAGACAACGGTATGGGTGAGAAGAATCAGACCAAAATCCCCATTAGTGTTCTTCGGTATCTGCCAATCGTACCAAGACTTCAACGACTTTTCATGGTCGAAGAGACGGCCAGACAGATGAGGCACAAATTGGGCAAAAGAACCGAACTAGATGCGGATGGGAACAAGATGCTGGTACACACTTCAGATGGTTTTGCGTGGAGGCACTTCGATTCATTACATAAGGATAAATCGGAAGATCCAAGGCAACCTAGAGTTGCCATCAACACGGATGGGTTCAATGTGTATGGTATGACGGCAGCACAATACAGTTGTTGGCCTGTATTTGTCATTCCACTAAATTTGCCACCCGGAGAGGTTATGAAAAGAAAGAACATTTTCTAGACATTGATAATTCCAGGGCCCAACTATTCGGGGAAGAATATGAATGTGTACATGCAGCCGCTTAAGGATGAGTTGCAAGAAGCCTGGGATAATGGAATCAAGACCTACGACGCGGCTACCAAAACAAATTTAAAAATGCATGTGTGGTACATGTACTCGACGCATGATTATCCGGCGTTTGCGCTATTCGCTGGCTGGTGTGTGCATGGAAGGTTCCCGTGCACCACATGCAAGGCAGCTCTTCAGTTCCGTTGGCTGCAGGCTGGTCGCAAGTATTCTTGCTTCGACATGCATAGACAATTCCTGGATCCTGACCATAAGTTCAGAAAAGACAAGAAGAATTTCATCAAAGGTAGAGTTGTCAAAAACACTGCACCAGCTGCGTTGACAGGCCAACAAACCCTTGAATAGTTAAACTCTCTCGAGCCTGATCCTTTGCGTCCAGGATACTTTAAAGGGTATAATACGGAACACGCCTGGACTCACATGTCATGCTTATGGGATCTTCCTTACTTCAAAGACCTCCTTTGCCCACACAACGTCGACGTGATGCACACTGAAAAGAATATTGCGGAGGCCATTTTGGGTACATTGTTCGGTATAGAGGGGAAGTCAAAAGATAATCCTAAGGCTAGAATCGACTTGGAGGCTCTATGTGATAGACCGTTGCAAAAGTTGCGACAACGGAAAGGAAAGCAAAGCATAGCGAAGCCAAAGGCATGGTTCAATCTCGAAAGGCCAGCTATGAGGGAAATTCTATTGTGGGTGAAAATGCGGTTGATGTTCCCCGATGGGTATGCTGCGAATCTAAAGAGGGGAGCGAGTCTTGAGAAATTGAAAATATTTGGGCTCAAGAGTCATGATTGGCACATATGGATTGAGCGGGTAATGCCGGTGATGTTGCGTGGCTTTATCCCTGAGGATGAATGGCTAGTACTGGCAGAGCTGAGCTATTTCTTCCGTTCTCTTTGTGCGAAAGAACTATTAGCTGGCATGCTAGATGAAATTGAAGAGTTGGCGCCGGAGTTGATCTGCAAATTAGAAAAGATCTTTCCACCGGGCTTCTTTAATCCAATGCAACATTTGATTTTGCATCTCCCGACCGAGGCAAGAATGGGGGGGCCCGTTCAAAATCGATGGTGCTACTCAACTGAGAGGATGCAGAAGACGCTTCAAGCTAAGTGTAAAAATAAACGTAGAATTGAAGCATCGATGGCCGAGGCATTCATTACTGAGGAGGCGGCAAACTTCGTGACAGCACACTACGAAGCAAAAAAATCATCATTTGCGTAACCCGAAGCCTAGGTACAATGATGGCGATCCAAAAAAAGTTTGATCCAACCTCAGCCTATTCAAAGGTAAGCTCACACCATCCGGTGCTTCGAAAGGGAAATCGTTGGATGTCGAAGAATGGCGGATCATTTCTTTGTATATCTTCACCAACCTAACACAAGTGCGGCCGTACATCGAGTAAGTTCTCGGTAATTTATTGTTCCGCAACTTCTAATTGCTTTGAACTACTCGTATTCCCAGATATTTGATATAGTCGATACGTCGCCGAATTCTCGGATGGAGAGGTCATCGAAACGGATTCTGTCGAAGAGTATGAGCTTCTCGCAAAGCATGGAGGCGACTATCCCGGTTTCATCTCTTGGTTCAAACAAAGGGTAATTAATTACCATTAAGGGCCCATTTGATTTCTTGGTCTAATTTGCGGCTAATGCATCCATTCTTTCGTATTAAACTTGTAGGCTGATGCTGAGTCTATGGACGCCGAGTTGAGACAAGTCGCTAATGGTTTTGACTATAAGGTCCGTTCATTTGACAAATACAACATCAACGGGTATCACTTTCGTACCTTTGGCAAAGAGCTATATATGCCCGACCTGAAGACTACAAATTGTTCTGTCTCTGCTATCGGCGAAGGAGACACCGAGTATTATGGAAGAGTTGAAGCAATTTATGAACTTCTATTCTATGGTGAAAACCCACCGACCGTCGTAGTCTTCGAATGTTAATGGTTTGAGCCAAGGGAGACTAGAAGGACTCATGAACATATAGGACTAGTCGAAATCAACCAAAACACCCACTTAGATGTTCCCGATGTCTATATTACGACTCAACAGGCGACACAAGTTTTCTATCTACCGTGGGCCTGCCAAACTGATCCAAATCACAAAGGTTGGGATGTCGTTTATGAAATGCCACCACATTTTAGACCACCTACCCTCAATGAAGAGGATTACGAACCTCACATTAACCCAGACACATATGAAGGAGAATTCTTCCAAGAAACATGTATGTCCAAGAAACGTTTCAAGAACCGCTCTACTTCACCCCAGAACATTGAAGTAGACAGCGACAGTGAATCCGTCTTAACCCCTGAGCCCGAACAGGAAGAGCTGGAAGAAGAAGAGGTTACTGCTGCGGATGACCTGTCACTTCTTGACCGATTACATAATGGTGGCCTTCCACATTTTCTTCGTGATAGTGATGATGATGATGCATTTATTGATGATAGTGATGATCATGATGCATTTACTGACCCCGAAGCATATATAGACGAGCACGATTGTTATTAGTTCATGTCAGGTATTCAACTAAATTTTATAACTTTTATTACTCATGTTGGCATTTATGTTGTACTAATTTCATTTACTCTTTGTCATGACAGGTGTTGAAAGATGGTGGGAAAGGGTCGAAAGCACTCCGCAGCTCCTTCTTCGTCGGCGGGTGATGGGATGGGTACTTCCATTCCTGCCTTGCCTCTTCGGAGACCGTTCCTATCTACTCTTCAAGGAGCGCCCCCCGTGAGAGGAGGTCGACCCCCGGCGAAGCCGAGAGGTACTAAAGGTACACGTTGTATTCATGTTGGTATTTATGTTGTACTCATGTTGTATGCATATTGGTATGTATATACATTTGATTACTCATGTTGGTATTTATGTTGTACTAAAGGTACACGTGGCCGCGGGAGAGGTACGGCGGTGGAGGCTACACAGTCTCCGCCACCACCCCAAGCTGATTCACCTGAGCACATGACTTCTAGGGTGGATTCGTTTGAGGTGGAGGCTGCACGGTCTCCTGTTCACGAGCCTCGGGTCGACGAGCCTCAGGTCGACGAGCCTTCGACCCACGAGACTCGTGTCCCAGAGGCTTCATTCCAGGCGACTCTGGAGCAAAGCAGGGATGAAGGTACGTCCCAAGAGACCCAGTGGGATACCTGGGCTGAGCCAAGTGGCCATGGTGGTAGCGACGGGGAGCTGGGTGGGGGGTACTGTCTACCAGCGTGGTAGTTCGGGGCTCCCGCTCGTGCCGGCGACCCCCCGAGCAGATGTGGTCGATTAGGCCAAATGGGGACAAGTAAGTTGATTTACTCTTATTTAACCTTTTTACTTCGCGTTTTCTCAAATATCTAATGTTTTGGCTTTAATTTGTCATACGGTAGGGGTTGGATTGTTGCCAACGGTGTCCGCCAGCCCAACAGCGTCGTTGGTGTGCTTTGCCATAAAAACTTCCCAGGGTTTGTTACGTTGCCCGATCGGGAGCGAGAGGTAGGAATGACCTGGGAGCACTACTTGGGTGCCTCGGCCCCGCCGGAGGTGGAGATCGACGGTGTTTTGTGTGACACGAGGGCGGCTATGGTGATCCGAAAGTTCTGGGTAATTTCTCCTTCACACAATTATAAATCAACCATAGCTATTTATTGTACTAATCGGTGTTGTCTCGTTTGCAAACCTACTACAGGTGTGAGGAGGGACACGAGGAGGACGCGGCAAAGGTTATCGAAACCGAATGTCGCCGCCTACTTCAAAACTTTCGGCACGAGGCTCGGGTGCAAGATGTTCGAGACTACTATGCCACGTGGCGTATTAGGATTGACAGGGCGAAGTGCCCTGATGCTAAGATGGAGAAGGAGCATTACATGAAGGTAATTACATATTATTAAGGCTTTGTAGTTAGTTTCCTTGATTTGGTTCTCACGCGCTCAAATTTCTCTTTATTAACTTAGGTGCTCCAGAGATGGTGTGTGGATAAGATGGATTGTTGGGAGGCCTTGGTGGATCACTGGTGCTCCGAAACGTGGGAGGCCAGCCACAACAACGCCAAGGAGAGGCGTGGAAAAATGGTTGGTGTGCCACACCATCAAGAGAGCGTTAACTTAATCCAATTTGGCGAGAACTGGGTATGTGGTTTGCTTCATGCCTCATGCAATTCATTCTTAATGCTATCTTGAGCCCTTTACTAATACAATTTTCCTCTCTCTCTCTTTTAGGTGCGTCACAATAAGACGGAGGTGCCACAGATGTACGACCTGTATGCGATGGCCCATACTGCCTCGTACAAGAAGGTCAAGGCATTCTCTGAGTCTGACCTTGAGAATCCAAAACATTTCACCAACACCTCCTCCCACCACAAGCTCGTGAAGTATAGAGATCACGGGAAGGCGAGGAAAGGGAAGGACTTTAACCCGAGCGAGGGGCCTATTGATCCAGAGCTGGTGATGATAGCTAGCAACGAGAGGCCCCATGGCTCGATCGCCATTGGAGACGGCCTTATACGTTGTCCTAGCACTCTCCGGCAGATAAAGGCACGCCAAACAAGCTCTTGTCCGGAGATAACACGTCGTCCACGGCTAGTCGAGCTCGCCATCGAGGTTAGTTTAATGGACTCAACTATCTTTCCGCATTATGTTGTGCGTTGGAACCAATATGATTACATTGCTAACAATGAGTTGTGTTGCGGGCTGCTATTTAGAAAGAGAGAGGCAATGCAGGAGGCTATGGCGGAGAAGGATAAGGAGATTAGGGAGCTGGAGGAGAGGACGACTGCATTGGTGGAGGCGGAGAGGGCATGGAATGATGCTTCTAACATGGCCATATACGAGCTCTTCGTGGTAAGTTTCTTGCTCATGTTATTTCAAATCTTGCATTCGAATGTCCGTTTCATTAATAAATAAATAAATTTGACTTGTCGAAACCAAATGTACAGTCTATGTGCGAGAAGAGCGGCCAAGTCACTCCGCCGATGCCAGTCATTAAAGTGGCGGGGACGGTGAGTTTCATTTCAGTGCAGTGATCTTAAGAGTGTCCTCATGCTAACGACACATTGCAAACGATATTTGGTGCAGAATATCTCCCGAAACGCATCGCATGACCCTTTTACAATGGAGCCTTCTCCAGGGGAGCCTTCTCCAGGTGAAACAAGCCAGAGCCACCGTGCTTCACCGCCGTGATGACGATAATGGTATGTTATTTCTAGTCTTTTAATAAAAAATAGCTAGACTTCCATCTAAATGACATAATTAGCTTAGTTAGATCCAAAATGGCTTAATAAGCATAGTTTGCTCCGGAATGACCTATTTTACCCAAGTTAGCTCCGAAACGACCTATAGTTAGCTAGGGTTCCACCTAAATGACATAATTAGCTTAGTTAGCTCCAAAATGGTCTATTTAATAAAACATGACCTATACTTAGCTAATTATCCTCAAAATGACATAATTAGCTCCAAAAAGGCATTCTCAGCTAATTTAGCCCGAAGAAGGGGACAAGAGGAGAAGAAAGAGGAAAAATGAAAGGAAGGAAGAAGAAGAAGAAGAGAAGAAGAACAAGAGAAGGAGGAGGATAAGAAGAAGGAGAAGAAGGAGGAGAAGAAGGAGAAGGAGCTCCTCCTTCTCCTTCTTCTTCCTCCTTCTTCCTCCTTCTCCTTCTCCTTCTTATTTTCTTCTTCTTCTCCTCTTCCTTCCCCTTCTCCTCCTCCTCCTCCTCCTCCTTCTTCTTTTACTTCTTCTTCTCTTTCTCTTCTTCTACGTAGCTTAGACTGATCCAAGAAAGACTAAATTGGCTAATTATCCTACAAAATGACATAATTAGCTTAGTTAGCTCCAAAATGACCTATAGTTAGCTAAGTTCTCTCCTAAATGACATAATAAGGCTTACGTAGCTGCAAGATGACCTATTCCCCCAAACTTAGGTATTAAATGGCCTATAATTAGCCTAGCTAGATCCAAAATGGCTTAATAAGCATAGTTTGCTCCGGAATGACCTATTTTACCCAAGTTAGCTCCGAAACAACCTATAGTTAGATAGGGTTCCATCTAAATGACATAATTAGCTTAGTTAGCTCCAAAATGGTCTATTTAATAAAACATGACCTATACTTAGCTAATTATCCTCAAAATGACATGATTAGCTCCAAAAAGGCATTCTTAGCTAATTTAGCCCGAAGAAGGGGACAAGAGGAGAAGAAAGAGGAAAAATGAAAGGAAGGAAGAAGAAGAAGAAGAGAAGAAGAAGAAGAGAAGGAGGAGGATAAGAAGAAGGAGAAGAAGGAGGAGAAGAAGGAGAAGGAGCTCCTCCTTCTCCTTCTTCTTCCTCCTTCTTCCTCCTTCTCCTTCTCCTTCTTCTTTTCTTCTTCTTCTCCTCTTCCTTCTCCTTCTCCTCCTCCTCCACCTCCTCCTCCTCCTTATTTTCCTTCTTCTTCTCTTTCTCTTCTTCTACGTAGCTTAGACTCATCCAAGAAAGACGAAATTGGCTAATTATCCTACAAAATGACATAATTAGCTTAGTTAGCTCTAGAATAACCGATTTTAAAAAATGACCTACAGTTAGCTTAGTTCTCTCCTAAATGACATAATAAGGCTTACGTAGCTGCAAGATGACCTATTCCCCTAACTTACGTATTAAATGGCCTATAATTAGCCTAGCTAGATCCAAAATAGCTTAATAAGCATAGTTTGCTCCGGAATGACCTATTTTACCCCAAGTTAGCTCCGAAATGACCTATAGTTAGCTAGGGTTCCACCTAAATGACATAATTAGCTTAGTTAGCTCCAAAATGGTCTATTTAATAAAACATGACCTATACTTAGCTAATTATCCTCGAAATGACATAATTGGCTCCAAAAAGGCATTCTTAGCTAATTTAGCCCGAAGAAGGGGACAAGAGGAGAAGAAAGAGGAAAAATGAAAGGAAGGAAGAAGAAGAAGAAGAGAAGAAGAAGAAGAGAAGGAGTAGGATAAGAAGAAGGAGAAGAAGGAGGAGAAGAAGGAGAAGGAGTTCCTCCTTCTCCTTCTTATTCCTCCTTCTTCCTCCTTCTCCTTCTCCGTCTTCTTTTCTTCTTCTTCTCCTCTTCCTTCTCCTTCTCCTCCTCCTCCACCTCCTCCCCCTCCTTATTTTACTTCTTCTTCTCTTTATCTTCTTCTACATAGCCTAGACTCATCCAAGAAATACTAAAGTGGCTAATTATCCAACAAAATGACATAATTTGCTTAGTTAACTCCAAAATGACCTATTTAATAAAAAATGACCTATAGTTAACTTAGTTCTCTCCTAAATGACATAATAAGGCTTACGTAGCTGCAAGATGACCTATTCCCCCTAACTTAGGTATTAAATGGCCTATAATTAGCCTAGTTAGATCCAAAATGGCTTAATAAGCATAGTTTGCTCCGGAATGACCTATTTTACCCAAGTTAGCTCCGGAACGACCTATAGTTAGCTAGTGTTCCACTTAAATGACATAATTAGCTTAGTTAGCTCCAAAATGGTCTATTTAATAAAACATGACCTATACTTAGCTAATTATCCTCGAAATGACATAATTAGCTCCAAAAAGGCATTCTTAGCTAATTTCGCCTGAAGAAGGGGACAAGAGGAGAAGAAAGAGGAAAAATGATAGGAAGGAAGAAGAATAAGAAGAAGAGAAGGAGGAGGATAAGAAGAAGGAGAAGAAGGAGGAGAAGAAGGAAAAGGAGCTCCTCCTTCTCCTTCTTCTTCCTCCTTCTTCCTCCTTCTCCTTCTCCTTCTTGTTTTCTTCTTCTTCTCCTCTTCCACCGCCCCAGCACTCGGACTCAGTTCCAACTGAGTTGCCTTCCGAGTACGTGGGTCGCGGGCCTGCAGCCGAAGTGCAGATGGCCAATTCCCATGAAAGTCCCCGCCAAATCGGTCAGAACGAGCACGAGGTCGGTGAGACATCCGGTGCTTGCCGTCAGCCCCGCCGTTCCGCCAGTCGACACACTCGTCAGAGCAACGTGGAGGTGTTCCGCACACCCGTCCTCAACTTGGCTGCTGCCGCCAAAATAGTCGATTCCCTCCAGCCGACTGATTCAGAGGCTGGCAGAGGGATCGAGCAGATCCGTGCACTGTTGCACACGGCGCAGCAGCAGAATTCGGCGGTCTCCCAGTCGCACAACAGGATCCACAACGGTTTTGTTCACGCGAACACGCATCGGTCAGTTTTCAGCCCCGATTCTCATCAGCGACACAGAGGAGGCAGTCGTTCCATGAATCCCGAAGATCGTCGCTGTTCACGCACCCCTCCGTGGGGCGGGCCCTACGAGCCCCGACATCATGATGATCGGCGTTCGGTTGGTGACACTTATGATCCAAGGCCCAACGCAAGAGGATACATCGCCCAGAGGAAGGTCGACAGGAGCTGAGCCCACCGTGATGGTCACAATAGAGACCGTCCGAGTGGAAGCAGGACCATCGTCTCTGGTGCCGAGTATTCAGTCGGACCATCCGTTCGGCTGACACCCCTCCCAACTTCCAATTGGCGACGGGGATCAGCAAGTTTACAGGAGAATCCAAGCTAGAAACGTGGCTGGACGACTACCGAGTGGCAGTCCAGATCGGTGGTGGAGATGACCAGGTCGCCATGAAACATCTCCCCCTGATGCTCGACGGCTCGGCACGGGCGTGGCTGAACCAGTTAGCCCCTTCAAGCATCTACAGCTGGGCAGATCTGGCCCGAGTCTTCATCAGGACCTTCGAAGGGACGTGCAAACGCCCTGCTGGTCTCGTGGAGCTCCAGCACTGTGTCCAGAAGCAGAATGAGCCCGTCCGCGACTTTATCCTGCGTTGGACAACCCTCTACCACACGGTGGAGAACGTCACAGAGCACCAAGTAGTCTGTGCTTTCAAGGCAGGCGTGCGGTACAGAGATCTGTACCTGAAGTTCGGTCGGACAGGCGACATCTCCATGAGCAAGATGATGGAGATAGCAGCACGCTATGCCAATGGTGAAGAAGAGGATCGCATTCGTAGCGGCAAGCATAAAGCAGTCGCCGATGGAGATGGGAACAACAATCGGAAGCAGAAGCAGAAAGCATCGTCCACTCGGCAGGCAGAGGCCGCAGTCGTTACCAATGCCAAGTTCAAGGGCAAGGGGAAGGCTCAGTTCATCCCCAAGAAGAAGCAGTTCGGAAACCACATCGTGGATCAGCCATGTCCAATCCACACGATGATGGATGAAGAAGGCCACGCCATATTTCCGAAGCATACCACTCGGCAATGTCGCCTCCTGATCCAAGGGTTCGGTGAAGGGCAACCGAGTGAAAAGGACAATGGACAGGATGAGGAGGACAAGAAGGCTCCGTTCCCCCAAGTCCATGCAACACTGATGATTTTTGCTGACGTGGAAAGCAAGAGTCGACTGAAGCTGGTGAACAGGGAGGTGAACATGGCCACCCCAACCAACCCCACGTTCCTCAAATGGTCTCAGACTACGATCACCTTTGACCAGTCGGATCATCCAGCACACGTGCCCACCCCAGGGAGGCAGGCTCTGGTCGTCGACCCGGTGGTGGAAGGAGTCCAACTGCGCAAAGTCCTGATGGACGGCGGCAGCGGCATGAACATCATGTACGCCGACACTCTCAAGGGGATGGGCATTCCGATGTCCAAACTTAGCGAGAGCAGCATGCAGTTCCACGGAGTCGTACCTGGACGAAAGGCCAAGTCACTCGGCCAAATCGCGTTGGACGTCGTCTTCGGCTCCGACAAGAACTTCCGCAAGGAAAACTGACATTCGAGGTGGTGGACTTCCAGAGTGCATACCACGCGATTCTCGGCCGTCCGGCGTATGCGCGTTTCATGGCCCGTCCATGTTACATATACCTGAAGCTGAAGATGCCAGGTCCCAAAGGTGTGATCACTATCACAGGCAATCGGCAGTGGGCCGAAGAGTGTCTGCAGCAGGGAACGAGGATCGCCGATCAGCAGATGGCTGTCCTCGAGCTCAACGAATACAAGAAGACAGCTGACCCCGCTGACTTGATGCGTTCGAATAAGCCAGCTTCGGAGTCCGCATTCCAGTCGGCGGGAGAAACGAAGAAGGTCAGCATCCACCCAACGGACGACACCGCTGCCCCGACGAACATCTCCACCACCCTTGATCCAAAATAGGAAGCCGAGCTCATCCAATTCCTCCGTGAGAACTAGGACATTTTTGCATGGACGCCCGCTGACATGCCAGGTGTACCCAGGGAGTTGGCGGAGCACCGACTGCATGTGGATCCTGCTGCTCGGCCTGTCCAAGAACGCCTGTGTCGGTCCGCCGCGCACAAGAGGAAGGCAATCGAAGAAGAGGTGGCTAAGATTTTGGCAGCCAACTTCATTCGCGAGGTACACCACTCCGAGTGGCTCGCCAATGTAGTCATGGTGCCCAAGAAGGACAAGTCTCTCCAAATGTGCATCGACTTCAAGCATCTCAACAAGGTCTGCCCGAAAGACCATTTCCCGCTCCACCGCATTGATCAAATTTTCGATTCGACTGCGGGTTGCGAGCGTTTGTCATTTCTTGATGCCTACTCGGGCTATCATCAGATCCGTCTGTATGGCCCCGATGAATTAAAAACAGCCTTCATCACCCCATTCGGGTTCTTCTGCTACATCACTATGCCATTCAGTTTGAAGAGTACAGGAGCAACTTTTATGCGCATGATCCAAAAATGCCTCCTTGACCAGATAGGTCAAAAATCGGAGGCGTATATGGACGATATCGTAGTCAAGTCACGCAAAGGTTCCGACCTGCTGACTGACTTGGCAGAAACATTCGCCAACCTTCGTAGGTACGATATCAAGCTCAACCCAGCCAAGTGTTCATTCGGTGTTCCCAGCGGAAAGTTACTCGGTTTCTTTGTTTCCGAACGAGGGATCGATGTCAACCCGAAAAGATCGGGACCATCGTCCGAATGGAGCGGCCGGTCAGAATACACGATGTTCAAAGGCTCACAGGTTGCCTAGTGGCTTTGAGCAGGCTTATCAGTCGACTCGACGAAAAGGCACTACCTCTGTACCGACTCATGAAGAAATCAGATACTTTCGAGTGGACAGACGAAGCCCAAATCGCATTCGACGACCCAAAGTCCTACTTTCCACCCAACCGGTTCTTACTGCTCCGCTCAGTAAAGAACCCCTTCTTCTGTACATCGCGGCTACAAATCAAGTCGTCAGCACTGTTCTCACAGTCAAACACGAAGAAGAAGGCAAAGTATACAAGGTTCAGCGGCCAATGTATTATGTCTCCGAAGTCCTGACTCCTTCCAAGCAGAGGTATCCCCACTATCAAAAACTTATTTACGGGATTTACATGACTGCGAAGAAGGTGGCTCATTATTTCCAAGACCACTCGGTGTCTGTCATTTCTGATGCTCCGTTGTCGGAAATCCTCCACAATCGGGACGCATCGGGTCGAGTGGCGAAGTGGGCAACGAAGATGTTATACTGCGACATCAAGTTCGAGGCCAAGAAAGCTATAAAGTCTCAAGATCTGGCTGACCTCATAGCAGAATGGGTAGAACAACAACAACCAACTCACATCTACTTGGCTCATTGGACAATGTTCTTCGATGGGTCCAAGATGTTGAATGGCTCCAGCGCTGGCGTTGTGATCATATCATCAAAGGGTGACAAACTCAAGTATGTGTTGCAGATACATTTCGATTCCTCCAACAACGAGGCAGAGTATGAAGCTCTCCTTTATGGATTGTGCATGGCCATCGCACTCGTCGTCCATCGCGTGATGGTCTATGGCGATTCAGATTTGGTGGTTAATCAAGTGATGAAGGAGTGGGATGTAAGGAACCCCACCATGAGTACATACTGCAACGCGGTGAGGAAGCTCGAGAAAAAGTTTGAAGGTCTGGAACTCCACCATGTTCCGCGACTGAAAAACCAAGCAGCTGATGAATTGGCGAAACTTGGATCCACTCGGAGACCAGTCCCGAGTGATGTCTGCCTCGAGCACCTACACCTTCCCTCAGTTAAAGAAGATCCCTTCATAGAGGAACCAGTACAACCAAAGAGCTCGACAGATCCGACTTAAGTCAAGGTCCCCGCTGTGGTTGATCTGATCATGGAGATTCTCGCTGTCATCCCCGAGTGGACTGTGCCGTTCATTGCATACATCCTAAGGCAAGAATTACCAGAAGATGAGGTCCAAGCCAGGCAGATCGTCCGCAGGTCGAAGTCGTTCACCGTCATTGATGGCCAGTTGTACAAAGAAAGCGTTTCGGGCATCCTTCAACGATGCATCTCCCCTGAGGAGGGACAGTTAATCCTGGAAGAAATTCATTCGGGAACCTGTGGTCATCATGCCTCCTCAAGAGCAATCATCGCCAAAGCATTCAGAGCTGGTTTCTTCTGGTTGCAGGCAAATGAAATGGCGAAGGAAATGGTCGACCGATGCGAAGGCTGTCAATTCTACTCGAACAAGTCTCACAAGCCAACATCCGCGCTGAAGACAATCCCTCTTGTCTGGCCGTTTGCAGTATGGGGATTGGATACGGTCGGTCCATTCAGGACAGGCCAAGGGGGATTCACACATCTGTTGGTGGCAGTCGACAAGTTCACAAAGTGGATTGAAGCCAAGCCCATCAAGAAGCTCAACGCCCTTACGGCCATCAAATTTGTCACGGACATCATCGCCAGATTCGGAGTACCGCACAGCATAATCACTGATAATGGCACAAACTTTGACTTGGACAGATTCAAAGGTTTTTGTACACGTCAAGGTATCCGAGTGGATTTTGCATCTGTGGTGCATCCCCAAACAATCGGACAAGCAGAGAGGGTGAATGGACTTATTCTTCAAGGGTTGAAGCCTCGACTCCTGCAAGAAGTTGGACATGCTGCACGCGCATGGGTCACCGAGCTGCCTTCGGTGCTGTGGGGCCTCCGCACAACTCCAAATAGATCTACAGGGCGATCCCCGTTCTTCCTCGTTTATGGAGCAGAGGCAGTCCTTCCGAGTGACTTGCTTCACAACGCTCCACGAGTCGAACTCTTCTCCGAAGCTGAAGTAGAGCAAGCCAGGCAAGACGGAGTGGATCTTCTAGAAGAGGAGCGCGAGATGGCACTGACTCGCTCAACCATTTATCAACAAGATCAGCGGCGATTTCACGCGTGGCACGTCAGGAGTCGTACATTCCAAGCAAGCGACCTGGTGCTCCGAGTGGATCAGCAGAGACCTCACAAGTTGGCTCCCGCGTGGGAAGGACCCTTCATCATCTCCAAGGTGCTGAACAACGGAGCATATCGACTCTACAACCTCGACAGGGAAATGGATGAGCCGCGAGCATGGAATGGAGATCTCCTGAAGCGCTTCTTCACGTGACCGCCGACTGGAGAAATGTAAAGAACAAGTATCATTGAAGTAATACAAAAGCAGATTGATTTTTTGCAGATTCAAAATTCTTCCGCGTTGGCAGACTCCGGTCTCAAAAAAAAAACTTTCTCCGTGTGTGCACTACACGTCACACTCGGGGACTTAGCTGCGATCCAGAATCGCCTAAGTACAAACTTTCTCTGAGTGTGCACTAAACGTCGCACTCGGGGACTTAGCTGCGTTCCAGAATCGCCTAAGTACAAACTTTCTCCGAGTGTGCACTACACGTCACACTCGGGGACTTAGCTGTGATCCAGAATCGCCTAAGTACAAACTTTCTACGAGTGTGCACTAAACGTAGCACTCGAGGACTTAGCTGTGATCAAGAATCGCCTAAGTAAAAACTTTCTCTGAGTGTGCACTAAATGTCGCACTCGGGGACTTAGCTGTAATCAAGAATCGCCTAAGTACAAACTTTCTCCGAGTGTGCACTAAACGTCGCACTCGGGGACTTAGCTGCGATCCAGAATCGCCGAAGCTTTCTCCGAGTGTGCACTACACGTCACACTCGGGGACTTAGCTGTGATCCAGAATCGCCGAAGTACAAACTTTCTCCGAGTGTGCACTAAACGTCGTACTCGGGGACTTAGCTGCGATCCAGAATTGCCTAAGTACAAACTTTCTACGAGTGTGCACTAAACGTCGCACTCGGGGACTTAGCTGCGATCAAGAATCGCCTAAGTACAAACTTTCTCCGAGTGTGCACTAAACGTCGCACTCGGGGAATTAGCTGCGATCAAGAATCTCCTAAGTACAAACTTTCTACGAGTGTGCACTAAACGTCGCACTCGGGGACTTAACTGCGATCCAGAATCACCTAAGTAAGAACTTTCTACGAGTGTGCACTAAACATCGCACTCGGGGACTTAACTGCGATCCAGAATAGCCTAAGTAACAACTTTCTCCAAGTGTGCACTAAATGTCGCACTCGGGGACTTAGCTGCGATCCAGAATCGCCTAAGAACTAACTTTTTCCAAGTGTGCTCTAAACGTCGCACTCGGGGACTCGGCTGCGATTAAGAATCGCCTAAGTAAAAAGCTTCCTTCGAGTGTATCTTAGAGATCCACTCGGAGGCTTAGCAGACCCTCATTGAGGCTCATGTAGATGTCAAGACAACTGACAATTACATGAGTACCAACTACCCTCATTGAGGCTCATGTAGATGTCAAGACAAATGACAATTACATGCGTAGCAACTCGCTCCGAGTGCGGCCTTACAGTCGCACTCGAAGACTTAGCTGTTATCCAGAATCACCTAAGTAAAAAAGCTTCCTTCGAGTGTATCCTAGAGATCCACTCGGAGGCTTAGCAGACCCTCACTGAGACTCATGTAGATGTCAAGACAAGTGACAATTACATGAGTAGCAACTAGCTCCGAGTGCGACCTTACAGTCGCGCTCGAAGACTTAGCTGCGATCACGAATCGCCTAAGTAAAAAAGCTTCCTTCGAGTGTATCCTAGAGATCCACTCGGAGGCTTAGCAGACCCTCACTTAGACTCATGTAGATGTCAAGACAACTGACAATTACATGAGTAGCAACTAGTTCCGACTATGAGCTTACAGTCGCGCTCGAAGACTTAGCTGCGATCACGAATCGCCTAAGTAAAGAACTCCCTTCGAGTGTATCCTAGGGATCCACTCAGAGGCTTAGCAGACCCTCATTGAGGCTCATGCACATGTCAAGATAACTGACAACTACATGCTCCGCATGTTTGCCACTGGCTGCACCAAGAAACGCCAAACAGAAACCACGAGCCAAAATCGTGTCAAGAATTTTTTGACGAAGGAAGAGAAAAATATTCGATTCAAATTCAAAGTTGGTTCAACGATAGTCGGTTCGGTGTAGATCAAGCTTATCCACACCGAACCACGAATGTGACAGCCAACAGCAGTGGCCCAAGTTTGATACAAATACCACTCGGCATACCGAGGTTAAGTTTTTCAAGCGTCGTCAGGACTGGCACTGGGACTGGCAGGCTCCACGAAAGTGTCGAGGTCGATCCCGTCTGTGATGCGAGTGGCGCTCTCAAGGAAGGTCTCCATGAAATGCCTTCTTGGTGTTAGCGACCTGCAACGCCTTCAACTTCTCTTCGCGAGCTTCCTTGCAGTGCACTCGGACCAGCGACAGCGCCACGTCACAACACAGCGAGCAGCAGACTTCTTCCACGCCTGCACTCGGTTCGGGACGTCCTCTAGCCGAGTCATCAACCCTTCTATCTCCCTCCTGGACTCGTCTTCGGGCCACAACTCCTTGTCGATTTGGCCGACGACCTCTCTCAGGCGACCGATGAAAGGTCCCACTTTGCCAAGGCGAATGTGCGCTCGGAGCATGTCTCTATTTGCGTCGTCGCCGAGTGGAACGTTCGGAATAACCGACCGCTCAATGTCAGCTGCTTCGGCCTCAGCGTCCATACAAAAATCTGCAAAGACAAGACGAGCAGAAAGTAAGCGTAGCACAAAATAAAAAGTCAAGAAGCACTTGGAAAAAACTTACCACTGAGAAGCGCAATCATCTTCCTTGCCCAGTCACTGACGTACGTCTCCTGTGATATGCACCGACTGTTCTTCACCTTCATCTGACCCATCAGCTCAGTTCTTTGTTTTCCCATTTTCTCAATTTCGGCCACCAATGCCTTGTTCGCCTCACGGGACTCCTCCAAGGACTTCTCTCGTTCAGCAAGAGCACCCTTCACGCCAGCTAAGTCATGCACAGCTGCCTCTAGTTCCGCAGCAAGCTGAACCTTTTCAGCCTTTAGAGCGTTGTACGCTGATCCCATCTTGCAAGTCTTCTGCAAATCAGCGCGAAAAGAAGATCAGACAAATTCAACAAGGAAAACAATAAAAGCTCAAAGTACTTCAAATCCCTGCTGACGCAAGCAGTCGATAGCGGTCTCGGGGACTACACCCAGTGGGTTCACTGAGAGTGACCCCACTGGCATGAAGCTCAAACAGGTCCGCCCTATTGAGCTACATAAAAAAACAAGCCTATGAGGCTACTACTACCCGACCTGAGTAAAATTACTCTCGGGGAATACTTCCAGCAGGTGCATTCGGAGTGCCCCCACTGGCACCATTCGGACAGATTAGTTTTGATCGGATCAAGTCAAAGACAATGTATATAAAGACAACTGCCGGTGCAAGCACTCGACAGAAGTCTCGGGGACTACACCCACTGGGTTCACTCAGAGTGAACCCACTGCAAAATAATCCTACTGTATCCGAGTATATCGCTTAAACCCCAGTGGGTTACAAGAGAAAAGAAAATACTTACTAGCGCACTTACTCGGATATCGTCCCGGAGCTCCAAGCTTCTCTTGTACAAAGATGCGATGGAGTCATACGCCCCCTTCGCATCACTCGCCATCAACTCCACGTGCACCATAGCCTCCTTGGCGGCTCCCACTTGATCTTCTGGGAGGTGTCGGGTGTCGTACTTGAGAGTCGACGGACCCGGCACCACAAGAGACTCCTTGGGCATCCCAAGTCCCGCTCCAGTCGGTTGAGCCGCGAGGAGCACTGTCTCAGTCGACGGCATCGTCTCGGTCGGCGGCGCGTCCATGGAGGGAGTAGTAGCAGATGGAACAACCTCAAGGACAGGCACCAAAGTTTGCCCGGACCCCTTCTCGCCATCCTCCTCCAGATGAATCACCTCTGAAGGAAGCCCGACTGAACGACATGAGACCACGGAAAAAGGGCAAGATCAAAGACATAATTCGCGAAACAATAATGTAAGCTCTCGGAGTCGTCACGACGTACCTTGCTGGGATGTGGCAACGTTGTCCGTATCCATGGGATCGTCCTCCTGGCGTGGCGGAGAAGTGGCGGAGGTAGCAGCTCTGTCGAGTAAAATACACTCGACCAATAAGCATGAGTTCAATCAAATACTGAAAGAAGATAGTAGAACAAGACACTTACGTTGAGGCAACGGGAACGGCGATCCTCATCCGAGGAAAAGCCTTCCGAGGCTTGGATCCACTCGGTTTGGCCACCTTGGAAGGTTGGCCCGCGGGCACAGCAACAGCGTCCGTGGTCCTCTTTGTGCTCCGAGCACTCGGAACCACGGGAGTAGCTGGCAAGGCGCTCGGAACCACGGGAGGAGCTGGCGGGGCACTCGGGGCCGCTGGAGGAGCCGACGGAGTCACGGGTTCGTGACGGCGCTTAGTTCGAGGCTCTGGTGGTGGGGGTGGCGAGCTCTGCTCCCCATCTTCCCCCTCCTCCTCTTTGGACTCCTCCTCCGTCTCCCCACTGTCAGAGACGTACTCGACACTCTCCACGCCGCCCTCCTGGCTGCCTTCCTCTTCCTCAGCCGGATTCCCGTTCGAGACGGGAGAAAACCAGTTAGTCCACGCCTCCACGAGATACAGTCGACAACATCAGATGTCAGACAGTGATACAGGAAAAAGCGATAAATCTAAGAGAATTGTAAGCACTCGACAAGATATACACACCTCATTCGGAGGAGGGTTGTCAGCGCGGAAGGGCTTCACTCGCCGGGCTCCTCTGGGGTTATCGCAGGCTCCTGTGATGCTGCGGACCCACACCGTCACAACCTCCCCGGTCACGCATTCGGGGTGAGTCCGAGTGGAGTCCTCAGGCCCCGTGTAGTGCCAGATAGCGTGGTGTCGAGCTTGCAAAGGCTGGATGCGCCGACCCAGAAAAATCTCCAGCAGATCCGTGCTGGTGACTCCTTTGCGGATGACATCTATCAACGCTTCGACCAGAGGCTGAATTTGGATCTTCTCCATCTTCGTGAGCGCAAGTTGCGTGGGCGGAGCCGGTCGGTCTAGGCTAAAAGGTGGAAGTCCAGTCGCGACATTCGGGCAAGCAACGTCCTGGCAATAGAACCAAGTCGACTGCTAGTTCCTAACGGACTCGGACAACTCGAGAGCGGGATAGCTACTTTTGTTTTTATTCTGGAAGCCTAAGCCTCCGCAGAGCTAGAGGATATGAGTTTTATCGTCTGACTGGCTAAGTCTTTTGACGGTTTGGGATCTAGCTGAGAAGATGTACTTAAAGAGCCCCCAATGGGGAGGACAACCGATAAAGCACTCGCAAAGCACGAGGAAGGTAGAAAGATGAGCTATTGTGTTGGGGGGAAAATGGTGGAGCTGCGCCCCGAAGTGATTCAAGATACCTCTGAAGAAGGGATGAGGAGGCAGAGAGAAGCCTCGGTACACATGACTGAGCAGCAAGACGCGCTCCCCCTCCTGGGGTGCCGTCTCCATCTCGCCCTCCGCCGGCAGCCTCCACGACTTCTTTTCGATCATACCTTGCTCCACCAGCTCCAGCATGTCGTTCGCCGTCACCCTGGAGGGGAGGAAATCCCCCTGGATCCAACCCGCCAGCAGTGCCCGGTGTCGCCGCTGAGCAGGAGCCGCCGCCTTCTTCTTCTTCTTCTGCGCCTCGAGCTTGCTCGTATGCCCCTTCATCATGGTGGAGGCTGCAGATCCGCGGGGGAGGAGAGGAAGGAAGAAGCTTGGGGTGCACAGGGAGCCACGGGAGAAGCGGGGCGAGTGCGAGTTATCTGGCGAGCGCAACGAGAAACCCTCGCTGGAGAGGTTTAAATAAGGTTCCGACTGGGTCACTAGCAGGTGGCCCCAAGATCTTATCCCCCGACCGGTTGCTGCAATATTAGTGGCGGAGATGAAGGCGCGGTAATTGAGGCGGCATAAATTACTCGATGACGATGTCGTCATCCCCGCTGAGCGCGCGACAACCGAAATTTGAGGATCCTAGAAAATCTGCCGCTGTCAGTTGACCAGTCACGTCAAAAGATTCCGCGGAAGCACTCGGTCTCTAACGGTTCGTTTCACAGATATATCCACTCGGATCGCTGGTCAAGAGGATAAAATGGATCGAGGCAAACAACGCCAAAGTCGCATCCATACCAGTCGGATCCGTACTACAAGCATCGCTTCGTCGTTCCAACCCCGATCCATTCAGGGACTAATGATGGGGTTATAGTCCCAGGGTAGGGTCATAGGCCTGCCCTATAGGTCCCACCCAAGGACTACCCTTCATAAGGGACAAGGCCCTTAGTCAGTTCCGACTGAATTAAGGACTTCCCATCATCCAGTTGGTGATGATTGCTCCATCATCTAGTCGGACATGAGCATTCAGAGCGTATCAAACTTACCGACTGGATTCCACTCTGTATATCGTAACCCCCCCTAGAGGGCAATGGTCATACGTTTTCATGTGCCGTTATTGGCATTTAAGACATACGTTACCTGTAACATAGGCATTTATTCGCCACTAATCCACCCCTGTGCACCAAACCGTTGTGAAGGGCAGCGCACACTATATAAGCCGCCCTTCCCCACTGGTGCAGGGGTTAGCATTTCACTGTAACCCATATTCCACTCGACATCAAGCTCCCAAGAGCACTGAGACATAGGGCTTTTACCTCCACCGTAGAGGGGCCTGAACTCATACAACCTTGCCGTAGCTAAGGCTCTACCCATCCTTTCGTACCCTACACATCTACTGTCAGACTTATACCCACGACAAGGAGCTCCTCCTTCTCCTTGTTCTTCCTCCTTCTTCCTCCTTCTCCTTCTCCTTCTTCTTTTCTTCTTCTTCTCCTCTTCCTTCTCCTTCTCCTCCTCCTCCTCCTCCTTCTTCTTTTACTTCTTCTTCTCTTTCTCTTCTTCTACGTAGCTTAGACTCATCCAAGAAAGACTAAATTGGCTAATTATCCTACAAAATAACATAATTAGCTTAGTTAGCTCCAAAATGACCTATTTAATAAAAAATGACCTATAGTTAGCTAAGTTCTCTCCTAAATGACATAATAAGGCTTACGTAGCTGCAAGATGACCTATTCCCCCTAACTTAGGTATTAAATGGCCTATAATTAGCCTAGCTAGATCCAAAATGGCTTAAGAAGCATAGTTTGCTCTGGAATGACCTATTTTACCCACGTTAGCTCCAAAACGACCTATAGTTAGCTAGGGTTCCACCTAAATGACATAATTAGCTTAGTTAGGTCCAAAATGGTCTATTTAATAAAACATGACCTATACTTAGCTAATTATCCTCGAAATGACATAATTAGCTCCAAAAAGGCATTCTTAGCTAATTTAGCCCGAAGAAGGGGACAAGAGGAGAAGAAAGAGGAAAAATGAAAGGAAGGAAGAAGAAGAAGAAGAGAAGAAGAAGAAGAGAAGGAGGAGGATAAGAAGAAGGAGAAGAAGGAGGAGAAGAAGGAGAAGAAGGAGGAGAAGAAGGAGAAGGAGCTCCTCCTTCTCCTTCTTCTTCCTGCTTCTTCCTCCTTCTGCTTCTCCTTCTTCTTTTCTTCTTCTTCTCCTCTTCCTTCTCCTTCTCCTCCTCCTCGTCCTCCTCCTCCTCCTTCTTTTACTTCTTCTTCTCCTTCTCTTATTCTACGTAGCTTAGACTCATCCAAGACAGACTAAATTGGCTAATTATCCTACAAAATGACATAATTAGCTTAGTTAGCTCCAAAATGACCTATTTAATAAAAAAATGACCTATAGTTAGCTAAGTTCACTCCTAAGTGTCATAATAAAGCTTACGTAGCTGCAAGATGACATATTCCCCCTAACTTAGGTATTAAATGGCCTATAATTAGCCTAGCTAGATCCAAAATGGCTTAATAAGCATAGTTTGCTCCGGAATGACCTATTTTACCCAAGTTAGCTCCGAAGCGACCTCTAGTTAGCTAGGGTTCCACCTAAATGACATAATTAGCTTAGTTAGCTCCAAAATGGTCTATTTAATAAAACATGACCTATACTTAGCTAATTATCCTCGAAATGACATAATTAGCTCCAAAAAGGCATTCTTAGCTAATTTAGCCCGAAGAAGGGGACAAGAGGAGAAGAAAGAGGAAAAATGATAGGAAGGAACAATAAGAAGAAGAGAAGAAGAAGAGAAGGAGAAGGCTAAGAAGAAGGAGAAGAAGGAGGAGAAGAAGGAGAAGGAGCTCCTCCTTCTCCTTCTTCTTCCTCCTTCTCCCTCCTTCTCTTTCTCCTTCTTCTTTTCTTCTTCTTCTCCTCTTCCTTCTCCTCCTCCTCCTCCTCCTTTACTTCCTCTTCTCTTTCTCTTCTTCTACCTAGCTTAGACTCATCCAAGAAAGACTAAATTGGCTAATTATCCTACAAAATGACATAATTAGCTTAGTTAGCTCCAAAATGACCTATTTAATAAAAATGACCTATAGTTAGCTAAATTCTCTCCTAAATGACATAATAGGGCTTACGTAGCTGCAAGATGACCTATTCCCCCTAACTTAGGTATTAAGTGGCCTATAATTAGCGTAGATAGATCCAAAATGGCTTAATAAGCATAGTTTGCTCCGGAATGACCTATTTTACCCAGGTTAGCTCCGGAACGACCTATAGTTAGCTAGGGTTCCACCTAAATGACATAATTAGCTTAGTTAGCTCCAAAATGGTCTATTTAATAAAACATGACCTATACTTAGCTAATTATCCTAGAAATGACATAATTTACTCCAAAAAGGCATTCTTAGCTAATTTAGCCCAAAGAAGGGGACAAGAGGAGAAGAAAGAGGAAAAATGAAAGGAAGGAAGAAGAAGAAGAAGAGAAGAAGAAGAAGAAGAGAAGGAGGAGGATAAGAAGAAGGAGAAGAAGGAGGAGAAGAAGGAGAAGGAGCTCCTCCTTCTCCTTCTTGTTCCTCCTTCTTCCTCCTTGTCCTTGTCCTTCTTCTTTTCTTTTTCTTCTCCTCTTCCTTCTCCTCCTCCTCCTCCTCCTCCTCCTTCTTCTTCTTTAACTTCTTCTCTTTCTCTTCTTCTACGTAGCTTAAACTCATCCAAGAAAGACTAAATTGGCTAATTATCCTACAAAATGACATAATTAGCTTAGTTAGCTCCAAAATGACCTATTTAATAAAAATTACCTATAGTTAGCTAAGTTCTCTCCTAAATGACATAATAAGGCTTACGTAGCTGCAAGATGACCTATTGCCCCTAACTTAGGTACTAAATGGCCTATAATTAGCCTATCTAGATCCAAAATGGCTTAAGAAGCATAGTTTGCTCCGGAATGACCTATTTTACCCAAGTTAGCTCCCAAACGACCTATAGTTATCTAGGGTTCCACCTAAATGACATAATTAGCTTAGTTTGCTCCAAAATGGTCTATTTAATAAAACATGACCTATACTTAGCTAATTATCCTCGAAATGACATAATTAGCTCTAGAAAGGCATTCTTAGCTAATTTTGCCCGAAGAAGGCGACAAGAGAAGAAGAAAGAGGAAAAATGAAAGGAAGGAAGAAGAAGAAGAAGAGAAGAAGAAGAAGGGAAGGAGGAGGATAAGAAGAAGGATAAGAAGGAGGAGAAGAAGGAGAAGGAGGACCTCCTTCTCCTTCTTCTTCCTCCTTCTTCCTCCATCTCCTTCTCCTTCTTCTTTTCTTCTTCTTCTCCTCTTCCTTCTCCTTCTCCTCCTCCTCGTCCTCCTCCTCCTCCTTCTTTTACTTCTTCTTCTCTTTCTCTTCTTCTACGTAGCTTAGACTCATCCAAGAAAGACTAAATTGGCTAATTATCCTACAGAATGATATAATTACCTTAGTTAGCTCCAAAATGACCTATTTGATAAAAAATGACCTATAGTTAGCTAAGTTCTCTCCTAAGTGACATAATAAGGCTTACGTAGCTGCAAGATGACCTATTCCCCCTAACTTAGGTATTAAATGGACTATAATTAGCCTAGCTAGATCCAAAATCGCTTAATAAGCATAGTTTGCTCCGGAATGACCAATTTTACCCAAGTTAGCTCCGAAACGACCTATAGTTAGCTAGGGTTCCACCTAAATGACATAATTAGCTTAGTTAGCTCCAAAATGGTCTATTTAATATAACATGACGTATACTTAGCTAATTATCCTCAAAATGACATAATTAGCTCCAAAAAGGTATTCTTAGCTTATTTAGCCCGAAGAAGGGGATAAGAGAAGAAGAAAGAGGAAAACGATAGGAAGGAAGAAGAAGAAGAAGAAGAAGAGAAGAAGAAGAGAAGAAGGATGATAAGAAGAAGGATAAGAAGGAGGAGAAGGAGAAGGAGCTCCTCCTTCTCCTTCTTCTTCCTCCTTGTTCCTCCTTCTCCTTCTCCTTCTTATTTTCTTCTTCTTCTCCTCTTCCTTCTCCTCCTCCTCCTCCTCCTTCTTTTACTTCTTCTTATATTTCTCTTCTTCTAGGTAGCTTAGACTCATCCAAGAAAGACTAAATTGGCTAATTATCCTACAAAATGAAATAATTAGCTTAGTTAGCTCCAAAATGACCTATTTAATAAAAAATGACCTATAATTACCTAAGTTCTCTCCTAAATGACATAATAAGGCTTACGTAGCAGCAAGATGACCTATTCCCCCTAACTTAGGTATTAAATGGCCTATAATTAGCCTAGCTAGATCCAAAATGGCTTAAGAAGCATAGTTTGCTCCGGAATGACCTATTTTCCCAAGTTAGCTCCGAAACGACCTATAGTTAGCTAGGCTTCCACCTAAATGACATAATTAGCTTAGTTAGCTCCAAAATGGTCAATTTAATAAAACATGACCTATACTTAGCTAATTATCCTCGAAATGACATAATTAGCTCCAAAAAGGCATTCTTAGCTAATTTAGCCCGACGAAGGGGACAAGAGGAGAAGAAAGAGGAAAAATGAAAGGAAGGAAGAAGAAGAAGAAGATAAGGAGAAGAAGATAAGGAGGAGGATAAGAAGAAGGAGAAGAAGGAGGAGAAGAAGGAGAAGGAGCTCCTCCTTATCCTTCTTCTTCCTCCTTCTTCCTCCTTCTCCTTCTCCATCTTATTTTCTTCTTCTTCTCCTCTTCCTTCTCCTTCTCCTCCTCCTCCTCCTCCTTCTTCTTTTACTTCTTCTTCTCTTTCTCTTCTTCTACATAGCTTAGACTCATCCAAGAAGGACTAAATTGGCTAATTATCCAACAAAATGACATAATTAGCTTAGTTAGCTCCAAAATGACCTATTTAATAAAAAATGACCTATAGTTAGCTATGTTCTCTCCTAAATGACATAATTAGGCTTACGTAGCTGCAAGATGACCTATTCCCCCTAACTTAGGTATTAAATGGCCTATAATTACCCTGGCAAGATCCAAAATGGCTTAATATGCATAGTTTGCTCCGGAATTACCTATTTTACCCAAGTTAGCTCCCAAACGACCTATAGTTAGCTAGGGTTCCACCTAAATGACATAAGTAGCTTAGTTTGCTCCAAAATGGTCTATTTAATAAAACATGACCTATACTTAGCTAATTATCCTCCAAATGACATAATTAGCTCCAAAAAGGCATTCTTAGCTAATTTAGCCCGAAGAAGGGGACAAGAGGAGAAGAAAGAGGAAAAATGAAAGGAAGGAAGAAGAAGAGAAGAAGAAGAAGAGAAGGAGGAGGATAAGAAGAAGGAGAAGAAGGAGGAGAAGGAGGAGAAGAAGCTCCACCTTCTCCTTCTTCTTCCTCCTTCTTCCTCCTTCTCCTTCTCCTTCTTGTTTTCTTCTTATTCTCCTCTTCCTTCTCCTTCTCCTCCTCCTCCTCCTCCTCCTCCTCCTTCTTTTACTTCTTCTTTTCTTTCTCTTCTTCTACGTAGCTTAGACTCATCCAAGAAAGAATAAATTTGATAATTATCCTACAAAAGGACATAATTAGCTTAGTTAGCTCCAAAATGGCCTATTTAATAAAAAATGACAAATAGGTAGCTAAGTTCTCTCCTAAATGACATAATAAGGCTTACGTAGCTGCAAGATGACCTACTCCCCTTACTTAGGTATTAAATGGCCTATAATTAGCCTAGCTAGATCCAAAATGGATTAATAAGCATAGTTTGCTCTCGAATGACCTATTTTACCCAAGTTAGCTCCGAAAAGACCTATAGTTAGCTTGGGTTCCACCTAAATGACATAATTAGCTTAGTTAGCTCCAAAATGGTCTATTTAATAAAACATGACCTATACTGAGCTAATTATTCTCGAAATGACATAATTAGCTCGAAAAAGGCATTCTTAGCTAATTTAGCCCGAAGAAGGGAACAAGAGGAGAAGAAAGTGGAAAAATGAAAGGAAAGAAGAAGAAGAAGAGAAGAAGAAGAAGGAGAAGGAGGAAGAAGACGGAGAAGGGGAAGGAGGAGAGAAGCTCCTTCTCCTTCTTCTACTCCTCCTTCTTCTTCTTCTTGTCCTTCTTCTTTTCTTCTTCTGCTCCTTCTCCTCCTCCTTCTCCTCCTCCTCATTCTTCTTCTTCTTTTTCTTCTCCTTCTTCTTCTCTTCTTGCTTCTTCTCTTCTTGCTTCTTCTGTTTCTTCTTCTACGTTGGTTATTTTCCCCAACAAAGACATACTTAGCTAATTATCCTCCAAAATGACATAATTAGCATAGTTAGGTAAAAACATCATAAGAACCTTGGTTAACTCATTAAAATGACTAATTTAGGTATAAAATGACATAATAAAGTCAATATGGATTAATAATCATAGTTGGCTACAAAATGACATATTTTTATCCAAGTTAGCTCTAGAATGACCTATACTTAGCTAAGTTCTCTCCTAAATGACATATTAAGGCTATGTAGCTCCAAGATGACCTATTCCACCTAATTTAGCTATTAAATGGCCTATACTTAGCTAATTTCTCTCCAAAATAATCTATATATACTTCTTCATCTAGTATTATTCTTCTAACTTTCTTATTTGTAATTTTGTAGATTACATTCACTTCACGGGAAGCTTGGATTATATTGATGGAATGCTTGAAGATGATTTCTTGTACCATGGCTTCACGAAATCTTGTACTGAAACTATTGTAGTATATGGATATATATGAAACTTTGTATGCATGTGGATGAAACTGGTGTAATATATGGTTTGGTACGGATGCAACTTGCATAATTTGTATGCACTATGGATGAAACTTATTTTAATATGGTTATGAGTACAGAAAGAAATTTATTTATGTCAAATATATATATATATATATATACATATATATATCCTGATTATTGTTAAAAATGCTGGATATAATAAGAAATAAATTAAAAAGGGGCTGGTTCCCCCCTTTGCCGTCTGCCCCCACATGGCAAAGGGGTGATGGCAGACGGCAAAGGGGAAGAGAGGGGGGGCTGGTTCCCCCCTTTGTCGTATGCCCCCGCATGGCAAAGGTGGGATGGCAGACGGCAAAGAGGGGAGAGAGAGGGGGCTGGTTCCCCCCTTTGCCGTCTTCCCCCACATGGCAAAGGGGGGAACGAGCCCCCACTCTCTCCCCTCTTTGCCATCAGCCCCCACATGGCAAAGGTGGGATGGCAGACGACAAAGAGGGGAGAGAGAGGGGGCTGGTTCCACCCTTTGCATAGTGCCCCCACATGGCAAAGGGGGGATGGCAGACGACAAAGGGAGGAGGCCTTCCGTTAACACTTAACGGGGCCGTTGGAGTATGTGTCGTCCCATTTAAATTGCCGTTTGCCCCCTCATGGCAAAGATTATTTGCCGTCCGCTTTAAAAAAGCAGACGGCAAAGAACCTCTTCACCGGATTTTTTTTGCCGTCTGCTGACCGACGGTAAAGCCTTTGCCGTTAGTGGTTCCCCCCTTTGCCGTCCGCCATGGTAGATGGTAAATTTCTGAATTTAAGTAGTGGTATGAGGATTTCATGTATTCACCACGTGTTAATTTGTTGATCCGGTTCTTTATTAAAAGGAGAACCTTAATATCCCGTAGTTTCCATTAGGACCCCGCTGCCACGGGAGGGATGGACAATAGATGTCAAGCAAGTTCTTTTCCCAAAGTACGTATGACTACATACGAAATACATGCCTACATTAGATTGAAGAACGGGAGCTAGTTGCATATCTCTCCATGTTATAGCTGCTACATGATGAATCACATCCGTCATACTCATCCATCAATGATCCACTGCCTATGAGTCTTTTACTACTGCTGTTACTTGCTACTGTTGTCACTACTCCTGTTACTTGCTGCTCTTGTTACTTGCTACTTTGCTGTTACCTGTTGCAAGACTTTTCTGGAGCCGTTGCTGGGGAAGAATAAGTCCCCCGTCACCGTGCTATTTACTGGCGCCATTGATACAACAAGTGAGGAATAGTTTGCCGTCAACAGATCTTTTTCTGGCACCGTTGCTATCATACTACTTTGCTACTGATACTTTGCTTGCAGACACTAATCTTTCAGGTGTGGTTGAAACTTACAAACTCAGCTGCTAATACTTGAGAATATTCTTTCGCTTCCCCTTGTGTCGAATCAATAAATTTGGGTTGAATACTCTACCCTCGAAAACTGTTGCGATCCCCTACACTTGTGGGTTATCAAGACTATTTTCTGGCGCCGTTGCCCGGGAAGCATAGCTATATTCTCTGAGTCACTTGGGATTTACGTCTGGTGATCACTATGAGGAATCCGATAGATCCAAGAACTAAAGTCTTGCCTGCCACTACGAGGACAGGTAAGGAACTGCCATCTAGCTCTGCACTTGATTCACCTTCAGTTATGAGTAAGTTTGCGACATCACCTCCTGCTAGAAATCTTGATATGTCGCCTGTGCTTGATGACACTACTTCTGCTGCCCATGATGCTTATGATGATGCTATGCTTGATACTATGCCTGATGATGCTATGCTTGATACTATGCCTGATGATGCTATGCTTGATACTATGCCTGATGATGCTATGCTTGATACTATGCCTGATGATGCTATGCTTGATACTATGCCTGATGATGTTATGCTTGATATTGCTTTGCCACTAGGTGCATTCCATGATGCACATATTGCTAGAGTTGCTGCTAGATGCGATGATACTTCTGAAATTGCTGATACTATTGAAGTAGAACCTGCTATTTTGCCTGCTAGAACTAGCTCTCCTATGCCTGAATTGCCTGATATGCCTCATATACGTTATGTTATGCAGGGAGAGATAGCTGAGGATTTGCTTGCGCGTAAGGGTAGCTATGATGTTGAGAAATAACTGCGCAAGTGGAAAGAAAAATCTCTGAATGCTAGGATGAAATAAGACCCGAAGTTTGCTACTTCACCTATCTTTGTGACCGATAAGGATTATGAATTCTCTGTCGACCCTGAGTTAATCACTCTAGTCGAATCTGATCCTTTTCATGGTTATGAGTCTGAAACGGTTGTAGCCCGTCTTACCAAAGTGCACGATATAGCCACCCTATTCACTAGTGAGGAAAAGATCTGCCACTACTATATCCTCAAGTTGTTTCATTTCTCTCTAAAGGATGATGCTAAGACCTGGTTCACTTCTCTTGCTCCTGGTTGTGTGCGTATCCCCCAGGATATGATCTACTACTTCTCCGAAAAATATTTCCCTGCCCATAAGAAGCAAGCTGCCTTGCAGGAAATATACAACTTTGCTCAAGCTGAAGAAGAGAGTCTCCCACAAGCTTGGGGGAGACTAATATAGCTACTGAATGCTTTGTCTGATCACCCTCTTGAGAAGAATTAAATACTTGATATCTTCTATAATGGACTTACCGATGCTTCCAAGGACCACCTAGATAGTTGTGCGGGTAGTGTTTTTAGGGAACGAACTGTAGAACAAACTGAGATTCTATTGAATAATATCTTTTGCAATGAGAATGCTTGGACTATTCCCGAACCACCTCCTAAGCCAACTCCGAAGAAAAGAGGTATTCTATTCCTTAGTCCTGAAGATATGCAAGAAGCCAAGAAATCTATGCGAGAGAAAGGCATTAACTCTGAAGATGTCAAAAATTTACCACCTATCGAAGAGATGCATGGTCTCGATAACCCGATACAGGTAGTAGAAGTAAATTCTCTGTGTAGGTTTGATGAGAGTGATATTCCTTTTGATAAACCTGCTGGCCTATCCATGGATGAATTTGATAACTTTGTTGCCAAACAATAGAGTCTCAATGATTATGTTAGCAGACAATTGGAACAGAATGCTCGTATGCTTAGTCATTTAAGTGCTTGTGTGGAGAGAAACGTTAATGATCTTAAACTTATGAGTAAACATGCCTCTATGGTTACTACTCAAGTAGAACAAGTACTTAAAGCTCAGAATGACTTGCTCCATGAGTTGAATGACAATTCCGTCAGAGTCGTTACTAGAGGCAGTAGAATGACCCAGGAACCTTTGTATCCTGAGGGTCATCCGAAGAGAGTTGAACAAGATTCTCAAGGAGTTAGCACTAATGCACCTAGTCATCCTAGAAAGAAGAAGAAAGATGATAGGAACCTGCATGCTAGCAACCCTGTTGCTGCTACACCTGAGAGTCCAAACGATGTCTCTGTCTCCGATGCTGAAACACAATCTGGTGATGAACATGAGCCTAATAATGATATCAATAGTGATATTCATGTTGATGCTCAACCTAGCAATGAAAAGGATGTGGAGATTGAACCTAGTGTTGATCTTGACAACCCACGGCCTAAGACTAAACGATACGATAAGAATGAGTTCGCTGCTAGGAAGCATGGTAAAGAAAGGGAACCATGGGTAAAGAAACCTATGCCCTTTCCTCCCAAACCATCCAAGAAAAAGGATGATGAAGATTTTGAGCGCTGCGTTGAAATGATTAGACCTGTCTTTCTGCAAATGCGTATGATGGATATGCTCAAGATGTCTCCGTATGCTAAGTACATGAAAGATATTTTGACTAATAAGAGGAGGATACCTTAGGTTGAAATTTCCACCATGCTCGCTAATTATACCTTCAAGGGTGGAACTCCCAAGAAACTAGGTGATCCCGGTGTGCCCACTATACCTTGCTCCATTAAAGGCAACTACGTTAGAACTGCTTTATGCGACCTTGGAGCCGGTGTTAGTGTTATGCCTCTCTCTCTTTATCATAGACTTGAACTGGACAAGTTGACACCCACTGAAATCTCTCTTCAAATGGCCGACAAATCAACTTCTTTCCCTATCGGCATTTGCAAGGACGTGCGTGTTGTGGTTGCTAACTTCACTATCTTAACAGAATTTGTTATCTTGGATATTCCCGAGGACGATGCCATGGCGGTCATCCTCTGAAGACCCTTTTTAAACACTGCATGGGCTTTTATAGATTGCAATAAAGGCAATGTCACTTTCCATTTCAATGGTAATGAGCATACGGTGCACTTTCCGAAGAAACAATATCGAGTACATTGCATCAATGCTATCGAAAAAACTTCATCGATTCTCATTGGGTGCTTTTAATGCCCTATTACTCATGTCAAGATGAAGTATGATTTGTTTGTTGGGGAGATTCACATCCCCATTGAGGTGACCTAGTGACTATTCTAAAAATTCTCCGTTCTCTTCTGCGATTCAAAAAGTTTTGTCGAGGGGATTTGATCAACCCATTGACGGATTTCTTTCGATGACCATGAGATGGATGAATCAAGGAGTCACAAACCTCTGTTCCAAGCTTTCACTTTAGGTTGCTTAGAAAAAAATGATAGATTTAGTTTAGTTTTCCCTGTTTTCTGTTTTAGCGTCCGGTAGAAAAGTACCCCGAAAATAAAAGTTCTCCGAACGTCCTGAAAATCAAGTATGATTTTTTCTGGATTTTTCGAAAAGTTCTGAGACAAAGAGCTTGTCTGGGGGCTGTACCAGTGGGCCACAAGCCCTGACGGCGCGGACACCCCCTGGCCGCGCCACCCAGGCTTGTGGCGCCGATAGGCACCCCCTCCACTCATGCTTGCTTTCATCTGGTTCTCCTACCTCCAGAAAAAATCGTTTTGTAGCCCAAACCCGTGTTCTTGCTCCTCTTGCTGGGATTTTCGATCTCTCTGCTCAAATCACCATTCTCCAAACTGTTTTGGGGAAATTACTCCTTGGTAAGTGACTCCTCCATTGGTCCAACTAGTTTTTGCTCTAGTGCCTTATACTTCGCGTATTTTTGCTGCCTTGGTGACCCTGTTCTTGAGCTTTGCATGTTGATTTTAGCTGGTCCCAAGTAGTTTTGATGCGTAATATGGCCTCTAGGCACTTGTGGGAGTACTTGCTACTAGTTTAGTTGAGCCTTGTTCACTTTTCCTTAGAATCACTAAAAATTTCACAAATTTTCAGAGATAGAAAAGGGAAAGGATGAGGAGGTTCTTAAGAGGCTCGTCAAGCCGTGACCCCAAGGATGATGGGAGTGAGAAGAAGCCCAAGTATCTGGTCCCTCGAGTCACACAAGTTCGAGCGTGCGAGTGGCCAAGCGACGTGTTCTTACGCGCCGCTGGAATTTATGAGGACTTTTATCACTTGGTGAAGAACGCAGGCCTTACCGCCTTCGTTGAAGATAAGTGTCCGCAATACTTCTTCCTCACTAATATCTTCGTACAAATCTTTAACTTCTATCCGAGGAAGAATCCTCCTATGGTTGAGTTCAAACTTTATGATATACCCCAGCGCATGTCACTCCAGGATGTTTGCAATGTTTGCAAATTACCTTACGTTGGGGATATTCATGAACCTCGTCCACGGGACTTGGAAGCTTTCATCGATACAATTGCTGTAGGAGAGGAGAGAGGAGTGTCTTGCGCTAGAGCTGCTAGCATTCATTTTCCTATGCTTTGGTTCTTCTCATTATTTGTGGAAAATGTTTGATTGGCCGTGGGAAAGCTGGGTCCCTTAGTTCCCCAGATCTTGCGGTCTTGCGCGAAGCCCTTTATAACGATAAAACTTATAGCTTGGGCGCTATAGTAGCTCAATGGTTGAACACGAACCGTTCTAAGGGCATTGTCTATGGAGGTATCTATGCTACCCGTCGTGCCAGACACTTTCAGATACCTATTAGACTCGACGAGGAAGAAGAGATTCTTCTTCCCGAGAGATATCTAGATTACGATAGCATGGTACGCCATGACTTTATTGATAGAGATATAAATAGAAGGATGATTTATAAACTGGTATTTAGTCAGGGTACTCGTGAGACTATTACTTTGCCTGCTCCTTCTTTGTTCAATCTTCATGCAGGTAGGTACATTATTATGCCCTCGGACATCTACGCATATTGGGGCTTAGCCCAACCACAGGTGCCCGTGCCCGAGCCGCCAGTCGAGTATCAGACGCTAGTTTATCAGTGGGAGCTAGAGGAGCTCACACACCAGTGGCATCCTTAGTCCACTCCGGAGTACCCCGGAGCTGGTTATTTTCCTCCATGGGAGTAGACCAACTTAGTCCAAAAGCCTAAGCTTGGGGGAGTACGTGTTCTCACCGACTTTGCATTTTTGCTTATGCTTTCACTTTGTTAGCCGGTGTTGACACCTTGCCACTGTATCATCCATGCTAGTTTATTTCTTTTTCTCGTTTTCTTTTCGTGTGTCTCTCTAGTTTGAGAAAAAAAAGATTTTCTTTTCTTCTTTTTCTTGTTGGTAGCTTTCCTGTGTAAATAGTTTTATTTTTTCTTTGGGTCAAGGTAGAAGACCATGGTTACAATGTTTAGTGGCTCTTGCATGCATACCTATTTAGCTTTCAAAGAGCCATATTACTTTGTCTTCTCCTTTGTGTTTGCCTGCAGTTTCCAGCTTTAGTCCAATGCACGAACACTCTTATTATTGTTCACATCGTTCGGTCGTTCAAGTGATACGCAATAATGACGATATATGATGAAGTGACTGAGCCTGGAAAAACTGGTATGAACTCGATCTATTTTGTTTTTGTAAATATGACTAGCTCATCATGCCTGATTCAGCTTTGTTGTGAGAGAAACATGTTTGCTATGACAACTTAGAGATCATAGTTGCTTATGCCATGCTTACTTAGTTAGGAGCTTATAATGGTTTGTCTTGGTTGCCCACATGAATGTTGAGATGACTATGATGTAGTATGATAGGATGGTATCCTCCTTTGAATGATTAAAGTGGCTTGACTTGGCGCATGTTCACGCATGTAGTTGAAACAAAATCAACATAGCCTCTATGATGTTCATGTTCATGGTGATTTATGTCCTACTCATGCTTGCACTCAATGTTAGTTAATCTCAATGAATTTTGACGACTGTTGTCGCTCTCTAGTTGGTCGCTTCTCAGTCTTTTGCTAGCCTTCACTTGTACTAAGCGGGAATACTGCTTGTGCATCCACTTCCATAAACACAAAGTTTTTCCAGATGAGTCCACCGTCCCTACCTATGTGCGGTATCTACCTGCCGTTCCAATTAAATTTGCATGTGCCACTCTCTAAATCTTCAAGAAATAATCTGTTTTGCATGCACGAACCGCTCATGTAGTGACAGGGGGCTATTAGTATCTTCCATGCTAGGCGTGTTATCCTCGATATGTGTTTATTCACTATCATTCACGAGGAAGGGGCCGGTAATTGGAATTCCCAGTTCCATGGTCAAATCAAAAAGTAATTGCAAACAAAACTCCCCCAGGATTGATGTTGGTATGGACGGTACCCGAGGATTTGGCTAGCCGTGGAGTGTGATTGATTGGTGGTGGGGGAGTCAAAACTTTACTTTTCTGTTTGGGAACCTCCTATAGCATGTGTAGCGTGGAAGATGTTGAGAAATCTTAGTCATTGTGTTGACAATGAAAGCATGCCACCCAAAATTATTATCTCTATTTTCAAAGCTTGAGCTCTGGCACCTCTCCAAATCAATGCTTCCCTCTGCGAAAGGCCTCTCTATTTATGTTCCTGTTGAGTCATCCTCATCTTATAAAAGCACCAATTAGAGAGCACTGATACGTCTTCGTCGTATCTACTTTTCCGAACTCTTTTGCCCTTGTTTTGGAATCTAATTTGCATGATTTGAATGGAACTAACCCGGACTGACGTTGTTTTCACCAAAATTGCATGGTGTTGTTTTTGTGTAGAAATAAACGTTCTCGGAATGTCCTGAAAATTTATGGAGATTTTTTCTGGAATAAAAGAAAAATACCTCCACAAAGATCCACCTGAGGGGGCATGCCAGTGGGCCACAAGCCCACAGGCCGCGGCCACCCCCTATTAATGCGCCGTGCAGGCTTGTGGGGCCCACGTGGCACCACCGCCTCAAATCTCAGCTCTATATCTTCCGTTTCGCCAGGAAAAAATCAGAGAGAAGGTTTCATCGCGTTTTGTGATACGGAGGCTCCGCCACATCATGTTCTTCATCTGGAGGGCAGATCTGGAGTCCTTTCGGACTCCGGAGAGGGGAAATCAACGCCATCGTCATCACCAACCTTTCTCCATCGAAAATTCATGATGCTCTTCATCGTTCGTGATTAATCTCATTGTAGGCTTGCTGGACAGTGATGAGTTGGATGAGATCTATCATGTAATCGAGTTAGTCCTTGACGGAGATTGATCCCTAGTATCCACTATGTTCTACATTGATGTTGCTGCTACTTGGCTATGCTTAATGCCTATCACTAGGGCCCGAGTGGCATGATTTCAGATCTGAACCTATTATGTTGTTGCCAATATATGTGTGTTTTAGATCCTATCTTGCAAGTTTTAGTCACCTACTATGTGTTATGACCCGGGAACCCCGGAGTGACAATAGCCGGAACCACAGCCGGAGATGACCATACTATGAGGAGTTCATGTATTCACCGCGTGTTAATGCGTTGGTCCGGTTTTACTAAAAGGAGAACCTTAATATCCCGTAGTTTCCATTAGGACCCCGCTGCCACGTGAGGGATGGACAATAGTTGTCATGCAAGTTCTTTTCCCTAAGCACGTATGACTACATACGGAATAAATGCCTACATTAGATTGATGAACGGGAGCTAGTCACATATCTCTCCGTGTTATAGTTGTTACATGATGAATCACATCCTTCACACTGATTCATCACCGATCCACTGCCTACGAGTCCTTTACTACTGGTTCTCGCTACGTTACTTTGCCTAGGCTTGTCCCTTGCTACCAAAGGAATTGGGCCACTTTGTTGCTGCTGTCACTACTGCTGTTACTTGTTACTTTGCTGCTGCTACTACTACTATTCCTTACTACTCCGCTGTTACTTGTTGCAAGACTTTGTTGGCGCCATTGTCGGTCTAGGTAAGCGGCACTTACATCCCGTCAGCAAGGCTTTTACTGGCGCCATTGATACAACACTTAGGAATAGTCTGCCTTGTCAACAGATCGTTTCTGGCTCCGTTGTTATCATACTACTTCGCTACTGATACTTTGCTTGCAGACACTAATCTTTCAGGTGTGGTTGAATCTGACACGTTCAGCTGCTAATACTTGAGAATATTCTTTCGCTTCCCGTCGTTCGAACCAACAAATTTGGGTTGAATACTCTACCCTCGAAAACTGCTGCGATCCCATACGCTTGTGGGACATCAAGGCTTTTTCTGCCGCCGTTGCTGGGGAAGCACAGCTATATTCTCTGGGTCACTTGGGATTGACGTCTGCTGATCGCTATGAGGAATCCGCAAGATCCAAAAACTAAAATCCTGGCTTCCACTACGAGGAGAGGTAAGGAACTGCCATGTAGCTCTGCACTTCATTCACCATCAGTTTTGAGTAAGTTTGCGACTTCGCCTCCTGCTAGAAATCTTGATATGTCGCCTGTGCTTGATGATGCTACTTCTGCTGCCTATGATGCTATGCTAGATACTATGCCTGATGATGCTATCCTTGATACTAGGCCTGATGATGCTATGCTTGATACTATGCCTGATGATGCTATGCTTGATACTATGCCTGATGATGCTATGCCTGATATTGCTTTGCCACTTGGTGACCTTGATGCACATATTGCTAGAGTTGCTGCTAGATGTGATGATACTTCTGAAACTGCTGATACTATTGAAGTAGAACCTGCTACTATGCCTGAATTGCCTGTTATGCCTGATACGCGATATGTTATGGAGGGAGAGATAGCTGAGGATTTTCTTGTGTGTAAGGATAGCTATGATGTTGAGAAACTTATGCACAAGTGGAAAGAAAAATCTATGAACGCTCGGATGAAATACGACCCGAAGTTTGCAACTTCGCCTATCTTTGTGACTGATAAGGATTATGAATTCTTTGTCAACCCTGAGTTAATCACTCTGGTCGAATCTGATCCTTTTCATGGTTAGAAGTCTGAGACAGTTGTAGCCCATCTTACTAAACTGCACGATATAGCCACCCTATTCACTAGTGAGGAAAAGATCCGCCACTACTATATGCTCAAGATGTTTCCTTTCTCCCGAAAGGATGATGCTAAGACCTGGTTCACTTCTCTTGCTCCCGATTGTGTGCGTAGCCCCCGGGATATGGTCTACTACTTCTCGGAAAAATATTTCCCTGCCCACAAGAAGCAAGTTGCCTTGCAGGAAATATACAACTTTGCTCAAGCTGAAGAAGAGCGTCTCCCACAAGCTTGGGGGAGGCTCATCCAGATATTGAATGCTTTGCCTGATCACCCTCTTGAGAAAACGAAATACTTGATATCTTCTATAGTGTACTTGCCGATGCTTCCAAAGACCATCTAGATAGTTGTGCCGGTAGTGTTTTTAGGGAACAAACTGTAGAACAAGCTGAGATTCTGTTGAACAACATCTTGTGCAATGAGAATGCTTGGACTATTCCCGAACCACTTCCTAAGACAACTCCGAAGAAAAGAGGTATTCTATTCCTCAGTCCTGGAGATATGCAAGAAGACAAGAAATCTATGCGAGAGGAAGGCATCAAATCTGAAGATGGCAAAAATATACCACCTATCGAAGAGATCCATGGTCTCGATAACCCGATACAGGTAGTAGAAGTAAATTCTCTGCGTAGGTTTGATGAGAGTGATATTCCTTTTGATAAGCTTTCTAGCTTATGCATGGATGAATTAGATAACTTCGTTGCCAAACAACAGAGTTTCAATGATTATGTTAGCAGAGAATTGGAAAAGAATGCTCGTATGCTTAGTCATTTAAGTGCTTGTGTGGACAGAAATGTCAATCATCTTAAGCTTCTGAGTAAACACGCCTCTATGGTTACTACTCAGGTAGAACAAGTACTTAAATCTCAAAATGACTTGATCAATGAGTTGAATGACAATTCCGTCAGAGTCGTTACTAGAGGCGGTAAAATGACCCAAGAACCTCTGTATCCCGAGGGTCATCCGAAGAGAATTGAACAAGATTCTCAAGGAGTTAGAACTGATGCACCTAGTCCTCCTAGAAAGAAGAAGAAAGATGATAGGAACCTGCACGCTAGCAAACCTGTTGCTGCTACACCTGAGAGTCCACACCATGCCTCTGTCTTTGATGCTGAAACACAATCTGGTGATGAACATGAGCCTAATGATGATATCAATAGTGATGTTTGTTGGGGATATTATGTGTCGGGTAACCCGCCCTAGTTGGGCCGGATCACCCAAGCTGGCGACTCATCTCCAAGTGGTTCCGGCCTTGGCCCAGCGAGGCCGGGAGTCGTATGACGGTTCAGGACCTTCGGGAGAAGTCCATTTTAGGGAAGATCTCCAAGTCTTGGAAAGATGGCGACTTAGAGATCGGAAGAATCACGATTTATGTAAAGGAAAGGACTCTTGTAAACCCTAAGGACTCGACCTGTATATAAAGGCGAGTCCCAAGGAAGGAGAGGGTAGGTTAGAAATCATCGAGTGCTAGGTCAGGCGATTTACGCCCCCTGTAATCGAAACACCATCAATACAAACACCAAGTAGGACGTAGGCCTTTACCGCCTCACGAGGGGTCGAACCTGGGTAAATCTCTGTCCCGCTCCCGCATAACCCCTTTGAGTCGCCACCAAGGTGCGATGGCTCCAACACAAAGTTCTTTCACGAGGACATCTGCCGTGACAAAACCACAACAGTTGGCGCCCACCGTGGGGCCTGCGCACAGTGGAGTTGAGTTCTCAAAGGGAGCCCTACCAGGGTCCGGGAGCTACGTGGTGGGGCTCATGACTCGGAGCCGCCGCAGGAAGTACTACATCAATAACTTGCTATGGGGGCCCGAGGCCGATTCGATCGAATCCAGCTATAGAGTCCCCTTCGGCAAGATCAATGTCTTCGTCGGCATGGTTGGATCGCCTATGCCTGAGCCGGACATCTCCTCCGACATCGTCGAGCCGGCCAGGTACGTCCACCCTGTCGCAACGCCAAACCTAACCCGTCCGGTCTTTGTTGGGTTCACGCAGGGATCTGAGGAACCAGAACAATCGGCGACCGAGGAGACCACGCCGGTCAACACCAATGACGAATAATCCATGGGCCACTCAGATTCAATTCAGTCTCTACATGGGGGCTGCCTTGGGGGCTTACCACTAGCCATGGACCCCGAGGTTCTCGACCAGACCCGCCGTCAGATCGTCGTTTACATGGCAGGGGCGACTCAGCCCTCGCCGAACCCGACAGGCGGAGATGGGCCTGGCGAGACGTCTAGAAGCCCGGCCGCGATCTTGGTGGAATTAGCAACGGAGATAACAAGGCTCATGGCGACCCCCATAACGTCAGAAAACCAGGACGGAATAAACACGAAGCTAACAAAACTAAGAGATGGTGTGGCAACGGATCAGCGGGACGCTGAGGTGGAAGCCGCCAGGATCGAGACCCGGCAGGCTCAAATTACCGATGAGGTAGCTCGCTTGAATACCGAAAACTGGCAACTTGAAAGGCACCAGCGCGCATCTGACGCCGTCCATCAGCGGAGGCATCAGGGTCATTTACCCCCTGATCTCAACCCGACCCGCCTGTTCGACACTCCACGAACTCCCGGGGCAGGAGACGCCCCGGGGGAGGGTCGGGCCAGCCACCAAACCCGCCGTTTCAGCCAGCTGTGGATCACGTTCCCCGATTCCAGACACCTCGAGGTCACTTTTCCAACCCGGTGGACAACGTCCTTGCCGCGACTCGCTATTTAGAATCCCTCCCGATTCATGGCGACACTCCAGCTGAGATAGAAGGAAGGAACGCCATTGAGATGTTAAAGACGGCGGTGGTTCAAAATGCCCAGTTCTCACACAGCCTAGATCGGCTGCACTCCACTCCCCAGGCAAGACGCACCAGGAGTCGGCCAGAGGATCAGCCCGCCATAACCAGCGGACCGTGACCCTTTCCCCAGGTCAACTCGCCTAATCACCAAGACCCGCCAGGTCGGGATCACCCGGACACCCAAGTCGCCCCAGCGCCTCTCGTTGGAGGCGACAGACAAGTGGGGGTGCCATGCTTGGCCCCCGCCCTTCGCAACGAGCTGATGCCCAAGGATTTTAAAGGACCATGGAAGGTGCCTAACTACACTCCGGACCTTCAGCCGACGTCATGGGTCGAGAGCTCCGAAATCGCCATGGACATGCTCGATGTAAGCGAAGCAGTCTGCGCCACATACTTCACAATGATGCTCGAAGGGACGACGCGTACTTGGTTAAAGAACTTGCCCCCAACTCCATCCAGACTTGGGCTGAGTTAAAAGAGCATTTCATCAAGAACTTCCGTGGGACCTGCAAGCGCCTGATGACAATAGTCGATTTACAGCACTGCGTTCAACGCCCGGACGAGTCGGCCCACCACTGGATGCGGGGGGTCGCGGAAATCATGCATTCGTGAGATGGTATCACGACGGCTCAGGGTGTGCTAATCCTGGAGCAGAACTGCCACTATGAGCCCTTGGTGCAGAAGTTGGGACGACTCAAGCGAAAGGTCCAAGACATGGTGGAGCTAATGGTCACCCTCACTAGGTACGCTGAGGCGGACGACACCAAAGATCCCGGAGAAGATGGCGGTACAGCCAACTCGCCAAGGAAAGGCCAGTGATCCAAAAATCATACCCGGTTCCAGGGGCGCGTTTCCCATAATCATAGAGCGAATGGCAAAAGAAGGCAGCAGGAAGAGTCTTCGGACTTAGTCGCCAACACCAACGCCAACAATGGCAACCAGCGCCAGAAGAAGAATAGGGGTTACAGTGGAAAAAAGCCGCGCAACTATAATGAGTTACTCAAGGGCCCCTGCCCGCACCACACCATGGCAGACGGACCGGCGACTCATTCCTGGGAGGACTGTTATGTGATGCAGGAGATTCGGGCGGAGGCGATCAAAAAAGGGCAAGGCGGTGACCCGGACCAACGGTAGGAACAGTTCGGCGCACCTAATCAACGCGAGAACCCCTTCGGCGGCTTCCCCAAACCCGGGGCTCATGGCAGCTCGCAGCCAAGCAGTGGCCAGTATCCGGTGCATCACCAACGACGGTATAACCCGCCAGGAGTCTTTCAACAACCACCCCCACAGGGGGCTCTGCAGGGGCAGGATGACAATGGCGGTTTCCTCAACAACCCCAAGCAGTTAAGCAATGGGCAGTACCACGTTTTCACCACCAATGCCTACAGGCGTGATAAAAAGGTGAGTCACCGAGCATATAGTGTATCTGAGCTGGCACTCCCCAGATATCTCCACTGGTCCGAGCAGACTATATCATGGAGTAGGCAGGATCACCCGCCAAGAGTTGACAATCCGGGCGATTTAGCGTTGGTCGTGGCTCCTCAAGTTGGAGGATATACCTTATCGAAGGTACTGATGGATGGTGGTAGCAGCATCAACATATTATACTTCGACACCTTTCAAAGGATGAACCTGTTGGAGAAAGATTTGATGCCCTCAACCACGGTATTCCATGGGTTTGTCCCAAGTAAATCGGCGTACCCCATAGGCCGAGTTAGGATCACTGTTGCGTTCGGAACAACGTCTAACTACAGGAGTGAGTCGCTTATATTTGAGGTGGTCAAGTTAAAAAGGCCCTATCATGCGTTATTTGGGCGACCGGCTTACGCCCGGTTCATGGCTCGCCCCTGCTATGTTTACCTTAAGCTCAAGATGCCTGGTCCTAAAGGACCCATCACGGTTGATGGTGATAGGAGGATTGTAAGAGAGTGTGAAGAAGGGGATGCGGCTTATGCAGAAGTCGCCTGTGCTGCGGAAGAGCTTAAATATCACCAGGCCAATGTTGATCCGGCTGACATGTCGCCTTTGAAGAAGCCAATGACAGACGCTGAGCCGCCCCTCAAGTTCAAACCAACAGACGACACTAACACAATGGATTTCGTCCCTGGTGACTCAAGCAAGCAGTTCACTATCGGGGCGGGTCTAGACCCCAAATAGGAAAGCGTGCTCATCGAATTCATCCGTGAGAATCGGGACATCTTCGCATGGAAACCTTCTGACATGCTTGGTGTGCTGAGAGAATTCGCTGAGCACCATCTTAATGTTGACCCAAAAGCAAAACCGATTCAGCAATATCTTCGCAGGTTCAATGAGGAACGATGCAAGGCAATCGGGGAAGAAGTTGCCCGTCTCTTGGCCGCCGGATTCATCGTAGACTTCTTCCACCCCAAGTGGTTGGCTAACCCGGTTCTGGTGCTCAAGAATAACGGTACCTTCCGCATGTGCATTGATTACACAGATCTTAATAGAGCTTGTCCAAAGGATCCTTTCGCCCTTCCCCGCATCGATCAAATTATTTATTTGGTGGCGGGATGCGAACGTTTGTGCTTCCTGGATGCTTATTCCGGATATCACCAAATCAAGATGGCCGTGGAAGACCAGGAGAAAACAGCTTTTATAACCCCCTTCGGGGCTTTTTGCTATGTGTCCATGCCATTTGGACTCAAGAGTGCAAGGGTGACTTACCAGCGCTGCATCCAAAATTGCCTCCGTGGCCAAATCATACGCAACGTCCATGCTTACGTTGACGACATCCTGGTTAAAACTCACAGGAAGGAAACACTACTGGGAGACCTAAAGGAAACTTTTGATAATCTACGGGTATACCAGATGAAGCTTAATCCCACCAAGTGTGTCTTTGGTGTTCCTGCAGGAAAATTGTTGGGTTTCCTGGTGTCTGAGCGCGGCATCGAAGCTAACCCGGAAAAAATCGAGGCGGTTACTTCCCTTGGGAAGCCAGCAAATATTAATCAAGTTCAACGGATGGCGGGTCGTATTGCGGCCTTAAGTCGCTTCATAAGCCGTCTGGGTGAAAAGGCTATTCCTCTTTATCAATTGCTTTAAAAATCTGACCATTTTGTTTGGACAGACGAAGCCAATGAAGCTTTCGAAGCCTTAAAACAGCAGCTGGTCAACCAGCCGGTTTTGGCCGCCCCGACTGAGAAAGAGCCCATGCTTCTGTATATTGTGGCAAACTCCAAAGCGGTGAGTGTGGCACTGGTCGTCGAAAGGAAGGAGGAAGCGAAGGAATATCCAGTTCAACGCCCGGTGTATTTCATTAGCGAGGTGCTAACTCTCCCCAAGCAGCGATACCCACACTGGCAGAAGTTAGTTTATGGGGTCTTTATGGCAAGCTGAAAGCTCAAACATTATTTCCAAGAGCATCCCATCACGGTGGTTAGCTCCGCTCCCCTCGGGGACATCATCCAGAATCGGGAAGCGACAGGGCGAATCGCCATGTAGGCAATCGAACTCGGGCCGCACCACGTGTGATACACCCCTCGCACGGCTATCAAGTCTTAGGCCTTGGTTGATTTTGTCAACGATTGGACCAAGTTACAGATCCAGGAAGACAGGCCTGACCTCACATACTGGACTATTTACTTTGACGGATCTAGACAGTTGGAAGGCTCGGGGGCTGGCGTGGTGCTGATATCACCTCAAGGAGACAAATACTGCTATGTCCTCCGACTCATGTTTCCATGTACCAACAATGCTGCGGAATACGAAGCTTTACTTCACGGCTTGTGACTCGCCAAAGAGATGAACCTTACGCGGGTCAGATGTTTTGGCGATTCTGATTTTGTGGCTCGGCAAGTTTCATGTACTTGGGATTCTCGGGACACCCTGATGGCAGCTTACAGGAGGGCTGTGTCTGATGTGGCGAGTCACTTCCATGGCTATCAGGTTGATCATATCGACCGGCGCCTTAACGAAGCAGCTGATGCCCTTTCACGTCTCGGTTCGCAACGTAAGCCGGTTCCCCCCAATGTTTTTCTGGATACTCTGCATAATCCTTCCGTAAGGTTACCCTCGGAGGAGGAGTTGGCAATACCAGACCCTGAGTCTAAGTTCGTGGCGGCTCTCAATGTTATGCCGGATTGGGTTCTTCCGTATCTGGCCTATCTCGCCCGAGACGAGTTACCTTCGGATGATGTATTGGCTCGCCAAATCGTTCGGCGAAGCAAGTCCATGGTTGTCATTAATGGCGAATTATATAAACGAAGCACTTCTGGGGTTTTCCAAAGATGTGTCTCCTCTGAAGAAGGATGCGTAATTCTAAACGACATTCATTCCGGAGATTGTGGACATCACGCTGGGTCACGTTCCTTGGTTTCAAAGGCGTTTCGTCATGGTTTCTTCTGGTTGACGGCCCATGCAGATGCAGAAGAGATAGTTCGTCGATGTGACGGGTGCCAGCTTTATGGACGACAGGCCCATGTGCCGGCTCAAGAGTTAAGGATGATACCTATCACTTGGCCTTTTGCGGTCTGGGGGTTAGACATGGTTGGCCCCTTTAAGATGTCGTCCAACAAAAAAACTCATCTGCTGGTGGCGGTTGATAAGTTTACCAAGTGGGTCGAGGCAGAACCTATTGGAGCCTGCGACGCGGAGACAGCGGTCAAATTTTTGAAAAAGTTGATCTCCAGGTTCGGATATCCACACAGCATTATTACTAACAATGACACTAATATGTCTCAAGGGGCGATGCAGGATTTTTGTCATCGTGAGCATATCCGGCTTGATGTTTCTGCAGTAGCTCATCCGCAATCTAATGGGCAGGCCGAGCGGGCGAATCAGGAAGTGTTGCGAGGAATCAAACCCCGACTCTTGATTCCCCTCGAACGCACCCCGGGGTGTTGGGTTGAGGAGTTGCCTTGAGTATTATGGAGCATCCGGACCACCCCGAACCGTTCTACGGGCTTTACTCCCTTCTTTCTGGTATATCGAGAAGAAGCCGTTCTTCCCACTGACATTAGGCATGACTCACCCAGAGTTGCTGCTTATGTGGAACAAGACAACGAGTTGGCGCGTCAAGATTCTTTGGACGCTTTGGAGGAAGCACGCGATTTGGCTGCAGCACGTTCAGCGATTTATCAGCAGGACTTGCGGCGTTATCACAACCGCCGGGTCAAAAGCCGAACCTTTCAGGAAGGCGACTTAGTCCTTTGATTGATACAAGATCGTACTGGTATGCATAAGTTATCACCACCATGGGAAGGACCGTTCGTCGTCAGCAAAAGCCTTCGCAACGGGTCCTACTATCTGGTGGATCTACGGCTTGATCGGCCAACCACGGAGGCTGAGTCAACTCGCCCTGGAACATAGCCCACTTGCGGCCTTATTACACTTGAGCTAATTAGCTGTGCCTTTTTGTAAGTTTTTTCATTTCTTATGCAGCAATAAAGTTGATGCCTCCGGGCTTGGGGGCTTTTCTGCTAATTCATCTTATTGAAAGTATGGATCTTTATTTTACTCTTCAAAAAGTCGCCCAAACATGGAAGCTATCTATACCAAAGAGCTTAAGTCGCCATGATGCGCTTATTACAAAACTGGGTATCGATAAGCCAAAGAGGATCGGAGTCGCCACAAGCGCGCGATTCAAACATAGGCGCCTTATATGATTCTGTGGATTAGGCCGGCTTACTTGAGGGAAGTTTGTTCTCAAGTCGTTTTGTCGTAATACCGTATACGCTTCTACAATCCTATGACGGTCTTTCCCTTAATCATAGGTCACTTGGGGGCTTCCTCTCACTGAGATCAGCCTTGCTACCTATTTGGCCTGCGAAAAATTACCGCATTACAAATGGTTATACTGGACTGTGTGTTGGCCGAATCGCCATATGGACCCATGAACTCTTGGTGAGTTACTCCGCTTATGGATTCCGAACTCGCCTTGGTTAAAACATGTATGGTACCGGCTAGCGCCTCACATGGAAAATAGAGAAACCATTGGTTCACTGAACCCGCTTCACTGAAGCTTGACTCGCGCCTGATCAGCCGGTCTAAATACTTGAGCTTTTTATACAAAAGTCTTCCTCGGGTAGCACTTGAGTTTATTTAACTCGTCCTATCCTGTCGCGACTAGATGAGCCGAAGAAATTGCTATTTTTTACCTTCCTGGCACAGCCACAAGGTCTTTCAGACTTTTTTGTGACTCGCCTCAAATATCTTGGGTCGGTTATTATTTATTATCATCCATTACTCACTGAGATGATTTGATATATGTTTTTAGGCCTAACAGGTTGATGATCAAAATTCATTCTAGCCATGGAGTGTCAAGCATCATAAAAACGCCTTGAGGGCGGGTCAAGCATTCTTAAGCGCCTTAAGGGCGACATAAGGGTTTTCAAGAGATCACAGAAGCAGTTTGATCTCTAAAAAGACTTATTACATGGCTCTTATGGCCAAATCTGTGAAGGTTTATTCTACTGATGTCCTCGGATCAGCCTGCTGTGAGCTCTGGCCGACTTCAATTTGCAAGTCGCCCAGTACCCAGTTACACTTGGATAACACGGCGAACTCATCTTCATCGTTCAGCACTGATCAGAGATCCACCTCCAAGTCAAAAGGATTCTTGGGTCGACACGGAGTTAAGCTAGTCGTTACAAAGGTTGGCGGGTTATCTTCCTTGTTCTTGTTGTCATAGGCGGCTTGGTATTTTGATAAATCCAAGCTTGCCGGAAGCTGAGTCGCTGCCAAACGGGATTCTTTGACAACATGCTGGTAATCCTCTTCAGCAAATTCTGACCCGTCATCCTTGAGCTGCGAAAAGCCTGCCGCTACTTCTTCGGGGCTTATTTCTGGAGCATACGCCAGACACCGACTCAGCGTAGTCAATGCTCCTTTTCGGGTAGCAGACCAGGTTAGCTCACCAATTTCAGGAGGAAGAGTAGATAAGCAGCCAAGCATCTTCTTTATTGATGTTATGGTTTCCTTGGCACCCATCACTGCTTTCACGGTCAGCACACTTCCGGTATACAGCTGCTCCGTCAATGTTTAAATCGCCTTCAGCATCAGGACACAATCGTTCTGAAGATTGGCGGCTCTCGGACCTGCATAAGGAGTAATGATGGTCAACGATTTCTACAAGTTATTTATTTACAAAGTGCAAGGTCAGGGGTTGGTATTTACCAAAGACGGCTTGTGCCATGTTGGAGATATGTTGCTATAAGCCGGCCAGCTCTTGTTGCACAGTATCCAAGTTAGCTTCAGCTTTTTCTGCTCACTTTATCACGGCATCTTGATCAGCTTGAGCTTCTTTTAAGTCGGCTTTTAGCTTCTCCATCTCAGATAAGATCAGTTGACACTTCTCTTCTGATTTTGCCCGGGCATCCTGCTGATCGGTTAAATTTTTCTTCAAGTCGCCAAATGTTGATTCAGTTTGGGTAAGTGATTCCTGTCGAAACATATAGTCAAGGGGCAAGTCTCAGAATTATTGCAAGCAACATCCCTGACACTTGGGGCTAATGTATAATCTTTTAGACAAATTATACAGTATCAAGACCCGCCTCATCTTTTTACAGATGACCCGGCCCTTGGGTGTTACAGGTCTAATGTTTTCTTCAATTGTCAAGACCCGGCTCATCTTTTTACAGATGACCCGGCCCTTGGGGCTTACAGGTCGAAAGTTTTTCTTCAATTATCAAGACCCGGCTCATCTTTTTACAGATGACCCGGCCCTTGGGGTTACAGGTCGAGAGATTCATTTTGCTATTAAGACCCGACTCATTTTTTTTACTGATGACCCGGCCCTTGGGGGTTAATAAGGATAATAGAGTATGCAATAAGACGTACCTCATGTTTGTTCTTCAGCATGAGAAGCAGACTTTTTTCCATATCATGACTCGCCTCCAAGCGACTTGCAAAGCCCGAGCAAAGTTCTCTGAATTCAAGATTCTCATACTGGGAGAGCTTACCCTTGGAAAGTTCACGCTCAATAGCAGGTTGAGCTGATGATGATACATGCTTCGACAAAACTGTTGTGGTCGGCTTAGAAAAGCGAGTGCCGGTGATGACCACAGCGTCTGGGTCTTCTGCTGTTTTCAATGGACTTGGCGGATTAGGCGTTTCCATGGTTTCCATTGGCAAGCTTGGGAGATCCACTTGATCTTCAGGTTTATCTTGGGCCGGGTTATCCTGGATCGACGCCGATTTTTCAACAGGCTCCGAAGCTGTAATGGGAGTTGACCCGCCAGTTTTCCTTTTCTTCGCATGTGCCCTAAAAAGGAAAAGGGGGTGTGCTTAAAGAAACAGGCATTACCACTATCAGGACAAGGTAAGTGTCATAAAAGACTTACCCTGGGACGCGGATCATCGGTGGAAGTGCTGACATCACTGAGTCGCCGGATGAAGGAGGAGAACTCTGCAAAAATAACACTTCAAGATGTGAGCGAGTTATAAACGCGATCCAAAAGGAAATGAAGAGGTGCTATTAAAAGATACCTCGTTTTGCCTTTTCTTGGTTCTTCTTGGTAACTCGGACACCAAGTTTCCAGAATGACTCCGAGTTTTCCGATTTGAAGCATGTTGCGTTCTTCAAAAGGAAATTTGGATCCAAACAAGCATTTGGGTGTGAGAAGGGAACTTTCCCACAAATTCGCCTGGCCGGCTTAGGTGGAGGAGAAGATGAGTCGGAGGAAATAGAAATTACCTCTATGGAGTCTTCCTGGCTTTCATTGTCCTCATTCTACACAAGAGTTACAGAGCCGTAAACACAAAACTATTAACAATGAATGGCGAGTTAAAGAGGATGGATTTTTACCTCTAAAAGTACGTCGCCGACTTGGGATTCATCGGTGTCAGATGCCTCAGTGACGGCGGCTTTGCCCTTGCCCTTGGACTTCTTCTTTGGAGGCGTCCTGGCTTGCTTCAAGGCCATCTTTTTTGGCCTCCTGGACCAGAATTTGTCACCTTTCTGAAATGGCATTTTTTATTATAAGAGGTCATAGCTCAAGTAAGACGGAAGGAATAAAGGAAAAGCGGGTTAAGTTATTTACCATTGGTGCCGGGTTGATCTTGCAGAACGGCTTAAGACCTATTTAGCCGCACTTGGCCACGGGTTCGCCGGTCAATTTCTTGATGATGGTTACAATATCATTTTATGTCAGTGCTGTGTGGAAGTAGCACTGGGGGTGATCCAGGGTGCCGTCGAAATCACACATTAATCCGTCCCGGCGACTTAAGGGGAGGATACGCCATTCGACCCAGCAGTGGATTAAGTCAACCCCAGTAAGGCTGTTGTTTGTTAGAGATCTTAACTCGGACAATACTGGGATAAAGTCTGACTCCTCTTCTTCGGTGAGCTTGTCTGGGAGTTTGAACTTTGTTGGAAGGCGATCCTCCCTATAGCCAAGAAGCTTGTTCTCACCCTCAGGTGAAGTCTCCTGGCAGTAAAACCAAGACTAGCCCCAGCCTTTGGGATGGCTTGGCATGGCGAGTGATGGGAATGAACTATCCCTACGGCGTTGAACATTGACACCTCCAAGCTCCAAGCTAGGGCCATTGGAAAATTTTGTCTGGCGATTCAAATGGAAGAAGTACCAGAATAAAGGAACTGAGGGTTCCATCCGCAAGTAGGCCTCACAGAACACCTAGAACTGGCATAAATTGCTTATCGAGTTGGGCCCTAAGTCCTGGAGGCGGACATTCATAAAGGTCATGGCATCTCTGAGGAATTTTGATCCGGGCGGCTTAAAACCTCGTTAAAGGTGTTCAACAAAAACAACTATCTCCCCTTACTTCGGGTTGGGGATCTCCTCTCCTAACCCAGAACGCCAACCGATAACCTCTTGAGGGTCCAGATTCCCCGTTTTCACATAGTTGTGAAGGAGAGTATCATCAACCTTGGTCGAGAGCCAATCACTTTTGAAAACGGTGCCCATGCTACAAAGGGACAAAATTATGGGTAAATTAACTCGCCAAGCATCTACTAAATGGTGAAACAGATTCATTTGCCTCGCCAAACAATTTGCTTGATAGCTGAGGGAGTTTTTTGACTCGCCGATAAAGGTCCGGGTCAGGATACCAGGGCGACTTATGAAATTCTTACTACTAAATGGACAGATGGTTTAGAGCTTCAGTGGTGTCCGCCAAAATGGTGAAGTATGAATCTATAAACAGGTTTCACGTGACAGGCAGTAATATATGGATCTACAGAATAGGCAGAAATGAATGCGAAAAGGTCTGGGTAAAACGGCCTATGTCCAAGATGAAAACAGTACGGTTGACCCGGTGAAATCCTTTCTAAGTCTGCAAATCAAGGCTAAGCAACTGAGGGTATGGAAAATGTTGTTGTGTTCACCATCGTCACCACCAACTAGCTGGGAATTACGAAGCTATTCGAGATGTTCTAAAGAAACAGTGGACATGAACTTCGAAAAGCTTAGATCTGCCTACAATGGCGGGAGGCTGACCTAGTAAATGAAGTTGGAGGCGTTCGAAGAAAGATTCGCGGCGAGGATCGCACGTTCAGCAGCTCCCGGACGGCGGCGAAGATCTCGGACGGCGACGAAGATCTCGAAACGGAGGCGAAGCTCTCGGGCGGCGACGAAGTGCTCGGACGACGGCGAAGCTTTCGGGCGGCGAGAAGTTCTCGGGCGGCGACGGAGCTCTCGGGTGGCGACGACGTGCTCGGGCGGCGATGCAGCTCTTGGCTGGCGACGAGGCTCTCGGCGCGACGGCAAGGAAAAAGAGGGCGACAAGATGGGTAGGTGGAAATGTGCCCTGTCCCCTCCTCCCGCCTATTTATCAGGTCAGGTGCTGGGATCGAGGCGCCACGAGCGGGAACTGCCAAAAAAGATAAAGATTCGCCATGATGGCGCCCCAAAATTTTCGGGATAGCGATACCGAAGGATCCGTTGGAGATTACGTCATCATCTCTTCCAAAATTAAAGGGATTAGGAGGCGCCAACAAGAAGTGGTTCGGCGACTTGAGTTTTTCCGCAACATATGGCGATTTAAGTACATGGTGCGTAAAAAGAGTGAGATGAATCGCCCCTAACTGGGTGAGGATATTGGCGTGAAAAAATTCATGTCAATCTGGGGCCTAATGTAGGGGATATTATCTGTTGGGTAACCTGCCCTAGTTGGGTTGGATCACCCAAGCTTGTGACTCATCTCCAAGTGGTTCCGGCCTTGGCCCAGCGAGGCCGGGATTCGTATGACGGTTCAGGACCTTCGGGAGAAGTCCATTGTAGGGAAGATCTCCAAGTCTTGGAAAGATGGCGAATTAGAGCTCGGAAGAATCACGATTTATGTAAAGGAAAGGACTCTTGTAAACCCTAAGGACTCGACCTATATATAAAGGCGAGTCCCAGGGAAGGAGAGGTTAGGTTAGAAATCATGGAGTGCTAGGTCAGGCGAGTTACGCCCCCTGTAATCGAAACACCATCAATACAAACACCAAGCAGAACATAGGCCTTTACCTCCTCACGAGGGGCCGAACCTCGGTAAATCTCTATCTCGCTCCCGCATAACCCCTTTGAGTCGCCACCAAGGTGCGATGGCTCCAACACTAAGTCCTTTCACGAGGACATCTGCCGTGACAAAACCACGACAATTTTCATCAAGATTCTCAACCTAGCAATGATAAGGATGTTGAGATTGAACCTAGTGTTGATCTTGATAACCCATAGCCTAAGAATAGAAGATACGATAAGAATGACTTCGCTGCGAGGAAGCACGGTAAAGAAAGGGAACCGTGGGTTCAGAAACCTATGCCCTTTCCTACCAAACCATCCAAGAAAAAGGATGATGAGGATTTGGAGCGCTTCGCTGAATTGATCAGACCTGTCTTTCTGCAAATGCGTTTGACGAATATGCTCAAGATGTCTCCGTATGCTAAGTACATGAAAGATATTGTGACTAATAAGAGGAGGATACCTGATCTTGAGATCTCCTCCATGCTCGGTAATTACACTTTCAAGGGTGGAACTCCAAAGAAACTAGGTGATCCCGGTGTGTCCACTATACCTTTCTCCATTAAAGGCAACTACGTTAGAACTGCATTATTCGACCTTGGAGCCAGTGTTAGTGTTATGCCTCTCTCTCTTTATTGTAGACTTGAACTGGATAAGTTGACACTCACTGAAATCTCTCTGCAAATGGCCGACAAATCAACTACTTTCCCTATCAGCATTTGCGAGGATGTGCCTGTTGTGGTTGCTAACACCACTATCTTAACAGACTTTGTTATCTTGGGTATTCCCAAGGACGATGCCATGGCTGTCATCCTCGGAAGATCCTTTTTAAACACTGCAGGGGCTGTAATAGATTGCAACAAAGGCAATGTCACTTTCCATGTCAACGGTAATGAGCATACGGTGCACTTTCCGAAGAAACAATATCGAGTACATTGCAGCAATGCTATTGAAAAGACTTCATCGATTCTTATTGGGAGCTTTGAATGCCCTATTCCTCGTCTCAAGATGAAGTATGATTTGCTGGTTGGCGAGATTCACATCCCCATTGAGGTGACGTAGTGACTATTCGGAAATTCTCCGTCTTATTTTGCGATTCGAGAAAGTTTTGTCGAGGGGATTTGATCAACCCCATTGACGGATTTCTTTCGATGACCATGAGATGGATGAATCGAGGAGTCACAAACCTCTATTCCTAGCTTTCACCTTCCGTTCCTTAGAAGAAAAATGATAGGTTTAGTTTAGTTTTTGCTATTTTCTGTTTTAGCGTCCGATGGAAAAGTACCCCGAAAATCAAAGTTCTCCTAACATTGTGAAAATCTAGTATGATTTTTTCTAGATTTTTTGAAAAATACTGGGACCAAGAGCCTATCTGGGGGCCACACTAGTGGGCCACAAGCTCTAGGGGCACAGGCACCCGCCCTGGCCGCGCCACCCAGGCTTGTGGGGGCCCACAGGCACCCCTCCACTCATTCTTGCTCCCATCCAGTTCTCCTACCTCCAGAAAAAATCGTTTCGCAGCTCAAACCCGTGTTCTTGCTCCTCTTGCTGGGATTTTCGATCTCTCTGCTCAAATATCCATTCTCCGAACTGTTTTGGGGAAATTACTCCTTGGTAAGTGACACCTCCATTGGTCCAATTAGTTTTTGCTCTAGTGTCTTATACTCCGCGTATTTTTGCTGCCTTGCTGACCATGTTCTTGAGCTTTGCATGCTGATTTTAGTTGGTCCCAAGTAGTTTTTATGCGTAATATGGACTCTAGGCACTAGTTGGAGTAGTTGCTACGAGTTTAGTTGAGCCTTGTTCACTTTTCCTTAGAATCACTAAAAATTTCAGAAATTTTCAGAGATAGAAAAGGTAAAGATGAGGAGGTTTTTAAGAGGCTCGTCAAGCCGTGACCCCAAGGATGCTGAGAGTGAGAAGAAGCTCAAGTATCTGGTCCCTCGAGTCGCAGAAGTTCGAGCGTGCGAGTGGGCAAGCGACGTCTTCTTACGCACCGCTGGAATTTATATGGACTTTTATCACTTGGTGGAGAACGCAGTCCTTACCGCCTTCGTTGAAGATAATTGTCCGCAATACCTCCTCCTCACTAATATCTTCGTACAAAGCTTTCACTTCTATCCGAGGAAGAATCCTCCTACGGTTGAGTCTAAACTTTATGATATCCCCCAACGCATGTCACTCCACAATGTTTGCAAATTGCCTTTTGTTGGGGATATTCATGAACCTCGTCCATGGGACTTGGAGGCTTTCATTGATACAATTGCTGTGGGAAAGGAGAGAGGAGTGTCTTGTGTTAGAGCTGCTAGCACTCATTTTCCCGTGCTTCGGTACTTCTCACTTTTTGTGGGAAAATGTTTGATTGGTCGTGGGAAAGCTGGGTCACTTAGTTCCCCAGATCTTGCGGTCTTGCGAGAAGCCCTTTATAACGATAAAACTTATAGCTTGGGCGCTATAGTAGCTCAAGGGTTGAACCTGAACCGTTCTAAGGGTGTTGTCTATGGAGGTATCTACGCTACTCGTCTTGCTAGACACTTTTAGATACCTATTAGACTGGAGGAGGAAGAAGAGATTCTTCTTCCCGAGAGATATCTAGATTACGGTAGCATGGTTCGCCATGACTTTCTTGATAGAGATATAGGTCGAAGGATGATTTATAACCTGGTATTTAGTCAGGGTACAGGTGAGACTATTACTTTGCATGCTCCTTCTTTGTTCAATCTTCATGCAGGCAGGTACACTATTATGCCTTCGGACATCTAGGCATATTGGGGCTTAGCCCAACCACAGGTGCCTGTGCCCGAGCCACCAGTCGAGTACCAGACGTCGGTTTATCAGTGGGAGCCAGAGGAGCTCACATAGCAGTGGCATCCTCAGTCCACTCCAGAGTACCCCGGAGCTAGTTATTTCCCTCCATGGGAGTAGACCAAGTTAGGCCAAAAGCCTAACCTTGGGGGAGTACGTGTTCTCAACGACTTTACATTCTTGCTTATGCTTTTACTTTGTTAGCCGGTGTTCACACTTTGCCACTGTATCATCCATGCTAGTTTATTTTCTTTTTCTCGTTTTCTTTTCGTGTGTCTCTCTAGTTTGAGAAAACCCAAAAAGATTTTCTTTTCTTCTTTTGCTTGTTGGGAGCTTTCCCGTGTAGATAGTTTTCTTTTTCTTTGGGTGAAGGTAGAAGATATTGGTTACAGTGTTTAGTGGCTCTTGCATGCATACCTGTTTAGCTTTCAAAGAGCCATATTACTTTGTCTTCTCCTTTGTGTTTGCCCGCAGATTCCAGCGTAGTCCAATGCATGAGCACTCTTATTATTGTTCACATCGTTCGGTCGTGCAAGTGAAAGGTAATAATGACGATATATAATGAAGTGACTAAGCCTAGAAAAGCTGGTATGAACTCGATCTATTTTATTTTTGTAAATATGACTAGCTCATCATGCCTGATTCAACTTTGTTGTGAGAGAAACATGTTTGCAATGACAACTTAGAGATCATAGTTGCTTATGCCATGCTTACTTAGCTAGGAGCTTATAATGGTTTGCCTTGGTTGCCAACATGAATGTTGAGATGACTATGATGTAGTATGATAGGATGGTATCCTCCTTTGAACGTTTCAAGTGGTTTGACTTGGTGCATGTTCACGCATGTAGTTGAAACAAAATCAACATAGCCTCTATGATGTTCGTGTTCATGGTGATTTATGTCCTACTCATGCTTGCACTGAATGTTAGTTACTCTCAGTGCATTTTGATGACAGTTGTCGCTCTCTAGTTGGTCGCTTCCTAGTCTTTTGCTAGCCTTCACTTGTACTAAGCGGGAATACTGCTTGTGCATCCACCTCCATAAACCCAAAGTTGTGCCATATGATTCGACCATACCTACTTATGTGCGGTATCTACCTGCCATTCCAAGTAAATTTGCATGTACCACTCTCTAAATCTTCAAGAAATAATCTGTTTGGCATGCCCGAACCGCTCATGTGGTGACAGGGGGCTATTGGTATCTTCCATGCGAGGCGTGTTATCCTCGATATGTGTTTATTCACTATCATTCACGAGAAAGGGGCCGGTAATTGGAATTCCCAGTTTCATGCTCAAATCAAAAAGATAATTACAAACAAAACTCCCCCAGGATTGTTGTTGGTATGGACGGTACCCGAGGGTTCGGCTAGCCATGGAGTGTGATTGATTGGTGGTGGGGGAGTCAAAACTTTACTTTTCTGTTTGGGAACCGCCTATAGCACGTGTAGCGTGGAAGATGTTGAGAACTCTTAGTCATTGCGTTGACAATGAAAGCTTGAGCTCTGGCACTTCTGCAAATCAATGCTTCCCTCTGCGAAGGGCCTGTCTATTTATGTTCCTGTTGAGTCATCCTCCTCTTACAAAAGCACCAATTAGAGAGCACCTCTATCATTTTTATGCTTTGCCTTTAACTCTGTTGAGTATGACTATGACTGGATCTTCATTCCCATGAATTACAATGTTTAGTCAGCCCTTGGTCTTTGAAGGTGCTCTGCATTTATGTTTTGCGGTCTCAGAAAGAGCTAGCGAGATACCATCTATTCGTACTACTTCATGTTGTTTTGATTGAAGTGTTGACATTTGAGGCTTATTATTATTTGCTCGCTAGTTGATTATGCCATTGATATGAGTTTACCGTGAGACCTAGATGTCATTTGCTTATGTGGTTTGCTTGTGATGTTGCTGAAATTCTGGTTATGAGTTAGACATGGTTGCAACAACAAGATCAAACATAGTTCTTCAAAGTTTTTCTTTTGTCTCTTTCAGTTTGTCAACTGAATTGCTTGAGGACAAGCAAGGCTTTAAGCTTGGGGGATTTGATACGTCTCCGTCGTATCTAGTTTTCCGAACTCTTTTGCCCTTGTTTTGGACTCTAATTTGCATGATTTGAATGGAACTAACCCATACTGACGCTGTTTTCAGCAGAATTGCCATGGTGTTGTTTTTGTGCAGAAATAAAAGTTCTCGGAATGTCCTGAAAATTTACGGAAATTTTTCTGGAATAAAAGAAAAATACCTGCGCAAAGATCCACCTGAGGGGGCGTGCGAGTGGCCCACAAGCCCACAGGCCGCGGCCACCCCCTATGGCCGTGCCGCGCAGGCTTGTGGGGCCCACGTGGCACCACCGCCCCCAGTCTCAGCTGTATATCTTCCGTTTCGCGTGGAAAAAAAATCAGAGAGAAGGTTTCATCTCGTTTTGCGATACGGAGGCGCCGCCACATCATGTTCTTCATCTGGAGGGCAGATCTGGAGTCCGTTTCGGGCTCCGTAGAGGGGAAATCGTCGCCATCGTCATCATCAACCTTTCTCCATCGATAATTCCATGATGCTCTTCATTGTTCGTCAGTAATCTCATCGTAGGCTTGCTGGAGGGTGATGAGTTGGATGAGATCTATCATGTAATCGAGTTAGTTCTTGACGGGGATTGATCCCTAGTATCCACTATGTTCTAGATTGATGTTGCTACTACTTGGCTATGCTTAATGCTTGTCACTAGGGCCCGAGTGCCATGATTTCAGATCTGAACTTATTATGTTGTCGCCAATATATGTGTGTTTTAGATCCTATCTTGCAAGTTGTAGTCACCTACTATGTGTTATGACCCGGCAACCCCGGAGTGACAATAGCCGGAACCACTCCCGGAGATGACCATAGTATGAGGAGTTCATATATCCACCGCGTGCTAATGCGTTGGTCCGGTTCTTTATTAAAAGGAGAACCTTAATATCCCGTAGTTTCCATTAGGACCCCGCTGCCACGGGAGGGATGGACAATAGATGTCATGCAAGTTATTTTCCCTAAGTACGTATAACTACATACGGAATTCCTGTCCTACATTATATTGATGAACGGGAGCTAGTAACATATTTCTCCGTGTTATAGCTGTTACATGATGAATCACATCCGTCACACTCATCCATCACCAATCCAGTGCCTACGAGTCTTTTACTGCTGGTTCTCGCTACGTTACTTTGCCTAGGCTTGTCCCTTGCTACCAAAGGGATTGGGCCACTTTGCTGCTGCTGTCACTACTGCTGTTACTTGTTACTTTGCTGCTGCTGCTACTAATGTTCCTTACTACTCCGATGTTACTTGTTGCAAGACTTTGTTGGCGTCGTTGCCGGTCTAGGTAAGCGGCACTTACATCCCGTTAGCAAGGCTTTTACTAGCGCCATTGATACAACAGTTAGGAATAGTCTTTGTTGTCAACAGATCGTTTCTGGCACCGTTGTTATCATACTACTTTGCTACTGATACTTTTCTTGCAGACACTAATCTTTCAGGTGTGGTTGAATCTGACACGTTCAGCTGCTAATACTTGAGAATATTCTTTCGCTTCCCGTCATGCGAACCAACAAATTTGGGTTGAATACTCTACCCTCGAAAACTGCTGCGATCCCATACGCTTGTGGGACATCAAGCACCTCTCTCATTTTTTATGCTTTGCTTTTAACTTGTTGAGTATGACTGTGACTGGATCTTCTTTGCCATGAATTACAATGTTTAGTCAGCCCTTGGTCTTGGAAGGTGCTCTGCATTTATGTTTTGCGGTCTCAAAAAGAGCTAGCGAGATACCATCTGTTCGCACTGCTTCATGTTGTTTTGATTGAAGTGTTGACATTTGAGGCTTATTTTTTTTTCGCTAGCTGATTATGCCATTAATATGAGTTTACTGTGAGATCTAGATGTCATTTGCTTATGTGGTTTGCTTGTGATCTTGTTGAAATTCTTGTTATGAGTTAGACATAGTTGCAACAACAAGATCAAACAGAGTTCTTCAAAGTTTTTCTTTTGTCTCTTTTAGTTTGTCAACTGAATTGCTTGAGGACAAGCAAGGCTTTAAGCTTGGGGGAGTTGATACGTCTCTGTCGTATCTACTTTTCCGAACTCTTTTGCCCTTGTTTTGGACTCTAATTTGCATGATTTGAATGGAAATAACCCAGACTAATGTTGTTTTCAACAGAATTGCCATGGTGTTGTTTTTGTGCAGAAATAGAAGTTCTCGGAATGTCCTGAAAATTTACGTAGAATTTTTATGGAATTAATGAAAAATACCTGCGCAAAGATCCACCGGAGGAGGTGTGCCAGTGGGCCACAAGCCCCCGGGCCACGGCCACCACCCTGGCCACGCTGTGAGGGCTTGTTAGTCCCACGTGGCCTCACCGCCTCCAAACTCAGCTCTATATATTCCGTTTCGCCCGGAAAAAAAATCAGAGAGAAGAATTCATCGCGTTTTACGATACGGAGGTGACGCCACCTCCTGTTCTTCATCTGGAGGGCATATCTGGAGTCCTTTTGGGCTCCGGAGAGGGGAGATCGTCGACATCGTCATCATCAACCTTACTCCATCGCCAATTCCGTGATGATCTTCATCGTTCGTGAGTAATCTCATCATAGGCTTGCTGGACGGTGATGAGTTGGATGAGATCTATCATGTAATCGAGTTAGTTTTGATGGGGATTGATCCCTAGTATCCACTATGTTCACAGATTGATGTTGCTACTACTTTTCCATGCTTAATGCTTGTCACTAGGGCCCGAGTGCCATGATTTCAGATCTGAACCTATTATGTTGTCGCCAATATATGTGTGTTCTAGATCCTATCTTGCAAGTTGTAGTCACCTACTATGTGTTATGACCCGGCAACCCCGGAGTGACAATAGCTGGAACCACTCCCGGAGATGACCATAGTATGAGGAGTTCATGTATTCACCAAGTGTTAATGCGTTGGTTCGGTTCTTTATTAAAAGGAGAACCTTAATACCCCGTAGTTTCCATTAGGACCCCGCTGCCACGGGAGGGATGGACAATAGATGTCATGCAAGTTCTTTTCCCTATGCACGTATGACTACATACGGAATACATGCCTACATTAGATTGAAGAATGGGATCTAGTTGTGTATCTCTCCGTGTTATAGCTGTTACATGATGAATCACATCCGTCATACTCATCCATCACCGATCCACTGCCTACGAGTCTTTTACTACTTATGTTACTTGCTACTGCTGTCACTACTACTGTTACTTGCTGCTGCTATCACTATTATTGTTACTTGCTACTTTCCTGTTACCTGTTGCAAGACTTTTCTGGAGCCTTTTCTGGGGAAGAATAAGTCCCCTGTCACCGTGCTATTTACTGGCGCCGTTGATACAACAAGTTAGGAATAGTCTGCCGTCAACATATCTTTTTCTCGCACCGTTGCAATCATACTACTTTTCTACTGATACTTTGCTTGCAGACACTAATCTATCAGGTGTGGTTGAAACTGACAAACTCAGCTGCTAATACTTGAGAATATTCTTTCGCTTCCCCTTGTGTCGAATCAATAAATTTTGGTTGAATACTTTACCCTCGAAAACTATTGCGATCCCCTACACTTGTGGGTTATCATCGAGCTCCCTAAAGAGTACGGTACATATGCCCATTGTACAATGTACTTCGATGTCTCCAAGACACTTACCGGACTAGGGGCTCATGTTATATATGCATCCCCCACTAGCGACATCATCCGGTATGTGCTACAAATCATGTACACCGATTCCAACAATGCAGCCAAATACAATGCTCTGTTGCATGGACTTCGGATGGCAACTTCAATGGATGTACAACGGCTTGAGGTACGAGGAGACTCCAACCTCGCCATCTCCCAAATCGCTGATCATTTTGACACTAAAATCCAATAATGGCGGCATATAGGAATATTATTCTCAAAACATCAGCACGGTTCAAAGGCCTTGAATTTCACCATGTCTAGAAAGACAGCAATCAAGTTGTTGATGTTCTTGCTCGTATGGGTACCAAACGTGACCCTGTTCCTAAGAATACCTTTTTGGAGTGGCTCTTCCAGCCATACATGGAATGACAGGACGAGGACAATGACATTGGAGCCACTGGTCAGGAACAGGTCACCTCTCCTGTAATTGAACCAGATGAACAAATCATTGGTGGCTTAGCACTTGAAGAAACACCCTCGGCTCATGAAGTCATGGCAGTAATTGCGCCATGGAGCGAGCCTTTTATCACCTATGTTCTCCACCAAGATCTCACTGATGACCAAATTGAGGCAAGAAGGATAATTTGGTGATACAAGTACTTCAAGGTCCATGAGCGGGAGCAATACAAGAAAAGCACCACCGGAATCCTCCAACGGTGCATATCCGAAGAAGAGGGTAAACAACTCCTGGTTGAAATACACGCAAGTATGGGTGGCCATCATGCAGCAGCTCGGGCTTGATACGTCCATTTTGCATCATGTTTTCATGGTAATATTTATCTCTTCTTTGGCTGTTATTTCACTTCATGGTACAATTCTTATGCCTTTTCTGTCTTATTTTGCAAGGTTTACATGAAGAGGGAGAATGCCGACAACTGCAATTTTGGCGCGAAAGTGGAGCAAAGTTGAGATACCTATTCTACGCAACTCCAAACGCCGTAAAAATCAACGAGGATTTTTTTCGCGATTTACAAAAAATACTAGGCCGAAGAAGTGCCAGACGGGCGCCACGGTTTGGCCACAAGCCTGCACGGCACGGCCACCCCCCAGGCCGCGCCATGAGGGCTTGTGGGCAACTAGCTGGCCCACTTGCCCCCCTCTTTTGCTATATGAAGGGTTTCGTCCAGAAAAAATCAAGGAGGAGCTTTTTCGTGGTTTCTCCGCCGCCACGAGGCGGAACTTGAGCAGAACCAATCTAGAGCTCCGGCAGGACGATCCTGCCGGGGAAACTTCCCTCCCGGAGGGGAAAATCGTCGCCATCGTCATCACCAACACTCCTCTCATCGGAGGGGACTCGTCACCATCAACATCTTCATCAATACCATCTCATCTCCAAACCCAAGTTCATCACTTGTAACCAATCTCCATCTCGCGACTCCGATTGGTACTTGTAAGGTTGCTAGTAGTGTTCATTACTCTTTGTAGTTGATGCTAGTTGGATTATTTGGTGGAATAATTTATGTTCAGATCCTTGATGCTACTCATTAACTCTCTGGTCATGAATATGATTATGCTTTGTGAGTAGTTACTTTTGTTCCTGAGGACATGGGATAAGTCATGCTAATAGTAGTCATGTGAATTTGGTATTTGTTTGATATTTTGATGTGTTGTATGTTGTTTTTCCTCTAGTGGTGTTATGTGAACGTCGACTACATAACACTTCACCATTATTTGGGCCTAGAGGAAGGCATTGGGGAGTAGTAAGTAGATGATGGGTTGCTAGAGTGACAGATGCTTAAACCCTAGTTTATGCGTTGCTTCGTAAGGGGCTGATTTGGATCCACTAGTTTAATGCTATGGTTAGACTTTGTATTAATTCTTCTTTCGTAGTTGCGGATGCTTGCGAGAGGGGTTAATCATAAGTGGGATGCTTGTCCAAGTAAGGGCAGTACCCAAGCGCCGGTCCACCCACATATCAAACTATCAAAGTAACGAACGTGAATCATATGACCATGATGAAAACTAGCATGACAGAAATGCCCGTGTGTCCTCGGGAGCGTTTTTCCTCCTATAAGACTTTGTCCAGGCTTGTACTTTCCTACAAAAGGGATTGGGCCACTTTGCTGCACCGTTGCTACTTTTGTTACTTGTTGCTCGCTATGAATCATCTCACCACACAATCACTTGTTACCGACAATTTTAGTGCCGGCAGATTTTACCTTGCTGAAAACCACTTGTCAGATCCTTCTGCTCCTCGTTGGGTTCGACACTCTTACTTATCGAAAGGACTATGATTGATCCCCTATACTTGTGGGTCATCAAGACGTTGTCAGGGGGTGAAGCGCCTTTGGTACGTGAAACTTGGTAAGGAAACATTCATTTAGTGTGCTGAAATTTATTGTCGCTTGTCACTATGGATACTAATCCTTTGAGGGGCTTGTTCAGGGTATCTTCACCCCGAACGGAAGCACAAATAGTTGGTCCTCAACCTGCTGCACCTACTGAAAATATTTGCTTTGAATTTCCTTCGGGTATGCTTGAGAAATTGCTGGCTAATCCTTTTACAGTTGATGGAACATCACATCCAGACTTGCATCTAATCTATGTAGATGAAGTTTGTGGTTTATTTAAGCTTGCAGGTTTGCCCGAGGATGAGGTCAAGAAGAGGGTCTTTCCTTTATCTTTGAAGGATAATGCGTTGACATGGTATAGACTATGTGATGATACTAGATCATGGGACTACAATCGGTTGAAATTGGAATTTCATCAAAAGTTTTATCCTATACATTTAGTACATCGTGATCGGAATAATATTTACAATTTTTGGCCTCGTGACAGAGAAAGCATCGCTCAAGCTTGGGGGAGGCTTAAATCAAAGCTATATTCATGCCCCAATCATGAGCTCTCGAGAGAAATTATCATTCAGAACTTCTATGCTCGGCTTTCTCATGATGATCGCACCATGCTTGACACTTATTGTACCGGTTCTTTGATGAAGAGAGATATTGACTTCAAATGGAATTTATTGGAGAGAATTAAACGCAACTCTGAAGTTTGGGAGCTTGAAGAAGGTAAGGAGTCAGGTATGAATTTCACGTTTGATTGCGTTAAATCCTTTGTTGTGACAAATACCTTTAGTGATTTTAGCGCTAAGTATGGACTTGACTCTGAGATAGTAGCTTCATTGTGTGAATCCTTTGCCGCTCATATTGATCTCCCCAAAGAGAAGTGGTTTAAATATCATCCTCCTTTAGAAGTCAATGTAGTTAAACCCACTCCAGTTGAAGAGAAAGTCATTGCCTATAATGATCTTGTTGTTCCCAATGCTTACATTGAGAAACCACCTTTCCCTGTTAGGATGAAGGATCATTCTAAAGCTTCAACTGTGATACGTAGAGGCTATATTAGAACACCTACACCCCCTGAGAAATTTAGAGTTGAACCTAGCATCGCTATTATCAAAGATCTTCTGTCCGACAATCTTGAGCGACATAATATTCACTTCTGTGAAGATGCTGCTAGAATTGCTAAACCTCACGTTAGAGACAAACATAGGCCTGTTGTTGGTATGCCTGTTGTTTTTGTTAAGATAGGAGATCACTGTTATCATGGTTTATGTGACGTGGGTGCTAGTGTTAGTGCAATACCTCAATCCTTATATGATGAAATCAAAGACGAGATTGCACCTGTTGAGATAGAGCCTCTTGATGTCACTATTCAGCTTGCCAATAGAGATACTATCTGCCCTGTGGGAATTGTTTGGGATGTTGAAGTCTTGTGTGGTAAAACGAAGTATCCTGCTGATTTCCTCGTTCTTGCTACCGCACAAGATAGCTTTTGACCCATCATATTTGGCAGACCCTTCCTCAATACTGTCAATGCTCATATTGATTGTGAGAAGCAAACTGTCACTGTTGTGTCACACGAGTTCAATTTCTTTATGTTTGGTAGACAACCTCATGAAAAGGAGTTGCCTAGTAGGGATGAAACTATTGCCTTAGCTTCTATTGCCATGCCTCCTACTGATCCCTTAGAGCAATACTTGCTTGAGCATGAGAATGATATGCATATGGATGAAAGGGATGAGATAGATAGAGTTGTCTTAGAACAATATCCTATCCTTAAGAATAACTTGCCTATTGAACTGCTTGGGGATCCACCCCCACCAAAGGGTGATCCTGTGTTCGAGCTTAAACAGTTGCCTGATACTCTTAAGTATGCCTACCTTGATGAAAAAGAGATATATACTGTTATAATTAGTGCTAGCCTCTTAGAGCATGAAGAAAAGAAGTTACTAAAAACTCTGAGGAAGCATTGTGCTTCTATGGGATATACTCTTGATGATCTCAAGGGCATTAGTCCCACTCTATGCCAGCACAAGATTAAAACGGATCCTAATTTCAAACCAGTTGCTGATCATCAAAGGAGATTAAATCCTAAGATGAAAGAAGTAGTGAGAAAAGAAATACTAAAGCTTCTGGAAGCAGGTATCATTTATCCTGTTGCTCATAGCGACTGGGTGAGTCCGGTGTGTTGCGTTCCCAAGAAGGGAGGCATTACCGTTGTCCCTAATGATAAGGATGAATTGATCCCACAGAGGATTATTACTGGCTATAGGATGGCGATCGATTTTAGGAAATTGAATTAAACCACTAGGAAAGATCATTACCCTTTGCCTTTTATCGACCAAATGCTAGAAAGGCTGTCCAAACACACACACACTTCTGCTTTCTAGACGGACATTCTGGTTTCTCCCAAATACTAGTTGCACAATCCGATCAGGAGAAAACCACTTTCACCTGCCCTTTCGGTACCTTTGCTTATAGACGTATGCCTTTTGGCTTATGTAATGCACCTGCCACCTTTCAAAGATGTATGATGGCTATATTCGTTGACTTTTGTGAAAAGATTGTTGAGGTTTTCATGCATGACTTCTCCGTTTACGGGTCTTCCTTTGATGATTGCCTCAACAACCTTGATAGAGTCTTGCACAGATGTAAAGACACCAATCTTGTCTTTAATTGGGAGAAGTGCCACTTTATGGTTAATGAAGGCATCATCTTAGGACATAAAATTTCCGAAAGAGGTATAGAAGTCGATGAGGCTAAAGTTGATGCAATCGAGAAAATGCCATACCCCATAGATATCAAAGGTATAAGAAGTTTCCTTGGTCATGCTGGTTTCTATAGAAGGTTCATCAAAGACTTCTCTAAGATTTCTAGGCCTCTTACCAATCTCTTGCAAAAGGATATTCCTTTTGTCTTTGACGATGATTGTGAGGAAGCCTTTGAAATACTTAAGAGGGCTTTGATAACTGCACCTATTATTCAACCACCTGATTGGAATTTCCCTTTTGAGATCATGTGTGACGCTAGTGATTATGCTATTGGTGCTGTTCTAGGGCAAAGAGTTGATAAGAAGTTGAATGTTATTCGCTACGCTAGTAGAACTCTAGATAGTGCCCAAAGAAACTATGCCACTACGGAGAAGGAATTTTTAGCAATCGTGTTTGCATGTGAAAAGTTCAGGTCTTACATAGTTGATTCCAAAGTCACTATTCACACTGATCATGTTGCTATTAAGTACCTCATGGAGAAGAAGGACACTAAACCTAGAATTATCAGATGGGTTCTCTTGCTACAAGAATTTGATTTGCACGTTGTCGACAGAAAGGGTGTTGATAACCCAGTAGCAGATAACTTGTCTAGGTTGGAGAACGTTCTTGATGACCCACAACCTATTGATGATAGCTTTCTCGTTGAGCAATTCAATGTCATCAATGCTTCACGTAGTGCACCGTGGTATGCTGATTATGCAAACTATATCGTTACCAAATATATACCACCTAGTTTCACATACCAACAAAAGAAGAAGTTCTTCTTTGACTTGAGACATTACTTTTGGGATGGTCCTCACCTTTATAAGGAAGGAGTAGATGGTGTCATTAGACGTTGTGTACCTGAACATGAAAAGGGACAGATCCTACAGAAGTGTCAGTCCGAGGCCTACGGAGGACACCATGCGGGAGATAGAACTGCACACAAGGTATTGCAATCAGGTTTCTATTGGCTCACTCTCTTCAAGGATGCCCGTAAGTTTGTCTTGTCTTGTGACGAATGTCAAAGAATAGGTAATATTAGCAAACGTCAGGAAATGCCTATGAACTATTCACTTGTCATTGAACCATTTGATGTTTGGGGCTTTGATTATATGGGACCTTTTCCAAAATCCAATGGGTATACTCACATCTTAGTTGCTGTTGATTACGTCACTAAGTGGGTAGAAGCTATCCCCACTAGTAGTGCTGATCACAACACCTCTATCAGGATGCTGAAAGAAGTTATCTTCCCTAGATTTGGAGTCCCTAGATATCTAATGACGACGGTGGTTCACACTTCATTCATGGTGCTTTCCGTAAAATGCTTGCTAAGTACGATGTCAACCATAGAATTGTGTCTCCCTATCACCCTCAGTCCAGTGGTCAAGTAGAGCTAAGTAATAGAGAGATTAAACTGATTCTGCAAAAGAATGTCAACAGGTCTTGAAAGAATTGGTCTAAGAAGCTCGATGATGCACTGTGGGCTTATAGAACTGCCTATAAGAATCCCATGGGCATGTCTCCGTACAAAATGGTGTACGGTAAAGTGTGTCATTTACCTCTTGAGCTAGAGCATAAATTTTATTGGGCAATCAAAGAACTCAACTTTGATTTCAAACTTGCTGGTGAGAAGAGGTTATTTGACATTAGCGCGCTTGATGAATGGAGAACTCAGGCATATGAGAATGCCAAGTTGTTCAAAGAGAAGGTTAAGAGGTGGCATGATAAGAGGATACAAAAGCGTGAGTTCAATGTAGGTGATTATGTCTTGCTATATAACTCTCGTTTAAGATTCTTTGCAGGCAAGCTTCTCTCTAAATGGGAAGGTCCCTATGTTGTTGAGGAAGTATATCGTTCCGGTGCTATCAAGATCAACAACACGGAAGGTAATTGTCCGAGAGTGGAAAATAGGCAAAGAATGAAGCATTATATCTCAGGTACTCCCATAAATGTTGAAAGCAATATTATCAATACCATAACTCCGGAAGAATACCTAAGGGATATTTATCAGCCTGTTTCAGACTCCGAAAACGAAGAGGTATGTGATTCGGTAAGGAAACAGAGTCCAAAACTTTTCCAATAGGAAATTTTCTCCATTTTGGAATATTTGAAAAAATACAAAAATTGGAAGTAGTCCGGAAAGTGCGCGAGGAGGCGACAAGCCTGCACGGCGCGGGCCCACCCCCTGGTCGCGCCATGAGGGCTTGTGGCCACCTCGTGCGCCTCCCGGACTCCATTTTCATGTGGGGTACTCCTTCTGGTCTGAAAAAAAATCAATATATATACTCCCGTTTGGTTTGACCCCTGTGTCACGTAGATTTCTTCTGTTTTTCGTTTTGAGCCTGTTTTCTGCCACAAATTTAGAGCAAGATGTCGTCCCAGGAATCTGTGGGGGAGAACAATCTCCGTCAAATCTATGGAGAAGTTCATGCTGATCTGAAAAGGATGGAGGTCATGGAGGCTAAGGAAAGGCTACCTAAAGAAACCAAGGGCAAAGCTAAGGAGAAGGATCAGGCATGGGACGAAGTGCAATCTATGCTCAACAAGGAAGAAGTTGAAGAAGTGGATTTCGTCCAACCCTACCTCCACCTATTGTCTCCATCTTTGATTGAACTCTTGAGGTTTTGTGAAACAACTCGTGCTCGCAATACTTGTCTCACTCGTGAAGTTGTTTTGCTGGAAAAACATATCACAGATCTCGAAGGTATAAATAGAAGATTAATGGCCCTCTTGGAGTCAAAGATTGCAACAAATCCACCACCTTCACCACCAAAGGAAGACAACTGAGCATTGGTATGGGCAATCCCCTTGGCTGGTGCCAAGGTTGGGGGAGTTGCCCCAGTATCGTATCACCATCACCTGTTTTGCCTTTACCTTTGTTTTAGTTTGTTCCTTTTCAGTTTCCATTCTTTTTCTCTAGTAGTTTAAAAGTCTTAATGTTTTAGTCTTGAGTTTTGATTTGTCTCACCCCCGATGTATCTGAGCTCGTGAGCCATATAATAAAGAGTGTCTTAGTTGAAGGGCTTTGCCTCTTGCCATGATCAAAAGACTGAGAATAGAAAAAAAGCATGGAAGATCATGTAATGATCTTATGGGAAGTGATGGCTTCACATATAAAAATAATGAGGATTGAAACTTGTTAAGGGTAGGCAAATGTAGACCTTGGTCATGGTTGCAATTAATAGGAAGTGAAAGAAGGAGAGGTTCACATATAAATATATCATCTCTGACACCATCTATGATTGTGAATACTCACTAAACTATTACATGCCTAGAAGTAGATGTTGGACAAGGAAGACAACATAATGAATTGTGTTTGCTTGGTTCCGAACAATGTTATATGATTAGAGATCCCTTAGCATGTGACGATTGCTTCCACCTCATTTTAGCCAAAACCTCCCACACCAAGTAGAGATACTACTTATGCATCCATAAACCATCAACCCAGTTTTGCCATGTGAGTCCACCATACCTACCTATGGAATGAATAAGATCCCTCAAGTAAGTTGTCATTGGTGCAAGCAATAAAAAATGCTCTCTAATATGTATGATCTATTAGTGTGTGGAAAATAAGCTTTATACAAACCTGTGATGAGGAAGACATAAAAGCGACAGACTACATAATAAAGTTCTTTATCACAGGAGGCAATATAAAGGGACGTTCCTCCTCACTAAGAGGACACGCATCCAAACCTCAAAAGTGCATGACAACCTCTGCTTCCCTCTGCGAAGGGCCTATCTTATACCTTTACTTTTTTCCCTTGAAAGAGTCATGCTGATCTTCACCAATTCCTTATTTTGCCTTTATCTTGGCTAACGTCATATGCTAGGGAAATATCTATATTCATATGTCAACTTGGAGGTAAGTATTCATGAATTATTATTGTTGACATTACCCTTGAGGTAAGCAGTTCGGAGGCAAAACTATAAGCCCCTATCTTTCGCTGTGTCCAACTGAAACATTGATCTCATGAGTACCACGTGAGTTGTAGCAATTATAGTGAATGAAAGAATGATTGAGTATGTGGATTTTCTTTACAAGCTCTTATTTGGTTCTTTCTGATGTTGTGATAAATTGCAATTGCTTCAATGACTAAAGGGTATCGGTTGTTACTTCTCGGTAAAGTTCTTGATCCATGCTTTCCTTTGTGAATGAATTGTCACTTTAGCATGAGAGATTATATGTTGGTATTGTTGTTCTGATCATGATCATGATGCATGCATGTTCGTATCTTGTTTTGTCGACACCTCTCTACCTAAAAATATGGACATATTTATTGAGCTATGCTTTCGGTTGAGGACAAGCGAGGTCTAAGCTTGGGGGAGTTGATACGTCCATTTTGCATCATGTTTTCATGTTGATATTTATCGCTCCTTTGGCTGTGACTTCACTTCATGGTACAATTCTTATGCCTTTTCTCTCTTATTTTGCAAGGTTTACATGAAGAGGGAGGATGCCGGCAACTGGAATTCTGGCCTAAAAGTGGAGCAAAGTTGAGATACCTATTCTGGGCAACTCCAAACGCCTTAAAAATCAACGAGGATTTTTTTCGGGATGTCACAACCCTAGAATATAGCTTGTAGTTAGTTGCATCAGTAAGCATTCATGAATGCATTCAAGTCAATTTAATTCAAATCGGGATGTTCTACAAATGGGGATGACCAAACCCTAACACCAAACAACATCCAAATAGGGTCAACAAGAGAAAAATCCTAGCTACTCCATATTGAAAACAAAGCCCTAGCAACTCTATATGCAAAATAATTCAAAAGTGGTGACAAAGTAATGATCCAAAATGGTTTTCATAAAAGTCCATTATTTTTGATAAATGTTGGAAAGAAAATATCAGGGGTGCTATATATTTTCAAAATAATTTTGGGCATTTTATTTTAAATATAAAAGTCACTAAAATCAACTATATATTTGATTTCAAATAATTAAGATTCTCAAAAATGTTGAATCTTTTATATGTGGTAGAAAATATTACAACTAACACCCCAACAATATTTTCACTATTTGTTGTTTTAGTTGGAGCCAAAACAAAGTAAAAGAAATGTCAAAAATATCAAACAGAAAGAATACAAGAAAAAAAAGAAGAAGAAGAACTAACCTGCGCTCACCTGATCGGCCCAGCCCACCAGGGCCTCCCCCTGCTCGTCGTCTTCCCCGAGCAGCTGCGTGGCACCAGCGCGTGCGCCGGCTCCACCTCCTGCTCGCCCCCCCCCCATTCTCATCTCCTCGCCCGGAGATGCCCCAGACCCCCTCGAGCTCATCCTCCTCTTCTCTCTCGAGTTCCCTCTTCTCTCTCTGCTTTCCCTCGTTGCCGCCATTGCCGAGATCGCCGAGCTCGCCTCAAGCTCGTCTCTGGCCACCCCTCGCCTTCCTGACCGGTTCATTAGCTCCGCCTCGCCGACAAGCTCCTCACTGTCAACCTCCCCGAGCACCCGAGCCACTGCAGCGTCGCCATCGCCACCTTCTTCCTCCTCCGGTCGCCGGAGCTCCTCACCTCGATTCGCCGGCCAGCGACCCTCTCCAACCTCCCTGATGCCAGGAATGGAACCCATGTGAGCCTCCAATGCTTTCCCCTCTCTTCCCCGCGCGATAGCGTCCCCCTCAGCTCCTCCCCGACGAGCCCGACTTCTGGCCACCGCGCACGCTCGTCGCCGGCACCTCTCCCGGCCACCCTAGCCTCTCCTGATGCCCTTGCCAGATCGGCCGCTTCGCCAGCTTTGCGTAGCCGCAAACCGCACCCGATTTGGTGCCCTGTAGCGTTGTTTAGGTCGTCCCCGGCGAGCCCTCCGCCGCGGCTATGGTCGCCGGCGACCACCCTCCGGTGGGGGCCCACGTGGCCACCTTAACCAGCCACTAATCAGGCCTTAGAGCCACTGCTAAAGGGCCCCACGCCTGGTCAAACCCCAATTAGGGGCTGGTCTGCGCGGTGTTAGCCTCTGGGTCACTGACCAGTGGGCCCCACTGGTCATGGTTTGACCTGGACCGGCTGGTTGACCTGCTGACGCAGGGATGACATCAGCCTGACGCAGTAATAGCTTTTTCTGATTTTAATTAATTCCAGAATAATAGCAAAACTTGTAAAAATCTTAGAAATTAAAATATAACTCGGATGGAAATAATTTATATATGAAAAAGGATCAGAAAAATCCAAAGAATCTGATTATGGCTATTCCATGCTTGTTTGAAAAAGTTAACATCACTAAATAGGCAAAATGGTGAATAGGATAAATTTCATATTTAGTTTGGAGATGGAATTTGATACTTATTTGAATTCCACTTCAATTGTTATGACCAAACATTGGTCAATGAAAATCAGTACCTCAAAATACTAACTCCATGCATGTTGGAACAATTTGTTATGAGTATCAGGTCGAATCAATTATAAGGGTACTTGGAAAAGTACCGGGCTTGAAGTGATGTTTGAATCCTAATTAAAACCAACTTCAACTTAAGAAACGATAGCCACATTAGCCATGCCACCTTTCATTTGATGTCTTGAGCATGCATCATAGTGTTGCATTTCCGTGAAGTAATTGTTGTTCTTTCTTGTTTGCCGGTGTTGTTCCCTCTCAGTAAACGATGTTTCCGACGATGTGATCGTTGACATTGATGAAGACTCATTGCTATCTTGAGACGTGTCAGGCAAGCAAACCCCCCTTGAGCATATTGATATAAACCCACTCTCTCGCTCCTGCTCTCTTTTACTGCATTAGGACAAACACGATTCAACTATACATGTTATTGGTAGTTGAACCCATTTCTCTGCATGACCTGATTTTGTCACAGTAAATAGTTTAAACCACTTAACATGAGTAGCAACTGCTTGAGCCTTGTTGTGCTTACTCATCCATGCTTGTTTACAATGCCTGCTATGCTTAGAGTCGTGTCGGGTCTGATCCATCTGGATGATGAATCGGAATGGTTGTGATCATGTTCTACAGTGTGAGAGTAAAAGTGTGAATCCGATTTAGTAAAGGTAGTGATGAGAGGCCATGTAGGAGTACATGGTGGGTTGTCTCATTGAGACCGTCCTTAAGAACTGGGTTCTGTGTATGTTATCCAAGACAAGATACTACCATGCATTGGGCCCTGAAATATGACCCCGCTCGGCTTATTAATTGCCTAGATCCCTGTCCAGGAGTTGCAATTAGTTTCTGGTGTTTGTAGGAAAAGTGTTGGCGGCCGTGTTTAGCTGTGCCCGACGGGGTAGGCTTCTTTGCGGTAGATACACAGTGGCACGGTGTACCATGTGGCACCCAGATTGTGGGCTTGGGAACCCTGCGCACATCATTTGGCGCCGTAGAGGAAACCTCGGCCGGACTTCCTTGCGAGTTCAGTCTCAAATAGGCGATAAACCTGGACTAGGGTCTTGTGTGGTTAACGGTCGTGGCCGCAACGCACGCCAGTGCTTCCGCTTGAAGGTTGCCGAGATGCATGACGTGCATACGGTGCTAAGTGGTGAGAGCATGTGTGAAGAAGTATACCCATGTTGGGTGATTTAATCTGTTCGAATAGCCGCGTCCTCGGATATGGACTACTTGGAAACATTACGTGGTACATAGTAAACTTAAATGGATACTCTAAAACATGCAAGATAAGTGTGAGTGCTATGGAAGGCCTTCTCGTAGGGAGACGAGAGTGGATCGATAGTGGTGTATTGCATTGGTGACCATGTGGACTCGTGTGCGCTATCCCACCTCAAAGAACTTGTAGTCGTAGTACAGGTTAGCCAAGAGTCAAAGCTGGCTTGCTACAATCAAACCCCACAATCCTTTCGTTGAAACATGATGCATATGTGGATAGTTCTGATGTAAGACTTCCTGAGTACCTTTGTACTCACGGTTGCTTTACTTATGTTTTGCAGTGAAGATTTAGTCTCATTAAAGGTTTCTACGCGATGTGTTAGATGTTGACCGGAATAGCTTGGGAATCCGAGACAGAGGTCTGGCTCCTTTGGTAGGGTCGAAGTAGCTTTTCAGGCTCTTCCAGCCACCATTAGTAGATGTCTGTACCCAGACATGATTTTCTTCCGCTTGTTGTTTGTATGACTTGAGTGTCGGGTCACGGGACCCCTGTTTGAAATAACACACTATGTTGATTCTTATGAGTCCTTAATAAAAGCTTGAGTCATAGAGTTATGTTGTGATGCCATGTTGTATCTACACATATCGTGCATATTGTGTGTATGTTATGAAATGCATTATATGTGTGGGATTTGACACCTAGTTGTGTGCCTTTAGTAGTACTCTTTACAGGGAAATGCCTCCTTGTGCTTCTATCAAGCCTTGGTAGCTTGCTACTGCTCTAGACACATTGATTGACCGGCGTGTATCCTTCTTTGCTGCTATGTTGGTCCCCTCGGGGAAATGTCACGCGGTGTAATGGAGTCCTTGTAGCTTGCTACGACTCGTCTACACACGATGTTGATCGACACCTGCGTTGCTGGGTTATGTATGCCAGTCCCTGTACGGATGTACCGCTTGGGTTTATAACTAGTCATGTCGACCCGGGTTCTTTGTCGTTTGAACGCTAGCAACATTTTCATATACGTGAGCCAAAAGACGCAAACAGTCCCGGCCAAGGTAAGGTGGCAGCCGTGGAGTTTACCGTGCGTGAGACCGCAAAGTGATGTGATATGTTACAGGCTGGGTTCCTCTGACTTAGGATCGGGGTCCCGACAGCTGTGGTATCAGAGCTTGACTGCCTCTAGGATAACCAAGCCAAACTGGTCGATGTTGAGTCTAGCAACTCTTTAGTTATATAAGGGAATTGTTTGTGGAAGGGAACGTAAGGCTCTTTTTACTCCTTTCCTTGTGTCACTCTTATCCTGAGTCACCCTCTTCTTTATTCTACGGGATTTAAGAATTAGGCTTTCTCATCTATTCATTAGGATGACGAGCTACTATGCTAGAGACTTATAGAAAATTTGTTGTCTTCCTGGATCAGTGTCTCCATAAGAATTCAATTGTTATGTTGTTAGTTTTCTTGCAGGTTGTCTCATATTGCATGCCCGTACAGTCGTTATGCTGTCCGAGTTTTCCAGAGTTCCCAAATAGTATGATGCGATTGCAAATTCCTTCCTCTTATTTTTAATGTCTTTTGGCCAGACAAAGAACACTAATCACTGTGTTGAGGAACTCTATTACCTCGACGTTTTGTTGAAGTATTAGGAAACCATGTTACTTCGAAAACTACCCAATAGTCTAGATGTGTGATATGTCTTCTAGTGTGATAGTTCTGGCCATCATTTTCAAAAACATATCGTGATGTTATTTAGTTTTTAGTTATTCTATTTCTGGGTCTTTGAATCGAAGGATCATTCTGCTCATCTCTTGTGATAGTGTTGCTAGTTCCTTTAGAATGATTAGTAACCTTGTTGTAGCTCCCAAGGTTCATGGTATATCATTCTTCCAACACCATGAATCATTTTTGGCAGAAGTTCTTCATGAATTAAAGATCATAACAAGAGTGCTCGTGATGAGTTCTCTACTCCATATTGTGATTCTGCCTACCCCGCCCTTCTGCATGGGTTATCTAGAAGAATTATTTTGAACTCGTTCGACATTCTAATCCATGCATCCATAACTCAAGAAATCATGTGCTCTTGAGTTGGCCCTATCTAGTTGTATTTTGACCTTCATCATTGAGAGGATTGTCAAGAGTGATTGTGCATTCGTGTCATCAATGTCTTTTATTCCTGTGGTCTGTCAAATTGTTCTATTCTCGAATGACTGGGAGAAGCAAACTCCAGTACCTCATTCATTTCTTGGATTGGGTCAAAGTTGTTGTATTCCACAGATCAAAATGCTAACTAGCTTTTGTTCTGTTCTATTTGGGAGTATTACCCTCTTGTTGTCAAGAATGTCTTGAGAATTGCACCATCTCTTATGAGCTCTTGATGTAGTGATACTTCTCGCTATCATTGTTCATCCCTCGGTTTTCGTGTTGGTTGTAACCGGAATATCGACAAGTGAGCCATGATGTGTGAAATGAATACTCCTCGCAATGCCATTGTTTAGTAGTTAATGGGCCATAAATTCACTCTTATGGTGATGGTGATTGAATCGTCATCCTAAGATTGACCGTGCTACCTAGTCCATGGTTCATGGTGCACTTTTCAATCAATGAGTTAGGATTTTGTTAATCCCTCGCTCTATTGATCACATCATCTTGTCCTGAAAAGCGAGATTGTTCCCGAGCTTAATAATATATCGATGGTTCGTGATTTTCCGAATATCATCTCGAAAGTATTACCAGGTTGTTTCCTGACTGTTATGATAGAGCTCGTGATCAAGTTGGTTTTTTTATAAGCCATCTTCTCCAAGAATCCGTGTTGTATACCCCGAGCTAGTTGGTTAAGCTAAACAACAACTTGGAGACTTGGAAGATAAAAGCTTCGCCTAAACTTAGCTCATTTAAAAGGGATATCTTTCTTGTTGTGTGAGTCTGAAGAAGATAACATTTTCATCGGTGGATTCGTGTGATCAATGGTTGCATATATTATCTTGTTCAATTTTGATTTGAGTGTGGGCTATTGTCAAATCAAACTCAGAACCAAAGATTTTCGTAACGGTGTCTTAATCAGGGTTTTCCTTGAGCCTACACTATTGTATTCTTTGACCTGACCAATGCTATTATCTTGCTCACAGAGTTGTGGAAATCCATTTATATGGGTATCTTGATGAATTGTTGATGAGCCCATCGGCAACATTCTCATTTGTTCCATGATCTATGTTGGACATTAAGCTAGTGTTGGAAACTTTGTAGACATTGTCTCCGTGTCTCGTGTACGAGGTATATGTTAGGTGTAAGAAGTGACTTCCTCTAGTTCACGTGCATTTGATGCAAGTTGTCGCCGTGAATTCGAGATAAGTTGTTTTGTTATCTTCGGAATCATCCCAAATCAGTCATGCATGTGCGAAGTATGTTGTGGTTTGATAGCTTTGCAACCTCTCTCTCCATATGTATTTCCTAGCACACCAAGCCACTGATTGATTTGTTCAAGGAAAAGAAGTTAAGTGCCATTCCCGAAGGTACCAGACGGACTTGCACATGGCTTCGTTATCCGCAATAATGGTTCCCATCCAGAACTCGGTAGTGTTTTGTTGTAAGATTTATATGTGTTCATAGTTGTCTTGGGCAGTGTGATCACGTGGGTCTTGCAATCCAGCTCATGTTTTGGAGTTGTCTTCCGTAGTTCATTTCCTAAGAATCACGCAACATTATCTCGTCGATTTGTGTTGCAAACTTTCTTTTCGGACATGCTGAGTCTGAAGCATCGTGTCACCAACCGGAGCTGAATCTCACGCAGTTAAAATGGTTGGAACTTTCCCCTAGAATTATAATATTGGTCTCTATGTATCCCGGTAAAGTGATGTTGTGGCTAACACACCTAGCCGGAAGATTTGAAATTATATCTTGTATCAGCAATCTTAGCCATATCCCCGTGAAGTTTTGTATGACTTATTTTGGAAGTTGTTCCTCATGGACTCCCTTTGATGCCCCGAATTCCGACCTATACTTGATGTGCTAGATATCAAGCATGATCTATAATTGGGTTGTGCTAGTACATCAAGGAGAACATTAGAAGCGGAGTGCTAAATGTCTCTCGGTCATCAACCAGATTTTGTTCCCTTGGCACAGCTAAGGTGAAATCTGAGGAAGTGTTGTCTTCCTTTGCATCTGCATCCTCCATCACTGTTCATCATGGTAGTATGTTGTGTCACCAGGATCCTTGGCACGGATGTTGGTAAACCTTGATGAATGTGGAAATGCTCAAGTTCTTGAGAGCACGCTCAGACACTAGGTTATATCCTCGGAAGTAATTGGAATGTGCCTTCCATTCGCTGAGTTGTTCTATAACCCTACTTTCTTTCCAACCTGTGTATGCCCTTCTTCCAAATTCCTTCAAACAATCATTTGTGAATTGCCTTCCTTTGTATGAAGAGTTTCATTGATCTCTGGATCAAAAGTAATTCTTTTTGCCACTTAAAGGAATACCTCTACGAGTCACCCTCCTACAGTGCCCCGTTATGGTATGAAGGGTAACATAATCCTCGCTACTTTGAAAACCTCGTCACCATCTATCTTAAGCGTGGATTTGTTGCCTTCCAATTGAACCTTTGTCTTATGCCTCACTTCCTCGTTTCTGTCATGAGCGTTGTGTTTCAGCTCAAGGGACGTCTCTATATCTCATTCTATGAGTCAATCATGAGTTGCCCGATCTTCGAGACGATCGAGTCTTGCAGAGTCTATCTGTTCCTTTGTTGTCGTGTTAGATGAAGACCTCGAAGACAAAGATTTCAAGATCAGCATGGTATGATGAATGAACATCCTGGAGAGAAGCAAATGGATCGTGAAGATTGTAATAGTTTAGTGTCCCCTCTTCCTCTTCCCGACTACGCCTGAATCTCGGGACGAGATTCTTGTTTAGTGGGGGTGAGTTGTCACAACCCTAGAATATAGCTTGTAGTTAGTTGCATCAGTAAGCATTCATGAATGCATTCAAATCAATTTAATTCAAATATGGATGTTCTACAAAATGGGGATGACCAAACCCTAACACCAAACAACATCCAAATAGGGTCAACAAGAGAAAAATCCTAGCTACTCCATATTCAAAACAAAACCCTAGCAACTCTATATGCAAAACAATTCAAAATGGTGACAGATTAATGAACTAAAATGGTTTTCATAAAAGTCCATCATTTTTTATAAATGTTGGAAAGAAAATATCAGGGGTGCTATATATTTTCAAAATACTTTTGGGCATTTTACTTTAAATATAAAAGTCACTAAAATCAACTATATATTTGATTTCAAATAATTCGGATTCTCAAAAATGTTGAATCTTTTATATGTGGTAGAAAATATTACAACTAACACCCCAACAATATTTTCACTATTTCTTGTTTTAGTTGGACCCAAAACAAAGTAAAAGAAATGTCAGAAATATCAAACAGAAAGAATACAAGAAAAAAAAAGAACTAACCTGCGCTCACCTGGTCGGCCCAGCCCACCAGGGCCTCCCCCTGCTCGTCGTTTTCCCCGAGCAGCTGCGTGGCAGCAGCGCGTGCGCCGCCTCCACCTCCTGCTTGCCACCTCCTGCTCGCCCCCCCCCCCCGTCCTCATCTCCTCGCGCGGAGATGCCCCAGACCCCCTCGAGGTCATCCTCCTCTTCTCTCTCGAGTTCCCTCTTCTCTCTCTGCTTTCCCTCGTTGCCGCCATTGCCGAGATCGCCGAGCTCGCCTCAAGCTCGTCTCCGGCCACCCCTCGCCTTCCTGACCGGTTCATTAGCTCCACCTCACCGAGAAGCTCCTCTCCGTCAACCTCCCCGAGCACCCAATCCACTTCAGCGTCGCCATCGCCACCTTCTTCCTCCTCCGGTCGCGGGAGCTCCCCACCTTGATTCGCCGGCCAGCGACCCTCTCCGACCTCCCCGATGCCAGGAATGGAACCCCTGTGAGCCTCCGATGCTTTCCCCTCTCTTCCCCGCGCGATAGCGTCCCCCTGAGCTCCTCCCCGACGAGCCCGACTTCCGGCCGCCGTGCACGCTCGTCGCCGGCACCTCTCCCGGCCACCCTAGCCTCTCCTGATGCCCGTGCCAGGTCGGCCGCTTCGCCAGCTTTGCGTAGCCGCAAACCGTGCCCGATTTGGTGCCCTGTAGCGTCGTTTAGGTCGTCTCCGGCGATCCCTCCGCCGCGGCTATGGTCGCCGGCGACCACCCTCCGGTGGGGGCCGACGTGGCCACCTTAACCCGCCACTAATCAGGCCTTAGAGCCACTGCCAGAGGGCCCCACGCCTAGTCAAACCCCAATTAGGGGCTGGTCTGTGCGGGGTTAGCCTCTGGGTCACTGACCAGTGGGCCCCAATTTTCAGGGTTTGACCTGGACCGGCTGGTTGACCTGCTGACGTAGGGATGACATCAGCCTGACGCAGTAATAGCTTTTTCTGATTTTAATTAATTCCAGAATAATAGCAAAACTTGTAAAAATCATAGAAATTAAAATATAACTCGGATGGAAATAATTTATATATGAAAAAGGATCAAAAAAATCCAAAGAATCTGATTATGGCATTTTCATGCATGTTTGAAAAAGTTAACATCACCAAATAGGCAACATGGTGAATAGGATAAATTTCATATTTAATTTGGAGATGGGATTTGATACTTATTTGAATTCCACTTCAATTGTTATGTCCAAACATTGGTCAATGCAAATCAGTACCTCAAAATACTAACACCATGCATGTTGGAACAATTTTTTATGAGTATCAAGTCGAATCAATTATAAGGGTACATGGAAAAATACCTGGCTTGAAGTGATGTTTGAATCCTAATTCAATCCAACTTCAACTTAAGAAATGATAGCCACATTAGCCCTGCCACCTTTCATTTGATGTCTTGAGCATGCATCATAGTGTTGCATTTCCGTGAAGTAATTTTTGTTCTTTCTTGTTTGCCGGTGTTGTTCCCCCTCGGTAAACGATGTTTCAGATGATGTGATCGTTGACATTGATGAAGACTCATTGCTATCTTGAGACGTGTCAGGCAAGCAAACCACCCTTGAGCATATTGATATAAACCCACTCTCTCGCTCCTGCTCTCTTTTACTGCATTAGGACAAACACGATTCAACTATACATGTGATCGGTAGTTGAAGCCATTTCTCTACATTACCTGATTTTTTCACAGTAAATAGTTGAAACCACTTAGCATGAGTAGCAACTGCCTGAGCCTTGTTGTGCTTACTCATCCATGCTTGTTTACAATGTCTGTTAGCTTAGAGTCGTGTCGGGTCTGATCCATCTGGATGATGAATCGAAATGGTTGTGATCATGTTCTACAGTGTGAGAGTAAAAGTGCAAATCCGATTTGGTAAAGGTAGCGATGAGAGGCCATGTAGGAGTACATGGTGGGTTGTCTCATTGACCGTCCTTAAGAACTGAGTTCTGTGTATGTTATCCAAGACAAGATACTACCATGCATTGGGCCCTGAAATATGACCCTGCTCGGGTTATTAATTGCCTAGATCCCTGTCCAGGAGTTGCAATTAGTTTCTGGTGTTTGTAGGAAAAGTGTTGGCGGCCGTGTTTAGCTCTGCCCGACGGGGTAGGCTTATCTGCGGTAGATACACGGTGGCACGGTGTACCAAGTGGCACCCGGATGGTGGGCTGGGGAACCCTGCGCACATCGTTTGGGGCCTTAGAGGAAACCTCGGCCGGACTTCCTTGCGGGTTCAGTCTCAAATAGGCGATAAACCTGGCCTAGGCTCTTGTGTGGTTAACGGTCGTGGCCGACACCCACGCCAGTGCTTCCGCTTGAAGGTTGCCGAGATGCATGACGTGCATATGGTGCTAAGTGGTGAGAGCATGTGTGAAGAAGTATACCCCTGCAGGGTGATTAATCTGTTCGAATAGCCGCGTCCTCTGATATGGACTACTTGGAAACATTATGTGGTACATAGACAATTTAAATGGATACTCTAAAACATGCAAGATAAGTGTGAGTGCTATGGAAGGCCTTCTCGTAGGGAGACGAGAGTGGATCCATAGTGGTGTATTGCATTGGTGAACATGTGGACTCGTGTGCGCTATCCCACCTCAAAGAAAGAACTTGTAGTCGTAGTACAGGTTAGCGAAGAGTCAAAGCTGGCTTGCTACAATCAAACCCCACAATCCTTTCGTTGAAACATGATGCATATGTGGATAGTTCTGATGTAAGACTTCCTGAGTACCTTTGTACTCACGGTTGCTTTACTTATGTTTTGCAGAGAAGATTTAGTCTCATTAAAGGTTTCTACGCGATGTGTTCGATGTTGACCGGAATAGCTTGGGAATCCGAGACAGAGGTCTGGCTCCTTTGGTAGGGTCGAAGTAGCTTTTCAGGCTCTTCCAGCCACCTTTAGTAGATGTCTGTACCCAGACATGATTTGCTTCCACTTGTTGTTTGTATGACTTGAGAGTCGGGTCACGGGACTCCTGTTTGTAATAACATACTATGTTGATTCTTATGAGTCCTTAATAAAAGCTTGAGTCATAGAGTTATGTTGTGATGCCATGTTGTATGTACACATATCGTGCATATTGTGTGTATGTTATGAAATGCATTATATGTGTGGGATTCGACACCTAGTGGTGTGCCTTTAGTAGTACTCTTTACAGGGAAATTACTCTTTGTGCTTCTACCGAGCCTTGGTAGCTTGCTACTGCTCTAGACACATTGATTAACCGGCGTGTATCCTTCTTTGCTGCTTTGTCTGTCCCCTCGGGGAAATGTCACGCGGTGTAATGGAGTCCTTGTAGCTTGCTACGACTCGTCTACACACACTATTGATCGACACCTGCCTTGCTGGGTTATGTATGCCAGTCCCTGTATGGATGTACAGCTTGGGTTTATAACTAGTCATGTCGACCCGGGTTCTTTGTCATTTGAACGCTAGCAACATATTCATATACGTGAGCCAAAAGACGCAAACGGTCCCGACCAAGGTAAGGTGGCAGCCGTGGAGTTTACCGTGCGTGAGCCGCAAAGTGATGTGATATGTTACAGGTTGGGTTCCTATGACTTAGGATCGGGGTCCCGACACGGGATTTATAAAAAATACTAGGCCGAAGAAGTGCGAGAGGGGCGCGAGGGGTTGGCACAAGCATGCACGGCGCGGCCACCCCCCAGGCCGCGCCATGAGGGCTTATGGGCAACCTGCTGGCCCACTTGCCCCCCCTCTTTTGCTATATGAAGGGTTTCGTCTAGAAAAAAAAAATCAAGGAGGAGCTTTTTCGTGGTTTCGTTGCTGCCACGAGGAGGAACTTGAGCAGAACCAATCTAGAGCTCTGGCAGGACGATCCTACCGGGGAAACTTCCCTCGCGGAGGAGGAAATCATCGCCATCGTCATCACCAACACTCCTCTCATCGGAGGGGACTCGTCACCATCAACATCTTCATCAGCACCATCTCATCTCCAAACCCTAGTTCATCACTTGTAACCAATCTCCATCTCGCGACTCCGATTGGTACTTGTAAGGTTGCTAGTTTTGTTGATTACTCTTTGTAATTCATGCTAGTTGGATTATTTGGTGGAAGAGTTTATGGTCAGATCCTTGATGCTACTCATTACCTCTCTGGTCATGAATATGATTATGCTTTGTGATTAGTTACTTTTGTTCCTGAGGACATGGGATAAGTCATGCTAATAGTAGTCATGTGAATTTGGTATTCGTTCGATATTTTGATGTGTTGTATGTTGTTTTTCCTCTAGTGGTGTTATGTGAATGTCGACTAAATAACACTTCACCATCATTTGGGCCTAGATGAAGGCATTGGGAAGTAGTAAGTACATGATGGGTTGCTAGAGTGACTGAAGCTTAAACCCCACTTTATGCGTTGCTTCGTAAGGGGCTGATTTGGATCCACTAGTTTAATGCTATGGTTAGACTTTGTCTTAATTCTTCTTTCGTAGTTGCGGATGCTTGCGAGAGGGGTTGATCATAAGTGGGATGCTTGTCCAAGTAAGGGCAGTACCGAAGTGCCGGTCCACCCACATATCAAACTATTAAAGTAACGAACGCGAATCATATGAACATGATGAAAACTAGCATGACAGAAATTCTCGTGTGTCCTCGGGAGCATTTTTCCTCCTATAAGACTTTGTCCAGGCTTGTACCTTGCTACAAAAGGGATTGGGCCACTTTGCTGCACCGTTGCTACTTTTGTGACTTGTTCCTCGCTACGAATCATCTCACCACACAATCACTTGTTACCGACAATTTCACTGCCTGGAGATTTTACCTTGCTGAAAACCACTTGTCAGATCCTTCTGCTCCTAGTTGGGTTTGACACTCTTACTTATCGAAAGGACTATGATTGATCCCGTATGCTTGTGGGTCATCAGGGCCCTAGTAAGCAAGGCTTTCTGGGCTGGCTTCTTTTGCCCCATGGCTCGCGCAGATGCTCACACACTCGTGCAACAATGTGTTGGTTGTCAACTTTTTGCAAATCAAAGCCACATGCCTGCAATGGCTCTTCGACGATACCGATCACCTAACCTTTTGTTGTCTCGGGGTTGGACATGGTCGGACAACTTAAAGGGGCGACTATGAAAAATAAATACTTACTGGTTATGGTCAATAAATTCACGAAGTGGATTGAAGCCAAACCACTAACTTCTGCCAAGTCCGGACCAATTATTGATTTTATTTCTGGTGTGGTTCAACGTTATAGTGTTCCCCATAGTATAATAAAGGAAAATGGATCCAATTTCATAGCTCAAGAAGTGAAGGACTGGTGCGCTAACTTGGGCATCAAGCTTGATTATGCCTCTGTATATGACACACAGACCAATGGACAGGTTGAACGGGCCAACGGTCTTATTATGAGCGGAATCAAACCTCGCATGGTCCGCTCTCTGAAGGAATTCGATTGTCGTTGGGTATAGGAGCTCGACTCCATAATATGGGGTTTGCGCACCACCCCAAACCGATCAACAGGATATACATCATTTTTTATGGTTTACAAGGCAGAAGAGGTCCTCCCCTGCGACATCATCCATGACGCACCTAGAGTTTGCATGTACAAGGGAAAATAAGCTAAGCTAGATCAGCAGGACGACTTACACACCCTAGAAGAAGAGCGTGATATAGCTCTGGCATGTTCCACCTTTTATCAACAATAGGCTCGGCGCTACCGCAGCAGGGAAGTTTGGGCAAAAGCATATAATGTGAGCGAGCTTGTGATACGCCTACCGGAGAAGAAGAAAAATAAACTTGCACTTAAATGAGAGGGCCCTTTCATAATTGATAAAGTACTTGTGGGAGGAGTGTATCGCCTCTGCAACCCATCAGTTAATTGCCTTGAACCAAACCCATGGAACGCAGCTCGTCTTCGGCGCTTCTACGGCTAGACTGGTGTCCTCAACTTCACTAGTTTTTTATTTTCTCTTTTTAACTTTTTCTATACATTTTTCTTTTAGATTGATTAGCATATCCCAGGTTATGTTTGGCTAAACTAAACTATGTTCATGAAAATGTATTTCCTGGTAACACCTGGAAGCTTCTTAATAAAAGTTAACCAATGTATCCTTGTGCATCTAGTTTCACCTTTATGATGTATGCATCTTTCCTATATTGTCCTAAAGCCATCATATGCATCAATTTGACTTCAGATTTGATCAATTTGGGTTGCCTTGCTCATGTGCTTACCCTCTACATTCCCGATTGTTTAGCTAGAAGGTAAAGGAAGCACCTCTGCGATTGTTACGACCGGGTCACCCGGATACGTACCTCAGACTAGTGAAGCCGAAAGCTAGTTTTCGTAAGGAAACAATTGATCAGCCACAAAGTAAGTGAAAATAATTAGGTGATCATCACAAAAACAAGGGGTTATTTTCCTGAAGTAACCATCACCCGCACATTATGGATATTTGGTTACTGAGTCTACATTAGCGTAATAATCTGAAGAAAGGAACCCACAAAGGAACTATTTTCTTTGGAATATGTTCCTTATGTTAAAATGTAATATAACATATCTCCATGATCACATTCTTATTAGTACCATACAGTCGGATTGTGTGGTTCTCCAAAATGCTTTCGTGTTATCACAGGTTACATAGTACGAAACACTCCCCGACCATGGTCAGGGGAGGTAGAAGCCGATGTCTGGTTAAGACAACGTTTATAGTTCGAATGGAGGAATATTTGATCTAAAGTACATAGTTAGATAGGATCAAACACCCGGTTGCTGGTTGAGACTATCTATTATCGCATCCAGGCGGCATTCTTGTTGTGAGATACGTGCAACAGGCATCACTTGGTCATATACCAAATGGAGGGGCACCTCTTGACCATCTCGCCCTACCGACACAACTTGAGCCAACCGCTCTGGGTCAAGTTTGATGAATCTCATCTTCATCATTGCCCATGCCTCCCGTGCACCTTCTTAGCAGGCTGACATTTTCCATAATTCAAACCGATGTAGAGCTCCTTTAAAATGATCAGCCAATTTGGTCGTCCCTTTATAGGGCTTCTTGGCCGGCCATAGCGCCTTGATCATGCTCTTCATCGCCTTTCGCCCTTGCTCATGCATGATGGATAGTTCCCTTAAAAGGTTCCCTCCAAACGAGTGACCTCTTTCGGGCGCCCAGTTAGGAGAGTTACAAAAAGACCTGCTATGCTTGTTAGTTCGGAATAGTATGTATACAGGACTACAAGCTCATAATTTCACTTACCGAACATGCCACTTTTCAATCTCTCGTTCTCTTCGCGGGCGTGTGCCATTTGAGTTTTTAAACTCTCAGTTTTTCCAGACTGCCATTGGTTTTCTTCCTCGAGTCTTTTCTTTTTGTCAAGACTGGGATAATACCTGACGGCTGGCCTCGTGTTGTGATTCGGCATATCTTTGTGATTCTTTGGCCGTGTATAGATCTTTTTGCAACTGACCTACGGCGTCGACTGCTATATGACTCCCCGCTGATTTGCGTTGGTTTACCTCCAAGTTTAAAGGGTGATGTAGCATAGCAACGACAAGTATTTCCCTCAGTTATGAAACCAAGGTATCAATCCAGTAGGAAGATCCACAAGACTATGTAAGTGGTACCTCCACACAAATAGCATATCCTCGCAACCCAACGCGTGTAGGGGTTGTCAATCCCTCGTGGGTAAAATAAAGTAGTGAAAGGATAGATTGATATATACAAATAAAGTGATGGAAAATAAAATAGATCTAAAAATAAAAGAGCAAATAAAATGGAAACATGAATAGAAAAAAATAGATTGCAAATACATGATGTAGAATACACCCGGGGGCCGTAGGTTTCACTAGTGGCTTCACTCCAGAAAATAGTAAACGGTGGGTAGACAAAATACTGTTGGTAAATTTATAGAAGAGAGAATAATTATGATGATATCCAAGACAATGAGCATATATATAGGCATCACATCCAAGACAAGTATACGGACTTCTGGGTGCATCTACTTCTTTTACTCCACACATCGACCGCTATCCAGCATGCATCTAGTGTATTAAGTTCATGGAGAACTGGAGTAATGCTTTAAGAACGACAACATGATGTAGATAAGATCTATTCATGTAAGAATAGACCCCGTCATTTTATCCTTGATAGTAACGATACATGCATGTCATGTCTCTTTCTATCACTGAGATTCAACATCACAAGATCGAACCCATCACAAAGCACCTCTTCCCATTGCAAGATTAAAAGATCAAGTTGGCCCAACAAAACGCAAATATGAGAGAAGAAATACGAGGCTACAATAATCAAGAATGGATATAATTTCATAGATCTGATCATAAACTCACAATTCATCACATCCCAACAAACACACCGCAAAAGATAGAGTTACATCAAATAGATCTCCAAGAGACCATTGTATTGAGAAGGAAAACGAGAGAGAAATCCATATAGCTACTGCCTATGGACCCGTAGGTCTGATATGAATTACTCACACATCATCGGAGGAGCACCATTGAGGAGGATGAAACCCTCCGTGGCCGTGTTCCTCTACGGAACGGGCTCTAGATTGGATTTCATGGCTTGTGGAACTTGCGGCAGCTGAAATGATTTTTCGTCTTCACCTCTAGGTTGGGGTATTTGTAGAGCTTATAGGTGGTGGAGGAGGTGCCTGAGGCCTCCACTACCCACCAGGCCATGCCAGGGGCCCAGGCACGCCCTGGTGCCTAGTGGGTCGTCTGTGCCTCCCTTGGTGATCATCCTTGGTCCTCGAGTTTCCTTCTCGTCCAAAACTATTCTCCAAAAGTTTCATGGCATTTGGAATTCATTTGGTATTAATTTTCTGTGAAGGAAAAACAACAACTAGCACTCGACAATATGTCAATAGGTTAGGCCCAAAAAATGATATAAAGTTGATATAAAATGACCATAAAACATCCAAGAATGATACTATAACAGTCAAAAATTATAGATACATTGGAGACGTATCAGCATCCCCGAGCTTAATTACTGATTGTCCTCGAGTAGGTAAATGATAAAAACAGAATTTTTGATGTAGAATGTTGCCTAACATGTTCATCATATTATTTTCTTTTTAACGTAGACATATGGACTTGTAGATGATTCCAAGCAATATTCTATAATTTGACATGAAAACTTAAATACTCATGCATATCAACAAGCAATCAAGTCTTTCCAAATATCAACGCTAAAGAATGATATCCCTATCCCATCATGCTCCATCATTGATCCATTCATGCAACACATTCAAATATTAACTACATCCAATACTCAAGTATGATAATGGTGTTCCTTAGTTGCTGATTTATAAGATAAGATGGAGACTCAAATCCAATATAAAAACTGCATAAAGTAAATAGATATGCCCTTCACACAGGGAAGCAGAGATTTGAAGCGGTGCGAGAGCTCAAAGTGAAAAATTTTAAAGATGAATTATTTTGGGTGGTATGCTTTTCCTGTCAACAAAAACGACTAACAGTTCCCAATATCTTCCATGCTAAACAAATCATAGGCAGTTCCCAAACTGAAAATAAAGTTTATTCCTTTCTCCACCATGATTTCACACTCCACGGCTAGTCGCATCCACGGGTGCCATCCATACCAACACTTTCCAAGGAATTTATTATTTGACAACATAAAATAAGTTTTCTTTGCATTTTGGGACTAGGCATCCTTATTACCGACATACACTTGTGCAATGACAAGTGAGTAAACACTAATCTTACAAATAACCTATTTAACATGAAAGATACCGGCCATCCCTTGCCACATCATAAGCGATACGAGCACATAAAGCAGAAATTTATTTTGAATTTTAGATTTCGCACTTTCAAATTTACTTAGAACCGCGTTGAAATACCGCATATACATAGGTATGGTGGACTCATTTGGCACAACTTTCGGTTTAGGATTTGGATGCACAAGCAGTATTGCCGCTTAGTACAAGTGAAGGCTAGCAAATAGATCGCGAAGCGCCCAACCAAGGAACGAAAACCATCGTAAGTGAACATTGAACGTAACTAACAGCGAATAATGCAACACAAGTAGGAAATAATTTCATGGTCTTATTATTGACTTCATTTTCATGCATAGGTAATCACAAACCATAACATCAATATTCTTACTAAAGCATAATACTCATGAACATAACTCACATATCACTATATTCATATCGCAAAACTATTGCAAAGAATCAAGTTTAACATCTAATGACCTTCATGAAAGTTTTTATTATATCTATGCTGAATATTTAACACTTTGGGACTCATTTCATTTAGAGCAAATTGCCATTGCAAATAACAAGCTCTCAAACAAATATAAGTGAAGAACGAGAGCACACGTTTCTTCAAAAATTTCAACTCGCAAAATAATATAAGTGAAGCAAGAGAGGATTTCTTAGAAATTTCTACTAACTCTAAAAATAATCTAAGTGAATCATGAGAGCAAATTTCTTCAAAATAACAGCACCATCATGCTCAAAAAGATATAAGTGAAGCACTAGAGCAATTCCATGGCTCTAAAAAATTGAAGTTAAGCATAAATAGCGATTCTAACAAATCATAACATAATTTGGCTCTCTAAAATGGATGTGTCCAGAAAGCTTTATTATGACAAACTAACCAGCAAAGAAAGCAAAGACTAATTTAATATAAGATGCTCCAAGCCAAACTCATGATATGTGACGAATAAAAATATACCTCCAAGTAAAATTACCGATGGTTGTTAGAAGATAGAGGGGATGCCTTCCGGGGCATACCCAAGCTTACTTGCTTGGTACTCTTTGAATATTACCTTGGGGTGCCCTGGGGCATTCCCAATCTTAGGATTTTATCACTCCTTATTCCTTCATCCATCGTGATCTCACTTAAAACTTCAAAACTTCAATCACACAAAACTCAACAAAACATTCATCAGATCCATTAGTATCAGAAAACCAAACATTACTTTAGGCACTGTTTAAAACCCATTCCAAATATATTTTTGCATTATACCTACTGTATTATAACTTTACCGTGCCTTATGCCACCCGATACAAACCATAGAATAATCAAAATAAGCACATAACGCAAAGAAAACATAATCTGTCAAAAACTGAATAGTATGTAAAGATTGAAATTTTACCCGTACTTCTGTAACCCCAAAAATTCTGAAACAATAGGACAACATAGGAAATTTGTATATAAATCTTGTTTAAACACTTAAGACAGTTTTGACGCTTCTATGATTTTTAGAATTTCTTCTACTGGATGCAAAAGTTTCTGTTTTTCAACAAGATCAAAGCAACTATCACTCCACATGATCCTAAAGGCTTTACTTGGCACAAACACTCAAGAACAGAAAGCAAAAGTTAACATAAATTTTATTCATTGGGTTGCCTCCTAACAAGCGCTATCGTTTTACGCCCCTAGCCAGGCGTAAAGCATAGATTTCAGATATTGTCATCTTTGTTGGTTGCTCCATAGGTGGCCCTCATGATTGATTCATATTGTAATTTAATCTTAGTTCTAGGGAAGTGTTCCATATCCTTTCTTACTGGAAACTGAAATTTAATATTCCCCTCTTTCATATCAATCACGACCCCCATAGTACGCAAGAACGGTCCACCAAGAATTATTGGACAAGATGGATTGCAATCAAAACCAAGAACAATAAAATCTATGGGCACATAATTTCTATTTTCAAGAATAAGAACATTATTAATCCTTCCCATAGGATTTTTCATAGTAGAATCCGCCAACTGCAAATTGAGAGAACATTCTTCAATATTGGTAAGACCAAGCACATCACAAAGAGATTTCGAAATTGTGGAAACACTAGCAACCAAATCACATAAATCATAGCACTCAAATTTCTTAATCTTGATCTTAATGGTGGGTTCCCATTCGTCAAAAAAATTTCTACGAATTGAAATCTTTAGTTCTAACTTTTCTTCCAAAGATTTTACTACGGCATCCGAAATATGTTTATTGAAAGCTTAATTTTGTTCATAGGCATTGGTTGTATTTATCATAGATTCCAACATACAAATACACTCAATCAACGAGCAACTATCAAAATTAAAGTCTTTGTGATTCCAAATAGTGGGTGCATCACTAGATAAAGTTTTGACCTCTTCAATCCCAGTTTTATTAATTATTTCAAAAAGATTTTCACCCTCCAAATCATGGGAATGCCCTATAGCTAAAGTTGGATATTCTTCAGTTCCCTCATCATTAATTTTAACATTACTAAACAAGGAATAAATAAAAAGAAACACCAATCATTTTAATCTCTTCATCATTTTTATGAATGCAATCGGGAAATGCTCTTTCTAGAAATTCTCTTTTAGCTCTAAGCATAGTGTTTCTTTTATTACTTTCATCTATGGAAACATATAAATATTAAATTGATTCATTAATATCAACCTTAGGAAAAAATTATTTTTGAGATTTTCTACATCATGTGAAATTATATCAATGCTTCTAGACATATCATCAATCTTATTCAACTTTTTTCTATCATAATATTGAAAGTTTTTTGCGCATTGATAAATTACTTAATATTATTCTCAAGATCATAGGGCATCCTAGCATTATTATTATGAGAATTACCATAATTATTTGAAGAAAATCCATGATACAGCCTTGGATTAAAATTATTCCTATAAGCATTATTATTAAAGTTGTTTCGCGAGAAAAAATTCACAACTACGGGATCATTATTTTTCTCAATCAAAGTAGATAAAGGCACATCATTAGAATTAATAGGAGCATGTTTACTACCAACTAATTTCATAAGAGCATCAACTTTAACACTCAAAGCATCAATTTCTTCAATTGAATTAACCTTTTTACTAGTATGAGCTCTTTCATTATGCTATTGTGAATAATTAACCAAAATATTATCAAGCAATTTAGTAGAATCACCCAAAGTAATTACCATAAAAGTACCACCCGCGGCAGAATCTACAAGATTTCTAGAAACAAATTCAATCCCGCATAATAAAATATGATGATCCACAAATACAAACCATGAGTTGGGCAATTTCTTATCATCAATTTCATCCTTTCCCAGGATTGGGAAACATCCTCATGCTCAAGTTGTTTAAAATTCATAATCTGATTTCTAAGAGAAATAATTTTCACGGGAGTAAAATACATCATGATAAAAGCATCTTTGCACTTGTTCCAAGAATCGACACAATTTCGTGGCAAAGAAGAAAACCAAATTTTTGCATGATCACGCAAAGAGAATGGAATTAATTCCAACTTAACAATATCATTTTCCAATTTTTTCTTATTTTGCATATCACACAATTCTACGAAAGTGTTTAGATTGGGTGCGTCATCCTCATTAGGAGTATCGAAAAATTGCTCCTTCATAACAAGATTCAACCAAAGTGGCATTAATATCATAAGACTCCGCACTAGTGGCGAGAGGGGAAATCGGAGTACTAATAAAATCTTTATTATTGGTATTGGAAAAATCACACAACTTAGTGTTTTCTTGAGTCATCGCGACTACACAAACAAACAGGAGATCCAGCAAGAAAACGACAAACGGGGAGAAGGTAAATGAAAAGGCAAATTTTGTGAAGCGGGGGAGAGGAAAAGGAGAGGCAAATGGCAAATAATGTAATAGCAAGGAAATGAGAGTTTATGTGTAGGAACCTAATAGACCCTGACTTGATCTTCCTCGGCAATAGCGCTATAAATCTTGGCTCTATCTTCCTCGGCAATGGTGCCAGAAATATTGACTCCCCGTTGATTTGTGTTAGTTTCCCTCCAAGCATAAAGGGTGATGTAGTATAACGAATACATGTATTTCCCACATTTATGAAACCAAGGTATCAATCAAGTGGAAAGGTCCACAAGACTATGTAAGCGGTACCTGGACATAAATAACAAATCCTCGCAACCCAATGAGTCTAGGGGTTGTCAATCCCTTGTGGGTAAAATAAAGTGGTCAAAGGATAGATTGGTAGATGCAAATAAAGTGATGGCAAATAAAACGCACCAAGGTATTTTTGGGGTTTTGTTAATATAGATCTGAAAAAAAGAAAATAAAATGGAAACGCGAATATCAAAATAGAGATTGCAAAGAGATGATGTAGAATAGACCCAAGGGCCGTAGGTTTAGTGGCTTCTCTCGAGAAAATAGCAAATGGTGGGTAGACAAATTACTGTTGGGCAACTGATAGAGGAGCGAATAATTATGACAATATCCAAGATAGAAATCATATATATTTGCATCACTTCCAAGACAAGTAGACCGACTTCTGCGTGCATCTACTTATATTACTCCACACATCGACCGCTATCCAGCATGTGTCTATTGTATTAAGTTCATGGAGAAACAAAGTAATGATTTAAAGACGATGATATGATGTAGACAAGATCTATTAGTGTAGGAATATCCTCAATAGGAATGATACATGTGTGTCATATATTTTTCTATCACTGAGATTGAGCACCGCAAGATCGAACCCATCACAAAACAAATCTTCCCATTGCAAGATAAAAAGATCAAGTTGGCCTAACAAAACCCAAATATCAAAGAATAAATATGAGGCTATAATAATCAAGAATGGTTATAATTTCATAGATCTAATCATAAACTTACAACTCATTGAATCCCAACAAAAACACCGCAAAAGATAGAGTTACATCAAATAAATCTCCAAAAGACCATTGTATTGAGAAGAAAAACGAGAGAGAAATCCATCTAGCTACTGCCTAAGGACTCATAAGTCTGATATGAACTACTCACGCATCATCAGAGGAGCACCAATGAGGATGATGAACGCCTCCATGACTGTGTTCCTCTCCGGAACGGTCTCTTGATTGGATTTCGTGGCTTCTAGAACTTGTGGCGGTTGAAACAATTTTTTGTCTTCTCCTCTAGGGTTTCTGGAATATTGGGGTATTTATAGAGCTCACGGGCGGTGGAGGATGTGCCTAAGGCCCCCACTACCCACCAGGTCGTGCCAGGGGCCCAGGGCGCTCCCTCGTGTGTGGTGGGCTGCTTGTGCCTCCCCTCGTGATCATCCTTGGTCCTCAAGTTTCCTTCTGGTCCAAAAAAATCTCCAAAAGGTTTTGTGGCATTTGGACTTCATCTAGTATTGATTTTCTGCAAAGGAAAAACAACAAAAAATAACAACTGACACTAGGCACTATGTCAATAGGTTAGTCCCTAAAAATGATATAAAGTTGCTATAATATGATCAAAAACATGCAAGAATGATAATATAACAGCTTGGAACAATGAAAAATTATACATATGTTGGAGACGTATTACTATGAAGTAAACTTCCATTAGAAAAGGGTATATAGTGCAACTATGAAATATTTGAAGCAATTACTCAATGTGTGCTTCTCTTGTGAATTTCTTCATGTCCTCCAGTTCACCCTCGCAGCCTCCAGCTATGTTCGGTTGATCTCAAGGTCCTCGGAAATTTCTTGTTTTGATCCTCGAGGCCTATAAAATGTCGTAACAAGATTATTTATACCCTTAACTCAATAGTCCCGACCAAATTAAGGCTTGGGGGCTACTACGTTAGGATTTTTCTTCAGTTGTTAAAATCAAACGCTTACCTTAAGACTAGTTGACATACGGTTGGCGACTCCCTCAATTCCTTCTCGAGCAGCTTTGAGGTATGCATCCACCGAATTAAGAGCACTAAACTCTTGTTCGGAAAATTCAGGGTGATGTAGTGACTCTTTTCGTTGATAGTGATTCATCATGCTTTCTACTTCAGAATTAGTGACTGAAACCCCCTCGGGATCCTTGGGAAGTTAGTTTCCAGCAGGAACCTCTGCATTACCTCCCGCTGTTGTGGAATGCCTTGGCTTGGGGTCACTACCTTGAACCCTCTCAACATCTTAGGATGGAGGTGGTTGTGTTCGGTTCTTCGAAGTTCGGCAACAATTGGGAATACCCACAAGCGGCCGTAAACAGTACCTGGATTATGAGTTTAAATTCATTACCTCTAGGGTGGGGTGCGGTCGAGGTAGTCCATGTGGTTGCACTGTGCTTAGAGGCCCTACCATTGTTTGGCATGGGTTCGTCCGACGCTGTTCTGGACGGTGTTCGGCACATGGAGCGATGAACCTTGGGAGTAGGAGTCGGCGCAGCGTGGGATGGGCGCCCTTTCCGGAGAGAGGCCTTCTTTTTACCCACAATAGAGGAAGGGAGTATAGAAGGGTGATCGGATATAAGAGCAACTTCAGAGCCGTCAATTGTCTCCTGGAAAATTACACCATCCTCAAATATGATCAACGTACCTGGGTCATCATGGAACCCGGGGTCATTGTCACGGGAGTAATTCTACGGTTGCGGAGGAACACAAGTAACTGTCTTTATCCAGTGCCTCCAGTCCTGTTCGGAGAATCCCAAAGGGTTAAATTAGTCAAAACAGCTATAAACATCCAAATTATGAAAATGGGACTATACTCACTCATTTGATGGGATTATGATTCAAGTAGCCTTCCTTGGTGCTCAGGCGGATGAACTCTACTTTTTCTCCTTTGAAGAGATCAGCCAGTATAGCAGCCATCGCTGTCTGGTTGGCGGGACCTTCCCGTTTGTATCGTGTTGCGTCGCTTAGGCCATTATAACACCATGAGAGATGTGTTATTTGTTGAAGAGGCTAGGCACATCGACTAATGACCATGGAAATTACGTCAAAGATGGTTAGCTTATGGTGCCCTAACAATCTCACCTTGCCCGCTAATACGTCTCAAATGTATCGACTTTTCCAAACACTTTTGCTACTATTTTGGCCTCATTCTTGCATGATTTGAATGAAACTAACTCGGACTGATGATGTTCTCAGCAAAGCTGCTTGTATGGTTTTCTTGTGTGCGGGAAAATGGAGTTTTAAGCGTCCCGGAAAATTCCCATAAAAATAGAGAAAATCCACGCACCGGGAGGAACCTTGGGCCAAACGATGGGCCAAAGGGGAGCCACACGGTCTCCAGGCGACCTGTGGGTGCGGCCTGCCCCCTGGCCGCGCCGGGAGGCCGCATGGGTGGGGTCCACCTCCTCTAGTTCCCTACCTTGGCTCCTATTTTTACCCGTGATGGAGAAATCCCAGCACAGAAGTCGTTTTGCAAGTTCTCGACGCGGAGCCGCTGCCACCCTCGGTTCTTCTTCGGGAGAGCTAATTTGGAGGCTGCTTTGGCCTCCGGAGAGGGGAAATCGTCGCCATCGTCATCACCATCACCACTCCATCACCCTTACCTGGCTTACCCCATCATGTGTGAGTAATTCCCTACTGTAGGCAAAGGGGGTGGTAGATATTGGATGAGTTAAATCATGTAATAGTTCATCGGATTGTTGGGGCATGTTGCCTATCATCTACTATGGTGTTTATCATCTTTGCTACTACTTGTTACTCTTAGTGCTTGTCACTTTGGGCCCGAGTGCCATGATTTCAGATCTGAATACCTTATGTTTTCATGAATATATTTGTATTCTTGATTCTATCTATCAGTAGTATGCACCTATTATAGTCTGGAACCAGCGATCCCAATGGTGACAGCCTGGGACACCAAAGGGGATAGACTATAGTTTAAGGATTCCATGCATCCATTGATTGTTAATGCTTTGTTCCGGTACTCTTTGACAGGAGCACTTAATCTCCATAAGTTCATTTTGGCCCCATTGATAGCGGGATGGTAGGACAAAAGATGTTGTGCAAGTTCTTATTGCAAGCACGGACCACTACCTTGGGATACATGCCTAATGTTTGATATATGCCTAGATGATCATTACTTTTCTATGTGCCTTGCCCCCAAGTTAAATACATGATATCTCTCATCCATGACCAACCATCCATCTCCCTAGCCTTCAGTGTTTTAATACTGCTAGTTACGAGTTGCTTTACTTTCGCCGTTTTACTTTCGTTGCTTTGCCACCATTATTTCCGTTGCCACCATCACTTCCATATCATCGTTGCTACTAACATTTCGTCGCCAAGAAAGTATCTTTCAGGTGCGGTGTTGAATTTACAACTCAACTGTTAAAGCATATAAATATTCTTTGGCTTCCCTTGTGTCAAATCAATAAATTGGGTTATCTTACCCATGAAGATTGTTGCGATCCCCTACACTTGTGGGTGATCAAGACTATTTTCTGGCGCCGTTGTCGGGGAGCATAGCTTTATTTACAAGTCTACTTGGAGTTATTTTTCTTGCTGCGATTTTTTCACTATGGGTAAGAAAGGAGACCCCAAGGTTCCAATTTTACCATCCACTACGAGAAAAGGTATTGTTCTTAGCACTAGTGCTACGCTTGATTCACCTTCCGTTATGAGTAAGTTTGCTTCACCACCACCACATGCTGCTTCTACCGAGTCTGTCACTATGCCTGATACTTTTGGTGATGCTTCTACTACTAATGATGAGACTGGTTTACTTGGTTATTTTATTGAATGTCGGATTGCTAAGGCTGCTAAGCAGTCTGGAATTGAACTTCCTGTTACACGCTACCCCATTGGTAGATCTTTTGGTTACCTAGACTTGAGTGGTCTCAAGGAAAGAATTCTTGATGATGATTATATTGAACTTGATGATGATTTATGCAGGGAGATTATAGAGTGTGCTGACTTTGACCCTGCCTCTGTTAGGAACCTGCTTGAAAAGCATTCTATGAAGAACAAATTTACTCCTGATCCTAAATTTGCTTCATCTGCTATTTGCATTGAGGATGCTGATTTTGATTTCTCTGTCGATCTTTCACATATATCCACAGTTGAAGCTGACCCCTTTTATGGTAGAGAAGATGACAATGCTCTTGCACACCTTACCAAACTCACTGAGTTGGGCGGCTTATGCACTACAGAGGACAAGAAGAGAAACTATTATGTTACTAAGCTACTTCCTTTCTCTTTGAAGGAAGATGCTAAAGCATGGTATGATGCACTACCAAGTGGTTCCATTAAGAGTCCTCAAGATTTATCTCAATCCTTTATTGCTAAATATTTTCCTTCTCATAAAGAACATGCTGCTTTACAAAGAATATATAACTTTAAACAGTTGCAGGATGAGCACCTCCCTAAAGCTTGGGGAGGTATTGCACTTTACTTAAGGCTAGACCGTACATGGAATCCCTAAGAATGAATGGCTTGATATATTTTATGTTGGTCTAGCCAATCTAGAACCTATCTGGATAGTTGTGCTTGTTGTGTTTTCAGGGAAAGAACACCGGACAATGTTGAAGAACTAATGGGCAAGATAGCTAAAAATCATGATGATTGGTCCGTTCCTGAACCACCTCCACCACCTAAGAAGAGGGGCATGCTTTTCTTGAGCCCCGAAGTCTTGCAAGAGGCAAAGAAGTCGATTAAAGAGAAAGGTATTAAAGCCGAAGATGTGAAGAATCTACCTCCTACTGAGAAATTATATGAGCCTACCACTCACCCACCGATGATATAGGTACACTCTCTTTTAGAATTCAATGCAAGTGACGTCCCTCGTGGTAAGCCCCTTGATCAATGCTTAGATGAGCTTGATAATTTCATTGTCAAGCAAAATCATTTTAATGAGAGGATTCAAAGCCATTTGCATGATAAATTATCAAGCAAAATCATTTTAGTGAGAGGATTCAAAGCCAATTGCATGATAATTCCCTTGCTATCAAAAGTTTGCTTGATGTTTTAAGTAGAACTATTAATGATGTTAAAGGTCTTGTTAAGCATTTTCATATGGTTCAAACTCATCTTGAACAAATTTCTAATGTGCAAAAAGATTTTCTTGCTAACAATGCCAAACAAGTTGATACGCAGGCATATGGTATAAAGACCCGAGGAGATACACACACCCAGGACCCCCTTTATGTGGAGGGTCATCCAAAGAGGATCGAGCAAGATTCTCAATTGCAGGAAGAAGACGTTGTCAGCTCTCCGAAGAAGAAGAAGAAACAGAAGGAAGTTGACAACTCCAATGATCCCATAATTGATGAAGAAACTATTGTTGATCCTAATAGCATCTCTATTTCCGATGCTGAAACTGGAGATGGTGTTGAACCTGATAAAGATAATGAGAAGAATGATCCACCTGAAGTACAAGAAAAAGAAGCACCCGACAAGCGCAAGAGGTATACTAGAGAAGACTTTGTTGCAAGAAACCATGGGAAGGAAAGAGAACCATGGGTATAGAAATCAATGCCCTTCCCAGGTAAGTCTTTCAAAACCAAAGAAGAAGAGCATTACAATAAATTTTGTGAATGGATGAAACCTCTTTTTCTTAAAATTCCTTTGACCGATGCTATTAACTTGCCTCTGTACTCGAGGTATATGAAATATATTGTTACTAATAAAAGAAAAATTCCTAATGAGTCAATATCTACTATGCTTGCTAATTACTCTTTCAGTGGCAAGATTCCTGAGAAGCTTGGTGATCCAGGTATACCCACCATTCCTTATGTCAGAACTTCTTTATGTGATCTTGGTGCAGGAGTGAGTGTTATGCCTTTATGTCTTTAAAAAGGGCTATGTCTAGATAAACTAATCCCTACAGATATCTATCTTCAAATGGACGATAAGTCAACGGTCGTTCCTGTTGGTATTTGTGAGGATGTTCCTGTTGAAGTTGCTAATTGATTGATCCTTTCTAGCTTTGTTGTGCTTGATATGCCCGAGGATGGTAGCATGTCTATTATTCTTGGTATACCTTTTCTTAACGTAGTAGGTGCTATTATCGATTGCAATAAAGGAAAGGTGACTTTCAACGTTAATGAGAAGGAGCACACGGTATATTTTCCGAAGAAGATTGATAAAAGTCATGGCCTTAATTCTATTGAGAATATTGAGACCGTGAAGGTTGGAGAGTGGGATTGTCCTGTACATGTGCACCACAAATACAAAACTATTATGGTGGGGAAAATATCCATTGAAATAAAGGTACCATGATTGCTTTATAAGAAGTGAAACTTTTTGCTCAAATATAACACCTGTTTGGTAGTAAGACTTGATCAAGATTGCTAACAAATATGTTTTATATGAGTAAAAAGAGAAGCTTGTTATGTTTTAATTTCCTTTATCTTTCATCCTCCTTGCTCTACCAAGGTTTTATGTTTTTGAAGCTTCATATGTTTATCCATTGTTTCAAGCTTTATGGAAGTTTTGCAACATTCGGTACTTCAAAAAAAATTCAAAAGTGAAGTTGTCAGAAAAATTCCAGAAAAATTATAATAAAAATTTCCATCAAATAAAAGACGCAGGGGAACCTAGAGCCAGCCAGGGGGGCACCCTTCGTCCAGGCGGCCAGCTTGCGCGGCCTGCCCCCTGGCCGTGCCCACAAGTCGCCTGAGCCCACCTGGTCCCCTTTCCAGGTACTTCTTCCTCCCTTTTCTCTCTCTCACTCCAAAAATCCCGATTTTTCTCCTGGATCTCGATTTCTTAATGTCCTTGGTGGCAAATTGCGATCTGTCTCTACATCCCATCATTTGCATTGACAATTTGAGCATTTGCTCCTTGGTATGTGACTCCTCCACTCCTCCAATTAAAATTTTGATTGGTGGTCTTATTTGTGAGTATTTAGAAATTCTTGGTGCTGTTCATATGAGCTTTCATGCATGTTTAGAAATTTATTTATGAAGTTTTGACGCAAGTTTATGCATCAGGGAAATGAGTAGAATAGTTTGCTCCAACTCATTTTGCTTAAACCTTCATTTTTGTGATGAACCAAAAATTTCAGAAATGAATTTGTTTGGAAAAGCAAACGGATGGCTTGGGAAGAAGAGACTCGAGCCTACCGATAGACTAACTAGAGCTGCAGCTTCATCCTCTACTATGAGGACGAGTTACAATGATGATATCATGCCACCTGAGTTGTTTCACGAGACGGACACGGCACGTGCCATGGCATACCCGTGTTCAGATTTCCTTATGGCGGCAGGTATTAAGGATGAGTTTGATAACCTCTGTGCAGCTGCAGGTTTGACACGTCTCGTAACACAACGTGTGCAAAAATATCCAAAACTCACCTATTATTTTGTCAACTGGTTTAAATATAATGATAAAACTTCCATGATTGAATTCAGATTACATGAGGATGTCTTCATCATGTCTTTGGAAAAATTTTGTGATGTTATATGTGTGTGGAATGTCAAGAAGACGACCAAAATGAAAGTTCAGCCCTACGAGCTGAAATCCCTATTCACTTCCCTTTGCAGTAAGGACCCGTGAGACATTCACCATGGGAAGATCTCCAGCATCTTGTTTCCCCACATCAGGTATTTCGCATACTATATTACTCGAGGGGTGCTAGCTCGTGACAACACGAGCAACATTTCGGCTCCGGATCTCGCTATCTTGGCAGCCGCCATCTTAGGAGATAACACGTATAATATTGGTGCTTTGATTTCTCGTTGCCTCGTTGCTAACAGCGGCGAAGGACCTCACTTTGGTGGCATTTATGCCACGCTTATCCTCGAGCACCTCGGGCGCACTGTGCGCACGGATGATATGCCTTTTTCATTCATAAGCTTTGATCTTACCGCTATGAAGAGGCATGAGTTTGTTACTAGGACTTCTGAGTTTGGTAACCTTGTTTATATTATGAGGTTTGGCGTGCTTACTACTCGCGAGATCCGTCTACCTGCACCACTTTTGTTTGATTACCCTAGCAGGAACGGATGGTCCTTTACCTCGATTGAGCTAGACGAGTTCATGATCCAGCAACAGTTCCACAACCCCATGGAGGGGGTTGTTCCCGAGGAAGAAGATGCTTCTTCTTGGGAGGCCAGCCGGGCATCAGTGTACGCGGCCGAGGCCTCGTATGATTCTTGGAGCCACCCGTACCACTCCAGAGTCGGAGGGAGCTCCTCGAGCCCACAGTAGCCAAGCTCAACTTAGGCTAAAAAGCCTAAGCTCGAGGGAGTACGTACCCTTCTCCCCTTTCGTTGTATCATCCGTAGTTTCCTTTTTAATCTTTTCAGAGTTTTGTCTGTTCTTCTTTGATCTTTCTTTCCAAAAACAACAAAAAGATTTCTATTTTCTTTTGCTTTTGTTTAACCTTTGGAAAACCCAAAAATATTTCTTTTATCTCTTTAGTTTGCTTTGTTTGCAGAGTTTAGCTCACGTCCATGGTTGTAATTGCATTTGATTATATTTTTCTACGTTGGATCGTGCAAGTGACGATGCAATAATGACGAAGATCGACGGAAGGAATGCAACAAGTAAAGCCAGTATGAACTCTATTTGTTTCTACTTTTGTAAATATGCATGTACTTATGATCTAGAGACCAGCTTGTAGCAACATGGTGCTATGATTACAATGCTTTCCCACTAGTTCATGCTTCCTTTGTGACTAGTCTCAAATAACTGGAGTGCATAATGTGTTATTGAAATGTTTAGCACGCATTGCATTGTTCATGGTTTGGCCTATTAGAGTGGTATTTCCCTTCAGAGAGTTTTTGGATTGACTTGGCACATGCTTACACATGTTTATGACTAGAAGTCTATCAAGCCTTGATGATCTTTTTATTTCGGAATAGTTATGTCGCTTTCATGCCCGATTCAATGTTGCTTTGTCGCTCTGCATGATTATGACCGTTATTGCTCTCTAGTTGGTCGCTTCCCCGTCTTTTGCTAGCCTTCACTTGTACTAAGCGGACTGACTACTTCTGCATCCAAAAGCCTTGAAACCAGTTGCGCCATATGGGTCCACCATACCTACCAATATGTGGTACTTATGTGCCGTCCTAAATAAATTTGCATGTGCCGTATTCTTAATTTTCAAATAAATATTTTGTTTTGTATGCCCGAATCTCTCATGTAGCAATTAGGGGCTATCAATATCTTTCATGCTAAGTTGGTTATTCTCAAGATATGTGTTGATTCAATATCACTCACGAGAAAGTGGCTGGTAACCAGGATGCCGAGTTCCATTTCCAGAAGACAAATCAAATTTAATGAAACAAAACTCCCCCAGGATTTTTGTTTGTATGGACGGTACCCGTGGATTCGGCCTGCCGTGGAGTGGGATTGATTGGTGGAGGGGGAGTAAAAACTTTATTATTCTGTTTGGAAACCGCCTATAATGTATTTAGCATGGAAGATATTGAGATCTCTTAGTTGTTACGTTAACAATGAAAACATACACCCAAAATTTTGAATTATCTCTATTTTAAAGCACAACCTCTGGCACCTGTGCAACTAAATGCTTCCCTCTGCGAAGGGCCTATCTATTTTACTCTACTGTTGAGTCATCCCCTTCTTATAAAAAGGAACCAACTATAGAGAGCATAATTGTCATTCTGAGTGTAATGTGCATTGTCCCAAAGTACCACATTGTCTTCTCTATGATTGTGATATTACTTATTATGAAATATTTATTTCTAGTCTCCTTTAAGACTCCAAAGGAGCTTCTGCATTTATGTTTTGTTTCACTCATGGGGGCTAGCGAGATACCACTCTAGTATGCCCAAGTCATGTGCATTGTGATCTCGTTCTGATTTTTGGTTACATATTATTCATTCTTAGCTGTTTAATACTCTTCACATGATTGTAGGAATGCTTCGTGCATTGTCTTTGTAGCATTTCTTCAATACTTGTTGGACTTGTTCGTAGTACATGCTTATATACTCTTGATAACCCACGAGTATAGGTGATCGCAACAGTTTTCGAGGGTAGAGTATTCAACCCAAATTTATTGATTCAACTCAAGGGGAAGCGAAAGAATATTCTCAAGTATTAGCAGTTGAGTTGTCAATTCAACCACACCTGAGAGATTTAGTATCTGCAGTAAAGTATCATTAGCAAAGTAGTGTGATAGCAACAGTAGCAACGGTAACCAGTAGCAGCAAAGTAACAGCAGTAGCAACAGAGTAACAGCAGCAGCACTGACAGCAGTAGCGGCAAAGTAATGTAGCAAGGACAAGTAGGAAAATACTCGTAGGCATTGGATCGGTGATGGATGATTATGCCGGATGTGATTCATCATGTAACAGTTATAACACGGAGAGATAAGTAACTATCTCCAGTTTGTCAATCTAATGTAGGCATGTATTCTGTATGTAGTCATATCTGCTTAGGAAAAAGAACTTGCATGACATCTATTGTCCATCCCTCCCGTGGCAGCGGGGTCCTAATGGAAACTACGGGATATTAAGATTCTCATTTTAATAAAGAACCGGACCAACGCATTAACACTTGGTGAATACATGAACTCCTCCTACTATGGTCATCTCCGGCAGTGGTTCCGGCTATTGCCACTCTAGGGTTGCCGGGTCATAACACATAGTAGGTGACTACAACTTGCAAGATAGGATCTAAAACACACATATATTGGTGAGAACATAATAGGTTTAGATCTGAAATCATGGCACTCGGGCCCTAGTGACAAGCATTAAGCATGGCAAAGTAGTAGCAACATCAATCTCAGAACATAGTGGATACTAGGGATCAATCCCCGTCAAAACTAACTCAATTACATGATAGATCTCATCCAACCCATCACCGTCCAGCAAGCCTACAATGAGATTACTCACGAACGGTGAAGAGCATCATGGAATTGGCGATGAAGGAAGGTTGATGATGATGATGGCGACGATCTCCCCTCTTCGGAGCCCAGAACGGACTCCAGATCTGCCCTCCAGAGGAAGAACGGGAGGAGGCAGTGCCTCCGTATCATAAAACGCAATGAACTCTTCTCCTTGAGTTTTTTTCCGAACGAAAGAGGATATATAGAGCTGGAATTGGGGGCGGCGGAGTCCCGAGGGGCTCACAAGCCTGCCAGGCCCGGCCAGGGGGGGTCAGGCCTGGTGGGCTTGTTTGCTCCTGGCTCCGTCCCTCTAGTTGAATCTTGCGCCAGTATTTTTTATATATTCCACAAAAAATCCTCGTAGATTTCCAGGTCATTCCGAGAACTTTTATTTCTGCGCAAAAACAACACCATGGCAATTCTGCTGAAAACAGCGCCAGTCCGGGTTAGTTCCATTCAAATCATGCAAATTAGAGTCCAAAACAAGGGAAAAGAGTTCGGAAAAGTAGATACGACGGTTCGTATCATATACATCTAATGAAGCAAAAGAGTTTGTCAAAGTTTTCTTTGTTGCGTTCAGTTCCTTGAACTGAATTGCTTGAGGACAAGAAATATGCTAAGCTTGGGGGAGTTGATACGTCTCAAATGTATCAACTTTTCCAAACACTTTTGCTATTGTTTTAGCCTCATTCTTGCATGATTTGAATGAAACTAAACTGGACTGGCGCTGTTTTTAGCAGAGCTGTCTGTATGGTGTTCTTGTGTGTAGGAAAATGGATTTTTAAGCATCCCGGAAAATTCCCATAAAAATAGAGAAACTCCACACACCGGGAGGAACCTTGGGCCAGAAGATGGGCCAGAGGGGAGCCACAGGGCCTCTAGGCGACCTATGGGCGTGGCCTGCCCCCTGGTCGCGCCGGGAGGCCGCTTGGTTGGGGTCCACCTCCTTTGGTGACCTACCTTGGCTCCTAATTTTATCCGCGTTGGAGAAATCCAAGCACAGAAGTCGTTTTGCAAGTTCTCGACGCGGAGCCGCCGCCACCCTCGGTTCTTCTTCGGAAGTGCTAATCTGGAGGCTGCTTTGGCCTCCGGAGAGGGGAAATCATCGCCATCGTCATCACCATCACCACTCCATCACCCTTCCATGGCTTACCCCATCATGTGTGAGCAATTCCCTGCTATAGGCAAACAGGGTGGTAGAGATTGGATGAGTTAGATCATGTAATAGTTCGTCGGATTGTTGGGGGCATGTTGCCTATCATCTACTATGGTGTTTATCATCTTTGCTACTACTTGTTACTCTTAATTCTTGTCACTTTGGGCCAGAGTGCCATGATTTCAGATCTGAATACCTTATGTTTTCATGAATATATTTGTATTTTTGATCCTATCTATGAGTAGTATGCACCTATTATAGTGCGGAACCGGCAATCCCAATGGTGACATCTTAGGACACCCAAGGGGATACACTATAGTTTGATGATTCCATGTATCCATTGATTGTTAATGCTTTGTTCCGGTTCTCTTTGACAGGAGCACCTTAATCTCCATAAGTTCCTTTTGGCCCCGTTGATAGCGGGATGGTAGGACAAAAGATGTTGTGCAAGTTCTTATTGCAAGCACGCATGACTACCTTGGGATACATGCCTAATGTTTGATATATGCCTATATGATCTTTACTTTTCTATGTGCCTTTCCCCAAGTTAAATACATGATATCTCTCATCCATGACCAACCATCCATCTCCCTAGCCTATAGTGTTTTAATACTGCTAGTTACGTGTTGCTTTACTTTCGCCGTTTTACTTTTGTTGCTTTGCCACCATTATTTCCGTTGCCACCATCACTTCCATATCACCGTTTCTACTAATATTTCGTTGCCAAGCAAGTATCTTTCAGGTGCGGTTGAATTGACAACTCAACTGTTAAAGCTTATAAATATTCTTTGGCTCCCCTTGTGTCGAATCAATGAATTAGGTTATCTTACCCGTGAAGACTGTCGCGATCCCCTACACTTGTGGGTCATCACTGACAGCTGCTCCACTTCCAAACTATCCTCCTCGGAAGGTCTCTTCGGAAGCTAGTTATTCCATTTATTTAGGGGAACGGTTGAGAATTCGGGCAGACCCCTCCGAGGTGGATCAAATAAGGGGACGTCTTCAATATAAAACCATTCGGAGGTGAACTCTTAGGAGTCCTTCTTTGGGGACCCTATAGGGTGCCTCGTCCCTGCTATATGCCACACTTCAGTTACGATTGACATGTTTTTTGTAAACAGGGAGTAAACTAATGATACCCAGAGTTGTGCTTACTAAATTCATCGACCACGTGTCTTTCAGAAAGGATTCATTAATAAGGATGATCAAGTCTCATTAATATTTGTTTCCGATTGACATGAAACCAAAGAATTCTCATATAACACTAAGTTACCTCAATGGGGAGTCGCATATCCCCCACAATAAGAATACCATATTTCTTGTTAGCACTAGGAAGAGCATATTTGAGCCCTCCAATAGCGATTATGACAATTGGCTCAATGGTATTAATATTATTTACTTAAGCTTGTTTCTTCAGAAAATGCACCGTATGTTGTTTGCCATTGACATGAAAAGTAACCTTGCTTTTGTTGCAATCAATAATAGCCCCTGCAGTATTTAAAAATGTTTTACCAAGAATAATCAACATCTTGTCGTCCTTGGTCATATCAAGAATAACAAAGCCCGTTAAGATAGTAACATTGCAACCACAACATGAACATCCTCACAAATTCCAATAGGTATAGTAGTGGATTTATGAGACATTTGCAAAGATATATCTGTAGATGTAAGCTTATTCAAATCAAGTCTTTTATATAAAGAGAAAGGCATAACACTAACACCGGCTCCAAGATCACATAAAGTTGTTTTAACATAATTTGGTTAAATGGAGCAAGGCATTGTGGGTATACCCGGATGTCCCAACTTTTCAGGCACTCTACCATCAAAATAATAATTAGCAGGCATGGTAGCAATTTTAGTTTTAGGTATCTTTTTTGTCCTTCATATACTTAGCATACAGAGGCATTTTCAAAATATCAGTCAAGCGAGTGCCTAAAAATATAGGTCTAATCATTTCAGCAAATCGTTCAAACTCCTCCTCGTCCTTACAGTTGAGAGGCTTACGAGGGAATGGCATGGATTTCTGAACCCATGGCTCTCTTTCTTTACCGTGTTTTCTAGCATAAAGTCTTTCTTCTCATAATGTATATTTTTAGGATGTGGGTTATCAAGATCTTCAGCAGGTTCAATTTCCACATCATTACCAGGTTCTTTATTACTATTTAGTTGGGCATCTACATGAACATCATTGTTAACATTATCATTATCACTATCACTAGGTGAATGTTTGTTAGGGCATTTTCCTACCTTAGTGTTTTGGTGATGATGACAACTCACTTTGTGATTTAATCATGTGCCAAGTTTTTCATCTACTCTATGTGTGACACAAGACGATTAGGCATTCCCTCCAAACGGAAAAGAACAAAGACGGTGTTCTCTACGTGTTTATTTCTTAGGTCGTAGGAAGCTCGTACTATTAAGAGGGAATTATCATTGGAAGGTATTGGGTGAATCAATGCACGTAGACATCTCTTGTCACCCACTGCATACCTGATACTTGTGATTTGCGTTGGGTTTTCCGTGAAAAGGAACAGGTAATTGCAACACAATACGGGTAAGTATTTCCCTCACTTATGAAACTAAGGTTTATCGAACCAATAGGAATATCAATCCTCAACTGTCTTGAGCGGCTGCACACAAAAGAGCAAACAACTTGCACCCAACACGGGCAAGAGGGTTGTCAATCCCCTTGATCTCATTATTTGCAAGAGAGTGAGGTGTGAAGATAATTGTAGAGAATTGTAACATGCAAAATAAAAAAACGAATAATAACAGCAAGGAAATTATAAGTTTTTTGAATATAGAAGTGAATAGACCTAGGGGCATGGAGTTCTCTAGTGGCATTTCTCAAGAAAGCAACATATGGTGGATAAACAAATTACTATTGGGCAATTGACAGAACTACGTATAGTTATGCAATTTTTACGGCAATGATCATGTGTATATAAGCATCACGTCCCAACAAACTCACCATTCAAAAGAATTACATCGGATAGATCAAAGCAAAGATGCAATGATTGTTGTATTGAAGATCAAGAGAGAGAGATATAGCCATCTAGGTACTAACTACGGAATCGTAGGTCAGTGGTGAACTACTCACACATCACCACGAGGGCAGCAAGGTTGATGAAGAGGCCCTCCGTGATCGAACCCCCTTCTGTGAGGGTGTCGGAACGGAGCTCCAGATGGGACCGCCGTGGAACAGAGACTTGCGGCGGTGTTTCTCTCTGATAATGATGGTTTTTGGAATATATATGAATTTATAGGCCATAGAACGGAGGCACGTGGGCCATCGGGTACGGACAAGCCATCAGGGTGCGTCGCCCACCCTCGCCGTGCCCTTTTGGCTTGTTCCTCCCTCGTGTGGCTTCCGACCTCCTCTCGAAGCTTCCAGGTCTTCTTTTGGTCCAGAAAAATCATAAAAAAAATTGGGGCAATTGGACTTCGTTTGGTACAGTAAACCTGGAAAAAAACGCAGAAAACAACAACTAGCACTGGGCACTAGGTTAATAGGTTAGTGCTCAAAATAATATATAAATTGCTAAATTATGATGCAAAAGTATCCTAGGATGATAATATATCAGCATGGAACAATCAAAAATTATAGATACGTTTGAGACGTATCAATACCCTTCTTTTCGTTGAGAGAGAGGTTCTCATTCTCTATACCAAGCAGTGGTTTTTACTCCTAGCGGTTGTACTGTTGGTCCTAGGGGTTTTACCGCTTGGACCGGTACATCTAGTGTAACTACCGCCGAGGGATAACAACCTAGGGTTGCTGCTCTTATGAAGACATCGGCGGTTGTATCGCTGCCTCGAGGCGGTTGTGTCGCCAACAGTCTGGCCAACCCTAGGGAGTGGCTTCAAGCGGTTGTACCGGCCTAGTACCGCCCTACCATCAGGCAAGTCTATGTTGTGGTGCGATACTTGGGCGGTTCTGGCCCGGTTGTTGCAATCATACTATCTTTACTGGTACTACCAATGTCGTGAGCGGTTGTACTGCCCACGGCTTAGCCACCTCCCGTACTTGGTCCTAGCGGTTGCACCATGGCAACCAAAACCTCAATCATCACTCAAGGGTGACTCCTATTTGTTTCAAAGTGGTGGATGGGTGGTGGTGGAGTGTAATGCTCAAGATGCGATCCTATCCTTATTTTGGCATGAGGGACTCGACATGGATAGAAGTACATCTCATCATTTCGCAAGAAAGGATATTGTAGCGACCCGACTCAAAACGAGTCAAGCCTCTGTGTATATGTGCCATCCTTGGATTAGTATGCTGGCACACACAGTACATCAATGTATATATCAAAGTGCAATCACATGTAAATAGCCTAAAACTGATATATACCTTAAATATCTGAGCGGAAACAGTCAAGGGAGTGGAGTCCCAATAAACACCAACGGCAAGTTGAGTGCAGACCGTAACCCTGAATCGTACTCTTACTCGTCGAGGAAAAATATCTGCAACATAAGACGTTGCAGCCATGTAGGTGAGCATATTGAATATGCCGGCAAGTCACATAAGAGAGAGGTGAAAAAGTAATCATCTATTCTATATGCATATATGGCAGGTGGGGCTGTAAGTTTTTAGCGAAAAGCAAGGTTTTCTCCTACATCAAGAGATGGCTAAAAGAAAAATATTACTACATTGTTGGTTGTTAACGAGATGGCTCCACCAACCAATTCTCGTACCCATGTTGTCAATAATACCCACATCAATATTATTAATTGTGTTGAGAATTTCAGATAGCTTCAGTTCCTTTGGCTCAAGTTGTCCATGATCGTGGACACGGCTAATCGATTAGGTTTGAGTACTCTGCAGAGTTTTGCACACGTTCCCCACAAGACTTGATCGCCTCCGTGTATGTCCTCGCACTTCAGGGTGTTTGAAGACTGGATGATCAAAACATGGTCTTTCAACGGGTCCCTCTGAATCCATGTCGGTGCCCATCCAAATCCTACCGTTCTTCTATATCTGCAGGCACCGCCTGTCCAGAGTCGCCGCGTTGTCCAACCAAGCGAGAGCCCATAATGACTTGTGGCTATGCAGGTAAGCCTTGGGTCTTGAAAATATCCGTCCGTCTCTTTGAGCCTGGGTGAAGCTTTCCGCAAGATGTCATGGCACGTCTCTAGCATCCCGGGTCATCCACTGGTTTCTCCAGGGAGCCGATCAACCGTTCTTTACCCAGAGTTACATTGCATCACGAGGTCTTGAAAAGTCTTGACTTAACCGGTCTTGGTTATTAAATTATTCTCGCATCACTTGTGATAAACTCTCAACCAGAATCACATCTACTCAAGCATACAAATATGAAATTTGTCGTCCCGGGCCAAGTAACGGGGTTGTTGGGTGCCTACCACATGATACTACAATATGTAACCATAATTTCCAAGTACCTACTCAGCATGCAATTGGGCATAGGATGGTAGAACTACGATGCATAAAACATAGGTGATACATGATCAAATGACTTGCCTGGTGAGGTTGATGAAGAAGAATTATCGTTCTTGAGAAATAACTTGATAGACTATTCATCACTCTCCGACGAAATCTATATAAAAAACCTATCATTCACATAAGCACTCATACAAGCAATCATTCTAGCAATCAAAACAAAAGAGAGAGCGAATAAGAATCCGAAAGAAACTTCAACTAAAACTAGGAGTCTTCTACTACATCAAACACTAAATAGTTTTTCTTGTTCTAACTAAAAATAAAACATTAAATAACAGAGAACTAAGACATAAATTTAACCAAGATAAAATAAAGTATTTTACATAAAACTATTTTGAAAGTATTTTCAAATGGGAGTTGAAACAGTAGAAAAATGAATTGCAAGTTATTAGAGAACTAGAATTGATTTCATGATAACAAATAAAAATAAAAATAAAAATTTGTTGAAAACCTACTGTTAACTAACATAAACAAAATATAAACTTTCTGAAATATAAAAGAAAATAATTTAAAAATAATTATAGAAAAAGAAATAGCCATAATCCTAGAAGAACTAAAACAGAATCTGTTTTGGTAAAAACTCCAAGTAAAAATATTTAGAAAAACTTGAAACTTAAACTACTAAAAGATACGATCAAGAGGAAACAGTAGCAAAAAGAATTAATTTAAAAGCTATTTTTAAACTCCCGGTATAAGCAAAACCAGATTTAAATCTAATCTATTCAAATTCAAATTTTATAAATCCAAACATAGACAAATTATATATCTACAGAAACTACATAAAATTTGTGATCCAATGCAAAAAAAAATCTCCTAATTCTGAGTTATAGACTAATAGATATGAATTTTCTAAGATTGCAATTTTCTGGAAAAAAACTGCAATACGGGATTTCGTGAATCTCACCGGAGTTAGTCGCCGGAGTTGGAGAAGACGGCGGGAAGGTTGCTCCGGTGGCCGGCCGAGGCGGTGGAGGGGTCCATGCGATGGGGGAGGGCTCGGGCCGAAGGTTGGTGGCGTCGGAGGGCCGTGGGGGCGACGGGAGGGAGCAGCAAGAGCTCCGGCGAGTTCCTATTGGAGGCGAACTCCGGCGAGGTGGGGGCTGCGTTCCAACGAGGGGAGGGGCTGGGCTACGGGGAAAATGGGGAGAGGAGGTTGAGGGGAGTATTTATAGGGGCTCGAGGTGCTCGGAGAAGGAAGGAGCAAGGAGATCGGGAAGGTGGAGATTCCTCTCACCATGGCTATGGAAGTTTCCTGTGACATGAGGAAGGAGAACGTGAGGAGGAAGATGATCCTGTCGGGCTAGATTTGGAGAGTGTTAATGGGCCACCAATCTATTTCCAATTAAAATATATCTCTTTCCTATTTTCAAAAACCGGAAAGTAAATGATAAAAGGGAAACCAAATAAATTCGGAATATAGAGTTTCTATATACTAAAATTATCAGAAAAATAAAATATAAATGATGGACATTTTTCCATGGCCAAAATAAAAACTTTTAAAAAAGTGTTTTTCAGAAAATCGCCTAAATGCTTTATTTCTTTTTGCAAATAATTACTCAAATAAATCTTGGGTGTCATGGCTCAAATATTTCAAAGAATATCCCCGGGTTTGGAGGGTCATGTTTCTCCTCTCTTTTTCTTGCTTGACAAGATATGGTTCCCAACATTCCGTGAGTGAGGAAGAAACAAAATGCAAAGAAAAATCGAAAGGAATTCCAATGCCACCTTGATTCAAATTCTTTATAGTTGAAGAAGTCATGCTATCTTCTCATCATTGATTTTAAATGGATGAGTTTGAATTCACGGGAAAAAGGGGAAAGTCATTTTATTCCCTCTCATTCAAAAGTTTTTAAAAAGTTTCAAACTTCACTCAAGTTTCAATCACTCAAATAAGAAAACAATCAACCTAATAATTTTATTAACATTCCAAAATTTGGGATGTTACAGATATCGTTACAAGTACATGTATAGAAGAGATTAGTATATGGAATTGGCTTACACTCACCACAAGCTACATCAAGATCACATCAATAAAATAACATATTCAATCACCATGTAGAAGAGTAGGGTCCGACTACGGACGAAAACAAATGATAAAAGGATGACGTCCATCCTTGCTATCCCAAGCTGCCAGCCTCAAACCCGTCCTAGGTCGATGAAGAAGAAGAAGAAGAAACTCCAAATAGCACAATCATCACGCTCACATCAAAGTATCACTTTACCTGTACCTGCAAGTGTTGTTGTAGTAATCTGTGAGCCACAAGGACTCATCAATCTCATTTCCAAAGGTATCAAGACTACCAAAGCTTAACGGGTGAGGTATGGTTAAGTGGTGAGGCTGCAACAAGCGACTAAGCATTTATTTGAGTGGCTAAATTACGGGTACAAGAATAAAAAAAAGAGGGGATGATCTACGCATAAATGAACATGAACTAATGATGATAAAATGAATGATCCTGAACACCTACTTACGAGTCAAACATAACCACACCATGTCCTCTTTCAGATACAGAACTCACGAGAAGAGACAGTCACGGTTACACAAAAGTTTGCAAGTTTTAATTAAGTTTACTTCAGGTTATATAGAACTGGATGTTAAACAAAGTTTCCAAGTTTGGCACATAAACAAGGGCACGACTTTCCGAAATATTTAACCCTACAAGGGTGCTCCAACTAGTCCATCACAAACTACCACACGCTCCGTTGGAAACTCGACCACGGAAAACACATGATCTCCTCGGATTCATGGTGGAAAACCTCAACCTCGAGATATCTCAAGGTATCCTCGGAGTCCCTCGCACAAGACGTTCGAGAAAGGTAAAACAAATCCAGCAAGGTCGCCCGACGTGCCAACAATCCAGATAGGAGCCACGTATCTCGTTCTTATGGCATACCAGATGAGCAAGACGTTGGGTTCGCTGAGACCCCGGGTGTCCAGGGGGCGTTGGACATCGCTCAGTTTGGACCAACAGTCATGCGGAGCACTGGCCTGGGGTTTGATTAATTATCTGCGTGTGTCGGCGGGTCCCTATGCTATTTATTAGTTATTAGGAAAGTGTAGTACCAATGTTGGGCCTTGTGAGAAGAGTTTTATCCCAAAACGAACATCTATGGGGTCCCCATAAGAACCCCAAGCACGTTAGGAGAGCTCATTATGGAACTTAACACCAGTAGCCGAAACTAAGGCGGCGAAGGTGGAACATAACACCAGGCTAAAAGGACAAGCCTTCCACCTTTTACCAAGTATATAGGTGCATTAAATTAAATAGCAATTATATGGTGATATAACAAGGAACCCATGTTTGCACATGGAATCAACTGCACCCACAACTAGCAATACTATAAGAGGGTTGAGCAAGCAGTAACATAGCCAAACGGTGGTTTACTGGGATGTGGAGGGTTAGAGGTTTTCCATGGCAATGTTGGGAGGCTTATTAAACAGGTGGTAGGCAGCAAGACATAGCGAAGAAGTGAAACAACTAGCATGGAAATGATAGTAATGGTATCTAGGGAAATGGTCATCTTGCATGTGATTCCGCTTCGAAGAAGAATGAATCCATGAAGCAGACGAACCGCGTAGTCGAATGAACCCTCACATTCTGACACGCTTGCAGAAATCTATCGAAAAGAAGCAATCCGGAAACAAGAATCAACACACGATAACACCACACATATTCATGACAAGATGCACAATAAAATATGATGCATGTCCATTTAATTATGCATGACATGACAAGCACAACAATTTATTACTACACATTAAATGAAGTTCAATATGCAACTTGTTGCATATTGATGGAACTCCATATTGAATTACTTGGTTCACTCCCGTTAGGTACACGACAATATTAAATGTTGTTAAACATGGCAAGAGGTGAATCATAAATAAACTACACTATCTAGGCATTTTAAATGAGGTCGGACACAACTTATAGTATTTCCAAAACGACCCCAAATGTTAATTTCGAAATTAGTCCAGATCTTAACTAAACATGTTTCATTTTTATTGAACATCAAAATAAAGTGGAGCATGTGATTCTACACGTCATTCTAGTCAATTTACATATATAGATCATTTCAAACGGAGTTACGGTCTAAAAGATATGACCATCACAAGATTATATGCAACGAATGCAAAATGTATGCAAATGATAGTCACAAGCATGTTAGACCATGGATGCAACAAGATATTATGGGATCTACATGAAATTCTAGGCAAGTTTAAATGAGGCCGGAACAACCAATAACAATTCTAGAAATTCCCCATAAGTATTTTTGAATTTGCTAGAGATCTGCCAAAAACACATTTTTAAATGGGAAAATAAATGACACCATGTTGTTGCACACATTTTTCTAGCCAAGTTACATATATGAAACATTTTAATCGGAGCTACGGTTAATTAGTTATGAGACAAGCCATTTTAACATGGCATTGGTGCAAATTAAATTAAAATAGGAAGTTAAACATTTTAAGCATATGTGAGAGTTGGATAATGTGAATCTACAGAAAATTCTAAGCATTTTACATGTTGAAATCATTTTAATTCGGTGCACAGTTAATTGGCTACGAATTAAATCATTTCGAAATGGCATCACGCAATTATATGCAAACTGCAGGTTAAACAACTTTAAATGTGCATGAAAGTTGTAAAATATTAATCTACGTGAAATTCTAATCACTTTAGGTATCTAATTTATCTCCATCCGATGCATGGTTGCAGAGTTATTAGCATTTTAAATATAAGGCATATCCTGCAATTTTTAAAATGTCCTCGAAATTGAAAAATCGCTAATGAAAAAAAATAACACGGGCCGAATCTATGCATACTGGGCTACACGAAGCTGGGCGTAGGAAAATGGTGCACGGGCGAGGGATAGGGAACGGGGGCTCACCACGGGCCTTGGCCTGGCCGAAGGCGAGACACGGCTGGGGTGTGGGCGATGGGCCGACGGGGCGAAGCAGGGCCATGGTCCTCGGTCGTAGTCAACGCTCGATGTTGAGCCGGCCCACGACGCCTGAGGCGACGACTGGGCTTGGCACGGGCAAGGCCGCTCGGCCGATGCGGCTGGCTTGATGCTGGGCCACGGGTGGGGCCCTAGTTGGGCTAGGTGGGTTGTGTGGAGTGGGATGGGCCAAGAAGAGAGGGGACTGGCAGCCCGTGATACGAGTTTTAAAACCGAAAAATGTCCGGTAAATAAATCAATGACGGTGCCGCTACGGTCGACCGTTCGGACTCTAATTACAATGATATTTGGCACGCGGACTACCTGCACTATATTTAGACCACACGCCAAGTTTCAACCCAATCCAAGAAATTTTATACACACTTTTAAAAACAAATATCTAAACAATGTCGTGGGCGCGTGCGTGTGTGGTTGGTCTCGAAACGGTCAACGACAACACGAAGAATACCGACAACTAATAACGAATGCACATATTTAAAACTAACGACAAACGGAGTGTCGATGCAATGGTGATGATGCAAATGATGCGATGATGAATGCGACGACCAAATAAATCACACAGAAACAACGAAATAAAAGGGGAATCTTCTGCAGCATCGGTTCTAGGTTGTTACATGGAGCGATTGCTCCGGTCTAATGTTGTGAATACTACTACCGCCCAAGCCACCAGTTGCACCGCTCACTAGGGCTTCTTGCTGGATACCCATGTGCACCGGTTATACCAGTGCACATAGAGGTTGTACTACTACTATGTAAAAATGGTAGTAACAATTGGAAATGGGGGACACTATATAATAGGGTGGTTCTTCCACCTACCTTCTTACCTCTTGCCTCTCTCTCTCCTCCATTCATGTCATTCAAGCTTTCTAGCTTGATCTCTCTCTCTCTAGCCACTCAAACTTGTTGATTTATAGGGATTGAAGGTGGAGATCTAGATCTACAATTCCACCAAAGGAAACTTGATTACCCCATACTTTCTTGTGCGGATTTTGTTACTCTTGGTTGTTTGAGCACCCTAGACGGAATAGGACACCTCGAAGCCACAATCCATTATGGTGAAGCTTCATGGTGTTGTTGGGAGCCTCCAATTAAGTTGTGGAGATTGCCCAAACCTTGTTTATAAGGATCGGTCGTTGCCTTCAAGTGCACCACTAGTGGAATCAAGGCATCTCTTATTGTGTGAGGGCGTGAGGAGAATACAGCAGCCTTAGTGGCATCTTGGGGAGCATTGTGCCTCCACACCGCTCTAACGGAGACTGAAAGCACATATGCCCCTGGATGCAAGAAAGGAATGACATTGGCTCAAGCTTCAAGCTAGAAGACTCTTCATTTTATATTTGTGAAAAATCACTTTTGAGTCCATAGGAAAGCCGATACTATTAAAAGGGGGTGAGGTAGTAAAACGAACTGATTGCGCAAATGCTCAAAGCTAGCCACCAAAACGCCCAGTCATTTTCCCACATATCCACTCTATCAAGTTTCGCATTCACAAATTTGATGTCACCAACATTTCCATATCGGACCCACCGAGTTTGACCTCATACAGAATTTCTAACCATTCCCACCAAATCAGTGCAACCGAAACCAAGTCGGTGCTACCGAGTTCAGTGTGGCCAACATTCTTGTTGACAAGATACACAAAATCGGAATTTCTGAGTTTGAGTATCGGTGCCACCAAGTTTGTCCATCTGACCGTTAGTCACCTTTTCGGTGCCACCAAGTTTCACATATCGGTCTCATCGAGATTCAAAAGTTCACACCTTTGTGCTAATCGGTACCACCGAGTTTTCAACTTCGGTGTCACCGAGTTTGCCCTTTTGTGTGTAATGGTTGGATTTTGGTTGCTGCATGTATATACCCCTTCACCCTCCTCTCATTCGAGGGAGAAGCACCTAGAATACACACTTCACTACCAGATCCATTTTCTAAGAGATAACTACCTACTCATGTGTTGAGACCTAGATATTCCAATCCTATCATTTGAAACTTGCTCTCTAGCCTCCCCAAACTACTTTCCACCAAATCAGCCTCTCCTATCCATGCATATTTTGTGAGAGAGTGATTTGTGTTGAGAAGACTATCTTTAGAAGCACAAGAGCAAGGAGTTCATTGATCTACCACGTCTATTACCTTTTCGAGGTTGGTGCCTCCTAGATTGGTTAGGTGTCGCTTGGGAGCCTTCTACATTGTATTGTGGAGTTTAACCAAGATATTTCTAAGGGCAAGGAGATCGCCTAATTCGTGAAGATCTACCGTAATTAAGGCTAGTCCTCCGTGGACAGAAGCCGTGGTGGAATAGACAAGGCCGCTTGGACCCTCCGTGGGTGGAGCCCTCTGTGGACTCTCGTAGTGGTTACCCTCCGAGAGTTGAAGTCTCCACTAACATGGACGTACGATAGCGCCACCTATCGGAACCATGCCAAAAATTGTCGTGTCAACGTCATGCGTTTGATCTCCCTACCTTACTCCTCTACATTACACTTGCTTGATTTACATTCCGCTGCTATACTCTTAGAAGTGCATGTGTATGGTGTACTTGAATTGCTATAACTGCTAAATTTCTGCCTTCCTTGAAATTGGGTTAGGCTAGAAATTTTATCTTGACAAGTAGTCTATTCACCCCCCCTCTAGACGCTTCTTCTATCGATCCCTCAATTGGTATCAGAGCAAGGTCTCCAAAACCTTGGTTTAAACGCCATTGGAGGAAGATGAATGTGACTAGTTCCTAGATTTTTAGTTGTAGAGTGCCTATTCTTGATGGGGAGTACTTTAGACAATGGAAAGATGAAATGCATGTTATATTTGATAAGTTCCATTTGCGCAAGTATGCTGAATATCCCTATGCGCCTCCCATTGACCCCATATATCCTTCTCATGATGATGAAGTTAATATGCTTGCTAACCTTAACACTGTCAATCTTATCATTAAAGGTTTACCAAGAAATGTGCTTAATCAGTTGCAAAACTTTGAGTGTGCTCATACCTTGTGGAAAGACTTAGAGAAAAGATATCCAGACTATTCCTTGAAAAATCTTGATATCATATTCGACAAATGCATTGCTTTTCACAATTGAAGCAAACCGATCCTAACTTCCATAAATGCCTATTTGAGCTTCGTGAACTCATGTGTGCTAAAGGAGATGTCATTACTATTAACAACATCATTGTTGAAGCCATTCGAATGCATAAACATGAACATTGTCATAGTCAAATTTCTGATTAAATTCTTGTTTCTTATGATGAGGGAACATCATCCGATGATGACAATGTGGAGCTTGGCTACTAAAATGAGATGAAGAGCTTGACATCGAATATGAGAAGACCATGAGGAACCTTAGTATTATGGCTAACCTTAAAGACTACATGGTCGGTGGAAAGGAGTGGGTTCTCGATAGCGGATGCACCGATCACATGACCGGAGATAAAGACATGTTCCATGAGATTACACCAAACCGTGGACCTCGGAAGTATGTGACTTTTGGAGACAACTCCAAAGGTAAGGTACTTGGCCTTGGTAAGATGGTCGTATCTCATGACAGTTCCATTCAGAATGTCATGCTTGTTGAATCCCTTGGCTACAATCTTCTTTCCATATCTAGAGTAGCAAACTTTGGTTTCAATGTGCTATTTACGAAAATTGAATGTCGAGTATATCATAGCGACAATCATAACATCGTCTTCACTGGTTTCCGTAGACGTGATCTATACATCGTTATTTCTCTAAGATATCCAAACCCCATACATGACTTATCGCAAAATCTTCTAAAGGTTGGTTATGGCACAGAAGGCTTGGACATGTTGGTATGCGTAATCTTGACAAACTTATCAAAGGTGATCATATTCTTAGTGTTAAAGCTGTTATCTTTGACAAAGATAGACTTTGTAGTGCTTGTCAAGGGGGGAAGCAAGTTGGTGGAAGTCATCTCGGGAAGAACATCATGACCACAAGAAGACCCCTCGAGCTGCTTCACATGGATCTCTTTGGTCCCAATGCTTACAATAATCTCGGTGGAAATTCTTATGGTTTAGTCATTGTTGATGATTTTTCCAGATTTACGTGGGTGTTATTTCTCAATGATAAGTCGCAGGTACAAATGATCTTCAAGAACTTTGCTTGGAAAGCTCAAAACCAGTTTCAAGTGAAGATCAAGAAGGTTCGGGGCGACAACAGAACGGAGTTCAAGAACACTAATGTGGATACTTTTCTTGACGAAGAAGGTATCTTACATGAGTTCTCGGCAACGTACACACCTCAACAAAATAGAGTTGTTGAGAGGAAGAACATGACGCTCATAGAGAAGGCAAGAACGATGCTTGATGAATACAAGACTCCAAGACACTTTTGGCAGAAGCCGTGGAAACAACTTGCCATGCCATAAACCGAACCTACCTGCTCAAGCTTCTCCGTAAAACAGCATACGAGCTACTCACTGGAGATAAGGAACCTTCGAAAGCCATCAAATATTTCTCTATTGGCAAGATTCATCCCATGGAGGTGAAGGAAAGTTCTTCATCAACTCAAGTGGAAGATCCCACTTCGCGTCAAGGCGAACTGCAAAATGACATGGAAGCATCCATAAGCGGTACACAACATGATGAAGAAGAGGAAGAAGTACATCGTGATGATCCCCCTCAACCTTCCTCACCACCACCCCAAGGAGATGATGACATCAATGACAACACTCAAGATGATGAAGATGATGAAGAAGAAGCTCCTCCATCCAACAAGAAGAAGCTATCAAGAATTAGAGCAAGAGTGGACAAAGATCATCCGTTGAAACAAATCTACGGTGACAAAAAAATGGGAGAATCACTCGCTCTAAATCTCGATTAGCTAACTTTTGTGAGCATTATTATTTCATATCTAGTGTTGAACCTTTGAAGGTAGAATAAGCTCTTCAATATCTGGATTAGGTAAACGCTATGCACGAAGAGCTACATAACTTTGCGAGAAACCAAGTATGGACACTTGTTGAAAAACCTGAAGGCGAGAAGAGTATCATACGTACAAGATGGGTGTTTTGGAACAATAAAGATGAAGACGGGCAAGTTGTATGCAACAACGCACGTCTCGTAGCCCAAGGATACACGCAAGTCGAAGGTATGGACTATGGTGAGACTTATGCTCGTGTTGCTAGACTTGAAGCCATTCGTATTCTTCTAGCTTATACAAATCACCATGATATAACTCTTTACTAAATGGATATTAAAAGTGCCTTTCTCAATGGAGAAGTTGAAGAGGAAGTTTATGTTAAACAACCTCCTGGTTTTGTGAACCCTAAGTAACCTGATCATGGTTACAAACTTCGTAAAGCTTTATATGGTCTTAAATAAGCACCTAGATCTTGGTACAAATGCCTAACAAAGTTTCTTGTTGAAAAGGGTTTTGAGATTGGTAAAATTGATGAAACCTTATTCACTAAAAGAGTTAATGGTGAACTATTTGTTTGTCAAATATATGTGGATGATATTATCTTTGGTTCCACTAACCCACATTTTAGTGAAATGTTAGGAAAGCTGATGTCACAGAAGTATGAGATGTCTATGATGAGTGAACTCAAGTTCTTCCTTGGATTGCAAATCAAGCAATCGAGAGAAGGTACGTTTATCTCTCAAACCAAGTACACCAAGGACTTGATCAGGAAGTTCACCATGAAAGAATGCAAAGGTATGAGAACCCCCATGCCTACTAGTGGACATGTTGACCTCACTAAGGAGAACAAACCTGTTGATCAAAAGGTTTATCAATCAATGATTGGATCATTGTTATATCTATGTGCCTCCCGTCCTGACATCATGTTGAGTGTTTGCATGTGTGCCCGCTATCAAGCAGCACCTAAAGAGTGTCATCTTTTGGCTATGAAAAGGATAGTGAGGTACCTTATACATACACCAAACTTTGGCCTATGGTATCCCAAGGGATCTTCTTTTAATCTTGTTGGCTATTCCAATTCGGACTATGCTGGAGGCAAGGTTGATAGAAAATCCACCTTGGGTACATGTCAATTTCTTGGGAGATCTCTTGTCTCTTGGACATCCAAGAAACAAAACTCGGTATCCTTATCAACTGCCGAAGATGAATACATTGTCGTTGGATCATGTCGTGCCCAATTACTATGGATGACTCAGACGCTTAAGGATTATGGATTTCATGCTAGAAAAGTTCAATTGTTGTGTGACAATGAAAGTGCTATTAAAATTGCCTATAATCTTGTGCAACATTCTAGAACAAAATTTATCCAAGTGCGACATCATTTCATTCGTGATCATGTTGCTAAAGGAGATATCAATCTCAAGCATGTTCGTACTGACAAACAGCTAGCTGATATCTTTACCAAACCACTTGATGACAAAGTGTTTTGTCATTTTAGGAGTGAGTTGAACATCATTGATGCTTCAAACTTGAGCTAGACTCACTCAGAAGCGTGCAAGGGCATGAGCTTCACTGACTATTCCTTGGTGCCTTTGATATGATTATCTTATATCTTGGAAACAATGCTCCCTTGTATTCCATCTAACCTTTTGTAGGTACTTGGTAGAAATACACACCACAAGATTGCCATCAACTCCAGTCAAAAGCAATTTTGACATGACCAAGTATCAACAACCCGTCTTCGAGGATGAAGGAAGAAGACAACAAAATCATATCCTTGACTATCATTTGATGAAGATATTCACTCTTGTCATTTGGATATGGAATGGTCTTCCTTGCATGACTAACCATTGTAGGTGAAAACAGAACCAAAGCGACATGGATTGCTCCCAACTCAAGATGATCATCATCAACTTTGAGCATCCACAACAAGTTCACCTACATGCCATGTCATCAACATCATTCAAAGGTATGTACTCATATCCTTGATAAAGCTCTACACCAACTCATGGAGTAAAGCAACTCAAGAGATACGAAGACATTGAAAAGCTTAATCGAAAAATGGAAACCCCATTTCATGCTTAAGATGAGTATGACCTATGGTCAAGCATCTTTGCTTGAGTCCTCAAGTCAAATACTCTAATATAGGTGACATTATCACCGCCCCACCTATAGATGGAGATCATTGTATGGTCACATTTGACCTTTCACACTCTTAGAACCATTCAACTCTCATCTACATGTATGTATATATCTTATATATCTAAAAACACAAAAATATTTATTTTTGCTACTTTTGTTCTACTGTTGTTTCTTTTTCTCAATTATTACTTTATTTTACAATTGGAATATTGAAACAAATCTTCCAACCAGCCTATTCTTCTCTTAAAGATTTGACTATCATTGCAAGTCGATTTCACCGAATTTGGAAACTCGGTCCAGCTGATTTCACCCAAGAGGCATGAATATCCTTCTCGGTTCTACCGAACCATTTACCCTCGGTGACTCCGATTTTTAGAACAAACATTATTTCTTTGAAAAATTCTTCTGAAAGTATGTTTAAGGTGGAGAAAACTTCTCTAGGGGGAGAAACACCTCAGCGATCCCATGTTATTACAGATGAAGAATCATCTAGGATCCCTAACATAGGAGGAGACAATTCAACGAACTCTTATTCGTTCCAAAGGGGGAGTAAACATAAATTCAAGGATCCCTTGCAAAAGTGAGAAGTATCCAGGATCCCTTTTCTCTCACCTTCTTTTTGGTAGTTATGCCAAAGGGGGAGAAATATCAAAGTATCAAAGCTTCCATTAAATGAACCTATTTATAGGGTAGAAATATCACCAAGATGCTTATACAAAAGAGGGAGGAACAACACTAAGGTGAGATACTTTCCTAAAGGGAGATGTATCAAACCTTACACATTAAGGGGGAGAGAGATAAATATAACTATATTGGTTTGAACTTATTTTCCCTGTCTACTCCTAATATATACTATCGGGACCCCGATCCTAAGTCATAAGAATCCAGCCTGTAACACAACACATCACTTTGTGGCCTCACGCACGGTTAACTCCACGGCAGCCACCTTACCTGGGCCGGGACCGTTTGCGTCTTTTGGCTCACGTATGTGTATATGTCACCAACATTCGAACGACAGAGAACCCGGATCGACATGACTAGTTATAAACCCAAGTGGCATATCCGTACACAGACAGGCATACATAACCCAACAAAGCAGGTCTCGGTCAACCAATGTGTCCGAAGCAGTAGCAAGCTACCAAGACTCGGTGGAAGCACAAAGAGGCATTTCCCTGTAAAGAGTACTACTGAAGGCATACAACTAGGTGTCGAATCCCACACATACCAATGCATTTCAAACATACACACAATATGCACGATATCAAACTAATTACATATGCATCATTGTCAACAAAGGGGTTGTGTAGTTTAATTGCAGCAAGCTATCTTTGACTCTTTGCTAACCTATACTACGTCTACAAATACTTTCTGTGAGGTGGGATAGCGCACACGATTCCACATATTCAAGAATTCAATACACCACTATGGATCCACTCTCGTCTCCCTACGATAAAGCCATACATAGCACTCACACTTATCTTGCATGTTGTAGAGTATCCATTCCAAGTTGTCTATGTACCACGTAATGTTTCCAAGTAGTCCATATCCGAGGACGCGACTATTCAAACACATTGATGCACCCTGCAGGGGTATACTTCTTCACACACGCTCTCACCACTTATCGTCATATGCACGTCATGCATCTCGGCAACCTTCAATCGGAATCACTAGCGTGGGTGTTGGCCACGACCGTTAACCACACAAGATCCTAGTTCAGGTTTATCGCCTATTTGAGACTGAATCTGCAAGGAAGTCCGGCCGAAGTTTCCTCTATGACCCCAAACATGTGTACAGGGTTCCCAAGCCCACCTTGACGGATGGTACTACGCTTGGTACACCGGGCCACTGTGTATCTACCGCACTTAACCCTACCCCGTCGAGCAGAGCTAAACACGACCACCAACACTTCTCCTACAAACACCAGAAACTAGTTGCAACTCCTGGACAGAAACTAGTTGCAACTCGTGGACAAAGGTCTAAGTGAGTAATAAGATGAGAGAGTCAATTAAGGATCCCAATGTGTGGTAGTATCTTGTCTTGGATAACATACACAGAACTCAGTTCTTAAGAACGGTCCCAATGAGACAACCCATCATGTACTCCTATATGGCCTCTCATCGCTATCTTTACCAAATCGGATTCACACGTTAGTCTCACACTGTAGGACATGAACACAACCATTCTGATTCATCGTCCAGATGGATCAGACGCGACACAACTCTAAGCATAGCAGGCACCGTAAGCAAGCATGAATGAGTAGGCATATCAAGGCTCAAGCAGTTGCTACTCATGCTAAGTGGTTTCAACTATTTACTTTGCCAATATCAGGTCATGCAAAGGAATGGGTTCAACTACCGAGTATAGATAACAGTTGAATCGAGGTTGTCCTAATGCAGTAAAAGAGAGCAGGAGCGAGAGAGTGGGTTTATATCAATATGCTCAAGGGGGTTTGCTGCCTGACAGTTCTGAATATAGCAATGAGTCTCATCATTGTCAACGATCACATCGTCGAAATCATCGTCTACTCAGGGGAAAACAACACCGGAAAACAAGAAAGAACAATATTTACTTCACGGAAATGCAACACTATGATGCATGATCATGACATGGTGAGATGCTAATGATTGAGCTAATCATATAGCATAAGGATTAAATGAAGTTAGTTTGAACCAAAGGTTTAAATTCAAACTCCGTATATGATTATTCTAATGGCATTTATTTGATTTGTCCAAAACAAAGGACAAAAGTTGTTCTAACATGCATGAAAATTCCATAAATAGATTCCTTGCATTTTCTGATAACTTTTCATATTTTATTTATTTAATTTAGAGTTATATTTTATTTTCTATAATTATTAGAAGTTCAGGATATTTTCTGGAATTTTCCTGAATTGTTTTAATCCAGAAAATCAAATAGTGTGTCATGCTGACGTCATCCAGTCAATGGCGCCTGGTCTAGGTCAAATCTAACCGTGGGACCCATGTGTCATTGACTCAACCTCTAAACAATGTTAATAAAATAATCTGTGATTATTAAGAGCTATGGGGCCACCTATCATGGATCCAGGGGTGGTTAGGCTAATTAGGAGGGGTGTTGGCCGGCGGCTCATCGTCGGCGACCACCCGAGGCGGCGGAGATTCGCCGGAATGGAACTCCGGCGTCGGTTGGAGGTGCCGAAAGCACCAGGGCAAAGACCACGCTGAGCCGCATCCATTTGGGGCGGTGGCTAGAACAAGGGCGCACTGGAGCGTCACCTGCGACGACGTCCGCGGCGGCCGGAGCATGGCCTCGAGCGGGCGGTAGCTGCATGGCACGGGAAGTCTCTCTGTGGGGCTCGCCGGACTCCTGGGACGACAAGGGAAGCGATGAGGTGCTCAGGTGTGCCTATATCAAGCTGTAACAACGGTAGCTATGGGGACGCCGGCATTGAGCTTTCAGACATGGCGGGAACGGCGGCTAGAACATAGGTAGACCACGGGGCTAGGGGAAAAATGGCGGCAGAGCTCACAATGGACCGGAAGACGGGCTCAGCTCGGTCAGGGAGGCGTCGAAGGCGACTAAATTAACGATGGTGGCTATCATATCCGAGGACGAAAGTGATCTCAAGGAGGGGGAGAGAGGCCAGAGAAGGAGGGAATGGAGGGAGGGAGCTCCAAGGCGTCTCCTCGCACAGAGATAGGCTCGGGGGGCGCATGTGCCAGTGCGAAGCAGGAGGTGGCCGCAGGTGAGCGCGCGTGTGCCACGCCTTTGCCTACTAGCGAGAGGTGGAAGAAGACCCCTTGCCCCTGGTGGGCTGGGCCATCTCCTTCCTGGGCCAGGTAAGAAGGTAAGGTTCTTTCTCTTTTTTCTCTTTTGTTTGTTTCCAATTTATTATTTCTGTTATTGATTATTTGAGGGAAAACCCTAAAGGCCAAAACCCTGAAATAATTTGTGGGGTTTATAAATAATATTTCTAGGCCCCACAATAATTTTCAGATTTTTTTTGAAATAACTAGAATATTTATAATATGTTATTTTTCATTTCCAGCAAGATTGCTGGTTTAGATAAAATGTCAAATGTGTTGATAAAAAGTGGATCACCTCTGGAATGTTGTTACCAACATTTACGGAAGAGATTGAACATTTTGAAAGCCATTTTGAGTTCATTGAAAATCATTTTTGTTGAACCTATTTGAGTTTTATTTGGTGCTAGGGTTTGATCATCCCCATTTCAAATTAAATGGATTTAAATGCATGCATGAATGATCACTTATGCAACTAACGACAAGCTATAATCTAGGGTTGTGACAACTCACCCTCACTAAAGAAGAATCTCGTCCCGAGATTCAGACGTAGGGTAGGAGTAAAGAGGGGGCACTAGCTATCACAATCTTCATGATCCAATTTCCCTTCTCGGAGATGTTGATTCATTGCATCATGTTGATCTTGACATCTTTGTCTTTGAGGTCTTCATATAACATGGTGACAAAAGAGCAGGAAGACTCTACAAGATTTGATCTCCCCAAAGATCGAGCAACTCATGATCAACTCATGGAATGAGACATAGGAACGTCCCTTGATCTGAGGCACAAAACACATAGCAGGGATGAGGAAATGAGACATATGACGAAGGTTCAATTGGTAGGCAACAATTCCACGCTTAAAATAGATGTGGACAAGGTTTCATAGTAGCGAGGAGTCAAGTTGCCCTTCATACCATAACGGGGCACCTTAAGAAGATGACTCGCAGAGTTATTTCCTTAAGTGGCAAAAAGAATTACTTTTGATACAAATATCATTAAAACTCTTCATACCAGGGTAAGGAAATTCACAACTGATCGTTTGAAATAATTTGAAAGAATTCGAAAGAATGGCATACTCAGTTTGGAAAGAAACTAGAGTTATAAAGCAGCTCGGCAAATGGAAGGCACATTCCAATTGATACCGAGGGTATAACCTAGTGTGTGAGTGTGCTCTCAAGAACTTGAGCATTTCCTTATTCATCAAAGCTTTACCAATATCCGTGCCAAGATCTTGGTGACACATCATACTACCATGATGAATAATAATGGAGAATGCAGATGCATAGGAAGACAACACTTTCTCATATTTCACCTTAGCGATGCCAAGGGAACGAAATCTGGACGATCGACCGAGAGACATTTAGCACTCCGCTTCTAATGTTCTCCTTGATGTAATAGGGTAACTCAACTTCTTGGTACCTAGAACATCAAGTAAAGGTCGGACTTCGGGGCTCAAAAGGGGTCCATAAGGCACAACTTCTAGAACAAGTCATACAAAGTCATCATAGGGAAATGGCTAAGGTTGCTGATGCAAGATATTATAATATTAAGTCTTCCGGCTAGGTGTGTTAGCCACGACATCACTTTACCGATTATAGAGAGACCAATATTATAATCCTTGAGAAACGTTCCAACCATCATGCCTTCCTGAGATTCAGATCTGGTTGGTGATAGGATGTTTCAGACTCAGCATGTCTGAAAGAGAAGGTTTGCAACACAAATCGACGAGATAATGTTGCGATATTCTCAGGAGATAAACTACAGAAGACAACTCCAAAACTTGTGCTGGATTGCAAGACCCTCATGAACACATTGTCCAAGACAATTGTGGTCATATGGAGAGCTTACAACAAAACACTACCGAGTTCTGGTTTAGAAATCATCATTGCGGATGTCGAAGTCCTTACATAAGTCCGGATTAGCTCTTATGAAGGAACCTCTTTTCCTTATACAAATCAATCAGTGTCTTGGGGTGCTAGGAGATACATGTGGAATGGAGGTAGATAATCTCTCAGACCATAGAATACTTCGCACGTGCATGATTGACTTGGGATGGTTCCGAAGAAAACAAAATAACTTTTCTCGAATTTACAATGGCAACTTGCACTAATTATACGTGAATGGAGAAGAAGTCACTTCTTACACCTAACATAAACCTCGTGAACGAGACAAGAAGACAATGTCTACAAAGTTTCCAACACGAACTTAATGTCCAACATAGATCATGGAAAAAATGAAAACGTTGTAGATGGACTCAATAATAATTCATCGAGCTACCCATATAAATGGATTTCCACAACTATGTGGGCAAGATAATAGCATTGGTCAGATCGAAGAATATAATGGTGTACACTCAAGGAAAACCACGAGTAATACACCGTTAAGAAAATCTTTGGTTCTGTGTTTGATTTGACGATAGCCCATATTCAAATCAAAAATTGGACAAGATAGTATATGCAACAATTGATCACACTAATCAACCGATTAGAATATCATCTTCCTTCAAGACTCACACAACAGAAAAGATATCCCTTTAAAATGAACTAAGTTTAGGTGAAGCTTTTATCTTACAACTCTCCAAGTTGTTGTTTAGTTTAAACCACTAGTTTCAGGGGTATCCAACACGGATTCTTGGGGAAGGGGTGGTTTATAGGAAAACCAACTTGACCACGAGCTCAATCATAACAGTCAGGAAACAACCTGGTAATACTACCGAGAAGATATTCAGAAAATCACGAACCACCGATATGTTATTAATCTCAGGAACAATCTCGCTTTTAAGGGCAAGATGATATGATCAAAGAGCGAGGGATTGACACAATCCTAACCCATTGATCTAAAAGTGCTCCATGAAAAATGGACTAGGTAGCACGGTCAATCTTAGGATGACGATTCAATCACCATCACCATAAGAGTGAAATTATTGTCCATTAACTACCAAGCAATGGCATTGCTAGGAGTATTGATTTCACACATCATGGTTCACTTGTCGATATTACGGTTACAACCAACATGGAAACCGAGGGATGAAAAATGATAGCGAAAAGTATCACGACATGAAGAGCTCATAAGAGATGGTGTAATTCTCATGACATTCTTAACGAAAGAAAGTAATACTCCAAGATAGAACAGAACAAAAGCTGGCTTGGCATTTTGATCTGCGGAATACAACTACTTTGACCCAATTCAAGAAATGGATGAGGTGCTGGAGTTTGCTTCGCCCAGTTATCTGAAATAGAACAACTTAACAGACCACAGGAATAATAAGCATCGATGACATGGATGCATAACTACTCTTGACTATCCTCTCATGGATGAAGGTCACAATACAATTGAAGAGGGGCAACTCAAGAGCACATGATTTTTTTGAGTTGTAGATGCATAGATTAGCATGTCGAACGAGTTCAACATAATTCTTCCAGATAACCCATGCAGAAAGACGGAGTTGGCAGAGTCACAATATAGAGTAGAGAACTCATCAAGAGCACATTTATTATGATCTTTAGTTCATGAAGAACTTCTGCCATGATGGTTCATGGTAGTGGAAGAATGATGTACCACAAACCTTGAAAACTAGAAGAAGGTTACTAATCATCCTAAAGGAACGAACAATTACTATCAACAGAAATGAGCAGAATGATCCTTGGGTTCAAGAACCGAGAAATAGAATACCTGCTAACTAAATAACATCCCGGGGTGTTTTCGAAAATGATGGTCAGAATTACCACACTGGAAATTGAAACAAATCTAGACTATTGGGTGGTTTTTCGAGGTAACATGGTTTCCTAATACCTCAACAAATACGTCAAAGTAATAGGGTACCTCAACACAATAATTGGTGTGCGTTGTCTGGCCAAAAAGACATCGGTAATAGGAGGAAGGAATTTGCAATGGCACTAGATTTTAAAATACTTGGATAACTCGGAGAACAGAACAGTTGTACGGGCATGAAATATGAGGCAACCTGCAAGAAAAACTGACAGCAAAACATGGAATCCTATGGAGACATCGATCCAGCATAGTAACTCGTCATCCTAATAGATAGATGAGAAAGCCAAATTCTTAAACCCCGTAGAATAAAGAAAAGGGTGACTCAGAATAATAATGACACAAGGAAAGGAGTAAAAAGAGCCTTACGTTCCCTTCCACAAACAATTCCCTTATATAACTAAAGAGTTGCTAGACTCAACATCGACGAGTTTAGCTTGGTTATCCTACACGTAGTCAAGCTCTGATACCAAAGTTGTCAGGACCCCAATCCTAAGTTATAAGAATCCAGCATGTAACACAACACATCACTTTGCGGCCTCACGCACGGTTAACTCCACGGCAGCCACCTTACCTAGGTCGGGACCGTTTGCGTCTTTTGGCTCACGTATGTGTATATGTTGCCAGTATTCGAACGACAGAGAACCCGGGTTGACATGACTAGTTATAAACCCAAATGACACATCCGTATAGGGACGGGCATACATAACCCAACAAAGCAGGTGTCGGTCAACATCGTGTGTAGACGAGTCGTAGCAAGCTACAAGGACTCCATTACACCGCGTGACATTTCCCCGAAGGGACAGACACAACAGCAAAGAAGGATACATGTCGTTCAATCAATGTGTCCGAGGCAGTAGCAAGCTAGCAAGGCTCGGTGGAAGCACAAAGAGGCATTTCTCTGTAAAGAGTACTACTAAAGGCACACAACTAGGTGTCGAATCCCACACATACCAATGCATTTCAAACATACACACAATATGCACGATATGTGTAGATACAACATGGCATCACAACATAACTCTATGACTCAAGCATTTATTAAAGAATGATAAGAGTCAACATAGTATGATATTACAAACAGGGGTCACATGACCCTACACTCAATTCATACAAGCATCAAGCAGAAGCATAACATGTCTGGGTACAGACATCTACTTAAAGTGGCTAGAAGAGCCTGAAAAGCTACAACGACCCTACCAAAGGAGCCAGACCTCTGTCTAGGATTCCAAGCTATTTCGGTCAACGTCGATCACATCGTATAGAACCAATAGTGAAACTAATGTTTCCTGTGGAAAAACATAAATAAGAAAACGTGAGTACAAATGTACTCAGCAAGACTTACATCAAAACTAACTACATATGCATCATTGTCAACAAAGGGGTTGTGGAGTTTAATTGAAGCAAGCCATCTTTGACTCTTAGCTAACCTATACTACGTCTACAAATACTTTCTTTGAGGTGGGATAGCGCACACGAGTCCACATATTCACCTATTAAATACACCATTATGGATCCACTCTCGTCTCCCTATGAGAAAGCCATCCATAGCACTCACACTTATCTTGCATGTTTTAGAGTATCCATTCCAAGTTGTCTATGTACCACATAATGTTTCCAAGTAGTCCATATCCAGGGACACGGCTATTCGAATAGATTAATGCATCCTGCAGGGGTATACTTCTTCACACACGCTCTCACCACTTATACCCATATGCACGTCATGCATCTCAGCAACCTTCAATCGGAAGCACTGGCGTGGGTGTCGGCCACGACCGTTAACCACACAAGACCCTAGTCCAGGTTTATCGCCTATTCGAGACTGAATCCGCAAGGAAGTCCGACCAAAGTTTCCTCTACGGCCACAAATGATATGTACAGGGTTCCCAAGCCCACCTCGACGGATGGTACTATGCTTGGTACACCGGGTCACTCTGTATCTACTGCACTGAAGCCTACCCGATCGGGCAGAGTTAAACACAGTCGCCAACACTTTTCCTACACACACCAGAAACTAGTTGCAACGCCTGGAGAGAGGTCTAGGTGATTAATAATCCGAGAGAGTCAATTAAGGATCCCAATGTGTGGTAGTATCTTGTCTTGGATCACATACACAGAACTCAGTTCTTAAGGACGGTCCCAAAGAGACAACCCACCATGTACTCCTACATGGCCTCTCATCGCTACCTTTACCAAATCGGATTCACACCTTTACTCTCACACCGTAGGACATGAACACAACCATTTTGATTCATCGTCCAGATGGATCAGACCCGACACAACTCTAAGCGTAGCAAGCACAATAAGCAAGCATGGATGAGTAGGCACATCAAGGCTCAAGCAGTTTGTACTCATGCTAAGTGGTTTGAACCATTTACTGTGACAAAACAGGTCATGCAGAGGAATGGGTTCAACTACCGAGTACAGATAACAGTTGAATCGAGGTTGTCCTAATGCAGTAAAAGAGAGCAGGAGCGAGACAGTGGGTTTATATCAATATGCTCAAGGGGGTTTGCTTGCCTGACAGTTCTGAAGATAGCAATGAGTCTTCATCATTGTCAACGGTCACATCATTGAAACCATCGTCTTCCAAGGGGAAAAGAACACCGGCAAACAAGATAGAACAATATTTACATCACTGAAATGCAACACTATGATGCATGATCATGAAAAGGTGAGATCCTAATGATTGAGTTAATGCATCTAGAATAAGGATTAAATGAAGTTAGGTTGAACCAAAGGTTCAAATTCAAACTCCATATATGATTATTTAAATGGCATTTATTTGATTTGTCCAAAACAGAGGACAAAAGTTGTTCTAACATGCATGAAAATGCCATCAACAGATTCCTTGCATTTTCCTGATAATTTTTCATATTTTATTTATTTATTTTGGAGTTATGTTTTATTTTCTATGATTTTTATAAGTTTAGGATATTTTTTGGAATTTTCCTGAATTGTTTTAATCTGGAAAATCAAATATTGCGTCATGCTGACGTCATCCACTCAACGGTGCGTGGTCCAGGTCAAACCTGGCCGTGGGACCCATGTGTCATTGACTCAACCCCTAAACAAAGGTAATTAAATAATCTATGATTATTAAGGGCTCTGGGCCCACCTGTCATGGACCCACAGGGTGGTTAGGCTAATCAGGAGGGGTGTTGGCTAGTGGCTCCTCATCGGCGACCACCCGAGGCGGTGGAGACTCGCATGAATGGCACTCTGGCGTCGGCTGGAGGTGCCGAATGCACGAGGGCAAAGCCCACGCTGAGCCGCATCCATTTGGGGCGGTGGCTAGAGGAGGGGCGCACTGGAGCATCGCCGGCGACGACATCCGCGGCGGCCGGAGCACGGCCTCGAGCGGGCGGTGGCTGCAGGGCACGAGAAGTCTCTCTGAGTGGCTCGCCGGACTCCTGGGACGACAAGGGAAACGATGAGGTGCTAAGGTGTGGCTATCTCAAGCTGTAACGACGGCAGCGATGGGGACGCCGGCGTTGATCTCTCGGACACGGCGAGAACGGCTACTGGAACGTAGGTAGACCACGTGGCTAGGGAAAATGGTGGCAGAGCTTACAGTGGACCGGAAGAAGGGCTCAGCTCGGTCGGGGAGGCGTCGGAGGCGACGTATTTGAGGACGACGGCTATGAGATCCGAGGACGAAAGCGAGCTCGAAGAAGGGGAGAGAGGCATGAGAAGGAGGGAATGGAAGGAGGGAGATCCAAGGCATATCCTCGCGGAGAGATAGGCTCGGGGGCTCATGTGCCAGCACGAAGCAAGACGTAGCCGCGGGTGAGCGTGCGTGCGCCACACCTCTGCCTACTGGCGAGAGGTGGAAGAAGATCCCTTCCCCCCTGGTGGGCTGGGCCATCTCCTTCGTGGGCCACGTAAGCAAGTAAGGTTCTTTCTCTTTTTTCTGTTTTGTTTGTTTCCAATTTATTATTTCCGTTATTGATCATTTGAGGGAAAACCCTAAAGGCAAAAACCCTGAAATAATTTGTGGGGTTTATAAATAGTATTTCTAGGCCCCACAATAATTTTCATATTTTTTTTGAAATAACTGGAATATTTATAATATGTTTTTGTTCATTTCGAGCAACTTTGCTGGTTTAGATAAAATGTCAAATGTCTTGACAAAAAGTGGATCACCTCTGGTATGTTGTTACCAACATTTAGGAAAGAGGTTGAATATTTTTGAAGGCCATTTTGATTTCATTGGAAATCATTTTTGTTGAACCTATTTGAATTTTATTTGGTGCTAGGGTTTGATCATCCCCATTTCAAATTAAATGGATTGAAATGCATGCATGAATGCTCACTTATGCAACTAACTACAAGCTATAATCTAGGGCTGTGACATCTACTTTCAATGATTGAGGGGGAGAGGAAACCTTACATATTCCTCTTTAGGGAAGCAAAGTTCTTGCTCTTTGGGGACATATCCTTTTATCAAAACCTATCTTTAATATGTCTTCAATTTCTTGGTAATTTTGAGGCTCTTTGCATTTTTACAACAGGGTACTCTTGTGTTATCTAACATTTGTTTTCCCGAGTGTACTCCTATGTCAAGACGCTCAAGTTCCTCAAGGTAAGTACATGCATCATATCCTTGTTCATGATTACCTCTTGTTTCTTGCACATACTATTTGCAAGAAGGAGTCTTGAACATGGAACCTCTTTATTTACATATGTTTGATGCATATAGCCAGTATGTCTAAGACTTGTCTTGTCCTTCTACCTTGTGTGTGCCCATGCATTCCAAAGCAACCATCCTTTAAAAGGGATTGCACACATTTAGGGTGAGCTTGTGCTAGTCATACTTCTTTCTAAGTTGTCATATCCTTCCGATTATCTTTATCTAAAGCTTTGATTGTATGTTGTCATCAATTACCAAAAAGGGGGAGACTGAAAGCACATATGCTCCCTTCGTGATTTTGATAATTCATGACAACATACATTGTCTCTTAGACTAATACTTTTACCTAGATATTTCAGGAATAGTCCATAGAGAGCGTTGGCTTAAGGTTTATGTGGAGACGCCCTTGGATGCAAGAAAGGAATAACATAGGCTCAAGCTTCAAGCTAGAAGACTCTTCATTTTATATTTGTGAGAAATCACTTTTGAGTCCGTAGGAAAGCCAGTACTATTAAAAGGGGGTGAAGTAGTAAAATGAACTGATTGCTCAAATGCTCAAAGTTAGCCACCAAAACAATCAGTCATTTTTCCCACATATCCACTTTGTCAAGTTCCACATTCACAAATTCGGTGTAACCAACATTTCCATATCGTATCCACCGAGTTTGACCTCAGACAGAAACCCTAACCATTCCCACCAAATCGATGCTACCGAGTTCAGTGTGACCAACATTCTGTTGCCAAGATACACAAAATCGGAATTTCTGAGTTTGAGTATCGGTGCCACCGAGTTTGGCCATCTGAAGGTTAGCCACGTTTTCGGTGCCATCGAGTTTCATATATCGGTCTCACCGAGTTTCAAAAGTGCACACCTTTGTGCTAATCGGTACCACCGAGTTTTCAACTTTGGTGTCACCGAGTTTGCCCTTTTCTGTGTAACGGTTAGATTTTGGCTGTTGTCTATATATACCCCTTCACCCACCTCTCATTCGTGGGAGAAGCACTCAGAATACACACACACACACTTCACTGCGAGATCCATTTTGTAAGAGAGAACCACCTACTCATGTGTTCAGACCTAGATATTCCAATCCTATCATTTGAAACTTGATTTCTGGCCTCCCCAAACTACTTTCCACCAAATTAGCCTCTCCTATCCATGCATATTTTTTGAGAGAGTGATTTGTGTTGAGGAGACTATCTTTAGAAGCATAAGATCAAGGAGTTCATTGATCTACCACATCTATTACCTTTTGGAGGGTGGTGCATCCTAGATTGGTTACGTGTCGCTTGGGAGCCTCCTACTTTGTGTTGTGGAGTTGAACCAAGATGTTTGTAAGGGCAAGGAGATTGCCTACTTCGTGAAGATCTACCATGAGTAAGGCTAGTCCTCCGTGAACAGAAGCCGTGGTGGAATAGACAAGGCCACTTCTTTGTGGACCCTCCATGGGTGGAGCCCTGGTAACACATCCTCGTCTTGATTGGTTCCACTTGTAGTTACTTCTAACCTTTACTTTGTGCATATTACTTGCTTGTGGTTATTGTTGTTAGCATCTTATAGGTTTTCACCTAGTTGCATATCTAGACAACCTATTTGTTGCTAAATCTAATTTGTCAAAACAAAATCTTAAAATTGGTAGGTATCTATTAACCCCCCCCCCTCTAGTCAACCATATCGATCCTTTCAATTGGTATGAGAGCTACATCTCTTTATTAAGGGTTTTACCTCCCAAATAAAGAGTATGGTTGACAATGGGGGTAGGGTTGTGGAGTTACCCGAGGTCGAGGGTGTGAACACGGTCTCACATGAAGATTTAAATGAGGTAATTACGTCACTTAAATCTTCTCTGGCGACCGAGGTGAAATCCTTGTTCAAAGAATTCCTTGATGGGCTGAAACTCTCTACTGATCCATTGTGAGTGGTTAACAACACTACCTCGGATTCAGATTCCAACTCCGGTAAGGAGGGGGCTAGTATTGATAATAATAAGTTGCCTCATGGAAAGAGTGGGACAGATACCTTTGCCTCAGCCCCTCCTCCTGTGGACTATGGAGGACCGGTCCACCCACCACATATTATCAACCATGGTCCTTCTCCTAAACATGTGAAGAATTATTTTCTAATTTGGTTTTTCGTATCAAGTCTCATTTCAATCATAGGTCAACACAAATATGGATAATCATTGATCAAGCGTACTACCAACATGATCCAAGCAACCTCACCCTAAGAGAAGAGGCCGACAATCAACTCAATCACTCTGCCTTATTCATTCTTTAGTCTCCAGTCCTCGTTGAAGATCTTGCTCACTTGCGTCCCTTCACTCCCGCAAACGATTGTTGGGATGACATTGTCTCCATGTATAAGGTAAGCTCGAGTATTCAACGGTCAAACTTTGATGTGGTTCTTGATGAGTTCAATGAGTTTGTGATGATTGATGATGAGGACCCTTGTGAGATTTATCGGAGAGTGTGAACTCTCGCAATCGCTCTTCAAGATCATGGGAGTAACGATACATATCACAATTGGATTAATCATAAGTTTCTCAAATTCATCATGCCATTCAACAAGGACATGCCCTCAATTATCTATCAAAGACCGAACATTCGATCCTTGTCCTCGAGCGTGGTGTTGGATGAGTTTATTGTCATGAACATCTTGAACAAGACCACCGACAACGCTCTATCTCGTGTCCAATGGTAAAAGAAATCTACGCCTAACCTTTCTTTGAAGAACAAGGCAATTCCGGAATAATATGAATAAGAAGAAGAGGAGTGTTGTCCCAAAGACACCAAATATGCTTACCACAAGCACATGGCTCTTGCATCAAAGAAATTTTGGGGGAACAAGAGAAACTCAAGGCCCAACTTCTCCGAGAACAAGTCAATTGGGTCAAAGGGCAAGAAATGTGTGAGGACTTGCTATAATTGTGGCAATGTGAGTTACTTTGTGGTGGATTGTCCGTATGAAAATAGGTAAGACAATGGTGGCAACCTCATTCGCACAGACAAAGCCAAGTCCTTCCCCAACAACAACTTCCCCAACAAGGTGCCTCAAAAGGTGTTGGTGGCTCAAGAAGAGTACTTCCCCGATGATGATGGTGAAGAATCTGCAACTGGTGAATTAATGGTGATGGCCATGGTGGCCATTGCAACCTCCTCTCCAACCAAGGTGTCTCTCTTAGATTCCCCCAACGAGAACCGTATTGCCAAGTGCCTTATGACCAAGGCATCCAACAAGGTAACCTCCAACATCAAAACTACGATTTCCACTGCCCCTTCTTCTACAAATAGTGGAGATAAAAAAGAGGAGGTAAAAGTTGAGGAAAAATTATTTGATAAATTCATGAGAAAAATCAAGGGTGGGACCAAGAAGCATTTTGTTGCTCTCTTGGAACAACTAGGCGAGGATAGTGATCTCACTAAGTCTCCAGATACCATCTCTAAATTATAGGGGCATAGTCGTGATTATGCCGAAGATATAGAAGATCTTTCCATTTCTCTTGAGGAAGAGCGAGATCTACATTTGACTCTTGAGGAGTCACACAAAAATGACCTTGCTAAATTACGAAAAGATCACGATCATGCTCTTGTTCCTACTCGTGTGCTCCAATCCAAAAAGGTTGCACTTGGGGTTGACCATGATAAACTCGATGAAGAGTTTGTCACACTTGACAAGGTTCACAAGGCTTTGAAGAGTGTGCATGCTTCTCTAAAAGAGTCTCACGATCAACTCCAAGTAAAACTTACTAAGGAAATAGCCATGTGTCCTGCTTCTGTGTTAATTGATAATGCCAATGCTACTAACCCTTGTTGTGAGCATGTACATCTTGTGGAGGAGAATGCCAAGTTGAAAGAGAAACTTGAGAAAGGCCTTGTGAATTGCATCCAAGGTGAGAAGAACCTCAATGACCTTTTGGGCAATCAAAAGGAAGCATATGCAAAGAAAGGAATTGGGTTTGCACCAAATTCTAAGAAGAACAAGAAGGTCAAGACCAAGCAACCTCCCTCTCTCAAGGAAACATTTGTCCAAGCCAGGGAGGGCACTCATGAGAAGAACAAGTACAAGATTGTGGGTGGTAATGCCAACAAGGTAAAACCCACCCCATCCAAAAAAGCCGATGACTGTAACCCCTCTTGTGTTTTATGTCGCGCTAGTGATGGGCATTTTTATGCCTATTTTTTAGTTCTTCTTATGCGTACATTGAATAGTCTATTTGGGTTGCTAAAACCCTTGTCACAAACATGAAAGGACCCATTAAAGAATGGGTACCTAAATTCAAGGATTTATCTCTTGTAGGAGTTCTCTTTCGGAGGAGTGTCATGGTTGCTTGATAGTGGAGCAACAATTCATATGACTGCAAGCAAGGAATTGGTGGTGGACATTCATTCTAATTCATCCTTTGCCACTCAAGTCTCCTTTGGTGATGATACAAATTCAAATGTATTGAATCTTGGCAAGGTGGTAATCTCTCTGGAATTAACCATTGAGAAAGTCATGGTTGTTGAGACCCTTGCATACAATATACTTTTCGTTTGTCAACTTGCACTCGTGGGTTTTTGTACCTTCTTTGGTGTTGACTTCGTGGACCTTTTGTGGAGCAAGACTCTTAGAGCCCGTTCGGAAGCTCTCTAGCTTCGCGCTCCGCCAGCTCCACGCGAGGAGTTGGGCCGAACGCCTCGGCTCTCAGAATGAAGCCTCACGTAGTGCAAATCGGTGGAGCGAGCGAAGTCCAGCTTCTTGAATCCAAATCGTGGAGTTGATCAAAATTACATTGGCAGTGCCACCACTAAGTGGCATACCAGTTCAATTTGTTTTATCCCAAGCTGCCGTACGAACCAGCCACCATCGTCAGCCCATGCAGCATGGAGAGAAGCTGCCATAGCCTCTCGAACGCACGCAGCTCCTCTCAGAAGCTGGAAGCAAACGAGTGAAGCTGGAGCCGTGGATTTTTTGAAGCTGGAGAGCTTCTGAACAGAGCCTTAAATAAGCCTTTCTTGGGCATGTCGAATATTGTCTCTGTGTGGTTAACTTTTCGGAGTGACCCAGTAAGACCGTGACTTGCCTAATGGCTAAAGTTGATGTTGGATGGCTTTGGCATCGCTAGCTGCCCATGTCAATATGAGATCTTTGCAAAGTCTCCTCAAATGGAATCATGTTTGTGGACTAACAAATGTGAGTTTTGCCAAAGATCGTGCTTGGAGTGCATGTATGGAAGGAAATCTACATGAGACGACTCAGCAACCCACAACTACCATCTACTTGAAGAGGCACTTGGAGCTCCTTCACATGGATCTCTTTGGTCCTCCATATTTCGGTAGTCTTGGGGGAAGAAAGTATTGCTTGGTGATTATGGACGATTACTCAAGATATACTTGGGTATACTTCTTCAATAGGAAGAGTGAGACCCAACAAACCGTCATCGAATTTGCCAATGAAGCTCGGAGACAACATGAGTGAAAGAAGGGTTCGGGGCACCTTGCGGTGTAAAACCCTACTCCTGCTTGTGTGGATTGCTTGAGGTGGAAGACGACTACAAAGGGAGGGGGTTCTTGCCCTAATGGAGTTGGTGGATCCCCTTGGTACGGAGACATGACCTCCCTCTTATATGGGCCCCAGTCTTCTTACCCCAAAAACACTCGGCGGGAAGGGTTGCCTCAACGGCCATTTTGAATAGGGACAGGACTGTAGTCCACCATGACAAAGGCGGTCTACGCGTGCTAAATCTCTTCGCCATGACGCGCGGGTGGGCTTGGGAGTGACCTCCGTCCTTCCGAGCCCCCATCCTTGGGCCCCTTGCACCAATTAGGAAATCTTTAGGGGTTGCTTTAGGAACCCGCGGGCTCGCTCTGCTTCCTTAACACCAAAGGGGAAAGCCTCTTTGTCCGTGCTTGCTTGTACCGACCCTGGCGCCGTCCTGCGTGGCTCATGTCACCCATGTGAGGAGGTAGGACCGTGCAACCCCGGTGGGCCGCCCTTGGTTAGTCTGCTCTGTGTAGGCCCCAGGGGGCAGCGTCAGGAGGTGGCTTCACGATGCGGACCTCGGGGGGTGGCCTCAAGGGGAACTCTGCTGGTCCCTAGCGACATTTAATGACCTGCACCTCGCGGGGAGGGGGGCTCGTGAGGGTCAGATTCCTAGGCCTTGGTGGGAAGCACTCCCTGGCCCACAACGCAAGCCATGCCCTCGGCTGTAGGCAGGCAGGCCTGGGTACCCCCACTCCCAGGACCCCGACACTAGACCCCGATCCCGCCGCATGCACGACCAGGCCAATCGGAGGGCGAAACGGTGTGGGCTCTCACCACGTGCGGGCCAGGCCGAACGCGTGGCGCGCGACAAGTCACGGGGTGCCCCGCCTTACCACGGCGCTTTGGCATCTGCCCCGACTGACAAAAAGTGGGCATGCGGGGTGGAGCCGAAATTACTCACCTTCACGCCACACCCACCTTTCTGCATCTTCTTCCTCTGCACAAGACTGCGCCTGATCCAATCTTTGCGCAAGTCACCTCTTTGCTCCTCTCGCGGCTCCGGCCAATGGATGGCGCCCACCAGCAAGAAGGGAAAGGTTGCAGCCTCTTCCACAAGCTCTACCGCCACCGGGCTTGCTCTCATGCCCTCCCTCATCTCTGAGGAGGGGTACTTAGGCCCAGTGCTCCCACTGGTAGTCGGCAACACAAACGAGGGGTGAGCGACCACATCTGGCCGGGTTCGACAGCACCGAGCATCCTGGTGAACACCGCATACCCCTTCTTTCTCCACAACATCTATGCCGGGTTGGTCCCACCATTCTCCGATTTCTTCAACGCCATCCTTTCCCATTATCAGATACATACCCTACACCTTCAGTTCAACTCCATCCTCTTCCTCGCTATCTTCGCCTTTTACTATGAGGCTTTCGTGGGCGTGAGGCCCTCAGTGGCGCTTTTCCGCCATTTCTTCAGCTTGCGGTTCACTCCCCCGAGCCAGCGCTCCGCATGCGTCTCCTTCGTTGATGTCTGCGGGGACCCCGACTGGTAAGTCGAGATCGCCGTGCCCAGTGATCCCAAGGATCAATGCTCACTGAACACAGATACTGCATAATAGAGTCTTACATCCAAATACCGAATATTACATCAAATGACCGAGGGGTCAGGTTCACAAACAGGGCCTAAGGCCAAATAAAATGGGTACAACGGGTAGCGGGAACTCATAAGGGCTAAGCAGGTGCCCATGCCATCAAGCCTACACCGACAGGCATTCTGACTTGCAAGCGTCCTAGATCGCAGGTCCGTCTCCGAAGACGTACTCGTCGCCAAACTCCGGTCCTTCCTTGTCTGGTCCATAATATAACCAGTGGCAAGCCAATGAGTACTTTGAATGTACTCGCAAACAGCCCATGATATGAACAATGAAAATGAAGGATAACAATATCATGCATTTCTAGTATAACTCATCTGGGTGGAATGATCATGGAAATGCATCAAGTCAAAGAATTACTCTTGAAGAACAGGTTACAGATATCAACATATCTGCTAAGGGCTGAACCAACCGGGTTCACCCTATATGCCAAGTCATCGGACTTGTCATAACCTCAATGTATCAGCTGAGGGTTAAACCATCCGGGTTTACCCTATATGCCAAGTCACCGAGCTTGGTCATATTATCGTTATGTTAACACCTCTTTAACACCACACACACACACACTCACTCACACTCGGTTTAGGCGGAAACTCTGGACGTAGTTTAAGCAGGATTACCCAACTGTCCTTGACCGCGGACACGGCTATTAGCATGACCCTCAAGGGGTAGGGTCAAGCTCAATGCAATGGTCTTTTAATTCTACTAGTCAGCATGACAGTAGCATGATCCTCATAGATGGTAGGGTCAAGCTCATCATGCTTGTGCTCCGAGGAGCCAAATGAATAACATCACCATCATGCAAGTGCTTCGAAGAAGCCTTCGGTACCATCACACCAATGATGAACCGGCATTATGATCACATGCAACGGCAAAGTACTTGCTATTCTAGCATGCATCAATTCATATGCTCAAGTCATGGTCAAAGGGCTGCTTGCCTTGGTCAGCTAAGTATCCGGGGTCTTCGAGGTCTTCCGCTCTGAATCCTTCGTCACTCGGTAATTCTATCGTCGAGAATAGAATAAATAAGAATAGCTCACAAAAAAATAGATCACAAACCACTTTTAAAAATGTTGCAAAACTTGGTTAAATTTAGGTGGTTATTTTGAAAAGTGTCTTCTCTTAGTTTTTACTAGCTAAGCATTTTTAATAATTACAAAACAGAGGCAAACTATTGCGTTTAATGCCTTTATATTATTATAAAACAGATTCTGTTTTCGAAAAATATCAACAATGGCAGAAACAAATGCTACTCATCCTTTAGAAAATATCAGTGGAAGAATTTTATTTTTCCACTGGGTAGTTATTTTTACAAAAATAATTTTAGTCTCAGGTTTAAAAATAAACAAAAAAGGCCAAAGCCTGGCGTGGAAAGCAGGCCGGCCCAGCCAACAGGCAGGCTGCCAGGCGCGCGCACGCCAGGTTTGAACCTGACGTGCGGGCCCCTGGGGTCAGCGGTTGTGGCTGCGCGTGGGGCAGCTCCAGGACGCCGACAGGTGGAGCCCACCTGTCGGGTTCTTCCCCTACCTTCGGCTAGGGAGGAGGAGACAAACTCCGGCGAGGCTACCGTCGTCCATGGGCCTAGCTAAGGGTAGGAATGGGTTCAGCATGCCCCCGCCTACCTGCAGGTGGTCGGGACAGCGCCGGAGAGGCTTGGAGTCGCCGACGACGAGGTGGCCGTGGCGTAGGGGTTTTGGGATGTGGTTGAACTGGTAGCTAGGGGCACGGAAAAGCTCGGGGCTGTTGGGGGAAAGGTTCCTGGTGTCGAGGGGAGTGCTCTGGTGGGCCGAGTGTCGCAGCAGCCGGCGTGTAGCCGGAGATCGACCGGAGCTCCGAGAAGGAGGGGCCTTGTTCGATCTCGAGCACCAGGGCTCTACGAGCTCGATTGGGTGGCTAGGGGTAGCTAGTGGCCGTGCAGAGGCTGCTGGAGGGGTGCTGAGGTGCCGGGGAGGCCTATTTATAGGCTCGCGACGGTGAGCCGAACTCGGTGCGCCGGTGACTCACCGCAGCGCACGTGTGTGCACAGTGAGGAGCTGGCTGCGAAACCACGGTCTCCGGACGTGGTTTAGGACGTTCTGAAGCATCGGCTGCAGAGGGAGAACGCATGGAGTCGAGCTGCAGCATCCGTGCATGCTCGGCCGAGTCGGGTGCGCGCGGGCACGCGTCGCCCGAGCTCTAGCGCGGGGGAGGAGGGTCCGTGGCGGCTGCTTTACACTGAGGGGTTGTCAGGGGAGGTCTTGGACACTTCGGGGGAGGTTGGAATCGGCCTGGAGTATCGTCCCCTTCTCGGTTGCTCCCTGTAGCGCATCCAGAGCGCAGTTTTGGCATGCCACGGCATGCTGGCGCGCTCTGGGGCACTTCAGACATGTCCCTCATGTCATGGGTGCTGTTGGGAGTGTAACTAGCCGTTGTGTGCTAGTGAGAACACTAGCTGGTCAAGGGGGACATGATTTACTAGTGTTGTCAGCCCTGATCTGTGGCACAAATTGAGGTTTTTGTCACTTGTGCTTTGAACTAGGGAGGGGCCAGTTGACTGGGTGTTTAGGTTGGTCTGGGGGCACTAATACACCAACCTTGAGGCTCTGACATTGGGTAAACAGTGGCCAGGTGGGTTTTTACCTTCCTGCCAGAAGGTGTTCGACAGTGGTTTGGGGTGCTTCCACTCCACCACTGGAACTACGACTTAACAGGTTTGGTCTAGGGGTTAAAGTAGGGGTTTCCACCAATTTTGAGCTCCATTGAACAAGTTTAGCTTTGTAAACTTGAAAATGCATCAAAGTGGCCAGATCTGCCCTCTCCAAAGGGAGTGTGACTAAACAGAGGCTAGCAAATCTCATTTTTGGTGTGGAGTCCTCATTTGAGGTGCCAAACACCCCTGCAATGTTTCAGTCCCATTGGACAAACCTTGCTATGTAGAGTTGCTCCAACTCTATACTGGACAGAGAGGCTCTTAGGCTCATTTGGTGACCTTCGCCACCTTGGATCAAGGTGAGATTCTATGTGGGCACCAAATATGGCTTGGGGAGGCTCCTGTAATTTAATGGTATTTTATTGAGAATATTTCCTTTGGAAATATCTCAAAAGGTTAAAACAGACAGGAATGGTTTTCAGGGTTTTACTCAAATAATTATAATATAAAATAGGGTTGAAAATCTTATATATGGAAAATATATGTCCTTCTGAGTTCCCATGATTTTACTTAGAATTTTCTAATGCAAAGGAGAATTTTTCCTTGTGGGAATATCATTCCTGGCCTTAGAAACATACATGCATTTAAAATAGAAAAATAATGTTTTAAATCCTTAAATAATGTTTTTGGCAAATAATAATAGTATTTGAGTTCAGATCACCAACTTTCGTTGGGAGTGCTACTAGGCATCATGAGCTAGTAGTGTAACCCAAGCAAGGTAGATATGATCTGATGCCAAAGAAAAGAGTTTTGGAAATTCATTTTTTTAAAATAAATAAATTTGCCATGGGTTTGGATCAACAAGCAAACAAGCATACATTCATACAAGGCATTCATAGCATTCACAACATCATTAAAAAGTTTTAACAAGCCCTGATTTTTGCAACTTAAAACATTGGTGGTGAAAAACAGGGTGTGACAGACCTATCCCTCTTACAAGAATCTCGTCCCTGAGATTCCTAAGCTAGGCATTAAATAGCTCTGGAAATTCTGATTGAACATAGTCTTCACGTTCCCATGTTGCTTCTGCTTCGGTATGGTTGCTCCACTGAACCTTGAAATACTTGATGGTGCGGCTTCTGGTGCAACGCTCTGCTTCATTCGGAATGCTAATCGGCTTCTTACGATAGGTAAGGTCCGGTTGAATGTCAACACCTTGGTGGTCAATGTCCTTGCAATGATCGGAACGGTTCAGCACTTGTAAGCACTTCTGGAGCTGTGACACGTGGAATACGTTGTGCACACCCGAAAGTTCTCGGGGTAGCTCCAACTGATAACCCACTTCCCCGCGCCTTGCCGCGATCTTGAAGGGTCCAATAAACCTTGGGGCTAGCTTCCCCTTGACGTGGAAACGCTTGGTTCCCTTGAGAGGCGTAACGCGCAGGTACATCTGGTCTCCGAGAATGAACTCCACATCCTTGCGGTGGGAGTCCGCATAGCTCTTCTGTCGCGACTTAGCTACCTTCAGGTTCTCTTGGACAAGTTGCACCTTTCTCTCCGCTTCCTGCAGCGCTTCTGGCCCAAAAACTAGTCCTTCTCCGGTTTTGGACCAATTGAGTGGGGTGCGGCACTTCCGCCCATATAGCACCTCGAATGGGGCCATTTGAAGACTGGACTGGTAGCTGTTGTTGTATGAGAACTCAACAAATGGGAGACAGTCTTCCCACTTGGCACCATGGGCCAGGACACATGCGCGGAGCATGTCCTTGAGTATCTGGTTCACCCTCTTGGTCTGTCCGCCCGTCTGCGGGTGGAAACCCGTGCTGAAAGAGAGCTTGGTTCCGAGAGCTTCTTGAAACTTCTTCTAGGATCTTGAGGTGAACTGCGTGCCGCGGTCGGACACGATTTCCTTAGGAACTCCATGGAGGCTAACGATGCGCTCAATGTAGAGGCTAGCCAACTTGTCGCCCCCGTAGGTGGTGTTGACCGGAATGAAATGAGATAACTTAGTTAAATGGTCGACGATGACCCATATGGAGTCATGACCCCTGCTTGACCGGGGTAGTCCGGTAATGAAGTCCATGCCGACCTTGTCCATTTCCATTCTAGCACTTGAAGAGGTTGAAGCAGCCCAGCAGGTCGGTGATGCTCAGCCTTGACCCGCTGGCATACATCGCACTTAGCGACGCCGGAGCCTATTTCTCTCCTCATGCCATGCCACCAGAATCGTTCTCGGAGGTCTTGATACATCTTGGTACCACTGGGATGGATGGAGTATGGCGTGTCGTGGGACTCTTGCAGGATCAAGTCCTTGAGTTCGGCCTTGTTGGGCACGCATAAGCGTTTCCCGTACCACACAACTCCTTGATCATCAACCGAGAACCCTGGGGCCTTGCCTTCCCGTATCTTCCTCTTGAGGCCTTCAATACTCTTGTGTCCCTTGTGGGTTTCCTTGATATCATCATCCAGAGTCGGCTTGACTTCGAGGTTGGCCAGGAATCCTGGTCCGACCAACTCCAGTTCGAAGCTTTCCATCTCTTCATACAAGGCGGGCAACCTTTCCTTGAGCATGACGTTCAAGGTGCCAGCCTTCCGGCTTAAAGCATCGGCTACCACGTTTGCCTTACCGGGGTGGTACTGAATGCTGAGGTCGTAATCCTTGATCAACACAAGCCATCTTCGTTGCCTCATATTCAGCTCCCTTTGGGTGAAGATATATTTCAGACTCTTGTGGTCCATGTATATTTAATGTCGCTTCCCCAGAAGGTAATGTCGTCATGTCTTCAAGGCATGCACTACGGCTGCTAACTCGAGATCATGGGTGGCCTAGTTCTCCTCATGCGGACGTAGTTGCCGTGACAAGTACGCCACGACTCTGCCATCTTGCATTAAGACTCCATCGAGTCTGGTTCTGAAGGCATCATACTAAACCACAAACTCCATGTTGATGTCCGGGGTAGCTAGTACCGGGGCGGTAGTCAGTCTCTTCTTCAACTCTTGGAAGCTTGCTTCACACGCCGGTGTCCAATTGAACTTCCGACCTTTCTTCAAAAGCTGAGTCTTAGGTCGAGCGATACTGGAGAATCCCTCTACGAACTTGCGGTAGTATCCCGCGAGTCCGAGGAAACTCCTGACATCCTTCATATCTCTCGGCGATTCCCAGTTGGCCACTGTGGTAATCTTGGATGGATCTACTGCCAATCCGCTTGCCGTCATGATATGACCCAAAAATCCAACTTCGTTCAGTCAGAATTGACATTTGCTGAACTTGGCATACAGTTGGTGCTCTCGAAACTTTCCCAGAACTATCCTCAAGTGTTGCTCATGCTCTTCTTCTGATTTTGAGAAGATTAGTATGGCATCGATGAATGCGATGACAAACTTATCCAAATACTCCATGAAGACCTTGTTCATGAGGTACATGAAGTAAGCTAGGGCATTTGTCAATCCGAAGGGCATGACAGTGCACTCGTAGAGACCGTATCGGGTCACGAATGCAGTCTTGGGTATGTCCTGGGTCGAATCTTCAACTGGTAATATCCGGATCGAAGATCGATCTTGCAAAATACCTTAGCTCCATTTAACTGGTCAAACAGGTCTTCTATCTTGGGAACCGGGTACTTGTTCTTGATTGTGACTTCGTTGAGAGAACGGTAATTGACGTAGAGTCGAATGGTACCATCCTTCTTTGATACAAACAAAACAGGTGATCCCCAAGGTGACGCACTCGGACGAATGAATCCTTTCATGAGTTGCTCCTCCAGCTGCTTCTTCAGCACTGCTAGCTCCTCGAATCCCATCCTGTAAGGCTTCTTATAAATAGGCCTTGACCCGGGCATGAGCTCGATGATGAACTCGATGTCTCGGTCAGGAGGCATTTCGGGTAACTCGTCAGGAAAGACGTCCGGGTACCCACACAGTACTGGCACTTGGTCGAGCTCTATCTAGGATTGTGTTGGGGATATTATCTGTTGATAACCCGCCCTAATTGGGTCGGGTCACCAAAGCTGGCGACTCATCTAAGATGTAGTTTGGGCCTTGGTCTGGTAGAGCCAAGAGTAGTATGGCGGTTTATGACTTTCGGAAGGAGTCCATAATAAAGAAGGTCTCCAAGATTCGGAAGGAGGTGACATAAAGATTGCAAGGGTCACGATTTGTGTAAAGAAAAGGATCCTTGTAAACCCTAAGGAATCGACCTGTATATAAAAGGTGAGTCCCAGGGGAGAAGAGGACAGGTTAGAAATCATTGATTGCTAGGTCTGGCGAGTTACGCCCTCCTTATAATCGAAACTCCATCAATACAACTCAAAGCAGGACGTAGGCCTTTACCTCCTCACGAGGGGCCGAACCTGGGTAAATCGCCGTCTCTCTCCCGTTCAACCCCTTTGAGTCGCCACCAAAGTGCGATGGCTCCAGTACTAAGGCCTTTCACGAGGACATCTGCCGTGACAAAACCACGACAGTTGGCGCCCACCGTGGGGCCTGCGCACGGTAGAGTTGAGTTCTCAAAGGGAGCCCTACCAGGGTTTGGGAGCTATGCGACAGGGCTCAAGACCCGGAGCCACCGTGGGAAGTTCTACATCAACAACCTGCAATGGGGGCCCAAGGCAGATTCGATCGAATCTGGTTACAGGGTCCCCTTCGGCAAGATCAACGCCTTCATCGGCATGATTGGATCATCCGTGCCTTAGCCGGACATCTCCACCGACATCGTGGAGCCGGCTAGGTACGTCCGCCCACTAACGACGTCAAATCTGACTCGCCCGATATTTGTTGGATTCACGCAGGGATCTGAGGAGCCAGAACACTCAGCGACCCAGGAAACCACACCCGTCAACACGGATGACGAATCATCCATGGGCGATTCAGATTCAATCCGGTCTCTACATGGGGATTGTCTCGGGGGCTTGTCGTTGGCCATGGACCCCGAAGTCTTTGACCGAACCCGCCGCCAGATCGCTATTTACATGGTTGGGGCGACTCAACCCTCGCCAAACCTGGCAGGCGGGGATGGGCCTGGCGAGACATCTAGAAGCCCGGCCGCTGTCTTGGTGGAATTAGCAGCAGAAATTACGAGGCTTATGTCGACTCCCATCACACCAGAAAACCAGGAGGCAGTAAACACGGAATTGGCGAAGCTAAGAGAAGCAGTGGCAAAAGCTCATCGGGATGCCGAGGTGGAATCTGCCAGAATCAAGACCCGGCAGGCTCAAATTACCGTCGAGAGAATTCGCTTAAATACTGACAACTAGTGGCTCGAAAGACACCAGCGCGCACCTGACGAAGTCCATCAGCGGAGGCACCAGGGTCGCCTACCCCCTGATGTCAACCCGACCCGCCTGTTCGATACTCCCTGAACTCCCGGGGCGGGAGCCGCCCCAGGGGGAGGACCGGGCCAACCACCTAACCCGCCGGTTCAACCAATTGAGGATCGTGTTCCCCGATTCCGGACACCTCAAGGTCACTTTTCCAACCCAGTGGACAACGTCCTTGCTGCAACTCGCCATTTGGAGTCTCTTCCGATTCACGGCAATACTCCTGCCGAGATAGAAGCAAGAAACGCCATTGAGATGTTGAAGACGGCGGTGGTTCAAAACGCCCAGTTCTCACATAGCCTAGATAGGCTGCATTCCACTCCCCAGGCGAGTCACACCAGGAGTCGGCCAGAGGACCAGCCCGCTGTAAACAGCGGACGGCGACTCATCCCCCAGGACAACCCGCCTGACCATCAAAACCCGCCGGGCCGGGATCTCCCGAATATCCAAGTCGCCCCAGCCCCTCTCGTCGGAAGCGGTGGACGAGTGGGGGTGCCGTGCTTGGCCCCGCCCTCCGCGACGAACGAATGCCAAAGGATTTTAAAGGACCAAGAAAGGTGCCTAATTACACCCCAGGACCTTGAGCCGGCATCGTGGGTCGAGAGTTATGAAATCGCCATGGACATGCTCAACGTAAACGAAGCAGTTTGCGCCAGATACTTCATGATGATGCTCGAAGGGTCAGCACGTACTTGGTTAAAAAACTTACCCCCCAACTCCATCCAGACCTGGGCTGAATTGAAAGAGCGCTTCATCAAAAACTTCCGAGGAACGTGCAAACGACCAATGACGATTGTCGATCTGCAGCACTGTGTTCAGCGCCCCGATGAGTCGGCCCACCATTGGTCACGGCGGGTCGTGGAAATTATCCATTCATCAGACGGTATCACGGCGGCTCAGGCTTTGTTGATCCTCGAGCAGAATTGCCACTATGAACCCCTGGTGCAGAAGTTGGGGCGACTCAAGTGAAAGGTCCAAGACATGGGGAGCTAATGGATACTCTCACTAGATACGCTGAAGCAGACGACACCAAAGATCCCGGTGAGGGCGGTAAAGCTAACTCGCCAAAGAAGGGCGAGTCATCCAAAAATCATACCCGGTTCCAGGGACATAACCACCACAATCAGGGAGCGAATGGCAAGAGAAGGCAACAAGAGGAATCTTCGGATTTAGTCACCAATACCAACACCAACAATGGCAACCAATGCCAGAAGTAAAACAGGGGTCACAGTGGCAAGAAGCCGCGTAACTATGAAGAGTTACTCAAGGGCCCTTGCCCGCACCATGCCATGGCAGACGGACCGGCGAATCATTCCTGGGAGAACTGTTTCGTGATGCGGGAGTTTCGGGCGGAAGCGATCAAGAAAAGCCAAAATGGTAACCGGACCAACGGTAGGAGCAGTTTGCTACACCCAACCAACGTGAGAACCCCTTTGGCGGTTTTCCCGAGCCGGGGGCTCAGGTGGGCCCGCAGCCAAGCAGCGTCCAGTACCCACTGCATCACCAGCGACGGTATAACCCGCCCGGGGCTTTTCAGCAACCACCCCCATAGGGAGCTTCGCAGGGTCAGGATGACAACGGCGGCTTTCGCAGCAACCCCAAACAGTTAAGCGATGGGAAGTACCACATTTTCACCACCAATGCTTGCAGGCGTGATAAGAAGGTGAGTCACCGGGCGTACGGTGTGTCTGAGCCGGCACTTCCCGGGTACCTCCACTGGTCCGAGCAGACCATATCATGGAGTAGGGAGGATCACCCGCCAAGAATTGACAACCCTGGCGACTTAGCGTTGGTCGTAGCTCCTCAATTTGGGGGGTACACCCTGTCCAAGGTACTAATGGACGGTGGCAGCAGCATTAATATCTTATATTTTGACACTTTCCAAAGGATGAATCTATTGGAGAAGGATTTGATGCCTTCAACCACGGTATTCCAAGGAATCGTCCCGGGCAAGTCGGCGTACCCCATAGACCGAGTTAGGCTCACAGTCGCATTTGGAACAACATATAACTACAGGAGTGAGTCGCTGAAGTTTGAGGTGGTCAAACTGAAAAGCCCCTACCATGCGCTATTTGGGCGGCCGGCTTACGCCTGGTTCATGGCTCGCCCATGCTACGTCTACCTTAAACTCAAGATGCCTGGTCCTAAGGGACCCATCACGATGGACGGTGATAGAAGAATTGCAAAGGAGTGTGAAGAAGGGGACGCGGCTTATGCAGAAATCGCCTGCGCTGCAGAAGAGCTCAAGTATCATCGGGCTAATGTGGATCCTTCTGACATGTCACCCTTAAAGAAGCCAACGACAGATGTTGAGTCGCCCCTCAAGTTCAAACCAACAGATGACACTAAAACAGTTGATTTTGTTCCTGGCGATTCATCCAAGCAGTTCACCATTGGGACGAGTCTGGATCCCAAATAGGAAAGCGCGCTCATCGAATTCATCCGTGAGAATCGAGACATCTTCGCATGGAAACCTTCTGACATGCCTGGTGTGCCGAGAGAATTCGCTGAGCACCATCTTAATGTTGACCCAAAAGCAAAACCTGTCCAGCAATATCTTTGCAGGTTTAACGAGGAGCAGCGCAAGGCAATCGGGGAAGAGGTTGCCCGTCTCTTAGCCGCCGGATTCATCGTGGAAGTTTTCCACCCCAAGTGGTTGGCTAACCCGGTCCTGGTACTCAAAAAGAATGGCACTTTCCGTATGTGCATTGATTACATGGACCTTAATAGAGCTTGTCCCAAAGATCCTTTCGCTCTTCCCCGCATCGACCAGATTATTGACTCGGTGGCGGGATGCGAACTTCTGTGCTTTTTGGACGCCTACTCTGGTTATCACCAAATCAAGATGGCCATGGAGGATCAAGAGAAAACAGCTTTTATAACCCCCTTTGGGGCTTTTTGCTATGTATCCATGCCGTTTGGGCTCAAGAGTGCAGGGGCGACTTATCAGCGCTGCATCCAGAACTGCCTCCGCGGCCAAATCGGACGCAACGTTCACGCCTATGTCGATGACATTGTGATCAAGACCCGCCGGGGGGAGATGCTACTGGAGGATCTCAAGGAAACTTTCGATAATCTGCGGGTGTATCATATGAAGCTGAATCGCACCAAGTGTGTTTTTGGTGTTCCTGCAGGGAAATTGTTGGGCTTCCTCGTGTCTGAGCGTGGCATTGAAGCTAACCCGGACAAAATCGAAGCAATCACGTCCCTTGGGAAACCGGCAAACGTTAACCAAGTCCAACGGATGGCGGGTCGCATTGCGGCTTTAATTCGCTTCGTAAGCCGCCTGGGAGAAAAGGCGATTACCCTTTATCAATTACTAAAGAAATCTGACCATTTTGTTTGGACAGATGAGGCGGATGAGGCTTTCGAAGCCTTGAAACGGCAACTGGTCAACCCGTCGGTCTTGGCCGCCCCGACTGAGAAAGAACCCATGCTTTTGTATATTGCGGCAAACTCTAAAGCAGTAAGTGTGGTGGTGGTCATTGAAAGCAAGGAGGAAGGGAAGGAATACCCAGTGCAGCGCCCGGTATATTTTGTCAGCGAAGTGCTAACTCTTTCCAAGCAACGGTACCCACATTGGCAGAAGTTAGTGTATGGGGTGTTTATAGCGAGTCGGAAACTTAAGCATTATTTCCAAGAGCATCCCATCACGGTGGTTAGTTCCGCCCCTCTCGGGGACATCATCTAGAATCGGGAGGCAACAGGGCGGATCGCCAAATGGGCGATTGAACTTGGGCCGCATCACGTACGATACACCCCTCGTACAGCCATTAAATCTCAAGCCTTAGTTGATTTCGTCAATGATTGGACGGAATTGCAGGCCCCGGAGGACAGGCCTGATCTTACGTACTGGACTATTTACATTGATGGATCCAGGCAGCTGGAAGGCTCGTGGGCTGGCGTGGTACTGGTATCCCCTCAAGGAGACAAATTCTGTTATGTCCTCCCACTCATGTTTCCGTGCACTAACAATGCTGCGGAATATGAACCTTTGCTTCACAGCTTGCGACTCGCCAAGGAGATGAACCTTACGCGGGTCAGATGTTTTGGCAACTCTAATCTGGTGGCGCAGCAAGTTTCACGCACTTGGGATTCTCGAGACTCCGTGATGGCGGCTTACAGAAGAGTTGTGTCCGATGTGGCAGGTCATTTCCATGGCTATCAGGTTGATCACATTGACCGGCGCCTCAACGAGGCAGCTGATGCCCTTTCACGTCTTGGTTCCCAGCGAAAGCCGGTTCCCCCCAATGTTTTTCTGGATATTCTGCATAATCCCTCCGTGAGTTTGCCGTCGGAGGAAGAGTTGGCAATACCAGATCCTGAGTCTCAATTCGTGGCAGGTCTCCACGTCACGCCGGATTGGGTTCTTCCCTATCTGGCCTATCTCGCTCGGGGCGAGTTACCAACAGACGAAGTTTTGGCCCGCCAAATTGTTCGACGGAGCAAATCCATGGTGATCATCAATGGCGAATTATATAAACGGAGTGCCTCTGGAGTTTTTCAATGATGCGTTTCCTCCTAAGAAGGATGCATAATCCTAAATGACATTCATTCCGGAGATTGCGGGCATCACGCCGGGTCACGCTCTTTGGTTTCAAAGGCTTTCCGTCATGGTTTCTTTTGGTTGACGGCTCAGGCAGATGCAGAAGAGATAGTACGTTGGTGCGAGCAATGCCAGCGTTATGGACGACATGCTCATGTGTCGGCTCAAGAACTAAGAAAGATTCCCATCACTTGGCCTTTCGTGGTCTGGGGGTTAGACATGGTTGGCCCCTTTAAAATGTCATCCAACAAGAAAACCCATTTGCTCGTGGCGGTTGATAAGTTCACCAAGTGGGTAGAGGCAGAACCTATTGCAACTTGCAATGCGGAGATGGCGGTCAAATTCTTGAAGAAGCTGATTTTCCGGTTTGGATATCCACACAGTATGATTACTGATAATGGCACTAACTTGTCTCAAGGGGTGATGCAGGAGTTTTGCTGTCGAGAGCATATCCGGCTTGATGTTTCTGCGGTTGCTCACCCGCAATCTAATGGGCAGGCGGAACGGGCGAATCTGGAAGTTTTACGGGGAATTAAGCCCCGACTCATGGTTCCCTTGGAAAAGACCCCGGGATGTTGGGTTGAGGAGTTGCCGTCAGTGTTATGGACCATCCGGACCACCGCGAACCGGTCCACGGGTTTTACCCCTTTCTTTCTGGTCTATGGAGCAGAAGCTGTTCTTCCCACTGACATAAGGCATGACTCGCCCAGAGTCGCCGCTTATGTGGAAGAGGACAATGAACTGGCGCGTCAAGACTCTTTGGACGCCTTAGAGGAGGCGCGTGACTTGGCTGTAGCCCGATCGGCCATTTATCAGCAGGATTTACGGCGTTATCACAACCGCCGGGTCAAGAGCCGACCCTTTCAGGAAGGCGACTTAGTGGTTCTGCTGATACAGGATCGTGCTAGCATGCATAAGTTATCACCACCATGGGAAGGACCGTTCATCGTCAGCAAAAATCTTCACAACGGCTCTTACTATCTGGTGGATCTCCGGCCTGACCGGCCAACCACGGAGGCTGAGTCGACTCGCCCCTGGAATATTGCCCACTTGCGGCCTTACTACACTTGAGCTTTTAAGCTCTGCATTTTGTAAGTTTTTTAAGTCCTTATTATAAAGCAATAAAATTAAAACGCCTCCCGACTTGGGGGCTTCCTCTTATTGAGATCTGCTTTATTACCATTTTTGTCTATGAAATTATTATGTTGGGTGGCGCTTGAGCTTTCTGACTCGCCCTATCCTGTCGCGACCTTATGAGCCGACGAAATCATTATCTTGGGTGGCGCTTGAGCTTTCTGACTCGCCCGATCCTGTCGCGACCTTATGAGCCGACGAAATCATTATCTTGGGCGGCGCTTGAGCTTTCTGACTCGCCCGATCCTGTCGCGACCTTATGAGCCGACGAAATCATTATCTTGGGCGGCGCTTGAGCTTTCTGACTCGCCCGATCCTGTCGCGACCTGATGAGCCAACGAAATCATTATCTTGGGCGGCGCTTGAGCTTTCTGACTCGCCCGATCCTGTCGCGACCTTATGAGCCGACGAAATCATTATCTTGGGCGGCGCTTGAGCTTTCTGACTCGCCTGATCCTGTCGCGACCTTATGAGCCGACGAAATCATTATCTTGGGCGGCGCTTGAGCTTTCTGACTCGCCCGATCCTGTCGCGACCTTATGAGCCGATGAAATTATTATCTTGGGTGGCGCTTGAGCTTTCTGACTCGCCCGATCCTGTCGCGACCTTATGAGCCAATGAAATCATTATCTTGGGTGGCGCTTGAGCTTTCTGACTCGCCCGATCCTGTCGCGACCTTATGAGCCAACGAAATCATTATCTTGGGCGGCGCTTGAGCTTTCTGACTCGCCCGATCCTGTCGCGACCTTATGAGCCGACGAAATTATTATCTTGGGTGGCGCTTGAGCTTTCTGACTCGCCCGGTCCTGTCGCGACCTTATGAGCCGACGAAATTATTATCTTGGGTGGTGCTAGAGCTTTCTGACTTGCCCTATCCTGTCGCGACCTTATGAGCCGACGAAACTGCTACCTTGGGTGGCGCTTGAGTTTTTTGACTCGCCCTATCCTGTCGCGACCTTATGAGCTGACGAAAGTACTATTTTTTACCTTCCTCGCACTGCCACAAGGTTTTTCAGACCTTTTTTCTGATTCGCCTCAAAAATTTTGGGGCGACTACTATTTGTAAATCACTTATTATTCAGTGAGATGGTTTCACATATGTTTTGCAAAAGCTTAGAACAGGTTGATGATCGAGATCACTCTATCCATGGCGGATTAAGCATCATAAAAAAGCCTCAAACGGCGGATCAAGTATTTCACATCGCCTTAAGGGCGACATAAGGATTTTTTAAAGGTATCACAAAGGCAGTATCGATTCCTAAAGGAGACCTATTACATGGCTCTCATGGCCAATTCAATGAAAATTTATTCTGCTGACGCCCTGGGATCAGCTTGTTGCGAGCTTTGGCCAACCTCAATCTGCAAGTCGCCCAGTACCCAGTTACACTTGGACAGAGCGGCAAATTCATCGTCATCGGTCAGGATTGATGAAAGATCCGCGTCCAAGTCAAAAGGATTTTTGGGTCACCGCGGAGTTAAGCTGGTCGTCACAAAGGTTGGCGGGTTGACCTTCTTGTTCTTGCTATCATAGGCGGCCTGGTACTTTGATAAGTCCAGGCTTGCAGCAAGTTGAGTCGCCGCCAGACGGGAGTCCTTGACAACACGCTGGTAGTCCTCTTCGGCGAATTCTGACCCATCATCCTTGAGTTGAGGAAAGCCTGCCGCTACTTCTTCTGGGTTGAGTTCTGGAGCATATGCTAAGCAGCGACTCAGTGTAGTCAGCACTCCCTTCCGGGCGGCTGACCGAGTTAACTCGCCAATCTGGGGAGGAAGCGTGGATAGGCAGCCAAGCATCTTCTTTATGGAGGTTATAGGCTCCTTGGCGCCCATCACTGCTTTCACAGTCATTACACTGCCGGTATATAGCTGCTCTGTCAGCGTGTAAATCGCCTTTAACGTCAGAACGCAATCATCCTGAAGGTTGATGGCTCTCGCACCTGTACAAGGGGTAATGATAATCAGCGACTCAGATAAGAGTTATTTGTTTAAAAAGGTCAAGAGTTAGTATTTTACCAAAGACGGCTTGCGCCATGTTTGAGATATGACGTTTTAAACCGGACAGCTCTTGTTGCACAGTAGCCAGCTTGGCTTCAGCCTTCTCTGCTCGCTTTGTTGAAGCATCTTAGTCAGCTTGAGCCCTTTTTAACTCGGCTTTTAGTTTTTCCATCTCAGCTACGACCAGTTGATACTTCTCCTCCGATTTGGCTCATGCATCCTGCTGATCAGATAAGCTTTTCTTCAAGTCGCCAAGTGGTTACTCAGTCTGGATAAGAGATTCCTGCTGAAGCATATGATTAAGGGGGCAAGTCTTAGAACTATTGCAAGCAATATCCCTGACACTTGGGGGCTAATGTATAATTTTTCAGACAAAATTATACAACATCAAGACCCGGCTCATCTTTTTACTGATGACCCGGCCCTTGGGGGTTACTGGTCGAAAGTTTTTCTAGTCATCAAGACCCGGCTCATCTTTTTACTGATGACCCGGCCCTTGGGGGTTACTGGTCGAAAGTTTTTTTAATCATCAAAACTCGGCTCATCTTTTTACTGATGACCCGGCCCTTGGGGGTTACTGGTCGAATGTTTTTCTAGTCATCAAGACCCGGCTCATCTTTTTACTGATGACCCGGCCCTTGGGGGTTAATGAAAATAATATGGTATACAACAAAACTTACCTCATGTTTGTTTTTCAGCATCCGAAGCAGGCTTTTCTCTATCTCATAACTCGCCTCTAGGCGACTTGCAAAACCAGAGAAAAGTTCTTTGAACTCCAAATGTTCATATTGGGAGAGCTTAGCCTTGGAGAGTTCATATTCAGGAACAGTTTGAGATGATGATGATACATGCTTCGATAAAACCGTTGTGGCCGGTTTAGAGAAGCTGGTACAAGTGATAATTACATCGTCCGGGTCTTCTGCTGTTGTTAATGGACTTGGCGGCTTGGGGGCATCCATTGTTTCCTTGGGAGAGCTAGGGAGATCCACTTGATCCTCAGGTTTGTCTTGGTCCGGGTTACCTTGGATCGGTGCCGGCTCTTTGATAGGCTCTGAGATTATGATGGGAGTTGACCCACCTGTTTTCCTTTTCTTCGCCTGTGCTCTGAAAGAGGAAAGAGGCGTGTTAAAGACTGAGAATTTATCACCATCAGATTCAAAGTAAAAATTATCGAAAGACTTACCCAGGGACACGGATCATTGGCGGAAGTGCCGACATTACTGAGTCGCCAGATGTAGGAGGAGAATTCTGCAAGAGTTGCACGTCGAAGATATAAGCGGGTTACAAATGCGATCCAAAGAGACATGAAGAAGTGTTGTTAAAAGATACCTCATTTGGCCTTTTCTTGCTCCCTGTGGGTAAACCGGACATCAGATCACCCGAATGACTTCGGGTCTTCCGATTCGAAGTGTATTGTGCTTTCTTCAGAAGAAAATTAGGGTCCAAACAAGCATTTGGATGTGAGAAGGGAACTTTCCCACAAATTCTCCTGGCCGGCTTAGGTGGAGAAGGAGATGAATCGGAGGAAACAGAAATTACCTCTACAGAATCCTCCTGGCTTTCATTGTCTTCATTCTATTCCAGAGATGCAGAGGTATAAATACAAAGTTAACACTAATGGATGGCGAGTTAAGATAAGATAAGTTTTTACCTCCGAAGGTGCGTCGTCGACTTGGGATTCATCGGCCTCGGATGGTTCAGCCACAGCAGCTTTGCCCTTGCCCTTGGTTTTCTTCTTTGGCGGCGGCCTAGCTTGCTTCATGGCTGGCTTTTTGGGCTTCTTAGACCAAAATTTATCACCTTTCTGAGATGGAGTATGTCGTAAGAGGCCATAATTCGAATGAGACATAAGAAGTAAAAGACAAAAGGCGGGTTAAAGTTGCTTACCTTGGGTGCCACGTTAATCTTGCAGAAGGGTTTGAGACCTATTTGGCTGCATTTTCGCGCAGGCTCGTCGGTCAGCTTCTTGATGATGGTGACAATATCGCTTTCCGTTAGAGCCGTGCGGAAGTAACATTGAGGATGATCTAGAGTGCTGTCAAATTCACACATTAACCCGTCCCGACGACTTAGAGGGAGGATGCGCCATTCGACCCAGCAGCGGATCTAGTCAACCCTAGTAAGGCCGTTGTTTGTCAAATATCTTAATTCGGACAAAACTGGGATAAAATCTGATTCTTCTTCTTCGGTGAGCTTTTCCGGGAGCTTGAAATTCGTTGGGAGGCGATCTTCCCTATAACCCAGAAGCTTGTTTTCACCTACAAGCGAGGTCTCTTGACAATAGAACCAAGACTCGCCCCAGCCTTTGGGGTGGCTCAGCATGGCGAGTGACGGAAATGGGCTATCCCTGCGGTGCTGAACATTTACACCGCCGAGTTCCAAGCTGGGACCATTGTGAAATTCTGTTTGGCGATTTAAGTGGAAGAAATACCAGAATAAGGGAACTGAGGGTTCCATCCGCAGGTAAGCCTCACAAAACACCTGGAACTGGCATAGGTTGCTTATCGAATTGGGCCCTAGATCCTGGAGGCGGACATTCATGAAAGCCATGGCATCTCTGAGGAACTTCGATCCGAGCGGCTTAAAACCCCGCTCAAGGTGTTAAACGAAAACAACTATTTCCCCTTCATTGGGATTGGGGATTTCCTCTCCGAACCCGGTACACCAACCGATAACATCCTGAGGGTCCAAATTTCCCGTTTTCACATAATCCTCTAGTATGGCATCATTGACCTTGGTAGGAAGCCAGTCACTTTTGAAAACGGCGCGCATGCTACAAAGGAATAAAGTGCGGGTCAATTGACACGCCAAAACATCTACTGTAAGAGGTGAAACAATTTCATTTGACTCGCCAAGTAATTGGTCCGCGGGCTAAGGAAAAGTCTTGATCCGCCCAACGAAGGCCCGAGTCAGGTTGTTATGGCGACTTACGAAGTTTGGCCACTTAAAGGAGTTGTGTCTCAAGGCGTCAGAGACATTTGTCCAAAAATGGTGAAGTATGGAGACTACAAACAGTTTTCATATAACGAGCGGTAGATTATGGATCTACTGGACAACTGAGAATAAATGTGGAAAATGACCGGATGCGGCAACCTACGACCAAGATGTGACAATGCTGTTGGTTTGGTGAAATGCTACTCTAAGTGTGAAAATCAAGGGCGGACAAATAAAGGTATTAGAGACGTTGGTTTTCTAGTCATCATCGATATCAACAAATCAAGAACAAGTAACAACTATTCGGGGAGGCATCAAGAACATGGCACTGATGAACTTCGAAAAAGAATAGGGATCTGCTCTTGAGTAAACGGAGACCTAACTGTTGGAATTATGCCCTAGAGGCAATAATAAATATAGTTATTATTATAATTCCTGTATCAAGATAATCGTATTGAATGAAGACTCATTTACATGTGTGGATACATAGACAAAACACTGTCCCTAGCAAGCCTCTAGTTGGCTAGCCAGTTGATCAAAGATAGTCAGTGTCTTCTGATTATGAACAAGGTGTTGTTGCTTGATAACTGGATCACGTCATTAGGAGAATCACGTGATGGACTAGACCCAAACTAACAGACGTAGCATCTTGATCGTGTCATTCTGTTGCTACTGTTTTCTGCGTGTCAAGTATTTGTTCCTATGACCATGAGATCATATAACTCACTAACACCGGAGGAATGCTTTGTGTGTATCAAACGTCGCAACGTAACTGGGTGACTATAAAGATGCTCTACAGGTATCTCCGAAGGTGTTCGTTGAGTTAGTATGGATCAAGACTGGGATTTGTCACTCCGTGTGATGGAGAGGTATCTCGGGGCCCACTCGGTAATACAACATCACACACAAGCCTTGCAAGCAATGTGACTTAGTGTAAGTTGCGGGATCTTGTATTACGGAACAAGTAAAGAGACTTGCCGGTAAACGAGATTGAAATAGGTATGCGGATACTGACGATCGAATCTCGGGCAAGTAAAATACCGAAGGACAAAGGGAATGATATACGGGATTATATGAATCCTTGACACTGAGGTTCAAACGATAAGTTCTTCGTAGAATATGTAGGATCCAATATGGGCATCCAGGTCGCGCTATTGGATATTGACCGAGGAGTCTCTCGGGTCATGTCTACATAGTTCTCGAACCCGCAGGGTCTACACACTTAAGGTTCGACGTTGTTTTATGCGTATTTGAGTTATATGGTTGGTTACCGAATGTTGTTCGGAGTCCCGGATGAGATCACGGACGTCACAAGGGTTTCCGGAATGGTCCGGAAACGAAGATTGATATATAGGATGACCTCATTTGATTACCGGAAGGTTTTCGGAGTTACCGAGAATGTACCGGGAATGACGAATGGGTTCCGGGAGTTCACCGGGGGGGCCACCCACCCCGTGGAAGCCCATAGGTGTTTGGGGTGGCGCACCAGCCCTTAGTGGGCTGGTGGGACAGCCCAAGAGAGGCCTATGCGCATTGGGAAGAAAATCAAAGAGGAAAGGAAAAAAAAGGAGGAGGTGGGAAAGGGAAGAAGGACTCCACCTTCCAAACCAAGTAGGACTGGGTTTGGGAGGGGAATCCTTCCCCCCTTGGCTCGGCCGACCCCTTGGGGGTTCTTGGACCCCAAGGCAAGGCTCCCCCTCCCTCTCCTATATATAGTGGGGTTTTAGGGCTGATTTGAGACAACTTTTCCACGGCAGCCCGACCACATATCTCCACGGTTTTACCTCTAGATCGCGTTTCTGCGGAGCTCGGGCGGAGCCCTGCTGAGACGAGATCATCACCAACCTCCGGAGCGCCGTCACGCTGCCGGAGAACTCTTCTATCTCTCCGTCTCTCTTGCTGGATTAAGAAGGCCGAGATCATCGTCGAGCTGTACGTGTGCTGAACGCGGAGGTGCCGTCCGTTCGGCACTAGATCGTGGGACTGATCGCGGGACGGTTCGCGGGGCGGATCGAGGGACGTGAGGATGTTCCACTACATCAACCGCGTTCACTAACGCTTCTGCTGTACGGTCTACATGGGTTCGTAGATCACACATCCCCTCTCGTAGATGGACATCACCATGATAGGTCTTCGTGCGCGTAGGAAAATTTTTGTTTCCCATGCGAAGTTCCCCAACAGTGGCATCATGAGCTAGGTTCATGCGTAGATGTCTTCTCGAGTAGAACACAAAAGTATTTGTGGGCGGTGATGTGCGTTTTGCTGCCCTCCTTAGTATTTTCTTGATTCCGCGGTATTGTTGGATTGAAGCGGCTTGGACCGACATTACTCGTACGCTTACGAGAGACTGGTTTCATCGCTACGAGTAACCCCGTTGCTCAAGGATGATTGGCAAGTGTCAGTTTCTCCAACTTTAGTTGAATCGGATTTGACCGAGGAGGTCCTTGGATGAGGTTAAATAGCAAGTCATATATCTCTGTTGTGGTGTTTGCGTAAGTAAGATGCGATCCTACTAGATACCCATGGTCACCACGTAAAACATGCAACAACAAAATTAGAGGACGTCTAACTTTTTTTTGCAGGGTATGCTTGTGATGTGATATGGCCAACGATGTGATGTGATATATTGGATGTATGATATGATCATGTTGTAATAGATAATATCGACTTGCACGTCGATGGTACGGCAACCGGTAGGAGCCATAGGGTTGTCTTTATACTAACGTTTGTGCTTGCAGATGCGTTTACTATTTTGCTAGGATGTAGCTTTAGTAGTAATAGCATGAGTAGCACGACAACCCTGATGGCGACACGTTGATGGAGATCATGGTGCGGCGCCGGTGACAAGAAGATTGTGCCGGTGCTTTGGTGATGGAGATCAAGGAGCACGTGATGATGGCCATATCATGTCACTTATGAATTGCATGTGATGTTAATCCTTTTATGCACCTTATTTTTCTTAGAACAACGGTAGCATTATGAGGTGATCTCTCACTAAAATTTCAAGACGAAATTGTGTTCTCCCCGACTGTGCACCGTTGCTACAGTTCGTCGTTTCGAGACACCACGTGATGATCGGGTGTGATAGACTCAACGTTCACATACAACGGGTGCAAAACAGTTGCGCACGCGGAACACTCGGGTTAAGCTTGACGAGCCTAGCATGTGCAGACATGGCCTCGGAACACATGAGACCGAAAGGTCGATCATGAATCATATAGATGATATGATTAGCATAGGGATGCTTACCACTGAAACTATGCTCAACTCACGTGATGATCGGACTTGAGCTAGTGTAAGTGGATCATGAACCACTCAAATGACTAGAGAGATGTACTTTTTGAGTGGGAGTTTAGCGAATAATTTGATTAAGTTAAACTCTAATTATCTTGAACATAGTCTAAGTCCACTTTGAATATATTTGTGTTGTAGATCATGGCTCACGCGACAGTCACCCTGAATTTTAATACGTTCCTAGAGAAAGCTAAGTTGAAAGATGATGGAAGCAACTTTGTAGACTGGGCTCGTAATCTTAAGCTAATCTTACAAGCTGGGAAGAAGGATTATGTCCTTAATGCTGCGCTAGGAGATGAACCACCCGCTACGGCTGATCAGGATGTTAAGAACGCTTGGTTAGCACGTAAGGAGGACTACTCAGTAGTTCAATGTGCAGTCTTGTATGGCTTAGAACCGGGACTTCAACGTCGCTTTGAGCATCATGGAGCATTTGAGATGTTCCAGGAGTTCAAGTTTATCTTTCAGAAGAACGCCCGGATCGAGAGGTATGAGACCTCCGATAAATTCTATGCTTGCAAGATGGAGGAGAACTCGTCAGTCAGTGAACATGTGCTCAAAATGTCTGGGTACTCAAACCATCTAGCTGAGCTGGGGATTGAACTCCCGCAAGAGGCTATCACTGACAGAATCCTTCAATCACTGCCGCCAAGCTATAAAGGCTATGTGTTGAACTACAACATGCAAGGGATGAACAAGTCTCCCGGCGAGTTGTTTGCGATGCTGAAAGTCGCAGAGTCTGAACTCCGTAAAGAGCATCAAGTGTTGATGGTGAATAAGACCACTAGTTTCAAGAGAAACGTCAAAGGCAAGAAGGGAAATTCAAAGAAGAGCGGCAATCATGTTGCCAATCCGACGAAGAAACCCAAAGTTGGACCTAAGCCTGAAACAGAGTGTTACTATTGCAAGGGTATGGGTCACTGGAAGCGCAATTGCCCCAAGTATCTGGCAGATAAGAAGGCGGCCAAAGAAAAATCAGGTATATTTGATATACATGTTATTGATGTGTACTTAACCGGCTCTCGTAGTAGTGCCTGGGTATTCGATACCGGTTCTGTTGCTCATATTTGCAACTCGAAACAGGAACTGCGGAATAGACGAAGGCTGGCGAAAGATGAAGTGACGATGCGCGTAGGAAATGGTTCCAAGGTTGATGCAATCACCGTCGGCACAGTTTCACTTCAGTTACCATCAGGATTAGTTATGAACTTGAATCATTGTTATTTAGTGCCTGCGTTGAGCATGAACATTATATTTGGATCTTGTTTATTGCGAGACGGTTACTCTTTTAAGTCAGAGAATAATGGTTGTTCTATTTCTATGAGTAACATCTTTTATGGTCTTGCACCCAATGTGAGAGGATTGTTCATATTGAATCTTGATAGTGATACACACATACATAACCATGAGACCAAAAGAGTTAGAGTTAACAATGATAGCGCCATATTTTTGTGGCACTGCCGCTTAGGTCATATTGGTGTAAAGCGCATGAAGAAACTCCATGCCGATGGACTTTTGGAGTCACTTGACTTTGATTCACTTGACACATGCGAACCATGCCTCATGGGAAAGATGACTAAAACTCCGTTCTCCGGAACAATGGAGCGTGCAAGTGACTTGTTGGAAATCATACATACCGATGTGTGTGGTCCGATGAGCGTAGAGGCACGCGGCGGATATCGTTATTTTCTCACCTTCACTGACGATTTAAGTAGATATGGTTATGTCTACTTAATGAAGCACAGGTCTGAAACATTTGAAAAGTTCAAGCAATTTCAGAGTGAAGTTGAAAATCATCGTAACAAGAAGATCAAGTTCCTACGTTCTGATCGTGGGGGTGAATATCTGAGTTTCGAGTTTGGTGCTCACTTAAGACAATGTGGAATTGTTTCACAGTTGACACCGCCTGGAACACCACAGCGTAATGGTGTATCCAAACGTCGTAATCGTACTTTATTAGAGAAGGTGCAATTTATGATGTCTCTTACCGATTTGTCGTTATCGTTTTGGGGTTATGCATTAGAAACAGTTGCATTCACTTTAAATAGGGCACCATCAAAATCCGTTGAGACGACACCATACGAACTGTGGTATGGCAAAAGGCCAAAGTTGTCGTTTCTTAAAGTTTGGGGATGTGATGCTTATTTCAAAAAGCTTCAGCCTGAAAAGCTGGAACCCAAAGCGTAAAAGTGCGTCTTCATAGGTTACCCAAAAGAGACAATTGGGTACAACTTCTATCTCAAATCCGAGGGCAAAGTGTTTGTTGCTAAAAACGGAGCTTTTCTCGAGAAGGAGTTTCTCTCGGGAGAATTGAGTGGGAGGAAGATAGAACTTGACGAGGTTGTCGAACCTCTCATCCCTCTGGATGGTGGCGCAGGGCAAGGGGAAACCTCTGTCATTGCGACGCCGGTTGAGGAGGAAGTTAATGATAATGATCATGAAATTCCGGTTCAAGTTTCTGTCGAACCACGCAGGTCGACGAGACCACGTGCTGCTCCAGAGTGGTACGGTAATCCCGTCTTATCAATCATGTTGTTGGACAACAATGAACCTGCAAATTATGAAGAAGCAATGGTGGACCCAGATTCCAACAAATGGCTAGAAGCCATGAAGTCCGAGATAGGATCCATGTATGAGAACAAAGTGTGGACTTTGGAAGAACTGCCTGAGGGCCGCAAGGCTATTCAGAACAAATGGATCTTTAAAAGGAATCCGGACGCTGACGGCAATGTGACCGTTTATAAAGCTCGACTTGTGGCAAAGGGTTTTTCACAAGTTCAAGGAGTTGACTACGATGAGACATTCTCACCCGTAGCGATGCTTAAGTCCGTCAGAATCATGTTAGCAATAGCTGCATTTTTCGATTATGAAATCTGGCAGATGGATGTCAAAACGGCGTTCCTTAACGGTTTCCTTAAGGAAGAATTGTATATGATGCCACCCGAAGGTTTTGTCGATCCTAAGAATGCTGACAAGGTGTGCAAGCTCCAGCGATCCATTTATGGACTGGTGCAAGCATCTCGGAGTTGGAACAAACGCTTTGATGAGGTGATCAAAGCATTTGGGTTTATACAAGTGGTTGGAGAATCTTGTATTTACAAGAAAGTGAGTGGGAGCTCTGTGGCGTTTCTAATATTATATGTGGATGACATATTGCTAATTGGAAACAACGTAGAGTTTTTGGAGAGCATAAAGGATTACTTGAATAAAAGTTTCTCTATGAAGGACCTAGGAGAAGCTGCTTACAATCTAGGCATTAAGATCTATAGGGATAGATCAAAATGCTTGATAGGACTTTCACAAAGCACATACCTTGATAAAATTTTGAAGAGGTTCAAAATGGAACAGTCCAAGAAAGGGTTCTTGCCAGTTTTACAAGGTACGAGATTGAGTAAGACTCAGTGCCCAACAACTGATAAGATAGAGAGCATATGCGCTCCGTCCCCTATGCTTCAGCCATAGGTTCTATCATGTATGCAATGTTGTGCACTAGACCGGATGTTAGCCTGGCCATAAGTATGGCAGGTAGATTCCAGAGTAATCCAGGAGTGGATCACTGGACGGTGGTCAATAATATCCTGAAGTACCTGAAAAGGACTAAGGAGATGTTTCTCGTATATGGAGGTGACGAAGAGCTCGCCGTAAAAGGTTACGTCGATGCAAGCTTTGACACAGATCCGGACGACTCTAAGTCGCAAACCGGATATGTATTTATTCTTAATGCGGGTGCGGTAAGCTGGTGCAGTTCCAAGCAAAGCGTCGTAGCAGATTCTACATGTGAAGCGGAGTACATGGCTGCCTCGGAGGCGGCTAAGAAGGGTGTCTGGATGAAGCAATTCATGACGGATCTTGGAGTGGTGCCAAGAGCACTGAATCCAATAACCTTGTTCTGTGACAACACGGGTGCCATTGCCTTAGCAAAGGAACCACGGTTTCACAAGAAGTCTAGACACATCAAACGACGCTTCAACCTCATCCGCGACTACGTCGAAGGGGAGGACGTGGATATATGCAAGGTGCACACGGATCTGAATGTAGCAGACCCGCTGACCAAACCTCTTCCATGGCCAAAGCATGATCAACACCAGAACTGTATGGGTGTTAGATTTATTACAATGTAATTCGCATGATGATGTGAGGGCTAGATTATTGACTCTAGTGCAAGTGGGAGACTGTTGGAATTATGCCCTTGAGGCAATAATAAATATAGTTATTATTATAATTCCTGTATCAAGATAATCGTTTATTAGCCATGCTATAATAGTATTGAATGAAGACTCATTTACATGTGTGGATACATAGACAAAACACTGTCCCTAGCAAGCCTCTAGTTGGCTAGCCAGTTGATCAAAGATAGTCAGTGTCTTCTGATTATGAACAAGGTGTTGTTGCTTGATAACTGGATCACGTCATTAGGAGAATCACGTGATGGACTAGACCCAAACTAACAGACGTAGCATGTTGATCGTGTCATTTTGTTGCTACTGTTTTCTACGTGTCAAGTATTTGTTCCTATGACCATAAGATCATATAACTCACTAACACCGGAGGAATGCTTTGTGTGTATCAAACGACGCAACGTAACTGGGTGACTATAAAGATGCTCTACAGGTATCTCCGAAGGTGTTCGTTGAGTTAGTATGGATCAAGACTGGGATTTGTCACTCCGTGTGATGGAGAGGTATCTCGGGGCCCACTCGGTAATACAACATCACACACAAGCCTTGCAAGCAATGTGACTTAGTGTAAGTTGCAGGATCTTGTATTACGGAACGAGTAAAGAGACTTGCCGGTAAACGAGATTGAAATAGGTGTGCGGATACTGACGATCGAATCTCGGGCAAGTAACATACCGAAGGACAAAGGGAATGACATACGGGATTATATGAATCCTTGACACTGAGGTTCAAACGATAAGTTCTTCGTAGAATATGCAGGATCCAATATGGGCATCCAGGTCCCGCTATTGGATATTCACCGAGGAGTCTCTCGGGTCATGTCTACATAGTTCTCGAACTCGCAGGGTCTGCAAACTTAAGGTTCAACGTTGTTTTATGCGTATTTGAGTTATATGGTTGGTTACCGAATGTTGTTCGGAGTCCTGGATGAGATCACGGACGTCACGAGGATTTCCGGAATGGTCCGGAAATGAAGATTGATATATAGGATGACCTCATTTGATTACCGGAAGGTTTTCGGAGTTACCGGGAATGTACCGGGAATGACGAATGGGTTCCGGGAGTTCACCGGGGGGCCCACCCACCCCGGGGAAGCCCATAGGTGTTTGGGGTGCCGCACCAGCCCTTAGTGGGCTGGTGGGACAGCCCAAGAGAGGCCTATGCGCATTGGGATGAAAATCAAAGAGGAAAGGAAAAAAAAGGAGGAGGTGGGAAAGGGAAGAAGGACTCCACCTTCCAAACCAAGTAGGACTCGGTTTGGGAGGGGAATCCTTCCCCCCTTGGCTCGGCCGACCCCTTGGGGGTTCTTGGACCCCAAGTAAAGGCTCCCCCTCCCTCTCCTACATATAGTGGGGTTTTAGGGCTGATTTGAGACAACTTTGCCACGGCAGCCCGACCACATATCTCCACGGTTTTACCTCTAGATCGCGTTTCTGCGGAGCTCGGGCGGAGGCCTGCTGAGACCAGATCATCACCAACCTCTGGAGCACGGTCACGCTGCCGGAGAACTCTTCTACCTCTCCGTCTCTCTTGCTGGATCAAGAAGGCCGAGATCATCGTCGAGTTGTACGTGTGCTGAACGCGGAGGTGCCGTCCGTTCGGCACTAGATCGTGGGACTGATCGCGGGACGGTTCGCGGGGCGGATCGAGGGACGTGAGGACGTTCCACTACATCAATCGCATTCACTAACGCTTCTGCTGTATGGTCTACAAGGGTTCATAGATCACACATCCCCTCTCGTAGATGGACATCACCATGATAGGTCTTCGTGCGCGTAGGAAAATTTTCGTTTCCCATGCGAAGTTCCCCAACACTAACCTGGTGGGTTCGGCCGGATATGGTCGACGGCGATGAAGGCTTCTGGACGGGCGCGGAAACCTCGGGCGGCATCGGAGTATTCGGCGGCAACAAAGTGTACGGCGGTGATGAGGAGCTCGACGGCGGCGAGGCGTTCGACAGCGACGAGAACTGCTCGGCCCCAACGGGGTGTTCGGCGGCGACGAAGCCTTCGGGCAGCGCCAAAGCTTTCGGGTGGCGACGAGGACTTCGGACGGCGGCGGAGCTCTCGGGTGGCGGTGAGTTTTTCTCTGCGGTAATGGGGAGGAAAGGTGACGAGACTGGTGGGTGGAATGCGCCCAGTCTTGTCCCCCCCCACCTATTTAACACGGCACACGCTGGAATCGAGGCGCCGTGAGCGGGAACTGCCAAACGGAAAAGATTCGCCATGATGGCGCCCCCAAAATTTTTGGGATAATGATGTCGAAGGAACCGTTGAGAGATTACACCGTTATCCTTTCCGGGATTCGAGGAAGGAGCTAACAAGAAGTGGTTTGGCGACACAGGTTTTTCCGCAACAGATGGAGGTTCGAGTGCATGGTGCATAAGAAGAGTGAAGATGAATCGCCTTTAAGTTGAGCAAAGATATTGGCGTGAAAGAAATTCAAGTCAATCTGGGGCCTAATGTTGGGGATATTATCTGTTGATAACCCGCCCTAATTGGGTCGGGTCACCAAAGCTGGCGACTCATCTAAGATGTAGTTTGGGCCTTGGTCTGGTAGAGCCAAGAGTAGTATGGCGGTTTATGACTTTCGGAAGGAGTCCATAATAAAGAAGGTCTCCAAGCTTCGGAAGGAGGCAACTTAAAGATCGCAAGGGTCACGATTTGTGTAAAGAAAAGGATCCTTGTAAACCCTAAGGACTCAACCTGTATATAAAGGCGAGTCCCAGGGGAGAAGAGGACAGGTTAGAAATCATTGATTACTAGGTCTGGCGAGTTACGCCCCCCTTGTAATCTAAACTCCATCAATACAACTCAAAGCATGACGTAGGCCTTTACCTCCTCACGAGGGGCCGAACCTGGGTAAATCACCGTCTCCCTCCCGTTCAACCCCTTTGAGTCGCCACCAAAGTGCCATGGCTCGAGTACTAAGTCCTTTCACGAGGACATCTGCCGTGACAAAACCACGACAGATAGGCTGTTGATTCGAGGCACTTGAGCTGATACCGGCTCAGAGACATACTTGACCTTGACCCCTTGGTCGCTTGTCATGGTAATGGCCCTGTTGGCACAGTCCAAGAGACTCTGGTGCTTGGCCAGGCAATCCATGCCGAGAATTACTTCTAAACCTTGCGACGTAACCACAATGAGGTCTGCCAAGAAGCTCGTCCCATTGATAACTATCTCGACCCTTCTACACCCTCGATTGGACCTCAACACTGTTCCCGGGGTTTGAATTGCCATTTGCCCGCAAAGCAGAGTGGGTTTTAAACCACACTTCTCCGAAAACCTTTGAGTAACAAAAGAATGTGAAGCACCACGATCAAACAACATTGTAGCTGGGGTGGAGTTGACGAGGAACGTACCCAGAATGCAGTCCGGGTCTTCCTGTGCCTCTTCGACGGAGATGTGGTTTATCCGCCACCTGCTATTGAACTGCTGATTGTGGGGAATCTGGTTTCTCCCTGGTGCTCCTTGACCTGGGTTGGGTGCATTGGGGCGCGGTGCATCGGGCTTCTTGTTGGGACAGTGCCTGGAATAGTGCCCGGTTTGACCACACCCAAAACAGGTGACCTGACCCGGAGGGTTGGTCTTGACTCCACTGTTGTTCGGCAGGTTGGAAACTGGCTTGGTGTTGACTTGAGGCTGGTAATTCTGACGGAATACCGGGGTCTTGTACTGCTGCTGCTGATAGTTGGGCCTTGCATGTGCTGACACCCATGGTCTTGATCTTGCACTAGTGGGCCCTCCACTGCCTATCATCTTGCGCTTGCGGGTGTCGTCCATTGCACGACGCTTGTCTTCCAGCATCAATGCCTTGTTAACCAGGTCGCTGAAGGTCTTGCAGTCGCAAACTACCAACTGGTATCGCAGGGAATGCTGCAATCCTTCCATGAAGAGTTCCACCTTAGCGACCTCAGTGTTAACATCCTCACGAGCATACCTCGACAAGAGGTTAAACTTCTGCAGATATTCCTTAATAGTTCCACTACCCTACCTCAAGGCTCGGAATCCCCGCTTCTTGATGGTCATCATTCCTGGGCGCGGAATCCTTCCTTGAACACTGCCCAAGTGATGGCTTGTCCATCTCGCATGATCTGGAAACCATCCCACCAAACCCTGGCGGTGCCTCCAAGACAGTGAGAGGCATAAAGGACCTTCTCACGTTCATCGGTGCACTTGACCAGCGCAAGGAGGTCTTCAATAGTGTGTATCCAGTCATCGGCATCGAATGGTTCAGTCGTCTCCGTGAATATGGGAGGCGTAGTCCGCATAAACTCTGAGAGAGTAGAGCAGCCATTGCCATTCCCGTTCTACGGCGGGTTGTTCACTAGGACTTGAGCCAGCTGCTGAATAGCGGCATTGTTGGCTTGACGCTCCTCGCGAAGAGCATGAATGAACTGAGCCATAGTCAAGTTCTCGGGAGGAGGTGGCGGAGGAACATTGCCATGCTGCTCATGGTGATCTCCAGCATGAGCTTCTCCTTCGGTTCCCTGCGGCTGACCTAAGGAGGCGGTGCCGGGGTTGCCGAAGGTGCTGTTGCGGGTTGCGTTCACCATCCTGTCATGGAAACAGACAGGTCAAAAATCCGCCTTGCTTGAAACCACAAGGGTTTGCTCTAGTAAGAGGGGGGGTCCAAATGTGCTAGAGTGAGTTTTTAAAATCAAAGTCTTGGAAACGGAATTTGCATTCATTGAAAACAAGTGAGGTAGTCATATACAGGCTGCCTAAGGCAGAATGCGGCTTACATCATACACACTCGTAGCTTAAAAGATCGGATACATGGATACCCTACGCTCAGGGGTACTCCTAGTTGCCTACGCTGAAATCCTATGTGGCGGACTGCTCGGTCTCAAAAGTAGGTTCGGCAGGATCTTCGTCTTCGTCAGTGTCTTCTTCCTTCAACGGAGTGGAAGAAAGGATCTGCACATCACGGCGTCTCTTAGGTGAGGCAGCGAAGAGCTCAATATATTCTTCTGCTGTCAGGCGGCGACTCTGAAGAGGGACAGCCCGGATTGGTAGCACACCACCTCTGGTGGCAACACCGGACCTTCCTTCAGGTGCGCCTGCTTTCTTCACCTTGCGATTCTTCATCTTCTCGATGTGAAGTAGGCCCTTGACTTGGTGCAGTTCTCGGCGAAGCTTCGTTGATTCCTTAACCAGAAGGTGCGTCACGGTGTCGGATGAGAGACTGAAGTAGGTCTGAAACCTCAATGGCATCCCGTCCTCAGACGATCGGGTGAGCGTCCAGCTCCCGTCCACTCCTTCCTTCAGAAAAGGTAGGTGACGAGTAGCGGGCTCATCAGCCATCTCAGGGAGGATATCGCGGAGACGCACGAGCGCCTCTCGTGCGGCTGTCTCTACTGCCAGCATCAGTTCCCCCATTTGTGGTCCTTCAAAGAACCAACTAGTCGGGGAATCATTAGCCTTCACTATCACGTCCACGTGATATTCCTTGGTGTCGGCGTTGACCCAGTGCTCGTGGTAGAGGAAGATGGGCGTGCGGCGTACGTGGCACTTCTCGAGACTATCCACCAGGAGTAGGGGAAAGCCGGTCTCCAGAAGCATCTCAGGTACGGCAGCCATCTACAAGATATAGGAGAGAGAGAATTAGAAGGTTTTAGGTGCAAAATCGTGTAAGAGTGGTGTACTAATCGTTTTCGGCTAACGTCCATGCTACCTAAGGCTTCCTATAGTCAGGATGGCTCTGATACCAGTTCTGCGGGGACCCCGACTGATAAGTCGAGATCGCCGTGCCTAGTGATCCCAAGGATCAATGCTCACTAAACACAGATACTGCATAATAGAGTCTTACATCCAAATACCTAATATTACATCAAATGACCGAAGGGTCAGGTTCACAAACAGGGCCTAAGGCCAAGTAAAACGGGTACAACGGGTAGCGGAAACTCATAAGGGCTAAGCGGGTGCCCATGCCATCAAGCCTACACCGACAGGCATTCTGACTTGCAAGCGTCCTAGATCGCAGGTCCATCTCCGAAGACGTACTCGTCGCCAAACTCCGGTCCTTCCTTGTCTGGTCAATAATATAACCAGTGGCAAGCCAATGAGTACTTTGAATGTACTCGCAAACAGCACATGATATGAACAATGAAAACAAGGATAACAATATCATGCATTTCTAGTATAACTCATCTGGGTGGAATGATCATGGAAATGCATCAAGTTAAAGAATTACTCTTGAAGAACAGGTTACAGATATCAACATATATGCTAAGGGTTGTACCAACCGGGTTCACCGTATATGCCAAGTCATTGGACTTGTCATAACCTCAATGTATCAGCTGAGGGTTAACCATCCGGGTTTACCCTATATGCCAAGTCACCGAACTTGGTCATATTATCATTATGTTAACACCTCTTTAACACCACACACACACTCACTCACACTTGGTTTATGCGGAAACGCTGGACGTAGTTTAAGCAGGATTACCCAACTGTCCTTGATCGTGGACACGGCTATTCGAATAGTTTACACTATGTAGAGGTAGTACGCTGGACCCACGAGATCCGGGAAACTTTCGTGTCATCAATGACTCGCGGTATATCACATATACCCGAGGTAAGTACCCGATCATTATGTTTCCCCTGACGATACTAGACAAAGAGGTCCACTCGATTGGTACCCAGCCCACATGTTGTATGTCTTACGAGCACCGACTATGGACAGTATCAACCATGCGGGGACCAACGGTGTGCCTGGAACTCAGAATAATGGCATAGTCGTCCTACCTGGCACGACCCCATCACGAGATTGACGAACAATCACTCCTGCCACTAGTAATGTGGCTCTTTGCTAGTACCGACCAGAGTAATCAACAAAGCCCCGTCCCATAAAGGGGTATCGTGGTCGTACTGGTAAGGTTGGACGGTCGACACATCATAAATCTAATCCCATTTCCGAAACCATACTCACACAAAGCACCGGCGCATCACTTCACCAAAAGTGACCACCAACTCATCATCACCCTGGGGCATTGGTGGCACCCAACGGGGTTTTCATAAACCTTTATTTTATGAAAATGACATGCTCATGATAATTGATACGTCTCCAATGTATCTACTTTTCCAAACTATTTTGCCCTTGTTTTGGACTATAATTTGCATTATTTCAATGGAACTAACCTGGACTGACGCTGTTTTCAGCAGAATTGCCTTGGTGTTATTTTTGTGCAAAAATCAAAGTTCTCCAAACGTCCTAAAAATTTACGGGGAGCACTTTTGGAAAATATCAAAAATACTTGCGCCAGGATCCACCTGAGGGGGTGGGCCAGTGGGCCACAAGTCCCTGCTCCGCCACCCACCCCCCTGGTGGCGGTGGGCAGGCTTGTGGGGCCCACAGGTACCTCCCACCCCCAACTCTAGCTCTATAAGTTGTCTTTCGTCCCAGAAAAAATAAAGAGGGAAGTTTTCGTCGCATTCTCGATACGGAGGCGCCACCACCACCTGTTCTTCATCTGGAGGGCAGATCCGGAGTCCGTCTTGGGCTCCGGAGAGGGGAAATCGTCGCCATCGTCATCATCAACCTTCTTCCCTCTCCAATTCCATGAACCTCTTCGTTGTTCGTGAGTAATCTATTCGTAGGCTCGCTGGACGGTGATGAGTAGGATGATATCTATCATGTAATCGAGTTAGTTCTAATGGGGATTGATCCCTAGTATCCACTATGTTCTGAGATTTGATATTGCTACTACTTTGCCATGCTTAATGCTTGTCATTAGGGCCCGAGTGCCATGATTTCAGATCTGAAATTATTATGTTGTCACCAATATATGTGTGTTTTAGATCCGATCTTGCAAGTTGTAGTTACCTACTATGTGTTATGATCCGGCAACCCCGGAGTGACAATAACCGGAACCACTCCCGGTGATGACCATAGTTTGAGGAGTTCATGTGTTCACCAAGTGCTAATGCATTGGTCCGGTTCTTTATTAAAAGGAGAACCTTAATATCCCGTAGTTTCCTTTTGGACCCCGCTGCCATGGGAGGGATGGACAATAGATGGCATGCAAGTTATTTTCCCTAAACACGTATGATGACACACGGAATGCATGCCACATCACATTCACGAACGAGAGCTAACCAAATATCTCTCCGTGTTATAGTTGTTGCATGATGAATATCATCCAAAAAAATCACCGACCCAATGCCTACGAGTTTGTCCTACTATTGCTACTGCCGTTACTTGTCTTGCTCTGCTGCTACTACTGTTGCTACTGCTGTTACTTGTCTTGCTCTGCTGCTACTACTGTTGCTACTGCCGTTACTTGTCTTGCTCTGCTGCTGCTACTACTGTTGCTACTGTCGTTACTTGTCTTGCTCTGCTGCTACTACTGTTGCTACTGCTGTTACTTGTCTTGCTCTGCTGCTACTACTGTTGCTACTGCCGTTACTTGTCTTGCTCTGCTGCTGCTACTACTGTTGCTACTGTCGTTACTTGTCTTGCTCTGCTGCTACTACTGTTGCTACTGTCGTTACTTGTCTTGCTCTGCTGCTGCTACTGTTGCTACTGCCGTTACTTGTCTTCCTCTGCTGCTACTACTGTTGCTACTGCTGTTACTTGTCTTGCTCTGCTGCTACTACTACTGTTGCTACTGCTGTTACTTGCTTTGCTCTGCTGCTACTGTTGGTACTACTGTCGCTTGCTACTGTTGCTACTTGCTACTGCTGTCACTAATGTTGTTCCTTGCCACTGCTATTGCTCGTTACACTGTCGATACCCGCTACTTCGTTGTTACTACTTCGTTGTTACTATTGTGTTCAGATACTAATCTTTCAGGTGCGGTTGAATCTGACAAATTCAGCTGCTAATACTTGAGAGTATACTCTCACCTCCTGACTGGCGTACCTACAAATTGGGTCGAATACTCTACCCTCGAAAACTGCTGCGAACCCACGCGCTGCTGGGCCATCAACAACATTCTTCCAATTTCATTGTCGGGGAGTGCTATCAGCATTCTTCTGGTGTCGTTGCAGGAGAAGGTTAGTTGTTATAAGCATTCGTCTAGCTAACACTAGAGATTGCAGGATCAACACTTTTCTGGAGCCATTGCGAGAGAAGCACAGCTGACGTCAGCATTTTTCTCGCGTCGTTGCCGGGGAGGTATTGCTATATTCTCTGAGTTACTTGGGATTTATATCTGCTGATCACTATGAAGAATCTGAAGGATCAGAAGACCAAAGTCTTGCCCTCCACTACGAGGGGAGGTAAGGAATTGCCATCTAGCTCTGCACTTGATTCACCTTCAGTTATGAGTAAGTTTGCGACTTCACCTCCTGCTAGAAATCTTGATATGTCGCCTATGCTTGATGATGCTTGTGATACTGCTAGAGATGCTATGCTTGATACTATGCCTGATGATGCTATGATTGATACTATGCCTGATGCTGCTAGAGATGCTATGCCTGATACTACTGCTAGAAATGCTATGCTTGATACTACTGCTAGAGATGTTATGCCTGATAATGCTAGAGATGCTATGCTTGATACTGCTTTGCCTGATGATGCTAGAGATGCTGTTTTGCCTGATGATGTTATGCTTGATAGTGCTAGAGATGCTCCTTTGCCTGATGTTCCACTAGGAGTGTTCCTTGATGCTCATATTGCTAGAGTTACTGCCAATGCTCGTGATGCTTCTGAAACTACCGATGCTATTGAGATAGAACCTGCTTTTGCTCCTGTTAGATCTAGCTCTCCTAGATATGAATTGCCTGATATACCTGAGGGTTATGTTATGGAGGGAGAGATAGCTGAGGATTTTCTTGCGTGTAATGATGCCTATGACGCTGAGAAATTAATTCTCAAGTGGAAGGAAAAATCTCGGGAAGTTAGGATGAAAAATGATCCGAAGTTTGCCACTTCGCCTATCTTTGTTACCGATAAGGATTATGAATTCTCTGTCGACCCTGAGATAATCTCTCTAGTCGAATCTGATCCTTTTCACGGTTATGAGTCTGAGACGGTCATAGCCCATCTTGCCAAACTATCCGAAATAGCCAACCTTTTCACTAATGAGGAGAAGATCTGCCACTACTATATCCTTAAGCTGTTTCCTTTCTCTCTAAAGGATGATGCTAAAGCCTGGTTCACCTCTCTTGCTCCTGGATGTGTGTGTAGTCCCCAGGAGATGGTCTATTACTTCTGTGAGAAATATTTCCCTGGCCATAAGAAGCAAGCTGCCTTGCAGGAAATATACAACTTTGCCCAACTCCAAGAAGAGAGTCTTCCACAAGCTTGGGGGAGGCTCGTCCAACTATAGAATGCTTTGCCTGATCACCCTCTCAAGAAGAACGAGATACTTGATATCCTCTATAACGGACTTACTGATGCCTCTAGAGACCACCTAGATAGTTGTGTCGGTTGTGTTTTTAGGGAACGAACTGTAGAACAAGCTGAGACCCTACTGAATAACCTCTTGATCAATGATAATGCTTGGACTATTCCTGAACCACCTCCTAAGCCAACTCCTAATAAAAAGGTATTCTATTCCTCAGTCCCGAAGATATGCAAGAAGCCAAGAAATCTATGCAAGAAAAAGTCATTAGATCTGAAGATGTAAAAAATCTACCACCTATCAAAGAGATCCATGGTCTCGACAACCCGATACAGGTAGTAGAAGTGAATTCTGTGCGTAGGTTTGATGAGAGTGATATTCCTTTTGATAAACCTGCTAGCCTATGCTTTGATGAATTTGACAACTTTGTTGCCAAACAACATAGTTTCAATGATTATGTTAGCAGACATTTGGAACAAGGTGCTCGTATGCTTAGCCATTTAAGTGCTTGTGTAGACAGAGATGTCAATGCTCTGAAGCTTCTGAGTAAACATGCCTCTATGATTACTACTCAGGTAGAACAAGTACTTAAAGCTCAGAATGACCTGCTCAATGAATTAAATGACAACTCTGTCAGAGTCATTACTAGAGGAGGCAAAATGACTCAGGAATCTTTGTATCCTGAAGGTCATCCTAAGAGAATTGATCAAGATTCTCAAGGAATCAATGCTGATACACTAGTCATCCTAAGGAGAAGAAGAAGGATGATAGAAACCTGCATGCCAGTTCACCAAATACTATCACACCTGAAGAACCTAATGATATTTCTGCGTCTGATGCAGAAACACAATCAGGTGATGAACATGAACCTGGTGACAATGTGGACAGTGATGTTCATAATAATGCTCAACCTAGCCATGATGAGGATGTGGAGACTGAACCTACGGTTAATCCTGATAACCCACAACCTAAGAAGTACGACAAGAATGGCTTCACTGCTAGGAAGCATGGTAAAGAAAGAGAACCATGGGTTCAGAGACCTATGCCCTTTCCTCCTAAGCCATCCAAGAAAAAGGATGATGAGGATTTTGAGCGCTTCGTTGAGATGATAAGACCCGTCTTTCTGCAGATGTGGTTAACTGATATGCTCAAGATGTCTCCGTATGCCAAGTACATGAAAGATATCTTGACTAATAAACGGAAGATAACAGATATTGAGATCTCCACCATGCTTGCCAATTACACTTTCAAAGGTGGAACTCCTAAGAAACTTGGTGATCCCGGAGTGCCCACTATACCTTGCTCCATTAAAGGAAACTACGTAAGAACTGCCTTATCTGACCTTGGAGTCGGTGTTAGTGTTATGCCGATCTCTCTTTATCGTAGACTTGAGTTGGATAAGTTGACACGCACTAAAATTTCTCTGCAAATGGCCGACAAATCAACTGCTTTCCCTATCGGCGTTTGCGAGGATGTGCCTGTTGTGGTTGCTAATACCACTATCTTAACAGACTTTTTTATCTTGGATATCCCCAAGGACGATGCCATGGCTATCATCCTCGGAAGACCCTTTTTAAACATCGCAGGGGCTGTTATAGATTGCAACAAAGGCAATGTCACTTTCCATGTCAACGGTAATGAGCACAGAGTGCACTTTCCGAATAAACGATATCCACTACATTGCATCAATGCTATCTAAAAGACTTCATTGATTCTTATTGGAAGCTTTGGATTCCCTATTCCTCGTGTCAAGATGAAGTATGATTTGCTTCTTGGGGAGATACATATCCCCATTGAGGTGACTTAGTGGCTATTTGAAAATTCTCCGTTCTCTCTTGCGATTCGAGAAAGTTTTGTCATAAGGACTTGATCAACCCCATTGACGGTTTCTTTCGATGACCATGAAACGGATGAATCATAGTCACATACCTCTGTTTTGAGTCTTCATTTCTGTTGCTTAGAAGAAAAATGATGGAATTAGTTTAGCTTTTCCTGTTTTCTGTTTTATCGTCCTGGAGAAAAATACCTCGAAAATAAAAGTTCTCCAATGGTCCTGAAAATTTAGTATGATTTTTTCTGGAATTTTTGAAAATTTCTAAGCCTGAGAGCTGGTCAGGGTGCCTGACCAGTGGGCCACAAGCCCCCCACCGCCACCTACCCCCCTGGTGGCGGGGTGCAAGCTTGTGGGGCCCACAGGCATCCCCTCAACTCATTCCAGCTCTCAGCCTCTTCTTCCACCTCCAGAAAAAATTGTTTCGCGGCTCAAACCCGTGTTCTTGCTCATTTGGCTGTGATTTTCGATCTCCTTACTCAAAGCACCATTCTCTGAACTGTTTTGGGGAAATTACTCCTTGGTAAGTGACTCCTCCATTGGTCCAATTAGTTTTTGCTCTAGTGCTTTATCCTTCGTGAATTCTTGCTACCTTGGTGACCCTGTTCTTGAGCTAAAAATGTTGATTTTAGCTGGTTCCAAGTAGTTTTAGCGCGTGATACGGTCTCTAGGCACTAGTAAGAGTAGTTGCCACAAGGTATGGTTGGTCCTCATTCACTTTTCTCTTGAACTTCAAAAAATTCAGCAAAAGGAAATTATGTTCAGGAAGAAGTTTCATGGTGGTTCCTCAAGTAAGAAGGGTCCTCGTCTCTCCTTTCGGGAGCCCGAACCTTTTCAACTAAGGGACGCGCCGGTGCAACCATGTGAATGGCCTTCCGATGAGTTCATTGATCGAAGCAGGCTTCAAGGATGAGTTTGATGCACTTGTCCGCAATGCCGGGTTATAAGAATTCCTCTCAGATAAGTGTGAACAGTATGCTATGCTCACTGCCTCTTTCGTGCGTAGATTTAAATATTTAGCTGGCCATGAGTCATCCATATTGTTTGATCTGTACGATAAATCATATACCGTGGGTCTGGAGGATTTCAATAGGATTTGCAAGATACCCGATGGAGGTAGTGTTATTGATCCTCCTAAGTCTTCGATCAGAGACTTTGTCTCCAGTATAACTGTTGGAGAAACCAGAGATATCATGCAAGCCACCATAGGAAGCATCCATTTACCTTCCTTGCACTACCTTGCCCTCTTCATAGGTAGGTGCATTAACGGCAAGGGTGCACATTGTCACCTATGCGCTTCCGACCTTAGTATCCTTAAGAGCGCAGTGACAGGTGACAGGAGCTTTAATATGGGAGCCATTATAGCAAGGAGGCTGAATAAAAATGCCAGTGAGGGGGATTTCTTTGGCGGAGTTTATGCTACACGCTTAGCAAATTTTCTGGGAGTATCCATCCATCCATAAGACCCTCCTCTCCGTACAGCCTACCTTGATCGTGTCGCTCTAACACGCTACCAGATCCTTGAGAGAGATCATGGATCTCTTCTATACCGCTTGATATTTAACCGACAGCGTCTTTTCCATATTACCCTTCCTGCTCCTGCTTTCTTTGACTTTTAGGTTAAACGAAGATACTACATAACCATAGGAGAAGCAGAGGAGTATGAGAGGGAGGCGACGGCTGCTTGACTTCGCGAGACAGCTATTCAGGTAGTGGCTGCAGCACTCCCGTATAACACTCATTATGACTTTGGGTTTCGTCAGGATCATCCAAGCTAGGCCAAAAGCCTAAGCTTGGGGGAGTACATGTTCTCACCGACTCTACATTCATGCTTATGCTTTCGCTTTGTTAGCCGGTGTTTACACTTTGCCACTGTATTATCCATGCTGGTTTATTTTTGTTTTCTTGTTTTCTTGTTTTCTGTCCTTTTGAGAAAACCCAAAAAGATTTTTCTTTCTTTTTTTGCTTGTTGGGAGCTTTCCCGTGTAAATAGTTTTCTTTTTCTTTGTGTCAAGGTAGAAGATATTGGTTACAATGCTTAGTGGTTCTTACATGCTTACCTGTTTAGCTTTCAAAGAACCATATTATTTTGTCTTCTCCTTTGTGTTTGCCTGCAGATTCAGCTTAGTCCAACACGCTTATTATCGTTTTCATCGTTCGGTCGCGCAAATGAAAGGCAACAATGATGATATACGATGAAGTGACTGAGACTGAAAAGCTGGTATGAACTCTATCTATTTCGTTTTTGTAAATATGACTAGCTTGTCAACCCAGATTTAGCTTTGTTGTGAGAGAACCATATTTGCAATGACAACTTAGAGATCATAGTTTCTGATGCCATGCTTATTTAGCTGAGAGCTTATAATGGTTTGTCTGGATTGCCAACATAGATTTTGAGATGACTATGATGTAGTATGATAGGATGGTATTCTCCTTTGAATGTTTCAAGTGGCCTGACTTGGCGCATCTTCACGCATGTAGTTGAAACAAAATCAACATAGCCTCTATGATATTCGTGTTCATGGTGATTTATATCCTGTTCATGCTTGCATTCAATGTTAGTCAAAGTCATTGCATCTTGATGACTATTGTCGCTCTCTAGTTGGTCGCTTCCCAGCCTTTTGCTAGCCTTCACTTGTACTAAGTGGGAATACTACTTGTGCATCCACCTCCATAAACCCAAAAGTTTTTCCATGAGAGTCCACCATACCTACCTATTTGCGGTATCTACCTGCCGTTCCAAGTAAATTTGCATGTGCCATTCCCTAAACCTTCAAGAAATAAATATGTTTTGCATGCCCAAACCGCTCATGTGGTGACAGAGGGCTATTGGTATATTCCATGCTAGAAGTGTTATCCTCGACATGTGTTTATTCACAGTCATTCACGAGAAAGGGGCCGGTATTTGGTTTGCCCAGTTCCACGCTTAAATCGAAAACATAACTGTAAAACAAGACTCCCCTCGGATTGATGTTAGTATGGACGGTACCCGAGGATTCAGCTAGCCGTGGAGTGTGATTGATTGGTGGTGGGGGAGTTAAAACTTTACTTTTCTGTTTGGGAACCGCCTATAGCATGAGTAGCATGGAAGATATTGAGAACTCTTGGTCATTGCGTTGACAATGAAAGCATGCCACCCAAAATTATTATCTCTGTTTTCAAAGCTTGAGCTCTGGCACCTCTGCAAATCAATGCTTCCCTCTGTGAAGGGCCTGTCTATTTATTTTCCTATTGAGTCATCCTCCTCTTTTATAAGCACCAATTACAGAGCACCTCTGTCATTTTTATGCTTTGCTTTTGATTGATATTGTGTATGACTATGACTGGATCTTCGTTGCTATGAATTACAATGTTTAGTCGGCCCTTGATCTTTGAAAGTGCTCTGCATTTATGTTTTGCGATCTCAGAAAGAGCTAGCAAGATACCACCTATTCATATTGCTTCATGCTTGTTTTGATTGAAGTGTTGGTATTTGAAACTCATTATTATTTGCTCGTTAGCTGATTATGCAATTGATATTAATTTACCGTGAGACCTTTGTGTCATTTGCTTATGTGGTTAACTTGTGATCTTGCTGAAATTCTGGTTATGAGTTAGATATAGTTGCAATAACAAGATCAAACAGAGTTTGTCAAAGTTTTTCTTTCTTTCTCAGTTTGTCAACTGAGTTGCTTGAGGTCAAGCAAGGTTTTAAGCTCGGGGGAGTTGATACGTCTCCAACGTATCTACTTTTCCAGACTCTTTTTCCCTTGTTTTGGACTATAATTTGCATGATTTGAATGGAACTAACCTCGACTGGTGTTGTTTTCAGCAGAATTTCCTTGGTGTTATTTTTGTGCAGAAATCAAAGTTCTCCAAACGTCCTGAAAATTTACGAGGAGCAGTTTTGGAAAATACCAAAAATACCTGCGCCAGGATCCACCTGAGGGGGTGGGCCAGTGGGCCACAAGTTCGTGCTCCGCCACCACCCCCTGGTGGCGGTGGGCAGGCTTGTGGGGCCCACTGGCACCTGCCGCCCCCAACTCTAGCTCTATAAGTTGTCTTTCGTCCTAGAAAAAATAAAGAGAGAAGTTTTCGTCGCGTTTTCGATATGGAGGCGCCGCCACCAGCTGTTCTTCATCTGGAGGGCAGATCTGGAGTCCGTCTTGGGCTCCGGAGAGGGGAAATCATCGCTATCATTATCATCAACCTTCTTCCCTCACCAATTCCATGAAGCTCTTCGTCGTTCGTGAGTAATCTATTTGTAGGCTCGCTGGACGGTGATGAGTAGGATGAGATCTATCATGTAATTGAGTTAGTTTTGATGGGGATTGATCCCTAGTATCCACTATGTTCTGAGATTTGATGTTGCTACTACTTTGCCATGCTTAATGCTTGTCACTAGGGCCCGAGTGCCATGATTTCAAATCTGAAATTATTATGTTGTCACCAATATATGTGTGTTTTAGATCCGATCTTGCAAGTTGTAGTTACCTACTATGTGTTATGATCCGGCAACCCCGGAGTGACAATAACCGGAACCAATCCCGATGATTACCATAGTTTGAGGAGTTCATGTGTTCACCAAGTGCTAATGCGTTGGTCCGGTTCTTTATTAAAAGGAGAACCTTAATATCCCGTAGTTTCTTTTTTGGACCCCGCTGCCACGGGAGGGATGGACAATAGATGTCATCCAAGTTATTTTCCCTAAGCACGTATGACGACACACAGAATGCATGCCTACATCACATTGACGAACGGGAGCTAGCCACATATCTCTCCGTGTTATAGCTGTTGCATGATGAATATCATCCAAACAAATCACCGACCCAATGCCTACGAGTTTGTCCTACTGTTGCTACTGTCGTTAGTTGTCTTGCTCTGCTGCTACTACTGTTGCTACTGCCGTTACTTGTCTTGCTCTGCTGCTACTACTGTTGCTACTGCTGTTACTTGTCTTGCTCTGCTGCTGCTACTACTGTTACTATTACCGTTACTTGTCTTGCTCTGCTGCTACTACTGTTGCTACTACTGTTACTTGTCTTGCTCTGCTGCTGCTACTACTGTTGCTACTACTGTTACTTGCTTTGCTCTGCGGCTACTGTTGGTACTACTGTCACTTGCTACTATTGCTATTTGCTACTGTTGTCACTACTGCTGTTCCTTGCCACTTCTATTGCTCGTTACACTGCCGATACCTGCTACTTCGGTGTTACTACTTCGTTGTTACTATTGTTCTTGCACATACTAATCTTTCAGGTGCGGTTGAATCTGACAAATTCAGCTGCTAATACTTGAGAGTATACTCTCACCTCCTGACTAGCGTACCTACAAATTGGGTCGAATACTCTACCCTCGAAAACTGCTGTGAACCCACGCGCTGGTGGGCCATCAACAAAATTCTTCCAGTTTCATTGTCGGGGAGTGCTATCAGCATTCTTCTGGTGCCGGTGCAGGAGAAGGTTAGTTGTTATAAGCATTTGTCTAGCTAATATTAGAGATTGCAGGATCAGCACTTTTCTGGAGCAATTGCCAGAGAAGCACAGCTGGCGTCAATAATATGCCTTTACTTTACTTGTCAACATGGTATTAGCATGACTCTCAAGGGGTAGGGTCAAGCTCAATGCAATGGTCTTTTAATTCTACTAGTCAGCATGACAGTAGGATGATCCTCATAGATGGTAGGGTCAAGCTCATCATGCTTGTGCTCCGAGGAGCCAAATGAATAACATCACCGTCATGCAAGTGCTTCGAAGAAGCCTTCGGTAACATCACACCAATGATGAACCGGCATTATAATCACATGCAACGGAAAAGTACTTGCTATTCTAGCATGCATCAATTCATATGCTCAAGTCATGGTCAAAGGGTTGCTCGCCTTGGTCAACTAAGTATCCGGGGTCTTCGAGGTCTTCCGCTCCGAATCCTTCGTCACTCGGTAATTCTATCGTCGAGAATAGAATAAATAAGAATAGCTCACACAAAAACAGGTCACAAACCACTTTTAAAATGTTGCAAAACTTGGTTAAATTCAGGTGGTTATTTCAAAAAGTATCTTCTCTTAGTTTTTACTAGCTAAGCATTTTTAATAATTACAAAACAGAGGCAAACTATTGCTTTTAATGCCTTTATATTATTATAAAAAGGATTCTGTTTTTGAAAAATATCAACAATGGCAGAAACAAATACTACTCATTTTTAGAAAAATATCAGTGGAAGAATTATATTTTTCCACTGGGTAGTTATTTTTACAAAAATCATTTTAGTCTTAGGTTTAAAAATAAAAGAAAAATACCAAAGCCTCGCCTAGAAAGCACGTCGGCCCAGCCAGCCAGCAGGCTGCCAGGCGCGCGTGCGCCAGGTCTGAACCTGACGTGCGGGCCCCTCGGGTGAGCGGCTGTGGCTGTGCGTGGGGCGGCTCCAGGACGCCAACAGGTGGATCCCACCTGTCGGGTTCTTCCCCTACCTCCGGCCAGGGAGGAGGAGACGAACTCCGGCAAGGCTACCGTCGTCCATGGGCCTAGCTAAGAGCTGGAATGGGTTCAGCATGCCTCCGCCTACCTGCAGGTGGTCGGGACAGCGCCGGAGAGGCTTGGAGTCGCCGGCGACGAGGTGGCCGTGACGGAGGGGTTTCGGGATGTGGTTGAACTGGTAGCTAGGGGCACGGAAAAGCTCGGGGCTGTTGGGGGAAAGGTTCCTGGTGTCGAGGGGAGTGCTCTGATGGGTCGAGTGTTGCAGGAGCCGGCGTGTAGCCGGAGATCGACCGGAGCTCCGAGGCGGAGGGGCCTCGGTCGATCTCGAGCACCGGGGCTCTGCGAGCTCGATTACGTGGCTAGGGGGAGCTAGTGGTCGTGCAGAGGCTGCTGGAGGGGTGCTGAGGTGCCGGGGAGGCCTATTTATAGGCTCGCGACGGTGAGCCGAACTCGGTGCGCCCGTGACTCACCGCGGCGCGCGTGCGTGCACAGTGAGGAGCTGGCTACGAAACCACGGTCTCCGGACATGGTTTAGGACGCTCTGAAGCATCGGCCGCAGAGGGAGAAGGCGTGGGGTCGAGCTGTAGCGGTCGTGCATGCTCGGCCGAGTTGGGTGCATGCGGGCACGCGTCGCCCGAGCTCTAGCGCGGGGGAGGAGGGTCCCTGGCGGCTGCTTTACACTGCCGGGTTGTCGGGGGAGGTCTTGGACACTTCGGGGGAGGTTGGAACCGGCCTGGAGCGTCATCCCCTTCTCAATTGCTCCTTGTAGCGCGTCCAGAGCGCAGTTTTGGCATGCCACGGCATGCTGGCGCGCTCTGGGGCACTTCAGACGTGTCCCTCATGTCCTGGGTGCTGCTGGTAGTGTAACTAGTCGTTGTGTGCTAGTGATAACACTGGCTGGTCAAGGGGGACATGATTTACTAGTGTTGTCAGTCCTGATCTGTGGCACAAATTAAGGTTTTTGTCACTTGTGCTTTGAACTAGGGAGGGGCCAGTTGACTGGGTGTTTAGGTTGGTCTGGGGCACTAACACACCAAGTTTGAGGCTCTGACATTGGGTAAAACAGTGGCTAGGTGGGTTTTTACCTTCCTGCCAGAAGGTGTTCGACAGTGGTTTGGGGTGCTTCAACTCCACCACTCGAACTGCAACTTAAGAGGTTTGGTCTAGGGGTTAAAGTAGGGGTTTCCACCAATTTTGACCTCCATTGAACAAGTTTAGCTTTGTAAAGTTGAAAATGCATCAAAGTGGCCAGATCTGCCCTCTCCAAAGGGAGTGTGACTAAACAGAGGCTAGCAAATCTCATTTTTTGTGCGGAGTCCTCATTTGAGGTGCCAAACACCCCTACAAAGTTTCAGCCCCATTGGACAAACCTTGCCATGTAGAGTTGCTCTAACTCTATACTGGACAAAGAGGGTTTTAGGCTCATTTGGTGACCTTCCCCACCTTGGATCAAGGTGAGATTCTATGTGGGCACCAAATATGGCTTGGGGAGGCTCCTGTAATTTAATGGGATTTTATTGAGAATATTTTCTTTGGAAATATCTCAAAAGGTTAAAACAGACAGGAATGGTTTTCAGTGTTTTACTCAAATAATTATAATATAAAATAGGGTTGAAAATATTATATATGGAAAATATATGTCCTTCTGAGTTCCCATGATTTTACTCGGAATTTTCTAAGGCAGAGGAGCATTTTTCCTTGTGGGAATATCATTCCTGGCCTTAGAAACAGACATGCATTTAAAATAGAAAAATAATGTTTTAAATCCTTAAATAATGTTTTTGGCAAATAATAATAGTATTTGAGTTCAGATCACCAACTTTGGTTGGGAGTGCTACTAGGCATCATGAGCTAGTAGTGTAACCCAAGCAAGGTAGAGATGATCTGATGCCAAAGAAAAGAGTTTTGGAAATTCATTTTTTTAATAAATAAATTTTCCATGGGTTTGGATCAACAAGCAAACAAGCATACATTCATACAAGGCATTCATAGCATTCACAACATCATTAGAAAACGTTTTAACAAGCCATGATTTTTGCAACTTAAAACATTGGTGGTGAAAAACAGGGTGTGACAATGTCGCGGGCGTGGGCACTCACCTGAAGTCTGAGAATAAGGTGGAAGGCTACCAACACCACTGGGTCTTTATAGATGCGCTCCTGGAGAGTCTGCTCTTGGCGACTCCCACGGGTCTGCCTGAGCAAACCTCCGGGAGGAGCCATAAAAAGCTCACCGACCCGAGGGCGGGGCCCGTCTGAAGAGAATCATCGCTCTTCGAGATACTCGCCTGACACGGGCGATGATCATCAAGGAGTTCCTAGGGCATTGTATCATGCCGCTTCAGGCGCACTCGCGCCCCCTATGGGAGTTCACCAGTGGGAGGGACCCAATGTGCCTACACGTCAGCGGCCTAACGCACGATGAGCTGGATGGAGCCTTGGGGCCTCTACTTGTCTTCGGTCCCGAGGACCTTCCGCTGCCACATCGTTGTTGTATTCCTGGGACAGCGTGAAGGAACTGGTCGCGGATATGCCCGTCTTTGACAAGTGGCGGCTCGTCGGGTCACGCAAAGGTTCCTCCATCACGATGTCTTCCTCGGGCGAGGACGGCAGCGACCAGGACTTGAAGGCGACGAAAGGATAGAGGGCCGGTCGGATGCCATCGCCTAATGTCCATCCATCCTTGCTCAGCCTTGGGGATGACGTTGCCACGGATGAGCGGCGCCAGGAAATTCCCCCTCGGACTGTGGCCTCAGGAGAAGGAGCAGGGTTAGGCCCCATGGCAGCTGATGCACCGGCGACGGGAGACCGTGACAATTGTGCGGTGCCGACCCTGGCGACGGATGCACCTCTCCGGGAGACCCTCAGGCCCCTATAGAGGAAGGAGGCGAGGGTGAACTCATCTCGGACTGCATTGAGCGCCCATCTGGAGGCAGCAGTGTAGCGCGTGAAGACTGTGAGAGCGTGCCACCCGCTGTCGAGAAGAAGAGGAAGTGGTCCGCTGAGGACGAGTAAGTAACTTAGTCCATCCTCATGTTGTTCACTAATGATTGGTTTACTCAGGCCAACCCTTCTTCAGCGTAGGTGCCCTGGTGGCGGCGAGGCGAAGAAGAAGAGGGGCCCCGTTGGGGCGAAGGCGACACCTGTCTCGAGGGCGCCCTCATCCCTTGGTTGGAGCCTTGGCGGACGCGGGGGAGGCTTGCGCCGACCCAGTGTCGTGCTCGGGCGGATGGGCTCCACTACAGCTCCAAGTATCTCCTCTGCACGGCGAGATAGCCCGAGCGCCAAGGTCGCGATGACCCAGCCCCTCGGCGCCACCAATCAAGGCCACGGCAGTCCAGCCCCAGGCGCCATCTGTCGAAGCCGCGACGGCCCGGCTCACGCCGGGGAAAGGAGCGTCTCGGCCTCTTTCGATCGCCCTAACCCCCACAGCCAGCCCCGATGCAGGATGCGACGTGGGCTATCCTCAGGCCGCGGTCACCATCGGGGCCCCAGAGGTTGGTGCGATGGCCTCTACAAGTGCACCACGAATGCGAGATGTGGGGAGAACTGTAACGCCCAAGATGCGGTCCTATCCTTATTTTGGCGCGAGGGCCTTGACAGGGATAGAAACGCATCACGTCGTTTATCAAGAATGGATATCGTTACAAGTACATGTACTAAAAAGATGAGTATAAAGAGTTGGCTTACACTGGCCACAAGCTACATCAGAGTCACATCAGTACAATACAAACAATCATCATGAAAAATACCATGGTCCGACTAAGGACAAAAACAAATTATAAAATAACGACGTCCATCCTTGTTATCCCGGGCTGCCGGCCTGGCACCCATCCTAGATCGACGACGAAGAAGAAGAAGAAACTCCAAATGAACAATCATCGCGCTCACGCCTTAATATCACCTTACATGTACCTGCAACTAGTGTTGTAGTAATCTGTGAGACACAGGGACTCGGCATCTCATTTCCAAAGGTATCAAGACTAGCAAAGCTTAATGGGTGAGGTATGGTCAAGTGGTGAGGCTGCAGCAAGCGACTAAGCATTTATTTGAGGTGGCTAACTTACGAGTACAAGAGATGATCTACGCATAACGGACATGTGCTAATGATGCTCAAATGAATGATCCTGAACACCTACTTACGTCAGACATAACCCCACCGTGTCCTCGATCGGAGAAAGAGCTCACGAAAGAGAGAATCACGGTTACACACTCAGTTGGCATATCTTAGTTAAGCTTACTTCAAGTTATCTATAACCGGTTGTTAAACAAAGTTTCCACGTTGCCACATAACCGCGGGCACGGCTTTCCGAAAGATTTAACCATGCATGGGTGCTCCAACTAGTCCATCACAAACTACCACACGTTGCGACGAAATGACCTCGATCAGGGAAAACCCGTGATCTCCTCGGGTTCCTATTGGAAAACCTCAACCTCGAGATAACCCAAAGCATCCTCGGAATCCATCGCACAAGACGCTTGATAAAGTTAAAACAAGTTCAGCAAGGCCGCCCGATGTGTCGACGATCCCGATAGGAGCCAGGTATCTCGTTCTCAGGACACGACGGGTGAGCACTACCTACGGTGGCCGAATAGACATCCCTGAGTTGCCCCGGGTGGCCCCACAAGTGGCTCTGTTTGGGACCAACACCAGCAGCACTGGCCCCCTGTATTATGTTGAATTACTCCTCGGGTAGCGCTAACTCCCTATGCGTCACATTAATATCAGTATTATTATCTTGGGCAAATATAGTACCAATGTTGGGCCTTGCCAGACCAACTTTATCCCAAAACGAGAATCTCGGGGGTCCCCATAACAACCCCAAGCATGTTAGGAGCGCTCAATTATGGAACATAACACTGGTAGCCGAAACTAAGGCGGCAAAGGTGGAACAAAACACTAGGCTAGAAAGCCAAGCCTTCCACCTTTTAGCAAGTATATAGGTGCAGTAAATTATTTAACAATAATATGGTGATATAACAGGGAACCGATGTTATCACATGGAAGCAACTGCACCTGCAACTAGCAACACTATCCAAAAGGTTAAGCAAGCGGTAACATAGCCAATCAGTGGTTTGCAAGGTTGTAGATAGGTTGAAGGTTTTCATGGCAATGTTGGGAGGGTGATATTTAACAGGTGGTAGGCAGCAAGACATAACGATAGAAACGAAACAACTTGCATGGCAATGATAGTAATGGTATCTAGGGAAGTGATCATCTTGCCTGTGATCCCGATTGGAAGAAGAATGACTCGGTGAAGCAGACGAACCGACCTCGTCGAATGGGTCCTCACATTCTGACACGATTGCGGAACTCTATAGAGACGAAGAAAACCGAAAACAAGCATCAACACACGATATTCACCATGCACATGCATGATATGATGCACACCCTCATATGATGCATGTCGAGTTAAAATTATGCAAAGCATGGCATGGCAATTCACACAGTCAAACGCTACACATTAAGAGAAGCTCAATATGTAACGAGGTGCATATTGACGAAACTACACATACGAATTATTTAGTTCACTCCCGTTTAAGTACACGGCAATATTAAAATGCTGTTAACATGGAAAGAGGTAAAGTATGTGATCCAACACGACATACTAGCCAGTTAACACATATAGAACATTAAATGGAGCTATGGTTAAAAGATACGTGCAACACGGGATATTATGCCATAAATGCTACATGCATGCAATCTTTGAAAACACGGGCAAGTAGGATATGAAGCATGTGTCGCCATGGCGAACAAAAGGGAATCATGGCGGCAAGACGAAGACGATGCCACGGCAACGTTCCGGTCCCGATAACTCGATGAGGTACCGGTGCCAACGAACAGGAGCATGTGCGTTTCATACCTAAAAATGATGGGGTGATCCCGGTTACCGGGTTCCCATGTGTCTGGGGCACGGCAAAAGAGGAACAACGTGCAACGAGCAAACGTAAAAGGTGCAACATACGGTTCATCTCATCCATCACATGCATTCGGTCCACAGGCATCATTTCAACGGTTATACCTTTGAAGTGTGCCCCTCGGAGCGGGTCAAGTCATGGCGGCGTAGTTGTACATGGGTCATCGTGGACGTCGTGGAAGTAGTGGAACTCGCGATCTTGTCGACGGTAGTGGTACACTAGTTGGAGAGGAACTAGGCGAATCCACGATCTTCGGGGGATGACGGCAGCAAGAAACATGGTCGTCTTGCACTTGCGTGAACCAAATCGAAACGACACCAAACTTTACAGACGACGCCTCTAAATGTCCAACCCAAACCAATTGCATCTGAAGGCAGCAAGGAGCCACGACACGGTCAGCGACAACAACAACACGCAGCAGGAGCAACAAACCGTGAATGTTGGAGGAGGCAAAGGGGCTCGGTGAGCTCATGGATGGGAAAAACGACGCGGCCTGGGGCACTGGCAGCTGCAAGGAGGCGGCCCTGTGCGCGCGCAAGCAGGAAGTTGGGTGATGCGGCCTGTTGGAAGATTGGGCAGAGCCAAGGCCATGGGAGGCGGGAGGCAATCGAGCGCCATGGGAGGCGTTGCGGGGCCGGCGGGCGAACGCGATAGGAGAGGGGGAGCTCAGCCGACAGAGGTTTGCACGGGGGCGCGAGGCTCCCTGCGGGCGAACGGCGGCGCGGGGTGGGGAGCGAGGCGCGGCAAGCCATCGGGGTTGCGCCTACACGACGGAGAGGCAAAGTTGGAGGAGGAGACCCTCGAGTCTGCTTCGGGATGGGCTGCTGCGGGGCCGACCGGAACAACGGCGGGGCTGGCAGGTGGAGAAGACGCTGAGGCAAGGAGCTCACGAGGGAGAAGTGCGCGTGCGCAGAAGGCCGTGCAACCATGGGGATCGGGTCCTCCCTGGTGGTGCCTATGTGAGGGTGTGTTGTGTGTGGCGGCACTAGAGGGAACGAGGGGGAGAAGAGGGATCGAGGAAGAGAGGATATGGGGATTGGGCAGAGCTCTCCTATGCTAGGGCTAGCAGGGGGTAGGTCATCCTTGGGGCGGCTAGGATGTAGTTAGGTTAAGCATTGACCCGGGCTCGCATAAAAAAACACTATTTTCAACATGGGTCTAATCGGCCCTCGGATCTAAATTGAACGTTCACGTAAAATAAGCTAGGGGGTCCTATTGAAAAATCGATGACGGTTTGCGGTAAAACGAGGTTGATCCGGATCCGATGGTCATGATCGCCCGATTAAGGCCCGGGGGGAGTTTCGGGCTAGGTTGCGCGAAGGTTTTGCGCGCTGTGCAAAGGGGCTAGACGGAGATGAGATGGAAAACAGGCAACCCGACAACAGAGTTTAAAACAACACAAAACGTCTGACGTTGGACCGGTTATAGTGCCGCTATAGGTTTAACAGTTGGGGTATCAAACGAATTCCGATTCCGGCGAAATTTGGCAGGCGACCTATCTACAGTAAAATAAGACCGCACGCCAAGTTTTGACCCAATCTGAGAAAGTTTTATACCCACTTTTAGAAACAAGATTAAACGATGTCGCGAGCGCGTGCGTGTGTGGTTGGACTCAAAACGGTCAACGACAAACACGGAGAGAATCGGGAACTAATGACGGATGCAAGTTTTTGAAAACTGACGGCAACCGAGTGCCGATGCAATGCAGATGATGCGCATGATGCGATGATGACTGCGACAAACAATAATTAACCCAGCGACAGCGAAATAAAAGGGGAATCTTCTGGAGCGTCGGTCTCGGGCTATCACAAGAACCTAGAGCCCCATGTGCCTCAAGTGGAGGGCATCGGGGGCGCTTCGGTTACGGCAACGGGCAGCGCCGGGATGATGACCCCTCGGAAGGTCCTTGCTATGGTGGGTTAGGATGCCTTGCTTGGGCATGGGGCCCTGACCAATGCCCGAGATGCGCTCGCCCAGCTCGGGGCAGGCTTTCGGGATGCGCTCGACCTGCTCGAGGTGGATTTCTGAGATGCTGAGGCGCGTTTGGCGGTGGAGCGCGCGAGATTAGCTGCGGGGTGGCGCCAACTTGATACCTCCGGCAAGGAGTCCCAAGGTAAGGCAGAGGCCGTCCGTGCAGAGGGCCAGAAGGAGGCCGCCGAGGCAAAGGCCGCTCGTGCAAGTGCTTTTGCTGAGAAGGAGGTTCTCGCCAAGCGCTGCAAAGAAGCGGAGGCCAGCTTGAAGGCACTTTATGAGAAGATTGTGGAGATCCAACAGCTCTAGCTATGGATGAGGACGTCAGGGCTCGCGAGGTGAAGCTTGCAGACCGCGACTCCAAGCTCACAAAAGTGGAGGTCGAACAGGCTATGGAATGCGGGCGCCTGGAGGTGCTATAGTTCGAGGTGGCCGAGACCCAGGACGCCGACGCCAAGCGAGTCCCCGAGGCCAACGCCAAGTTAGTCGCCTAGGAGGATGAGATTTGGGCCGTTTCTGATGAGAAGGCGGCTGTGGACCGTGCCGCACTCTCCTCTGTGGAGCTCATGGCCCATCAGGCCTTGAGCTCTATCTATAGGGTAGAGCTCGAGTCTCCCCTAATTCCACATGGCGCCAGCTAAGCTGAGCTTTCCTCCGAGTTCGTGAAGGATCTCGAGGGCGTGGCTAAGAAGGTGGTTGGCATCCTGGAGGAGGAATGCCACGAACTCTTCTTTGTGGCGGCGACCCACGTCTTCATCCATCTCCTCCTTTGTGATCCCCGTTTCAAGTTCGACGAGGTGATGGGCCCCATGCCTAAGGAATCCCGCGGCGGCTTGGCGGCAGCCGTGGAGGGCCACGTGAACACACTGCTGGGAAAGTTCTTCTGTGGCTATGGCGAGGGGCCCCGTGTTGTCATTCTAAAATAGATTTCTCTTGCCCCAAGGAGGCGTCAGATGACAATTTTATTGTATGGAACAATTTGAACTTGCAATAATCCTTTGTGATCTGTAATTTTCTTTCCCACGCTCGGTTTCCCTCTTGCTACCTTTGTGCTCTGTGTCGGCATGGCCCAGCCCTGCACATACCTCAGTCATCACTGGGACGCCAGGTAGCGATGCTTGAGCGGAACTAGGAGTAAGGGGCTACACGACTAGTGAAGGCTCTTGAGGCACGATGCTCAAGAACCCCCCCCCCTGATGTGCAAGCGGCTCGCTTGAGGGCCTTTGCGTTCACTATTGGAAGCCTTTGCGCTCTACGTCGGCACGGCCCAGCCCTCCGCGTACCTCAGCCGCCACTAGAACGCTAGGGGTGAGGGGCTATAGGACTAGTGAAGGTTCCTGAGACGCGATGCTCAAGAACCCCCTTGACGCGCAAGCATCTCGCTCAAGGGCCCTTGCATTCCGTGATGAGAGCCTTTGTACTCTGCGTCAGTAGGGCCTAGCCCTACGTGTACCTCAGCCGCCAATGGAATGCTAAGGTGTGAGGGGCTACATGACTAGTAAAGGTTCATGAGACGAGATGCTCAAGAACCCCCCCCCCCTTTACGCGCAAGCAGCTCTCACACGGACGAATTGGTCGGAGCGTCATGCGCCTCCCTGCTTACACTTGGGTGTCGCGCGAGGAGACTAGGCACCAAGGACCCTAGGAGGTGACATGCATGGAGGTAAACCCGTGAGACACGGCTCAATCGCTTGGATTTTCCAACACTGTAGGGACTAACCCAAGCATAGGCACCGTGTCCAGCCCCCGCTCGCACGAGGTACAAGGGGAAGTTGGCGAGCGTGGATCTCTAACGATCCTCCCGAGCGTGGTGCATGGGGCTTCTACTTGGGCGTGGGCATAGTCGTGGTTCGATAGTAATTCCGCCAGCGTGGAGCATGGGGACTTCCACTTGTGTGTGGGCAGGAGCCCCCTTCCGAGGCCACGATGCGTCTAGTCGCATGCTTCCACTTGGCAGGCTCCACGGCGTGCACAACCACAAACTCATTATTACGTGAGAGTGTCACGGGCAGCGATTACAGAGGTGCCGAACACCCCACGCACAAGACTCGGGAGCTCAAATCTTAGTCTTCACGAGGGTTGCGCCTTATTCTTTGCACTCTTGGGGAACGTTGAATGGGAAACAAAAAATTCCAACACACATACAAGATCTATCCATGGTGATGAGCATCTACGAGGGGAGAGATCGGATCCACATACCCTTGTAGATCGCTAAGAGGAAGAGTATATAATGCGGTTGATGTAGACAAACGTCTTCACGATCAAATCATGATCCGTCCCGCGATCTCATCACGATCCATCACGCGATCCCATCACGATCCGTCCCGATCTAGTGCCGAACGGATGGCACCTTCGCGTTTAGCACAAATACAGCTCGATGACGTTCTCCGCCTTCTTGATCTAGCAAGAGGGGGTGGAGAGATAGTTGAGTTCTCTATCAGCACGATGGCATGACGGCGGTGTTGGTGGAGCTAATCTAGCAGGGTTGTGTCGTGCGCTACCGAATTGATCTAGTGGTGGAACGAACTAGGGGAGGGAGAGAGAGAGCTGCGTCGTGACCTTTTTGGGTGCGGCTGTGCGCCATGCCATTTTCGGGTGTGGCTGCCCTCTCTCCTCTCCAATATATATAGGAGCAAAGGGAAGGGGTGGCGCCCTAGGGAAAATCCCTAGGGTTGGCTGGCGGCCCCAAGAGGAGGAGTCCTCCTTCAATTGGGGTGGTGGAGGCGCTAGGAGGAGTCCTCCTCCTATTCGGACTCCTCTCCACCTCCTCACTTTGGGTGCATAGGCCCATATGGGTTGGCCGCCCAGCCCACAAGGAGCTGGTACGCCACCTCTTAGGTGTTGGAAATATGCCCTAGAGGCAATAATAAAATACTAATCATTATATTTCCTGTTTCGATATAATCATTTATTATCCATGCTATAATTGTATTGAATGGAAACAAAGATACATGTGTGGATACATAGACAAAATCCTGTCCCTAGTAAGCCTCTAGTTGACTAGCTCGTTGATCAAAGATGGTTAAGGTTTCCTAGCCATAGACAAGTGTTGTCACTTGATAACGGGATTACATCATTAGGAGAATGATGTGATGGAAAAGATCCAAACTATAAACGTACCATGTGGTCGTGTTATTTTGTTGCGATTGTTTTCTGCATGTCAAGTATACATTCCTATGACCATGAGATCATGTAACTCACTGACAACGGAGGAACGCCTTGTGTGTATGAAATGTTGCAACGTTACTCTGTGACTATAAAGGTGCTCTACAAGTATCTCTGAAGGCACTAGTAGGAGTAGTTGCTACGAGTTGGATTAATCTTTATTCACTTTTCTTTCGAAGTCTCTAAAAAATTCAGAATTTTTAGAGCTAGAAAAAGGAAAACATGAGGAGGTTCTTGAGAGGATCTTCAAGCTGTAACTCCAAGGAGGATGAGAAGTACCACCCCAAGTACGTGGTTCCTCGAGTCACGGAAGTTCGAGCGTGCGAGTGGCCAAGTGATGAATTTTTGCGCGCCGCCGGGCTTTATGAAGACTTTTAGCAGTTGGTGGAGAACGCAGGTCTTACCGCGTTCATCGAAGATAAGTGCCCACAATACCTCCTCCTCACCAATATTTTCGTTCAAAGCTTCAACTTTTATCCGAGGAAGAATCCTCCCATGGTTGAGTTCATGTTGTATGATATCCCCCGGTGCATGACACTACAGGATTTTTGCATTGCATGCAAATTACCGTATGTTGGGGATATTCATGATCCTCGTCCACGGGACTTGGAGGACTTCATAGATACTATTGCTGTTGGGGAGCAGAGAGGAGCGTCTCGCACTAGAATTGCTAACATACATTTTCCTGTGCTTCAGTACTTCTCATTATTTGTGGGGAAATGTTTGATTGTCCGTGGGGAGGCTGGATCACTTAGTTCTCCAGACCTTGCGGTTTTGCGCGAAGGCCTTTATAGCACTAAGACTTATAGCCTAGGTGCTATAGTAGCTCAGCAGTTGAACACAAACCATTCCAAAGGTGTCGCCTATGGAGGTATCTATGCTACTCTTCTTGCTAGACACTTTGAGATGCCGATTAGACTTCGTGAGGAAGAAGAGATGCTTCTTCCTGAGAAATATCTGGATTATGACAGCATGGTTCGCCATGATTTTCTGGATAGAGATGCTAGTAGACGGATGATTTTGTAACCTGGTATTTAGTCAGGGTACTCGAGAGACTATTACTTTGCCTGCTCCTTCTTTGTTCGATCTTCATGCAGGCAGGTACACTATTATGCCCTCGGACATCTACGCATATTGGGGCTTAGCCCAACCACAGGTGCCCGTGCCCGAGCCGCTAGTCGAGTACCAGACGCCAGTTTATTAGTGGGAGCCAGAGGAGCTCACACAGCAGTGGCATCCACAGTCTGCTCCGGAGTACCTCGGAGCTGGTTATTTCCCGCCTTGGGAGTAGACCAAGCTAGGCCAAAATCCTAAGCTTGGGGGAGTACGTGTTCTCACCGACCTTACATTCATGCTTATGCTTTCACTTTATTCGTCGGTGTTCACACTTTGCCACTGTATTATCCATGTTAGTTTATTTTTATTTTCTTGTTTTCTTGTTTTGTGTCCTTTTGAGAAAACCCAAAAAGATTTTCCTTTCTTCTTTTGCTTGTTGGGAGCTTTCTCGTGTAAATAGTTTTCTTTTTCTTTGGGTCAAGGTAGAAGATATTGATTACAATGTTTAGTGGCTCTTGTACGCATACCTGTTTAGCTTTCAAAGAGCCATATTACTTTGTCTTCTCCTTTGTGTTTGTCTGCAGATTCAGCTTAGTCCATTGCACGAGCACGCTTATTATTGTTCACATCGTTTGATCGTGCAAGTGAAAGGCAATAATGATGATATATGATGAAGTGACTGAGAATGGAAAAGCTGGTATGAACTCTAACTATTTTGTTTTTGTAAATATGACTAGCTTGTCGTCCCAGATTCAGCTTTGTTGTGAGAGAACCATGTTTTCAATGACAACTTAGACATCATAGTTTCTGATGCCATGCTTATTCAGCTAGGAGCTTATAATGGTTTGTCTTGAATGCCAACATAGATTTTGAGATGACTATGATGTAGTATGATAGGATGGTATTCTCCTTTGAATGATTCAAGTGGCTTGACTTGGCGCATGTTCGTGCAAGTAGTTGAAACAAAATCAACATAGCCTCTATGATGTTCGTGTTCATGGTGATTTATATCTTGTTCATGCTTGCACTCCATGTTAGTCAAACTCATTGCATCTTGATGACTCTTGTCGCTCTCTAGTTGGTCGCTTCCCAGTCTTTTGCTAGCCTTCACTTGTACTAAGCGGAATACTGCTTGTGCATCCACTTCCATAAACCCAAAAGTTTTTCCATGAGAGTCCACCATACCTACATATGTGCGGTATTTACCTGCCGTTCATGGTAAATTTGCATGTGCCATTCTCTAAACGTTCAAGAAATAATCTGTTTTGCATGCCCGAACCGCTCATGTGGTGACAGGGGGCTATTGGTATCTTCCATGCTAGGTGCGTTATCCTCGACATGTGTTTATTCACTATCATTCACGAGAAAGGGGCTGGTAATTGGAATGCCCAGTTCCACGCTTAAATCGAAAACATGATTGTAAAACAAGACTCCCCCTGGATTGATGTTAGTATGGACGGTACCCGAGGATTCGGCTAGCCGTGGAGTGTGATTGATTCGTGGTGGGGGAGTTAAAACTTTACTTTTCTGTTTGGGAACCGCCTATAGCATGAGTAGCGTGGGAGATATTGAGAACTCTTGGTCATTGCGTTGACAATGAAAGCATGCCACCCAAAATTATTATCTCTGTTTTCAAAGCTTGAGCTTTGGCACCTCTGCAAATCAATGCTTCCCTCTGCGAAGGGCCTGTCTATTTATTTTCCTATTGAGTCATCCTCTTCTTATAAGCACCAATTAGAGAGCACCGCTGTCATTTTTATGCTTTGCTTTTGATTGATATTCAGTATGACTATGACTGGATCTTCGTTGCTATGAATTACAATGTTTAGTCAGCCCTTGATCTTTGAAAGTGCTGCATTTATGTTTTGCGGTCTCAGAAAGAGCTAGCGAGATACCACCTATTCATATTGCTTCATGCTTGTTTTGATTGAACTGTTGGTATCTGAAACTCATTATTATTTGCTCGCTAGCTGATTATGCCATTGATATTAGTTTACCGTGAGACCTTTGTGTCACTTGCTTATGTGGTTAACTTGTGATCTTGCTGAAATTCTAGTTATGAGTTAGACATAGTTGCAACAGCAAGATCAAACAGAGTTTGTCAAAGTTTTTCTTTCTCTTTCAGTTTGTCAACTGAGTTGCTTGAGGACAAGCAAGGTTTTAAGCTTGGGTGAGTTGATACGTCTCCGTCGTATCTACTTTTCCAAACTCTTTTGCCCTTGTTTTGGACTCTAATTTGCATGATTTGAATGTAACTAACCCAGACTAACGCTGTTTTCAGCAGAATTGCCATGGTGTTGTTTTTGTGAAGAAATTAAAGTTCTCGGAATGTCCTGAAAATTTACGGAGAATTTTTCTGGAAAATATGAAAAATACCTGCGCAAAGATCCACCGGAGGGGACGGGCCAGTGGGCCACAAGCCCTGTTGCCGCGGCCATCCACCCTGGCCACAGCAACCAAGCTTGTGGGGCCCCGTGGCTCTGCCGCCCCCAAACTCAGCTCTATAAAATCACTTTTTCCTACAAAAAAATCATAAGAGAAGATTTCATCGCGTTTGCGATACGGAGGCGCCGCTACATCTTGTTCTTCATCTGGAGGACAGATCTGGAGTCCGTTTTGGGCTCCGGAGAGGGGAAATCGTCGCCATCGTCATCAACAACCTTCTTCCCTCTCCAATTCCATGAAGCTCTTCATCGTTCGTGAGTAATCTATTCGTAGGCTCGCTGGGCGGTGATGAGTAGGATGAGATCTATCATGTAATCGAGTTAGTTTTGACGGGGATTGATCCCTAGTATCCACTATGTTCTGAGATTGATGTTGCTACTACTTTGCTATGCTTAATGCTTGTCACTAGGGCCCGAGTGCCATGATTTCAGATCTGAAATTATTATGTTGTCACCAATATATGTGTGTTTTAGATCCAATCTTGCAAGTTGTAGTTACCTACTATGTGTTATGACCCGGCAACCCCGGAGTGACAATAACCGGAACCACTCCCAATGATGATCATAGTTTGAGGAGTTCATGTGTTCACCAAGTGCTAATGCATTGTTCCAGTTCTTTATTAAAAGGAGAACCTTAATATCTCATGGACAATAGATGTCATGCAAGTTCTTTTCCCTAAGCACGTATGACTACACACGGAATGCATGCGTACATCACATTGACGAACGGGAGCTAGCCACATATCTCTCCGTGTTATAACTGTTGCATGATGAATATCATCCAAACGAACCATCGACCCATTGCCTAAGAGTTTGTCCCACTGCTGTTGTTACTTATTTTGCTCTGCTGTTGTTACTACTGTTGCTACTACTGTTACTTGCTCTGCTGCTGCTACTGTTACTTGCTTTGCTGCTACTGTTGCCACTGTTGTTACTCGTTACACTGCTGCTACCTGCTACAATAATTTTCTGGCGCCATTGATACGACAATTAGGAATAGTCTGCCATCAACAGATCGTTTCTGACATCATTGTTATCATCCTACTTTGTTGCTGATACTTTGCTTGCAGATACTAATCTTTTAGGTGTGGTTGAATCTGACACATTCAGCTGCTAATACTAGAGAGTATCCTCTCACCTCCTGATCGGCGAATCAACAAATTTGGGTCGAATACTCTACCCTCAAAAACTGTCGTGAACCCACGCGCTGGTGGGCCATTGCAAGACAATTGCTAATTGTTGAGCAACTGGGAGCAGTTCTGGCTCTGTTGTCGCGAAGGCATCAAGTCAGGGACTCATCAACAACATTCTTCTAGTGTCATTGTTGGGGACTGCTAAGCAGCCGCCGTACCCGAGACGCTTCTGGAAACGGGCTTTCCTCTGCTTTTGAGTGATAGCCTCGAGAAGTGTCAAGTGCGTCGCACGCCAGTCTTTCTCTACCACGAACATTGGGTCAACGCCGACACTAAGGAGAATCACGTGGATGTGATAGTGAAGGCTAATGACTCCCCAACTAGCTGGTTCTTTGAAGGGCCACAAATGAAGGATCTGATGTTGGACGTGGAGACTGCAGCACGAGAGGCACTCGTGCGACTCCGCGACATCCTTCCTGAGATGGCGAACGAACCCGCTACTCGCCACTTACCTTTTGTTAAGGATAAGATAGACGGAAGCTGGACACTCAACCCATCATCTGAGGACGGGATGCCATTAAGGTTTCAGACCTACTTCAGCCTCTCCTCAGACACCTTGACGCATCTTTTGATCAAGGAGTCAACTAGGATTCGCCAAGAGCTGCACCAAGTCAAGGACCTATTTCGTATGGAGAAGATGAAGAACACCAAGGTGAAGAAAGAAGGAGCACCTGTGATATCACCTGGTTTTGCTTTCCGAGGAGGAATAACCCCGCTTCAGGCAGTTCCTCTTCAGAGTCGACGCTTAACCGCAGAAGAGTGCACCAAGCTTTTCGCTACCTCACCAACCAAGAGACGTCAAGATGGTCTACTTCCTTCCCCTACCCCTTCGAGGAAGGGAAGCACTAATGAAGATGAAGACAGAGATGAAGATGAAGATGAATATCCCACGGAGCCGGCTTATGAGACCGCGTAGTCGATCGCGTAGAAGCGTAGGATGTACCGAACGTAGAAGTTCTTGTATCAGGATTTTATGACCCGGATGTTGTGTGAACCTGTTGGATGCAAGTCGCATTCTGCCTTGAGCAGCTTGTGAGCGACTGCACCACTTGCTTTTAAATTAATGCAGTAGTTCTTTTCAAAAACCTTTGTCATAAAATTTTGCACACTAGCACACCAGACCCCCCCTCTTTACTAGAACGTCATCCCTTTCGAGTGCAACCGATTTGGCAGAATTTGACCTATCGAGTCCTTGACAGGATGGTGAATGCAACTCGCAACAGCACTTTCAACAACCCCGGCTTTGCCTCTTCAGGACAGCAGCAAGGAACCGGAGGGGAAGCTCAAGCTGGAGATCACCATGTGCAGCAAGACAATGTTCCTCCACCGCCACCTCCCCTTGAAAGCTTGACCATGGCTCAGTTCCTTCAAGCTCTTTGGGAGGAGCGCCAAGCCAACAATGCCGCTATCTGGCAGCTGGCGCAAACTTTGGTGAACCACCCGCCGCAGAACGAGAATGGCAACGGTCGCTCAACTCTCTCTGAGTTTATGCGGACTACGCCGCCCATATTTACGGAGACGACTGAGCCCTTGGATGCCGATGACTGGATCCGCACTATCGAAGACCTTCTCGCGTTGGTCAAGTGCACTGACGACAACGAGAAAGTTCTGTATGCAACCCACTGTCTTGGAGTCATAGCCAGAGCCTGGTGGGATGGATTTCAGATCATGCGAGTCGGGCAAGTCATCACTTGGGCCGTGTTCAAGGATGGAATCCGCGCCGCTCACATTCCTCCGGGGATGATGACCAATAAGAAGCGGGAATTCCGAGCCTTAAGGCAAGGCAGTGGATCAGTCAAGGAATATTTGCAGAAGTTCAACCTTCTATCAAGGTATGCACCTGAAGATGTCAGCACTGAGGCTGCCAAAGTGGAGCGCTTTATGGAAGGACTGCAGCAGTCACTCCAGTATCAGCTGGTTGTTTGTGAAAGTCGGACCTTCAGTGACCTGGTCAATAAGGCTCTTATGTTGGAAGACAAGCGTCGTGCAATGGACGACACCCGTAAGCACAAGCTAATAAGCAGTGGAGGACCGATCAACTCAAAACCACGACCATGGCAGTCAGCCCCAGCAAGACCCAACTATCAGCAACAATAGTACAAGCACCCAAGATTTCGCTAGAATTACCAACCTCAGCAAGTGAGCATCAAGCCAGCAAGCACACCGCCAAACAACGATGGGAGCAATACCAACCTTCCAGCGCAAGTTACCTGTTTCGGGTGTGGACAACCAGGGCACTATTCCAGGCAGTGCCCCAATAAGAAACCCGATGTTCCGCGCCCCAATGCGCCAAATCCAGGCCAAGGAGCACCAGGCAGGAACCAGGCTCCCCGCAATCAGCAGTATCACAGCAAGGGGCGGATTAATCATATTTCCGCGGAAGAGGCACAGGAAGCCCTGGACTGCATTCTAGGTGCGTTCCTCGTCAACTCTACCCCAGCCACAGTATTGTTTGATTGTGGTGCTTCGCATTCCTTTGTTACACAAATGTTTGCGGAAAAGTGTGGACTAGAACCTACCTTGCTTCGTGGGCATATGGCAATTCAGACCTTGGGAGCAGTTTTGAGAACCAACCTAGGGTGTAGAAAGATTGGGATAGTTATCAATGGGACGAGCTTCTCAGTGGATCTCATTGTGCTTAAGTCACAAGGCCTAGAAGTAATCCTCGGTATGGACTAGTTGGCCAAGCATCAGAGTATCTTGGACTGTGCTAACAGGGCCATTACCATGACAAGTGACCAAGGGGTCAAAGTCAAGTATGTCTCTGAGCCAGTACCCACTCGAGTGCCACGAGTTAACAGCCTATCAAAGGAAGGACTCGACCGAGTGCCAATAGTCTCTGAGTACCCGGATGTCTTTCCTGATGAGCTACCAGGGATGCCTCCTGACCAAGACATCGATTTCATCATCGAACTCATGCCCGAATCAAGGCCTATCTATAAGAAGCCTTACAGGATGGGATCCGAAGAGCTAGCGGAGTTGAAGAAGCAACTGGATGAGCAACTCACGAAAGGATTTATTCGTCCAAGTGCGTCACCTTGGGGATCGCCTGTTCTCTTCGTGTCCAAGAAGGCTGGGACAATCCGACTTTGTGTCGATTACCGTTCGCTCAATGAGGTCACGATCAAGAACAAGTATCCACTCCCCAAGATTGAAGACTTGTTAGACCAGCTTAATGGAGCAAAGGTATTCTCCAAGATCGACCTCCGATCTGGATATTACCAACTAAATATTTGACCCGAAGACATTCCGAAGACGGCATTTGTGACCCGGTACGGTCTGTACGAATGCACCATCATGTCCTTTGGATTGACAAATGCCCCAGCTTACTTCATGTACCTCATGAATAAGGTCTTCATGGAATACTTGGACAAGTTTGTCATTGTATTCATTAACGACATATTAATCTTTTCCAAGTCTGAAGAAGAGCATGAGCAACACTTGAGGTTAGTATTGGAAAAGCTTCGAGAGCACCAACTGTACGCCAAGTTCAGCAAATGTCAATTTTGGCTGAACGAAGTTGGATTCCTAGGTCATACCATGACAGCAAGTGGATTGGCAGTTGATCCCTCTAAGATTACCACAGTGACCAACTGGGAATCGCCAATCGACGTAAAGGAAGTCAGGAGTTTTCTCGGACTCGCGGGATATTACCGCAAGTTCGTAGAAGGATTCTCCCGCATCGCGCGACCTATGACTCAGCTCTTGAAGAAAGGCAAGAAGTTCGAATGGACGCCAGAATGTGAGGCAAGCTTCCAAGAGTTGAAGAAGAGGCTAACCACCGCCCCGGTATTGGCCACTCCAGATATCAGCAAGGAGTTCGTGATATATTGTGATGCCTCCAGGACCGGGCTAGGTGGAGTTCTAATGCAGGATGGCAGGGTCGTGGCATATTTGTCGAGGCAACTGCGCCCGCATGAGGAAAATTATGCCACCCATGATCTCGAGTTGGCAGTAGTAGTGCATGCGCTGAAGACATGGCGGGATTACCTTCTGGGGAAGCGATGTGAAATATACACTGACCACAAGAGTCTGAAGTATATCTTCACCCAAAGGGAATTGAATATGAGGCAACGAAGATGGTTGGAGTTAATCAAAGACTACGACCTCAGCATTCAATATCACCCCGGTAAGGCAAATGTAGTGGCCGACGCCTTGAGTCGGAAGACCAGCACCTTAAACGTCATGCTTAAGGAAAGGCAGCCCGCCTTATACGAAGAATTGGAGAACTTCGGATTGGAACTGGTGGAACCAAGATTCCTAGATAATCTCGAAGTCAAACCAACGCTGGAAGACGACATCAAGGAGGCCCAGAAGGGTCACAGGAGCATCGAACGTATCAAGAGGAAGATTCCAGAAGGCAAGGCCCGAGGATTCTTGGAGGATGATCAAGGAGTGGTGTGGTTTGGGAAACGTTTATGCGTACCCAACAAGGCCGAGCTCAAGGAACTCATCCTACAGGAAGCTCATGATACACCCTACTCCATTCACCCCGGTGGTACCAAGATGTATCAAGATCTCCGAGAAAGATTCTGGTGGCACGACATGAAGAGGGAAATCACGTCGTATGTGGCCAAGTGCGATGTGTGTTAGCAAGGTAAGGTTGAGCATCAGCGACCCGCAGGACTGCTACAACCTCTCCAGGTGCCGGAGTGGAAGTGGGACAAGGTAGGGATGGATTTCATTACCGGTCTACCAAGGTCTAGCAAGGGACATAACTCGATACGGGTTGTTGTCGACCATTTGACCAAGGTGGCCCATTTCATCCCTGTCAACACCACTTATGACGGGAACAAGTTGGCCAGTCTCTATATCGAGCTTATACTAAGCCTTCACGGAGTTCCCAAGGAGATTGTATCTGAACGAGGCACGCAGTTCACCTCAAGGTTTTGGAGGAAACTTCAGGAAGCCCTCGGTACCAAACTCTCTTTCAGCACCGCGTTCCACCCACATATGGGAGGACAGACAGAAAGGGTGAATCAGATACTCCAAGATATGCTACCCGCATCTCTCCTAGCGCATGGAGCCAAATGGGAAGACTGTCTGCCGTTCGCTGAGTTTTCATACAACAACAACTACTAGTCTAGTCTCCAGATGGCCCCATTCGAAGTGTTGTACGGACAGAAAAGCCGCACCCCGCTCAACTGGTCAGAAACCGGAGATGGGCTGATTTTTGGACCAGAAGTTTTGCACCAGGCAGAAGAGAAGGTGCAACTAGTCCAAGAAAATCTGAAAGCAGCCAAGTCGCGACAAAAGAGTTATGCGGACTCTCGCCGCAGTAATGTTGAGTTCATTCCCAGAGATCTGGTGTACCTTCGAATCACACCTCTTAAGGGAACCAAGCGTTTCCACATTAAGGGAAAACTCGCTCCAAGGATCATTGGGCCATTCAAGATTACGGCAAGGCATGGAGAGGTCGCTTATCAGTTGGAGTTACCTCCGGAACTTTCGGGTGTGCACAACATTTTCCACGTGTCACACCTTCGGAAGTGTCTCCACACGCCAAGTCGTTCCAATCCTTATAAGGACATTGATCACCAGGCCATTGACCTTCAGTCTGATCTCACCTATCGCGAGAGGCCAATCCGCATTCTGGATGAAGCAGAGCGATGCACTAGAAGCTGCACCATCAAGTATTTCAAGGTTCAATGGAGCAACCACACCGAAGTCGAAGCTACATGGGAGCGGGAAGACTATCTCCGATCTGAGTTTCCAGACCTTTTTAGCACCTAGCTTAGGAATCTCGGGGACGAGATTCTTGTAAGGGGGATAGGTCTGTCACACCCTGTTTTTGCTATCACCTGTCTGTGTTGTAAAATTGTGAGCTTGTTAAAACTTTTTCAAAGTTAATGTTGTGAGTGCCATGATTGGCATTGTATGCTTGTATGCTTGATCATGTGAGGTTTCAAAACACTAAATTCCTTTTTGGTATTTTACTGATTTTCAAAAACCTTTGATAACCAAAGTAAAACCACCTTGAGTTGCACTACATGTCCTTGATAGCAAGCAGTGCTTCTACTCATATTTGGTAATCTGATTTTTACCCATCTTTATATTTCAAAACCAAAAAATAATTATTTTTGTGAGTATTTTCCTAATTAAATAACATGTCCATTTCTAAGGTCAGAATTGGTATTCCAGTATGGAAAAATACTTTTCTGCTTTAGAAAAATCTGATTAAATTTAGAGATGATCAGAAGGACATATATTTTCCATACATAGGATTTTAAACCCCATTTTATATTATATTTATTGATTAAAACTACAAAAGCTATTTCTGTCTGTTTTGGCATTTTGAGATATTTCCAAAGGAAATATTCTCAATAAATTCCTAGAAAATTCCAGTGGTGTCCCTAAGCCTTGTTTGGTGTCCACATAAAGTTTAACCTTGATCAAAGGTGGATAAGGACCCAAAATAACCCAAAAACCATGTCTGCCCAGAATCAAGTTAGAGCAACTCTACATAGCAAAGTTTGTCCAATGAGGCTAAAACTTTGCAGGAGTACCTAATACCTCAAATGAGGGTTCTACACCAAAAATGGGATTTGTGGGACTTAGTTTGCGCACACTCCCTTTGGAAGGAACAGATCTGGTCATATTGGAGTGATTTCAAGTTTACAAAGCTAAACTTGTCCATTGGAGCTCAAATTTGGTGGAACTCCATGGTTTATCCCCAAAACCAAACATGCTAAGTCTCAGCACGAGTGGTGGGGTGCAACCCCCTGTGTCCACTGTCGAACACCTTCTGACAGATAGAAAATGCACCTTAGCTTCAGCTAAACCAAACTTCTTTGCTTCAAACTCTTAGATTAAGTAGCCAGCACCAGTAGCTAACCCCAGTCAACTGGCCCCTCACTGGTTCAAAGTGGAAAGGCCAAAAATCCCAATTTAGACCTCAGTTCATGACTGATAGCACCAGTATTTCTTGCCTCCTTTGACCGGCCGAAGCTCCCAGTAAAACCAAATGGCTAGACACACCCCAGCAAGTGCCAGGACATGCTGGACATGTCCAAAGTGCCCCAGAGCGCACCAGCATGCCGTGGCATGTCAAAACTGCGCTTTGGGCGCGCTACAGGGAGTCCCCGAGGTGGGGTCGACGCCCTCGGCTAGTTCCAGTCTCCCCCGAGATGTCCAACCTCCTCCCCGACAGCCCCTCTGCGTCGGGCCATCATCAGGGCCCCTCCTCTATCGCGTAAGAGCTCGTGCGACACATGCCCGCGCGCTCCAGATTCGGCCAAGCTTGCGCGGCCACGAATGCAGCTCTCCTCTCCCTCTCTCTGTGTAGCAGATTCTTCGGGCAGTCCAATACCACGTCCTAAGACTGTGGTTTCAACCCCAACGTCTCTCTGCACCCCCATGCGCGCCACGGTGAGTCACCGGTGCTCCCGAGTCTGCTCACTGTCGCGGGCCTATAAATAGCCCTCCCCCTCGCTCCAGCACCCCTCAGATAGCTTCACCGCATCCACTAGCACCTCCCTAGCCACCCCAGCAACCCAGCAGAGCCACGATGCTCGAGGTCGACCGAGGCCCCTCCGCCTCGGAGCTCCGGTCGATCTCCGGCTACACGACGGCTCCTGCGCCCCTCGACCCACCAAACTGACCCCCTTGACCCCGGGCAGCTTTCCCCTAACTCGCCCGAGCTTTCCCGTGTCTCTAGCCACCCCCTCGACCACTCCCGAAACCCCTCCGCCACGGCCTCCTCGTCGCCGGCGAACCCCTGCCTCCCCGTCGTTGTTTCGACCACCAGTAGGTAGGCGACGGTCAGGCGAACCCATTCCCGTGCTCATTGGAGCTTGAGCACATCGGCAGCCACGTCGGCGTCCTCCTCCTCCTCTCTGGCTGGAAGTAGGAGACGACCCCGACAGGTGTGCCCCACCTGTCGGTGGCCCAGCCTCCTCCCCCGCGCTGGCCTCGGTCGCTGACCGCAGGGCCCCGTGCGTCAGGTTCAAACCTGACGGCGCGCGCGCCTGGGCAGGCCGTTGGCTGGCCATGGGCCAGCCCAGCTCTGGGCCGAGCCAGGCCAGGAGCTGGCCTGTTTTTCTTTTATTTTTAAAACTGGATTTCTAAGATTTTTATAAAAACATTTAATGAGTGTAAAAATATAATTCTTCCACTGTTATTTTTCTAAAAATGTGTAGTATTTAATGACATGCTTAGATGAATTTTTCCAGCAACTATTATATTTTGAATATTAGAAAGGACTAAAATGGAATAGTTTTGCTTCTGCTTGGTTGTTTTAAAAAATATTCCTTCAAGGAAAATTTAGGCAAGTATTTTTAAAATGAGATCTTAGATTTATCAGAAATAGGGAACATTCTTAAAATGACTTTGTGGACTGTTTCTGTGTGAGCCATTCTTATTTGTGGTTTTATCAACAATAGAAAACCCGTGTGACGACGGAATCGGAGCGGAAGACCTCGAAGACCCCGGATACTTAGCTGACCAAGGCAAGCAGCCCTTTGACCATGACTGAGCATATGTTACTTTGCATATTACGATAGCAAGTTATTTCCGTTGCATATGATCATAAGTGTCGATAGTCATTTGATATGATTTTACCAAAGGCTCCCTCGGAGCATATGCATTGAGCTTGACTCTACCCCTTAGGGTCATGCTAATGCCATGATGACAAGTAAAAGTAGATGTAGTACTATCATGAGCATTTTGTTATCATAAAGCAAGAGTTTATGAAAACCCCGTCGGGTGCCACTAATGCCCGAGGGTGATGATGAGTTGGTGGTCACTTTTGGTGAAGTGATGCACCCGGTATTTGTGTGAGTAAGGTTTCGGAAATGGGATTAGATTTATGATGTGTCGACCATCCCAACCTTACCAGTACGACCATGTTACCCCTTATGGGACGGGGCTATGTTAATTACTCTAGTCGGTGCTAGCAAAGAGCCACATTACTAGTGGCGGGAGTGATTGTAGTCACTCTCATGATGGGGTCGTGCCGGGTAGGATGACTATGCCATTTTTATGAGTTCCGGTCACATTGTTGGTCCCCGCATGGTCGGTACGGTCTAGAGTTGGTGCTCGTAAGACGTACGACATGTGGGCTGGGTACCAATCGAATGGATCTCTTTGTCTAGTATCGTCAGGGGAAAGGCATTGATCGGGTACTTACCTCGGGTATGTGATATACCGCGAGTCGTGGATGACACGGAAGTTTCCCGGATCTCGTGGGTCCAACGTACTACCTCTGCAGAGTGTAAACTATTCGAATAGTCGTGTCCACGGTCAAGGACAGTTGGGTAATCCTGCTTAAACTACGTCCTGATATTTCCGCATAAACCAAGTGTGTGTGTGGAGTTAAAAAGGTGTTGTTATGAAAGCAATAATAATATGACCAAGTTCGGTGACTTGGCATATAGGGAGAACCCGGATGGTTTAGCCCTCAACTGATATATCGAGGATATGACCAAGTTTGGTGACTTGGCATATAGGGTGAACTCGGATGGTTTAGCCCTTAGCAGATATGTTGATATCTGTAACCTGTTCTTCAAGAGTAATTCTTTAACTTGATGCATATTCATGATCATTCCACCCAGATGAGTTGTACTAGAAAAATGCATGATATTGTTATCCTTCACTTTCATTGTTCATACCATGGGTTGTTTGCGAGTACATTCAAAGTACTCATTGGCTTTCCACTGGTTATGTTATTGACCAGACATGGAAGGACCAGAGTTTGGAGATGAGTACGTCCTCGGCGACACCCCTGCGAACTAGGACGCTTCCGAGTCAGAATGCCTGTCGGTGTAGGCTTGATGGCATGGGCACCCTCTTAGCCCTATGTTTTCCGCTACTAGTGTATTCGTGTGATTCGGCCTTAGGCCCTGTCTAGTGAACTTGACTCTTCGGTCACGTGTTGTAATAATCGATACTTGGATGTAAGACTCTTTATTTAGTATCTGTGATCGGTGAGCATTGATCTCTGGCATCACTGAGCACGGCGATTCTCGACTAGTAAGTCGGGGTCCCCACACAAGATCCCGTGACTAACTCCTCAGTCACATTGATTGCGAGCTCATTATGATGTTGTATTACTAAGTGGGCCCTAGAGATACCTCTCCGTCATATGGAGTGATAAATCACAATCTCGATTTACACCAACCCAAGAGACACCTTTGGAGATACATGTAGAGCACCTTTATAGTCACCCAGTTACGTTGTGATGTTTGATACACAAAAGGCACTCCTTCTGTTCCTGGGAGTTGCATGATCTCATCATCATAGAAACAAATACTTGACATGCAGAAAACAGTAGCAATAAACTGACATGATCACATGCTACGTTCATAGTTTGGGTCTTGTCCATCACATCATTCTCCTAATGATGTGATCCTGTTATCAAATGAAAACTCATGTCAATGGTCAGGAAACCTTGACCATCTTTGATCAACGAGCTAGTCCTTAGAGGCTCACTAGGGACAGTGTGTTGTCTATGTACCCACACATGTATTTGAGTTTCCAATCAATACAATTATAGCATGGATAATAAATGATTATCATGAACAAGGAAATATAATAATAAGTAATTTATTATTGCCTCTAGGGCATATTTCCAACATGCGCATTAGCAGGCTTACGAAACCTATGACATGGCGGTGACACGCACTAGGTGATTGTCGTGAGGCCACTTCATGAAGGGGTTCGACACCGAGGACCCTAGGAGGTGACGTGTACGGGGGTAAGCCCTTCAGACATAGCTCAGTCACTCTAGTTTAGCGAAGTTGCATGGATGAACCCGAGCACAGACATCGTGTCAGGTTCCTTCATGGAATGATCAGGGGAAAATCACACTGCATGGCACTCGAGGCGACGAAGCGCTAAACCAGCAGTGATGCATATTGAACCGCGCCCCCACTTGCCAGTTCAAAGTAACCCCGTGAGGGGCGAGACACCAAGGACCTCACGAGGTGACGTGCACGGGAACAAGCCCGTGTGACGGAGCTCGGTCACTTGGATTTATCAATGCTACAAGGACAAACCCGAGGACAAACATTGTGCCTAGCAGCCCCAAGGGATATCTGAGAGGTGGGTTGTAGGAGTGCAGCGACTCCGAATGGTGGCAACGCACCGAACGCAGGGTTTAAGCGAATGACATAAGCTTTGAAGGGAATAACAGGGTTTACTACACAACCAAAAGGTGAGAACTCCGTGAGGGCGAGGCCTCGCGCGTGAGGATAACTAAGCTCGAAGGGTGCCCTCGATCTCGAACAAAACAAAAATTCACCTAGCGATTGTGTTGTCATGGGAGCTCCAAGTTGCTTGACGAACCGCGTCATGAAGGGCGGCCCCTCAAGGGTCGGCTGCCTCCCATAGCTCTGGGGGCCGCGAGGTCCCGGCGCCATGTTAGGCGTCATTGCAAGCTGTGCCAACCTTTGGAAGATAGCACCAGCGTTATCCAAGCCGAAGGGCGTATGAACGTGGTCGGCGGCGGAGCCTCGGCCTAGGCCCACGCACGAAGCCTAGAAGTAGCTTCGAGAACCGACCCCATTGAGGCCCGTGATGTGGACGCACATGTGCACCTCACCGATCCCCCAGGAGTGATGATCCACCTGACGAGGCGCTCCGAGCGACGCTTGCCATGCATGGCACGCGCCTCCCACACCTTGTCAATTTCTTGGGCGATAAACTCTTATGCCCCTAGTGTCCGGTGTCGTACCCCTTATTTGCGAGGGCGCGCGTTGAGGCGCGCCTCCAGGTGGTGCCCGAGTACCTCTCTCAATGTACTGGCCTGGTCAGATGCTTTCCAGGTGGAAGCCCTCGAGCCCAACACGGGGGAGGCACCGAGCGCGCCTTTCTATCCCGGGGGGGAGGCACCGGCAACTTGCACGGGGCTCGCGGTCGTGGCATCAGTTGTTGTACCCTTCGCCTTGGCAGAGCCAGAGGCGGTCAATGACTGCTTGTTCCTCGGGGGTGTGACCTCGAGAGGCATATCGTCCCCGGCATCACCGGAGCGCTCCCTTACGGCGACCTTGTAGGCGCGCTCGAGGGAGCAAACCGCGTCCTTTTCGTCGCAGGGGATGGTGATGACGCCGCTGCAACCCGGCATCTTAAGGACATTGTAATCATGGTGGATCGTTGCAATGAACTTGTCCAGCACTGAGTAGCCAAAGATGGCATTGTGTGGGAGGTCAATGTACGCCACGTCGAAGTCAATGAGCTCGGTATGATAGTTCGCGTGTGTGCTGAAGATGACCGGAAGGCGGACCTTCCCCAGTGGAGTGGTGGAGCAGCCGGTCACCCTATAAAACGGCCTGGTTGGCATCAGCTGGTCATAAGGCACCTGGAGCATGTCGAAGGTTTCGACAGAGAGCATGTTGAGGCTCGCGCCTCCATCGATGAGAGTCTTGGTGACTGTGACATTGTTGATGGTGGGAGTACACATTATGGGGAGAGTGCCCGCGGCTGCCGCGGACTTGAGGTTGTCCCTGGTGTCAAAGGTGATGGCGTACTGGGACCACTTGAGGGGCTTCATAGCCCCAGCCTCACGAGGGCGGCGTTCACCTCATGAGAGAGCGGTTTGAACCGGCAGTTTGGCGAGGGGCATGAGATCCTCCAAGAATGCAAGCCACCGCGCGAGGCTCTTGATAGGCTTCGGCCTCCTCATCGCGTTGGTTGTCATCATTCTTCCTCAGAGACGGCGGCAAGGGAGGGAGCACTTCGTTGTCCCAAGGGTACGCCTCACGAGGTTGGTCGTGCCAGCCGTTCTCACGAGGCTGCTCGTACCAGCCTGTGACAGCCCGATGACGACGCTCCAGAAGATTCCCCTTTATTTCTGTTTTCCGTCGTGTGATTATTTTTGTTGGTTGCATCATCATTTAGTTTGCATCATGGCATCATGCATGGCATCATGTCAACTGTGTTTTGTCGCTGTTGCTTGTTGCTCCGTGTTGTTGGGTGTCAGTGCCTTGTGAGTGGTGTTGTCTTGTTGGAGTGATGAGAGTGGGTGCGTGAGAGCCACCTCTAAACCCTGTTGCACCGCAGACCTAAAACCTTCTCTCCCCTCCTCTCCCCTCTTATTTCGTTTTTGTGGATTTGCTAAGTCTTCGTTTAAAACCCCTATTTAAAAAGGTTCGTCTTCTTTTAAAGAAAATCATTTTATTAAATGTGAGGGCAACCCCTTGGGTTTTCTGTTTTTCTCCTTGTGTGTTATTTTAAAACCCTCTCATTTTCTTTTCTCTTTTAAAGGGCTTTTATTTTATTCTTTAAATAAAGAGGTTTTATTTAATTCTTCAAAGGGGTTTGATTTTTATTCTTTTGTAAACGGGTTTTAATTTTTAATTCTTCAAAAGGTTTTATATTATTTCTTTTAAAAATGCCCAGTCTATTTTTTATAGATGGGGTATGTTTTTAAAGAGTCAAAAGTATTTTTTTATTTTATTTTTATTTGTTTAATTCTTTTCTTTGTGTGTTTCCTGTTTTCAAAAAATAAAAAACAAGATGAAAGAGGGAGAGAGGCCCAGCCCTTGTGCCAACCTGCCAAGGCCCAGTCAGCCCAGCCGGCCCCTTGGTAACCTAGCGAGCTAGGGGAGGTTCCGTCGATCCCATCTCTCCCACTCGTCCTCTCCTGCACCGTCTCCCTCCTCCAACCCAAAGCCCCTCCCGAGCTCGCCTCCCGATTCCCTCTCCAGCGCCCCTCGTCGCGAGCCGCCTCCAGCGCTCCACCCCGCCGCCAGCAGCTCGCCGCCTCGCAGCTCGCCAGCCCCGCCGTCGTGCTCGCCTCGCCCCTGGCCTCACGTGTCGCGCCGCCCCGCGCATCCCTTCCTCCTCTTGCCGGAGCCCGTGCTCCCCGTCGGAGCCTGTACCCTCTCGTCGGCGCCGCCTCGCCATGGCTGCCCCTCGACCTCTCGGCGGAGATGCGCCGCCGCCCGCCTGCCGGTCCTGCGCCGCCCCATCGAGCCGCAGCTCGTCGCCCTGACCGTGCCGCCCACCGTGGTCTCCGCCTCCGCTGCCGGCTTGCCCGTGCGGAGCTAGCTGTTGCCGCATGCTGTTGTTGTGCCGAAGCTGCTGCTTGCCTAATGGTGATGTTGCCCGCTGGTAGCTGCTGCTTGCCGTTTTTGCTACTGCCTAGCTGTGCCGTGTTGTCGGTTGCTGCTTAGGTGTCGTTGCTGCTTGCTGTTCCCGGCGCCGTGCTTGCCTTGTTGTTGGAGTCGTGGCTGCCGCTGTTGTGTTGTTGTTGTTTTGTGCTGCTGCCTTGCCGAGCCGCTGCTGCTGCCCTGCTGATGCATGCTGCTGCCCTGCTTGCCGGTTGCGCCGCTAGCTAGCTTGCCTGTTGCCTGTTGCCTTTTGCTGATTGCTGTTGCGCGTGTTGCTACTAGCTGTTGTTGCTAGCATATGTTGGATGCCATTGCTTGTTGTAGCTGCTTGCTAATGTTGTAGCTTGCTGCTAGCTAGTCCTGCCATAGCTTGCTTTTGCCGTCGTCTGTTGTTAGTTGCTAGCAGTAGTTTCTGTTTGCTGCTAGGCTATTTGTGCCATAGCTTAGTGCTATGCTGCTGCTGTTGTGTTGCTGATTACCGACACCGAAGGCCGTGTGCACCTTCCCCTCCTGCCGTGGTTCGTCGATAAGTTCGCCGGGAACCACGATATGCTCGACGAACCCCGAACATCGACGGAGACGTGATCGACTTCCGAGGTGAAGACTGTAACCGACACCGAAGACCGTGCACCGACGACAAGAGAACGTCTACCATCGACGAGACCAACGACAACTACTTCCACGACGACCACGACGATCGTTGATCTCCTTCACCGATATGAACCCCTCTGATTCGCACGCTTCGAAGGTATACCGATGAGACGTGTCGTGTAACGAACGAATGTGATGTATGAGTTGTATCATGTGTTGCACCGTATGTTGGCCGTTGCACGTTGTGTTCCTCTTTCGTTGTGCCCTCGACACATGGGAACCCGGTAACCGGGATCACCCCATCTTTATTTAGCGTTCCCGCACACGCTTCCTAAACGTTGACACGATATCTCGTTGTGCATCGGGATAGGAACGTTGTCGTGGCATCGTTTCCGATTTGCCGCCATGGTCCCCTTTCGCTCGCCGTGGCGACACTTGTTTCTGTCTCTTCTTGCCGTGGTGTTGATGAACTCGCATGCATGACGCATTCATGGCATGATATCTTGTGTTGCATGCCTCTTGTGACGTAGCTGCTCTATGTTTCGCGTGTTACCCGACTAGGATATCTTGTAGGATCACTACTTCACCCCTTGCCATGTTAAAAAACATTTAATATTGCCGTGTAAATTAACGGGAGTGAACTAATAATTAATCGTGGAGTTTCGTCGATAAGCAACCCGTTGCATATCGAGCTTCACTTAATGTGTAGTGTTTGCGTGATGTGAATTGCCATGCCATCCCTTGCATCATTGAACTGATCACGCATCATATTAGGATGTGCATCGTGTGGTGAATATTTGTGTTGATGTTTGTTTCCGGTTTGCTCCGTCTCGATAGAGTTCCGCAAGCGTGTCGGAATGTGAGGACCCGTTCGACTACGTTGGTTCGCCGACTCCACGGAGTTGTTCTTCTTCCAAGCGGGATCTCAGGCAAGATGACCATTTCCCCAGATACCATTACTATCATTGCCATGCTAGTTTTACCGTTTCTACCGTTTACGTCTCGTTGCCTACCACTTGTTATATATGAGCCTCTCAACAATGCCATGATAACCTTCAACTGTTCAACCTAGCAAACCACTGTTTGGCTATGTTACTACTTGCTTAACCCTGTGTAGCGTTGCTAGTTGCACGTGCAGTTGCTTCCATGTGATAACATGGGTTCCTTGTTTTATCACCATATATAAATGCTATTTAATTTAACGCACCTATATAATTGGTAAAAGGTGGAAGGCTCGGCCCTTTTCTAGCCTGGTGTTTTGTTCCACCTTTACCCCCTTAGTTTCGGCTACGGGTGTTATGTTCCATAAATGAACGCTCCTAACATGATCGGGGTTGTTATCGGGACCCCCTTGATAATTCGTTTTAGATTAAAGCTGGTCTGGCAAGGCCCAACTTAGGTACTACATTTGCCTAATCACTAATGAACTGCATAGGGAGTAATTAACCCGAGGATAATTTAATCAACCCCCGGGCCAGTGCTCCTCATGAGTGTTGGTCCAAATTGGCAGACAACGGGGCCACCGCGGGGCTACCCGAGGTTTGGTATCTCCTAGTGTGACCCATCCGTCGTGTCCTGAAAACGAGATACATGCCTCCTATCGGGATCGTCGACACGTCGGGCGGCCTTGCTGGATTAGTTTTACCTTTGATGAAATATCTTGTGCATCGGGATTCCGGTGATGCTTTGGGTAATCTCAGAGTTGAGGTTTTCCACTAGGGAATCCGACGAGATCACGAGCTTCGTGATTGAGGATTTCTATGCGGCTTGTGGTAATTTGTGATGGACTAGTTGGAGCACCCCTGCAGGGTTAAATCTTTTCGAAAAGCCGCGCCCGCGGTTATGTGGCAACGTGGAAACTTTGTTTTAACACCGGTTCTAGATAACTTGAAGTTAACTTATTTAAAATATGCCAATTGTGTGTGTAACCGTGACTGCCTCTTTCGTGAGTTCCTTCTCCGATCAAGGACACGGTGGGGTTATGTCTGACGTAGGTAGGTGTTCAGGATCATTCATTTGATCATCAGTAGTTCACGTCCGTTATGCGTAGATCTTCCCTCTCTTATTTCTTGTACTCGTAAGTTAGCCACCAAATATATGCTTAGCCGCTGCTGCAACCTCACCACTTAACCATACCCCACCTAATAAGCTTTGCTAGTCTTGATACCTTTGGAAATGAGATTGCTGAGTCCCTTGTGGCTCACAGATTACTACAACACCAGTTGCAGGTACAGGTAAAGGTTACTTGACGCGAGCGTGCTGATTGTTCATTTGAAGTTGCTTCTTCTTCTTCTTCTTCTTCGATCTAGGATGGGTTCCATGCCGGCAGCCTGGGATAGCAAGGATGGACGTCGTTCTTCTTTTCTCGTTTGTTTTCATCTATAGTTGGACCCTGCTCTTACTCTTGATGATTATGTAATGTACTTATGTGACTCTGATGTAGCTTGTGGCGAGTGTAAGCCAATTCTATTATATAACTCTTCTTTTCAGTACATGTACTTGTAACGATATCCATTCTTGCGACATGACGAGATGCGCTTCTATCCCTGACGAGGCCTTCATGCCAAATTGAGGATAGGGTCGCATCTTGGGCGTGACAAGTTGGTATCAGAGCAGTACCGACCTAGGAGCCCCCTTGATTGATTGAACTTGGCCGAGTCGAGTCTAGTGAAACACTGCTTTGAATCTAGTTTTATATCGGAGATTAGGATTCTTTTTTCTCCTCTTCTATGCTCTGGTGAGGAATCTTGACGTAATAATTTATTCTACTCCTCTTCTCACTCAAAAAAAAATTTAGGATCATGCGGATATTTTTGGAATCTATATGATGCCGATGTGATGGAGTTCTGTCTTGTTGCCTCCTATCTGCTTTGAGTTTCAGGGGAGTTGAGCTCCAGGGGATTCTTGAGCACATCGTTATCATTCAGATTTCTTAGTATCTCAGAACGAAGGATGTTCATAATTGCTTCAATACTAGTAGTGGCGAGATAACCCCGATGTCCCCAGTACTGGTGTAGATTGTTCGGGAGTACTGCCATACTTTGTATTGTTGTGATCACGAGGGTCTGTTGTAGATGAAGGTCCGAGATTCTGGTTGTGTGTTGACGGATGTGATACAGGTGATGGGTTAGTATAGGAGTTGTGTGATATTACTCCTTGTATCCGTGTACCAGATTGCATGACCAGATATTTCGGGAATTCTTAGGTGGGAATTCAAGTAGTTACTTATAGGACGATATTCCAACAAATTCGTGTTGCTTTGATGTCAAGTGGTGATTTCAGATCTTTTCTAAGAGGTGTTCTCATATTTTTATGAGAGTATTAATTCTTTTGCTCTATCAATTGTCTTATCGATTCCTTTTCAACCGGAGTCATCATATCAATTCCATTCAACCGGTGTGCTTCTCTTCAACTGAATTCAATCTTATCTAATTTTGCAAGATCATTCTCTCAATTCTTTCCGGTGTTTGTCTCATCTATTCCAAGTGTCTTTGTTTTTTTCCCGCCCACCCGCCCTTTTCTTCAGTGAGTCAATTTTCATCGAAGAGTTTTCTTTTCATTGTGCTTCCGCTGTCTGTTCTTTTCTCTCTTACCGGGTGATTCATTGTGAAGATTCTCAGGAGATTCGTGTCATATTTGTTCATTCTTGTCATCTTTTCCGGTGAATTTAATTCAGCTATCCGTGTTCATTATATCCTATTCATCCTTGTTATTCTTTCCCATGTTGGAGATTCTTTTTAGACTATCTTGTTATTAATTCCTCTCTCTTTCTATCCGGAGTGTTAAAGATATTTCAGAAGTTCTGGTTTTCAATCCTTCAGTTATTTTGAAGTGCTAACCTCATCTAGTTCCCTTTTATCGGTGCAATATCTATAATTCTAGCAATCTTTTCAATGGTGGTTTCTTTGAGTGGGCCCATAACCCACAGGTTTTCCCAGGATGTTTCCTGGCTCTTTTAATCTTTTCCCGGAGTTCTCTAATTATTTCAACTATGACGTAAGTATGAATTTCATCAGTCATATCCCTTCTCCAAGGCCTATTTGAATTAAATCTCATATTTGGCTCAACCTTTCATTATTCTTTATTCCGGAGTGTCTCGGTAATTCTTGGTGGTGTTCTTCTCATCATTTCAGCTTTGAAGATTCGAAGGAGTGTTTCTCTCATTCTTTGTCCACTCTCTTGCAGATTCATCATTTCAGCCTTGTGGCATCATCTTGAATTTTGTCAATCATGAGTAATCCCTTTCTGGCTATCCGGTGCTTTTCTGAGTTGTTTTTATTCTCGATCCTCCGAAGGCCATCATTTTAGAAGATTCTTCATTCTCAGCTTTCAGCTTTCGTTCTCTAATTCTTCTCCATTGTTGTCTCTTCGTTCGTCTCTCGTTTATCCAGTGCCTTGTTCTAGTTTTATCTCAGATGGGTCATCATCTCTTCATTCTCATGTATCTCCATTAATTCGTGGTGTTCCCATTCAATTGTGAATTCTTACCGGTGCTTCATTCAATTGTGTTTCAAGTGGTGCTTTTCTCTCTGTCTCTCCAAGATTCTTTCAAGAAGAATAAGTTGTATGCTAAATCCGTTGCTTGTCATCAATTTAACTTGATGAAGGATGAGCATAACATAATTCTTATTCTTACTTCATCATATGGTTTCAATTCTTCTTCTGGAGTGGCTCACGATATCAATTCCTTTTCTCTAGTGTTCTTATCTTTCTTTTCTGGAGTTCCAGGTTTTCTCAAGTATCTCTTCGTGTTGCTTCATCTAAATCTTGGCAAGGTCATAATCTTATTCTTTCTACCTTCATATTGTTGCACCATTCATTGGTATACGGAGGTCCTTCATGGTGGCTCGTCATGATTTCTATCCATTCTCAAGTGTTCTTCAAGATTCCAGTTGGAATACCTCAAGTATTCTTTCTCTTCCATTTTCAGTGCATTGTTCTTCCTTTATCCTTTGAGGTGGTATTATAGCATTCTTGTTAGTGTACGAGCCTCGAAGAGTTTTCCTTTCAAGTATGAGATAATTAAACCCACCAATTCTATGATCATGAGATATTTCAACCCATGGTTTCTTCATTGAGTTATCTTGGCTTGGAGTTCATCTAAAGCTTTTCCTATGGATTGTTGCTATTATGGTGCTTTCCATTAATCCAAGTTCTCAATGTATCCTCTTGGTGTAAGAAATTGTTCATATCTTGTTTCTCCCAAACTATCCTTGTTTCTTTTAGTGGTTGGTTGTCACCTCACATTTGTTGAGATGATTTTCATAAGCCCACTACTATCTTGTTTTTCGTTGATGGTTTTCCAACCACTACGTCAATTCTCTGTCCGGAGGCTCTTCAATTCTAGTGTGATGATAGTTGTCATTATTTTCTTCATTCTCTTCTTCCGTATGAGCTAGTTCATATGCTCTTGTTCCAGAGGCATTGTGTTATTGCTCTTTGGGTCTAGCATCTTGTTCTATCAAAATCATGGTGTTCCCTTGTTCTATTTAGTTGTCTATTATGTATATTGTTGAATTCTCTCTTCTTATCGAATTTTTTTTGTCCCATTTTCCTACCGAAGTGCTGCCGAAATTTTCCGTGAATTCTTGCTTGTTTCTCATATCATTCCTCGTCTCCTTGCAACCTTCAAGGATTGTTGGTTTCACTCGTTTGTCAAAGAAGCGACTAAGTTTTACCTCTTGTTCTTTCTCATCCTCTCCCCCCTTTCATTCTTGCATCTCGGGGCAAGATCCTCTTGTAGTGTAGGAGAGTTGTGACAGCCCGATGCCGGCGCTCGAGAAGATTCCCCTTTATTTCCGTTTCCGTCGTGTGATTATTTTTGTTGCTTGCATCATCATTTAGTTTGCATCATGGCATCATGCATGGCATCATGTCGACTGTGTTTTGTCGATGTTGCTTGTTGCTCCGTGTTGTTGGGTGTCAGTGCCTTGTGAGTGGCGTTGTCTTGTTGGAGTGATGAGAGTGGGTGTGTGAGAGCCACCTCTAAACCCTGTTGCACCGCGGACCTAAAACCTTCTCTCCCCTCCTCTCCCCTCTTATTTCGTTTTTGTGGTTTTGCTAAGTCTTCGTTTAAAATCCCTATTTAAAAAGGTTCGTCTTCTTTTAACGAAAATCATTTTATTAAATGTGAGGGCAACCCCTTGGGTGTTCTTTTTTTTCTCCTTGTGTGTTATTTTAAAACCCTCTCATTTTCTTTTCTTATTTAAAGGGCTTTTATTTTATTCTTTAAATAAAGAGGTTTTATTTAATTCTTCAAAGGGGTTTGATTTTTATTCTCTTGTAAACGGGTTTAATTTTTAATTCTTCAAAAGGTTTTATATTATTTCTTTTAAAAATGCCCAATCTATTTCTTATAGATGGTGTATGTTTTAAAAGAGATAAAAGTATTTTTTTTATTTTTTTTTATTTTGTTTAATTCTTTTCTTTGTGTGTTTCCTGTTTTAAAAAAATAAAAAACAAGATGAAAGAGGGAGAGAGGCCCAGCCTTTGTGCCAACCTGCCAAGGCCCAGTCGGCCCAGCCAGCCCCTTGGTAACCTAGCGAGCCACGGGAGGTTCCCTCGATCCCATCTCTCCCTCTCGTCCTCTCCTGCACCGTCTCCCTCCTCCAGCCCGAAGCCCCTCCCGGGCTCACCTCCCGATTCCCTCTCCAGCGCCCCTCGTCGCGAGCCGCCTCCAGCGCTCCACCCCGCCGCCAGCAGCTGGCCGTCGCGCCGCCTCGCAGCTCGCCAGCCCCACCGCCATGCTCGCCTCGCCCCTGGCCTCCCGTGTCGCGCCGCCCCGCGCGTCCCTTCCTCCTCTTGCCGGAGCCCGTGCTCCCCGCCACAGCCTATGCCCTCTCGCCGGCGCCGCCTCGCCATGGCCGCCCCTCGACCTCTCGCCGGAGATGCGCCGCCGCCCGCCTGCCGGTCCTGCACCGCCCCATCGAGCCGCAACTCGTCGCCCTAACCGCGCCGCCCACCATGGTCTCCGCCTCCGCCGCCGGCTTGCCCTTTCCGAGCTAGATGTTTTCGCATGTTGTTGTTGTGCCAAAGCTGCTGCTTGCGTGATGGTGTTGTTGCCCGCTGGTAGCTGCTGCTTGCTGTTTTTGCTACTGCCTAGCTGTGCCGTGTTGTCGGCTGCTGCTTAGGTGCCGTTGCTGCTTGCTGTTCCCGGTGCCGTGCTCGCCTTGCTGTTGGAGTCATGGCCGCCGCTGCTGTGTTGTTGCTGTTTTGTGTTGCTGCCTTGCCGAGCCGCTGCTGCTGCCCTGCTGATGCATGATGCTGCCTTGCTTGCCGGTTACGCCTCTAGCTAGCTTGTCTGCTGCCTATTGCCTATTGCTGATTGTTGTTGCGCGTGTTGCTACTCGCTATTGTTGCTAGCATATGCTGGATGTCGTTGCTTGTTGTAGCTGCTTGCTAGCGTTGTAGCTTGCTGCTAGCTAGTCGTGCCATAGCTTGCTTTTGTCGTCGTCTGTTGTTAGTTGCTAGCAGTAGTTTCTGTTTGCTGCTAGGCTATTTGTGCCATAGCTTAGTGCTATGCTGCTGCTGTTGCATCGCTGGTTACCGACACCGAAGGCCATGTGCACGTTCCCCGCCTGCCGTGGTTCATCGACAAGTTCACCGGGAACCACGACATCCTCGACGAACCCCGAACATCGACGGAGACGTGATCGACTTCCGAGGTGAAGACTGTAACCGACACCGAAGACCGTGCACCGACGACAAGAGAACGTCTACCATCGACGAGACCAACGACAACTACTTCCACGACGACCACGACGATCGTTGATCTCCTTCACCGATATGAACCCCTCTGATTCGCACGCTTCGAAGGTATACCGATGAGACGTGTCGTGTAACGAACGAATGTGATGTATGAGTTGTATCATGTGTTGCACCGTATGTTGGCCGTTGCATGTTGTGTTCCTCTTTCGTTGTGCCCTCGACACATGGGAACCCGGTAACCGGGATCACCCCATCTTTATTTAGCGTTCCCGCACACGCTTCCTAAACGTTGACACGATATCTCGTTGTGCATCGGGATAGGAACGTTGTCGTGGCATCGTTTCCGATTTGCCGCCATGGTCCCCTTTCGCTCGCCGTGGCGACACTTGTTTCTGTCTCTTCTTGCCGTGGTGTTGATGAACTCGCATGCATGACGCATTCATGGCATGATATCTTGTGTTCCATGCCTCTTGTGACTTAGCTCCGCTCTATGTTTCGCGTGTTACCCGACTAGGATGTCTTGTAGGATCACCGCTTCACCCATTGCCATGTTAAAAAACATTTAATATTGCCGTGTAAATTAACGGGAATGAACTAATAATTAATCGTGGAGTTTCGTCGATATGCAACCCATTGCATATCGAGCTTCACTTAATGTGTAGTGTTTGCGTGAGGTGAATTGCCATGCCATCCCTTGCTTCATTGAACTGATCACGCATCATATTAGAATGTGCATCATGTTGTGCATCGTGTGGTGAATATTTGTGTTGATGTTTGTTTCCGGTTTGCTCCGTCTCGATAAAGTTCTGCAAGCGTGTCGGAATGTGAGGACCCGTTCGACTACGTTGGTTCGCCGACTCCACGGAGTTGTTCTTCTTCCAAGCGGGATCTCGGGCAAGATGACCATTTCCCCATATACCATTACTATCATTGCCATGCTAGTTTTACCGTTTCTACCGTTTACGTCTCGTTGCCTACCACTTGTTATATATGAGCCTCTCAACAATGCCATGATAACCTTCAACTATTCAACCTAGCAAACCATTGTTTGGCTATGTTACTGCTTGCTTAACCCTGTGTAGCGTTGCTAGCTGCAGGTGCAGTTGCTTCCATGTGATAACATGGGTTCCTTGTTTTATCGCCATATATAAATGCTATTTAATTTAATGCACCTATATACTTGGCAAAAGGTGGAAGGCTCGGCCCTTTTCTAGCCTGGTGTTTTGTTCCACCTTAGCCCCCTTAGTTTCGGCTACCGGTGTTATGTTCCATAATTGAGCGCTCCTAACACGATCGGGGTTTTTATGGGGACCCCCTTGATAATTCGTTTTAGATTAAAGCTGGTCTGGCAAGGCCCAACTTTGGTACTACATTTGCCTAATCACTAATGAACTGCCTAGGGAGTAATTAACCCGAGGATAATTTAATCAACCCCCGGGCCAGTGCTCCTCATGAGTGTTGGTCCAAATTGGCAGACTACGGGGCCACCGCGGGGCTACCCGAGGTTTGGTATCTCCTAGTGTGACCCATCTGTCGTGTCCTGAGAACGAGATACGCGGCTCCTATCGGGATCGTCGACACGTCGGGCGGCCTTGCTGGATTAGTTTTACCTTTGACGAAACATCGTGTGCATCGGGATTCCGGTGATGCTTTGGGTAATCTCAGAGTTGAGGTTTTCCACTAGGGAATCCGACGAGATCGCGAGCTTCGTGATTGAGGATTTCTATGCGACTTGTGGTAATTTGTGATGGACTAGTTGGAGCACCCCTGTAGGATTAAATCTTTTTGGAAAGCCATCCCGCGGTTATGTGGCAACGTGGAAACTTTGTTTAACACTGGTTCTAGATAACTTGAAGTTAACTTAATTAAAATATGCCAATTGTGTGTGTAACCCTGACTGCCTATTTCGTGAGTTCCTTCTCCGATCGAGGACGCGGTGGGGTTATGTCTGACATAGGTAGGTGTTCAGGATCATTCATTTGATCATCAGTAGTTCACGTCCGTTATGCGTAGATCTTCCCTCTCTTATTTCTTGTACTCGTAAGTTAGCCACCAAATATAGTCTTAGCCCTGCTGCAACCTCACCATTTAACCATTCCTCACCTAATAAGCTTTGCTAGTCTTGATACCTTTGGAAATGAGATTGTTGAGTCCCTTGTGGCTCACAGATTACTACAACACCAGTTGCAGGTACAGGTAAAGGTTACTTGATGCGAGCGCGTTGATTGTTCATTTGAAGTTGCTTCTTCTTCTTCTTCATCGATCTAGGATGGGTTCCAGGCCGACAGTCTGGGATAGCAAGGATGGACGTCGTTCTTCTTTTCTCGTTTGTTTTCGTCCGTAGTCGGACCCTGCTCTTACTCTTGATGATTACGTAATGTACTGATGTGACTCAGATGTAGCTTGTGGCGAGTGTAAGCCAATTCTATTATATAACTCTTCTTTTCAGTACATGTACTTGTAACGATATCCATTCTTGCGACACGACGAGATGCGCTTCTATCCCTGACGAGGCCTTCGTGCCAAATTGAGGATAGGGTCGCATCTTGGGCGTGACAGAGCTCCGTCGAGGATTTATTTTGCGGTTGTCCCACCCATCGTCGCCGCGGCTGCTGCCGCGACCAGCACTGCGGTCATTGTGCTCCAGATGCCGGCCAACCCTCTCATCTCAGAGGACCTTGAGTTCTTAGTTGTCTTCAGTGTTGTGAGTGTATACGTCGCGGTAGATGCAGAATGGGTGGAGGTCCTTTTCAGGCACGTCTCGCTCGCGGCCACGCTTCTCCTCGGGTTCAGCCGCAAGAACAATGGGTCCTTTGTGCTTGACCTCCTTGTCCTTGGCCTTGGCATCGTCGGGTGCATTGTCAGGGTTGTCGTGGGCGAACATGTGACGCTCCTCGACCCTGGTGCATTTGTCGGCGAGGTTGAACAATTCCATGGTCATGCTCAAGTTGTCGTTGATGGAGAGCTTCTCGCACATCTTGAGGTCATTGACGCCATTGGTGCATGCCATGATGAGACCCTCGCCCGTGGCACGCGGGGTCTTGTTGCGCACGTGGATAAACCGCTGAATGTACTTGCGGAGGGTCTCCCCAGAGCATTGCTTCATGTTTCACAAGTCATTGATGGAGAGAGGACGGTTGTGAATGCCCTTGAAGTTGGCAACAAACAACTCGCAGAGGTCACTCCACGAAGAGACCGACTTCTCGGGTAGGTTCACGAGCCAGGAGCGTGCGTCGTCCTTGAGGGCAATCGGAAGCCAATTCGCCATGACCTTATCATCACCACCCGCCGCCTTGATGCTCATGGCGTAGAGTTGAAGGAACTCCGCAGGGTTGAGGGATCCATCATACGCGGGGGAAGCTCGGGCTCGAACTTGGCCGACCAAACTACCTTGCACAACTTGTGAGTGAAGCCTCACAACCCATGGTGCTCGAGGGACCGCCACGTGCGAGGACGACTCGGTTCTAGCACCCGGATCCTATGACATCCTGGACGACCCGATTCTGGCACTGATGCTGCTGCTCGAGGATCGCGCGCGCGTCGAGCGGAGACTCGCGATGGACGATCTGGCAGCTATCTTCTTCTTCTTGGGCAAGTGGGGGTGGTTCGTCAGGCGGGTTGCTCGAGTGCGTGTAGCATTGGGGCTCAGCCTGGTCGTCGTGCCTGGGAGGAGTCATCGGTGCTTCCCGAGACACATCTCCATCACGGGATGGAGGGGGGGCGAAGCAAGCGAGAGAGAGTCGGGGCCTCTCCGGTGGTGGTAACAAAGCTCGGTGATGCGGCGGAGCAATGCATCATAGCCAGCATTCATGGGGCATTAGCGAAGCAGCTCCTGCGCCATGAGCAGTGCTGCTTGCACATTAACTTGTTCGAGACAGACGTGGGAGGAGGAAGTTGTGGCGGTGCGGCCCTCCTGCTGCACGGAGGGGTGCATGGAGGAAGCTTGTTGCTCGTGGGCGGCGGGTCTCAGTGGCTGCGGCCTCAGTCCCGACGGAGTGACGACGGGCGCCAAGGCCCACAAGCGCGGCCACCATGACCTGGGCTGCTCTGCGCCTAGCGCGCACACGGCAAGCATCGGCCATGGGGTCGGTGAAGCTGGATCCGAAACTGGAGATGGAGGATGGCTGCACACCCCTACCTAGCATGTCAAATGTCAGAATCGGGGATCCGCAAACCCAGAAAGGTTCGAACATTGGGGTGCGCTCGCTCTCCTACCCTATTTTTCCTCTCGTCCTCATGACAACTCTTCGGTGGCTCGAGCTAAGGAAGACGAACAAGAACACATGCATAGTTCACCCAGGTTTGGGCCACCTTGCGGTGTAAAACCCTACTCCTGCTTGTTTGGATTGCTTGAGGTAGAAGACGAGTACAAAGGGAGGGGGTTCTTGCCCTAATGGAGTTGGTGTATCCCCTTGCTACGGAAACAGGACCTCCCTCTTATACTGGCCCTGGTCCTCTTCCCCCAAAAACACTCAACATGAAGGGTGGCCACAACGTCCATTTTGAACGGGGACATGACTGTAGCTCACCCTGATAAAGGCGGTCTACGCCTGCTAAAGCTATTCGCCATGACACGCTGGTGGGCTCGGGGGTGACCTCCGTACTGCCAAGCCCCTAGCCTTGGTCCTCTTGCACCAAGTAGGAAACCTTTAGTGGTTTCTTTGGGAACACGCGGGCTGGCACTGCTCCCTTAACACCAAATGGAAAAGCCTCTCTGTCCGTGCTTGCTCGTACTGACCCTAGCGATGTCCTGCATGGCTCACGTCACCCACATGAGGAGGTAAGACCGTGAGATCCCTGCGGGCGTCCTTGGTTAGTCCGCTCCGTGCCCCCCCCCCCCCCCGAGGTGGGCGACGTCAGGAGGCGGCTTCACAATGTGGACCTTAGGGGGAATGGCCTCGAGGGAAACTTTGTCGGTCTGTGGCAACCTTCAATCATCTGCACCTCGTGAGGGTCGGATTCCTCGGCCTTGGCGGGAAGCACTCTCGGTCCCACAAGGCGTGTCGTGCCCTAGGCCGTAGGCAGGCACGGCTGACACCCCCAGTCGCAGGACCCCGACATATGAGTTTCTTAGTGACGAGGGGATCAAGCATCAATACTCCACACCTTATACCCCTCAACAAAATGATGTTGCGGAAAGGAAGAACTGGACGTTGATGGATGCGGCAAGGACCATGGTGACGGAATTCAAAACTCCATACAACTTTTGGGCCGAAACCAGCAACATCACATGTCATGCATCTAATTGTCTCTACCTCTGCAAAGGCTTGAACAAGACTCCTTATGAAACCGGTAACAAGCCTAACCTCAAGTACTTCCATATGTTTGGTTATAAGTGTTTCATTATCAAGAAAGGTGCTTGTTTGTCTAAATTTTATCCTAGAGCTCAGGAAGGCATATTTGTTAGTTATGCTACAAACTCTCATGCTTATCGTATCCTTAGCAACTCCAATGGACTCATTGAGGAGACATGTAACATGGAGTTTGATGAACATAGTGGCTCCCAAGTGGAGCAAAGTGGTCTTTGTGATGTAGGTGATGAAATCCCTCCCCAAGCCATAACAAGAATGGGTGTGGGACACTTCCCACCCATTGAGGAACCCCTTATCCCCGAAGGAGAAGGATAATGGTCCATGCAAGTGGAACCATCACCAATGCAAGGCCCACACGCTTCCAAAGAACAAAATGAAGGCCCTCAACCGAGTGAACAAGATCAAGGGAAAGATCAACCTCATGATAATGGTGATACACCAAGTGATGCCCAAGATCATGTTTACACCCCCGAGCAAGCTCAAGATCAAGAGCTGGCTCATGAAGGCTCTCAAGATCGTCAAGATGTTGCCCCTCCACCTTCCATAGAGGAGATTTTAGAAAGATAAGCCGACAAGATCTCTTCAAAGCTTAAACATAAACAACATGTTTTAGAGAACTTCAACGCAATATTGAATAAAGAGGTAACCACTCGTAGTCAATTAACAAACTTTTGTGCGCCTCACGCATTTGTTTCTTGCATTGAACCCCTAAAGGTACAAGAGGCGCTCGAGGACACATAATGGCTAGAAGCCATGCATGATGAACTCAACAACTTTGAGCGCGACAAAGTGTGGTGATTGGTGTCAAGACCAAAGGAGAATCACAATGTCATTGGAACCAAATGGATCTTTAAGAACAAACAAGATGTGAATGGTGTCGTCATTCGCAACAAGGTAAGATTGGTGGCACAAGGCTACTCCTAAGTCGAGGGTATCAACTACGGTGAAACCTTTGCTCCCATTGCACTCCTTGAATCAATTTGTATGTTGATTGCATATGCTTCTCATCATGATTTAAAATTATATCAAATGAATGTGAAGAGTGCATTTCTTAATGGTCCTCTTAAGGTGTTGGTATATGTCAAGCAACCCCCGGGGTTCGAGGATCCCAAGTTCCCCAATCATGTATACATGCTCGATAAGGCACTCTATGGCCTTAAACAAGCCCCATGTGCGTGGTATGAGCACCTTACCGAGATGTTGCAAGACCGTGGGTTTGAAATTGGGAAAATTGATCCCACTCTTTTCATGAAGATGGTTAAAGGGAGCTTATTCATATGCCAACTATATGTTGATTATATTATGTTTGGTTCTCCTAACAAAGCTTTCAATGAGTTTGCCGCACTAATGACCAAAGAGTTTGAGATGTCTATGATGGGAGAGTTGAAGTTTTTCCTTGGATTTGAAGTCAAGCAACAAAGTCAAGGAATCTTCATGAACCAAGCAAAATACACTCAAGACATGCTCAAGAGGTTCCAGTTTGATGATCTCAAACCGGCGAAGGCTAACACCCCATGCCACTCAAATGCCAACTTAACAGTGATCCCAATGGTAAAGTCGTGGATCTAAAGGTATATTGCTCCATGATTGGATCCTTGATTTATCTTTGTGCATCTTGATCGGATATTATGCTGAGTGTGGGAAATTGTGCATGATTTCAGCCCATGCCTAAGGAAAGCCACAATGTGGTGGTCAAGAGAGTCTTTTGATATTTGGCTCATACCCCAAACTTTGGCTTATGGTACTCCAAAGGTGCTTCATTTGATCTCATTTGATATTCAGACTCGTACTGGGTGGGAGATCATGTGGAGAGGAAGTCAACTTCTAGAGGTTGCCAATTCCTTGGTCACTCTTTGGTAAGTTGGTCTTCAAAAAAACAAAATTGTATTTCTCTCTCATCCACATAGGCCGAGTATGTAGCCACCGCAAGTTGTTGTGCACAATTGCTTTAGATGAGAAAAACTTTAAAGGATTATGGTGTCACTTGTGAAAAAGTGCCTCTTTACTATGACAACGAAAGTGCAATCCAGATCTCCAACAACCCGGTTCAACACTACAAGACGAAGCATATTGAGATTCATCATCACTTCATCTCGGAGCATATCAAGCATGGGGAGATTGATCTTATTCATCTCAACACTCATGATCAACTTGTAGATATATTCACGAATCCATTGGATGAAGCAATATTTTGCGAGTTAACGCATGAGCTAACAATCATTGATTCGAGCAATATGGCTTGAAGTATTGCACATCCACACTCATCATTTTCTCTTGTTTTGATGTAGGCATGGATTTAGGGGGAGTGTTGTTCTCCCAATGAACTCTACCTCCCCTTATTATTCATAAATCGATTTCACGTTAGCCATCTTTGATGGTACTTTTGCTTCAAAGACGAGTTTTGGTCTTGGGCCCAAGGTAAAAATCTTCGTGGTGCCACACCAATTGACTCAAACATTGGTGGCCTTGGCCACCACCCTCGCCCGGTGAGGTATTTGCTGTAATGTGTTCATGTTTGGTTTGTATTTGTCTTGGATCTTATCCGCTCTTGCTAGATTTTTAGGTCCTAGGTGCGTGTATCCTCCAAGTAATGGTCTTTTGTGTTTGCCTTTTGCAACCTTGGGGTCTACCTCACCATATTTTAGTGTCTGCTACCTCTTGAGCTTGCGTTGGTTTTTTCCCTTGAAGAGGAAAGGGTGATGCAGCACAGTAGCAGTAAGTATTTCCCTCAGTTTTGAGAACCAAGGTATCAATCCAGTAGGAGTATCAGGATGAAGCACCGATGTACCTACGCAAAAACAGCAAACTTGCACCCAACGCTACAAAGGGGTTGTCAATCCCTTCATGATTGATTGCAAGGTGAGATGTGAAGGCGGAAAGTGCAACAAAGTAAAAGTGTAGGGCTGAAAATATGATGTGAAGTAGACCCGGGGGCCATAGTGTTCACTAGAGGCTAAATATTACGGTGGGTGAACGAATTACTGTCGAGCAATTGATAGAACCGCGCAAAGCCATGACGATATCTAAGGCAATGATCATACATATAGGCATCACGTCCGAGACAAGTAGACCGATACTTTCTGCATCTACTACTATTAATCCACACATCAACCGCTATCCAGCATGCATCTAGTGTATTGAGTTCATGACAAACAGAATAAGGCCTTAAGCAAGATGACATGATGTAGAGGGATAAACTCAAACCAATGATGTAAACCCCATCTTTTTACCCTTGATGGCAACAACATGATGCATGCCTCGCTACCCCTTCTGTCACTAGGTGAGGTCACCGCATGGTATGAACCCAAAACCAAGCACTTCTCCCATTGCAAGAATCATAGATCAAGTTGCCCAAACAAAACCCACAACTCGAAGAGAATTACAAGGATATGGAATCATGCATATAAGAGATCAGAAGAAACTCAAATAAGATTCATAGATAATCTGATCATAAATCCACAATTCATCGGATCTCGACAAACACACCGCAAAATAAGATTACATTGGATAGATCTCCACGAAGATCATGGAGAACTTTGTATTGATGATCCAAGAGAGAGAAGAAGCCATGTAGCTACTCGTTATGGACCCGGAGGTCTATGGTGAACTACTCACGCATCATCGGAGAGGCCATGGTGATGATGAAGAAGCCCTCCATATCTGAATCCCCCCTCCAGCAGGCCACCAGAATGTGCCCCAGATGGGATCTTGCGGAGACAGAAGCTTGCGGCGGCAGAAAAGTATTTTCGTGGATCTCTCCCGCAGTTTTGGATTTTTCGGGAATTTATAGGCGGAAGAGGTAGGGAAGACGAGCCATAGGGGGGCCACAAGCCTGCTAGGCGCCCTCCCTGGCCGCGCCTAGGGGGCTTGTGGCCTCCCCTGGTGGCCTCGCACTTGGTTCTCACGTCCCCTGCGTATCTTCTATTCCAGAAAAAATCTTTTCGGAAGTTTTATTCCGTTTGGACACCGTTTAAAATTCTCCTCTCAAAAGGGTCAAAAACACGGAAAAAACAGGAACTGGCACTTGGCACTGAGTTAATAAGTTAGTCCCAAAAAACGTATAAAAGGCATACAAAACATCCAAAGATTAACAAGATAATAGCATGGAACCATCAAAAATTATAGATATGTTGGAGACGTATCAAGCATCCCCAAGCTTAACTCCTGCTCGTCCTCGAGTAGGGAAGTGATAAAGACTGAATTTTTGATGTGGAATGCTACCTAGCATAGTTGTCCTTTGTAACTTCTTTCATGTGACATGAATGTTCAGATCCGTAAGATTCAAAACAATAGTTTGCTATTGACATGAAAACAATAATACTTCAAGCAAACTAGCAAGGTAATCATGAACTTTTGAAATAACAAGGCCAAAGGAAGTTATCCCTACAAAATCATATAGTCTCGCTATGCTCCATCATCCCCACACAACTAATTTAAATCATGCACAACCCCGGTATTGGCCAAGTAATTGTTTTCGCACTCTTACTTTCTCAAACCTTTTCAACTCTCACGCAATACATGAGCGTGAGCCATGGATATAGCACTATGGTGGAATAGAGTGTTGTGGAGGTTGTGAGACAAAAAGGAGGAGATGGTCACATTGACTCGGCGTATCAAAGGACTATGGAGATGCCCATTAATAGATATCAATGTGAATGAGTAGGTATTGCCATAAAAGGATGCACTAGTGCTATAAGTATGTGAAAGCTCAAAAGGAGAACTAGTGGGTGTGCATCCAATTTGCTTGCTCACGAAGACCTACGGCAAGTTTGAGGAAGCCCATCATTGGAATATACAAGCCAAGTTATACAATAAAGATTCCCACTAGTATATGGTGGTGACAAAACAAGAGGCTCTCAATCATGAAGAACATGGTGCTATTATGAAGCACAAGTGTGGAAAGAAATAGTAGCATTGTCCCTTCTCTCTTTTTCTCTCTTTTTTTATAATTTTTTTGGCTCTTTGGCCTCTTTCCATATCTCTATCTCTCTCTCTTTTTATTTTATTTCCTCACATGGGACAATGCTCTTATAATGATGAGCATCACACTTTTATTTACTCACAACTCAAAGCTTAGAACGATGATGACTCTATAGGAAATGCCTCCGGCAGTGTACCGGGATGTGCAACGATCTAGCTTGGCGTATGATGTTGAAACATCTCGCTAGCTATCTTTCGATCATGCAATGGCAATATGAGAGTGACGGCACAAGTCATGAGACGGAACGATGGGAGTTGCATGGCAATATATCTCGGAATGACTATGAAAATGCCATATTAGGTAGGTATGGTGGCTGTTTTGAGGAAGGCATATGGTGGGTTTCTGCACCGGCGAAAATTGCGCGGTACTAGAGAGGCTAGCAATGGTGGAAGGTGAAAGTGCATCTATACCATGGATTCACGTTAGTCATGAAGAACTCACATACTTGTTGCGAAAGTTTTTATTATTAATCGAAACAAAGTGCTAAACGCATACTCCTAGGGGAAGGGTTGGTAGGTGTTAACCATTGCGCGATCCCGACCGCAACACAAAGGATGACGATCAATAAATCAATTATGCTCCGACTTCCTAACATAGAGTTTCACAATACGTGCATGTTACGGGAATCACTAACTTCAACACAAGTATTTCTAGATTCACAACACCCTACTAACATAACTCTTAATATTACCGAATCCACGTCTCAAAACTAATTGAGAGGAATCAAACTTCTCTTTCTACTCAATGCACATGAAAATGGAAGTTTTATTGTATCCTATTTGGGTACCTATCACCTTTGGGACTACTTTCATAGCACAAGAAAACTACCAAGCTATGCATCGTCGTGCTCTAAAAGATCTAAGTGAAGCACATAGAGCAAAATGGTCTATCTCAAAAGATATAAGTGAAGCACAATGAGTATTCTAGCAAATTCACGATGAGTGCACGTCTCTATCAAAAGGTGTGCAGCAAGGATGATTGTGAAACAACAAAAATAAGACTCCTACGATACAAGACGCTCCAAGAAAAACACATATCATGTGGTGAATAAAAATATAGCTCCAAGTAATGTTACCGATGGATTGAAGACGAAAGAGGGGATGCCTTCCCGGGGCATCCCCAAGCTTAGGCTTTTTGGTGTCCTGGGATTTGGCTTGGGATTCCTTGGCCATCCCCAAGCTTGAGCTCTTTCCACTCTTTATCCCTTTGTCCATGAGAACATCACCCAAAACTTGAAAACTTCACAACACAAAACTTAAACAGAAACTCGTGATAACATTAGCACAAGAAAACAAACTACCACCTCTTGAGGTAGTGTAGCAATCTTGATTTCTATTTATATTGGTGTTATATTACTGTATTCTCACTTTTCCATGGCTAGTACCCCCCGATACTGTCCATAGTTTCATCAAAACAAGCAACCAACACAACAAAAGCAGAATCTGTCAAAAACACACCAGTCTATAGCAATCTGCATACTTCGTATACTTATCGTACCTCAGAAATTCTGAAAAATTACTACAGCCTGGGAAAAAGGCATATCAACCAGCATTCAAAATATCAACTCAAAATATCTTTCTCAATAAAAATGAAAAATAATTTCGTGAGCGAAAAGTTTCTGTCTTTTTCCAGCAGGATCAAACAACCATCACCAAACTAGTCATAAAGGTTTTGCTTGGCTCAAACACGAAAAGAAACACAAAAAACACAATAATAACAGAATTATGATGGTGTGGACACAACAAAACAGAAATAAAAAGATAAATCCATTGGGTTGCCTCCCAACAAACGCTATTGTTTAACGCCCTTAGCTAGGCATAAGGCGATAGAATCATGTATCGTCGTCTTTGGTGCTCAAACCATAAGTAGCCCTGATCATGGATTCATAAGGCAATCTTATTTTCTTTCTAGGAAAATGCTCCATGCCCTTCTTGAAAGGAAATTGAAATCTAATATCCCCTTCCTTCATATCGATGATAGCACCAATAGTCCTTAGGAAAGGTCTACCAAGAATGATAGGGCATGTAGGATTGCAATCAATATCAAGCACAATGAAATCCACGGGTACATAGTTCCTATGTGCAATAATAAGAACATCATTGATCCTTCCCATGGGTTTCTTGACAGTAGAATCCGCAAGATGCAAATTAAGAGAATACTCCTCAATCTCATTAAAGCCTAGAACATCACATAAAGACTTTGGAATCGCGAAAACACTAGCACCCAAATCACACAAAGCATTGCATTCATAGTTTTTTATTTTGATTTTGATAGTAGGTTCCCACTCATCATGAAGCTTTCTAGGAATAGAAACTTCCAACTCAAGTTTCTCTTCAAGAGATTTTATCATAGCATCGACGATATGATCGGTAAAGGCCTTGTTTTGGCTATAAGCGTGTGGAGAGTTTAGCATGGATTGCATAAAGTAAATGCATTCAATAAAAGAGCAACTATCATAATTGAATTCCTTGAAATCCAAAGTAGTAGTTTCAATACTACTCAAAGTTTTAATATCTTCTACTCCACTTTCAATTCTTTTAGCATCAAGATAGATGGACTCCGAATCATTGGGGCGTTTTTCAACCAAAGTGGATTCATATCCAGCCCCATCATCATTAGGTTTGTCACAAGAAAACAAAGATTCAATGGGAGTCACACCAAGCACTTTAAGATCTTCGTGATTCTTATCACGAGAACACGCCTTTTTAAGCCATTCATGTCTAGCACGAATTTGGGCGGTTCTTTCTTTGCTCTCATTCATGGAAACACGCATAGCTTTCAAAGTTTCATCCATATTGATCTTGGGAGGAGCACATCTAACTTTCAAAGCATCAATATCAATAGACATTCTATCAACGCTCCTAGCCAAATCATCAATTTTGAGTAGTTTTTCCTCTATGGACACATTGAAAATCTTTTGCGAGTTGATAAACTCTTTGAGATTACTCTCTAGATCAGAGGGTAATTTATTGTAATTTCCATGAGTATTGTTGTAGGAGTTGCCAAAGTTATTAGAGGGGTTACTAGGAAAAGGCTAGGAACATAGTTTCCTCTAAAAGCATTGTTGTTTCCAAAATTATACCTACCAACAAAATTAACGCCCAAGCTCGCATTGCTACTCTCAATCAAGGAAGACAAGGGCATATCCTTAGGATATAAAGGAGCACTTCTACTAGCAACCAAATTCCTTAACTCGTCCATCTTAGCACTCAATGAGTTAATTTCTTCTATAGCGTGTACCTTCTTACTAGTAGGTGACCTTTCAGTGTGCCACTGAGAGTAGTTTGTCATGATATTGTCTAGGAGTTTTGTGGCTTCTCCTAATGTGATTTCCATGAATGTTCCACCTCAGGCGGAGTCCAAGATATTTCTAGAAGCGAAATTCAAACCAGCTTAGAAGATTTGTATAATCATCCAAAGACTCAAGCCATGAGCGGGACAATTTCTAATCATCAATTTCATCCTCTCCCAAGATTGTGCAACATCTTCATGATCAAGTTGCTTAAAATTCATGATATCATTACGGAGAGAGATAATCTTAGCTGGCGGAAAATACTTGGATATATAAGCATCTTTGCACTTGTTCCAAGAATCAATACTATTTTTAGGCAAAGATGAAAACCAAGTTTTCGCGCGATTTCGCAACGAGAATGGAAAAATCTTCAATTTAATGACATCATTATCCACATCTTTCTTCTTTTGCATATCACAGATCTCAATGAAGGTATTAAGATGGGATGCGGCATCTTCACTAGGAAGGTCGGAGAATTGCTCTTTCATAACAAGATTCAGCAAAGCAGCATTGATTTCGTGTGATTCCGCACTAGTGGTGGGAGCAATCGGAGTACTAATAAAATCATTATTATTACTATTCGAGAAGTCACAAAGTTTGGTGTTTTCAGTCATGGTGATGTTAGCAAGCAAACAAGCACACAAGCGAACAAAAAGCAAGCGAGAGAAAAGGGCGAACGAAAAAGGCAAATATTTTTGTAATTTTTTGTTTTTCAGAAGTGGGGGAGAGGAAAACGAGAGGCAAAAAAGTAAATGCAAGAGATGAGTTTGCGACACTTACTTGGATGAGCTTCACCTAGAATAATCCCCGGTGCCAGAAATTGACACGTTGACGGGAGACTATTCTTGACTTGATCCTCCCCGACAACGGCGCTAGAAATCCTTCTGCTCCCTCTTGAGCTTGCGTTGGTTTTTCCCTTGAAGAGGAAAAGGTGATGCAGCACAGTAGCAGTAAGTATTTCCCTTGGTTTTGAGAACCAAGGTATCAATCCAGTAGGAGAATCAAGCCAAGTGTACAGAGTACCTACGCAAACACAAACAAGCTTGCACCCAACGCTATAAAGGAGTTGTCAATCCCTTCAAGATTGATTGCAAAGTGAGATCTCAAGGCGGAAAGTGCAACGAAGTAAAAGTGTAAGGCTGAAAATATGATGTGAAGTAGACCCGGGGGCCATAGTATTCACTAGAGGCTTCTCTCAAAATAGCAAGTATTACGGTGGGTGAACAAATTATTGTCGAGCAATTGATAGAACCGCGCAAAGTCATGACGATATCTAAGGCAATGATCATACATATAGGCATCACGTCCGAGACAAGTAGACCGATACTTTCTGCATCTACTACTATTAATCCACACATCAACCGCTATCCAGCATGCATCTAGTGTATTGAGTTCATGACAAACAGAATAAGGCCTTAAGCAAGATGACATGATGTAGAGGGATAAACTCAAACCAATGATGTAAACCCCATCTTTTTACCCTTGATGGCAACAACATGATGCATGCCTCGCTACCCCTTCTGTCACTAGGTGAGGTCACCGCACGGTATGAACCCAAAACCAAGCACTTCTCCCATTGCAAGAATCATAGATCAAGTTGGCCAAACAAAACCCACAACTCAAAGAGAATTACAAGGATATGAAATCATGCATATAAGAGATCATAAGAAACTCAAATAAGATTAATAGATAATCTGATCATAAATCCACAATTCATCGGATCTCGACAAAGACACCGCAAAATAAGATTGCATCGGATAGATCTCCATGAAGATCATGGAGAACTTTGTATTGAAGATCCAAGAGAGAGAAGAAGCCATCTAGCACTAGCTATGGACCCGAAGGTCTATGGTGAACTACTCACGCATCATCGGAGATGCCATGGTGTTGATGAAAAAGCCCTCCGTATCCGAACCCCCCTCCGGCAGGGCACCAGAACGTGCCCCAGATGGGATCTTGCAGTGACAGAAGATTGCGGCGGCAGAAAAGTATTTTCGCGGATCTCTCCCGCAGTTTTGGATTTTTCGGGAATTTATAGGCGGAAGAGGTAGGGCAGACGAACCACAGGGGGCCCATAAGCCTGCTAGGCGCGGGCCCCCCTGGCCGCACCTAGGGGGCTTGTGGCCTCCCCTGGTGGCCTTTGCCTTGGTTCTCACGTCCCCTGCGTATCTTCTATTCCGAAAAAACTCTTTTCGGAAGTTTTATTCCGTTTGGACACCGTTTAAGATTCTCCTCTGAAAAGGGTCAAAACACGGAAAAAACTGGAACTGGCACTTGGCACTGGGTCAATAAGTTAGTCCCAAAAAAGGTATAAAAGGCATACAAAACATCCAAAGTTTGACAAGATAATAGCATGGAACCATCAAAAATTATAGATACGTTGGAGACGTATCAGTCACCGCATGGTATGAACCCAAAACCAAGCACTTCTCCCATTGCAAGAGTCATAGATCAAGTTGGCCAAACAAAATCCACAACTCGAAGAGAATTACAAGGATATGAAATCATGCATATAAGAGATCAAAAGAAACTCTAAGATTCATAGATAATCTGATTATAAATCCACAATTCATCGGATCTCGACAAACACACCGCAAAAGAAGATTACATCAGATAGATCTCCATGAAGATCATGGAGAACTTTGTATTGAAGATCCAAGAGAGAGAATAAGCCATCTAGCTACTAGCTATGGACCCGAAGGTCTATGGTGAACTACTCACGCATCATCGGAGAGGCAATGGTGTTGATGAAGAAGCACTCCGTATCTGAATCCCCCTCTAGTATGGCACAAAAACGTGTCCCAGATGGGATCTTGCGGAGACACAAGCTTGCGGCGGCATAAAAGTATTTTCGTGGATCTCTCTCGTGGTTTTGGATTTTTCGGGGATTTATAGGCGGAAGAAGTAGGGCAGAGGGGCCACATGGGGCACAAGCCTGCTAGGCGCCCCCCTGGCCGCGCCTAGGGGGCTTGTGGCCTCCCCTGGTGGCCTCTACCTTGGTTCTCACGCTCCGTGCGTATCTTCTGTTCCGGAAAAAATCTTTTCAGAGGTTTTATTCCGTTTGGACTCCGTTTAATATTCTCCTGTGAAAAGGGTCAAAAACACGGAAAAAACAGGAACTGGCACTTGGCACTGAGTTAATAAGTTAGTCCCAAAAAAGATATAAAAGGCATACAAAACATCCAAAGTTTGACAAGATAATAGCATGGAACCATCAAAAATCATAGATACGTTGGAGACGTATCAAGCATCCCCAAGCTTAACTCCTTCTCGTCCTCGAGTAGGGAAGTGATAAAGACTGAATTTTTGATGTGGACTGCTACCTAGCATATTTGTCCTTTGTACCTTCTTTCATATGACATGAATGTTCAGATCCGTAAGATTCAAAACAATAGTTTGCTATTGACATGAAAACAATAATACTTCAAGCAAACTAGCAAAGTAATCATGAACTTTCAAAATAACAAGGCCAAAGAGAATTATCCCTACAAAATCATATAGTCTGGCTATGCTCTATCATCCCCACACAACGAATTTAAATCATGCACAACCCCGGTATTGGCCAAGTAATTGTTTTCGCACTCTTACTTTTTCAAACCTTTTTATAACTATCACGCAATACATGAGCGTGAGCCATGGATATAGCACTATAGGTGGAATAAAGTGTGGTGGTGGTTGCGAGACAAAAAAGAAGGAGATGGTCACATTGACTTGGTGTATCAAAGGGCTATGCAGATGCCCATTAAGAGATATCAATGTGAGTGAGTAGGGATTGCCATACAAAGGATGCACTAGAGCTATAAGTATGTGAAAGCTTAAAAGGAGAACTAGTGGGTGTGCATCCAACTTGCTTGCTCACGAAGACCTAGGGCAATTTTGAGGAAGCCCATCGTTGGAATATCCAAGCCAAGTTATATAATGAAGATTCCCACTAGCATATGGTGGTGACAAAACAAGAGGCTCTCAATAATGAAGAACATGGTGCTATTACGAAGCACAAGTCTGGAAAAAGATAGTAGCATTGTCCCTTCTCTCTTTTTCTCTCTTTTTTTTTATCTGGGCTCTTGGGCCTCTCCTTTTTTTCTCTTTTTTTATATGGGCTCTTTGGCCTCTTTTTATTTATTTATTTCCTCACATGCGACAATGCTCTAATAATGATGATCATCACACTTTTATTTACTCACAGCTCAAAGCTTAGAACGATGACGACTCTATAGGAAATGCCTCCGGCAGTGTACCGGGATGTGCAACGATCTAGCTTGGCGTATGACGCTGAAACATCTCGCTAGCTATCTTACGATCATGCTACGGCAATATGAGAGTGACGGCATAAGTCATGAGACGGAATGGTGGGAGTTGCATGGCAATATATCTCGGGATGGCTATGAAAATGCCATAGTAGGTAGGTATGGTGGCTGTTTTGAGGAAGGCATATGGTGGGTTTGTGTACCGACGAAAGTTACGCGGCACTAGAGAGGCTAGCAATGGTGGAAGGTGAAAGTGCATATATACCATGGACTCACATTAGTCATGAAGAACTCACATACTTGTTGCAAAAAAATTTATTAGTAATCGAAACAAAGTGCTAAACGCATACTCCTAGGGGAAGGGTTGTTAGGTGTTAACCATCGCGCGATCCCGACCTCAACACAAAGGATGACTATCAATAGATCCATTATGCTCCGACTTCCTAACATAGCGGTTCACCATACGTGCATGCTACGGGAATCACTAACTTCAACACAAGTATTTCTAGATCCACAACACCCTACTAACATAACTCTTAATATTACCAAATCCATGTCTCAAAACTAATTGAGAGGAATCAAAACTTCTCTTTCTACTCAATGCACATGAAGATGGAGGTTTTTGTATCCTCTTTGGGTACCTATCACCTTTGGGACTACTTTCATAGCATAAACCAACTACCAAGTCACGCACCGCCGTGCTCTAAAAGATCTAAGTGAAGCACATAGAGCAAAATTATCTAGCTCAAAAGATATAAGTGAAGCACGATGAGCATTCTAGCAAAATCACGATGAGTGCATGCCTCTCTCTAAAGGTGTGCAGCAAGGATGATTGTGACACAACAAAAGAAAAGACTCCTACGATAGAAGACGCTCCAAGCAAAACACATATCATGTGGTGAATAAAAATATAGCTCCAACTAATGTTACCGATGGATTAAAGACGAAAGAGGGGATGCCTTCCTGGGGCATCCCCAAGCTTAGGCTTTTTGGTGTCCTTGAATTTGGCTTGGGATGCCTTGGGCATCCCCTAGCTTGAGCTCTTTCCACTCCTTATCTCACTAGCATCCCCTAGCCATGGAAAAGTAGTCCATGAGAACATCACCCAAAACTTGAAAACTTCACAACACAAAACTTAAACAGAAACTCATGATATCATTAGCACAAGAAAACAAACTACCACCTCTTTAGGTACTGTAGCAATCTTGATTTCTATTTATGTTGGTGTTAGATTACTGTATTCTCACTTTTCCATGGCTAGTACCCCCCATACTATCCATAGTTTCATCAAAACAAGCAACCAACTCAACAAAAACAGAATCTGTCAAAAACAGACCAGTCTGTAGCAATATGTATACTTCGTATACTTCTGGTACCTCAAAAATTCTGAAAAATTACGACTGCTTGAGAAAAAGGCATACAAACCAGCAGAGAAAATAATCAACTCAAAACCTCTCTTTGGATAGAAATTAAAAATAATTTCGTGAGCAGAAAGTTTGTGTCTTTTTCAGCATGATTAAACAGCTATCACCCAAACTAATCATAAAGGTTTTACATGGCACAAACACTAATTAAAACACAAAAAACACAATAATAACAGAATTATGATGGTGTGGAAAAAACAAAACAGAAAGAAAAAAGCAAAAATAAATTCATTGGGTTGCCTCCCAACAAGCGCTATTGTTTAACGCCCTTAGCTAGGCATGATAATTTCAATGATGCTCACATAAAAGGTAAGGATTGAAACACAACGAGAGCATCATGGAGCATATGGCTAGCACATTTAAGTCTAACCCACTTCCTATGCATAGGAATTTTGTGAACAAACAACTTGTTGGAGCAAGGATCAACTAGCATAGGAAGGCAAAACAAGCATAGCTTCAAACATTTCAACACATGGAGAGCAAGCTTGATACTATTGCAATAAGTTGAAGCATATGATCCTCTCTCATAGTAATTTTCAGTATCATCATGAATGAATTCAACAATATAACCAGCACCTAAGGCTTTCTTTTCATGATCTACAAGCATAGGAATTTTACTACTCACCACATAAGGAAATCTATTCTCAAGAATAGTTGTGGGAGTATCGTAAAAGACTTGAGCACTACAAATTGTATCCACAATGAAAAAGCAAGGTTTAGCAAAGGGGTTCTTGAGAGTATGACAAGTTTTATCATCCCTCTTCTTTATAGCATAAGTATCCTCACAATAATCATCATAGATAGGGGCATGCTTTCATCAAAATGATTTTGATCATTCAAAGTGGAAGAACTAAAAAGATCATCTTCATCAAATATAGCATCCCCAAGCTTGTGGCTTTGCATATCATTAGCATCATGGGTATTCAAAGAATTCATGCTAACAACGTTGCAATCATGCTCATCATTCACATATTCTATGCCAAGCATTCTATGTAATTCTTCTTTCAGCACTTGAGCACAATTTTCCTTCCCATCATGCTCACGAAAGACATTGAAAAGATGGAGCATATGAGGCATCCTCAATTCCATTTTTTTGTAGTTTTCTAGAGAAAGAACAAGAAACAAAAAGATTTGATTGCAAGATCTAAAGATATACCTTCAAGCGCTAACCTCCCCGGCAACAGCGCCAGAAAAGAGTTTGATGTCTACTACGCAACCTTCTTCTTGTAGACGTTGTTGGGCCTCCAAGTGCAGAGGTTTGTAGGACAGTAGCAATTTTCCCTCAAGTGGGTGACCTAAGGTCTATCAATCCACGGGAGGCGTAGGATGAAGATGGTTTCTCTCAAGCAACCCTGCAACCAAATAACAAAGAGTCTCTTGTGTCCCCAACACACCCAATACAATGGTAAGTTGTATAGGTGCACTAGTTCGGCGAAGAGATGGTGATACAAGTGCAAAATGGATGGTAGGTATAGGTTTTTGCAATCTGAAATTACAAAAACAGCAAGGTAACTAGTAACAAAAGTGAGCACGAACGGTATTGCAATGCGTGGAAACAAGGCCTAGGGTTCATACTTTCACTAGTGAAGTTCTCTCAACAATGATAACATAATTAGGTCATATAACTAGCCCTCAACATGCAACAAAGAGTCACTCCAAAGTCACTAATAGCGGAGAACAAACGAAGAGATTATTGTCGGGTATGAAACCACCACAAAGTTATTCTTTCTGATCGATCTATTCAAGAGTCCGTAGTAAAATAGCACGAAGCTATTCTTTCCGTTCAATCTTTCATAGAGTCCGTACTAGAATAACACATTAAGATACATATAAACCAAGACCCTAATGTCACCTAGATACTCCATTGTCACCTCAAGTATCCGCGGGCATGATTATACGATATGCATCACATAATCTCAGAATCATCTATTCAACCAACACATAGAACTTCAAAGAGTGCCCCAAAGTTTCTACCGAAGAGTCAAAACGTGTGCCAACCCCTATGCATAGGTTCCCAATGTCACGAACCCGCAAGTTGAGCACCAAAACATACATCGAGTACTCACATGAATCAAACGTGTGCCAACCCATATGCATTGGTTCCCAATGTCACAAACCCGCAAGTTGATCACCGCAGATAGAACGTGCAAGACATACATCAAGTGTTCTCAAAGACTTAATCCGATAAGATAACTTCAAAGGGGAAACTCAATTCATTACAAGAAGGGAGAGGGGGAAGAACATCATAAGATCCAACTATAGTAGCAAAGCCCACGGTACATCGAGATCAAGGCATCTCAAGAACACGAGAGAGAGAGATCAAACACATAGCTACTGGTACATTCCCTCAGCCCCGAGGGAGAACTACTCCCTCCTCGCCATGGAGATCGCCGGGATGATGAAGATGGCCACCGAAGATGGATTCCCCCTCCGGCAGGGTGCCGGAACGGGCTCCAGATTGGTTTTTGGTGGCTACAGAGGCTTGCGGCAACGGAACTCCCGATCTAGGTTTCTTTTTGGGGGTTTCTGTATTTATAGGAATTTATGGCGGTGGAATTACGTTGGTTGGGCCCATGAGGAGGTCACAAGCCTGGTAGGTGCGGCATAGGGGGGGTCGCGCCTCCCGGGCTTGTGACTCCCTCGTGGCTCATCTGGCCTTCTTCCAAACCTTCGGGGGTCTCTTTTGGTCCAAAAAAATCATCGTAAAGTTTTATTCCATTTGGACTCCGTCTAAAAAAGGGTCAAAAACACGGAAAAATCAGAAACTAGCACTTGGCACTGATTTAATAGGTTAGTCCCAAAAAAGTTATAAAATAACATATTCATGCATATAAAACATCCAAGGTTGACAAGATAATAGCATGGAACCATCAAAAATTCTAGATACGTTGGAGACGTATCAGTAGCTACGGTGGCTATTTTGAGGAAGGCATGTGGTGGGTTTGTGCACTGGCGAAAGTTGCGCGGCACTAGAGAGGCTAGCAATGGTGGAAGGTGAAAGTGCATCTATACCATGGACTCACATTAGTCATGAAGAACTCACATACTTATTGCGAAAGTTTTTATTAATAATCGAAACAAAGTGCTAAACGCATACTCCTAGGGGAAGGGTTGGTAGGTGTTAACCATCGCGCGATCCCGACCGCAACACAAAGGATGACAATCAATAAATCATTTATGCTCCGACTTCCTAACATAGCGGTTCACCATACGTGCATGTTACGGGAATCACTAACTCCAACACAAGTATTTCTAGATTCACAACACCCTACTAACATAACTCTTAATATTACCAAATCCATGTCACAAAACTATTTGAGAGGAATCAAACTTCTCTTTCTAATCAATGCACATGAATATGGAAGTTTTATTGTATCCTCTTTGGACGCCTATCATCTTTGGGACTACTTTCATAGCACAAGCCAACTACCAAGTTACTCAGAGAGAGCACTCTCAAAAAGATATAAGTGAAGATCGAGAGTTCTTATTTCTCCAACATATGACACCGCTGTGCTCTAAAAGATCTAAGTGAAACACATAGAGCAAAGTTATCTAGCTCAAAAGATATAAGTGAAGCACAATGAGCTAAATTGCCTAACTCAAAAGATATAAGCGAAGCTCAATGAGTATTCTAGCAAATTCACGATGAGTGCATGTCTCTCTCAAAAGGTGTGTAGCAAGGATGACTGTGACACAACAAAAAGAAAAGACTCATACGATACAAGACGCTCCAAGCAAAACACATATCATGTGGTGAATAAAAATATAGCTCCAAGTAATGTTACCGATGAATTGAAGACGAAAGAGGGGATGCCTTCTCGGGGCATCCCCAAGATTAGGCTTTTTGGTGTCCTAGAATTTGGCTTGGGATGCCTTGGGCATCCCCAAGCTTGAGCTCTTTCCACTCTTTATCCCTTTGTCCATCAGAACATCACCCAAAACTTGAAAACTTCACCACACAAAACTTAAACAAAAACTCATGATAACATTACTACAAGAAAACAAACTACCACCTCTTTAGGTACTGTAGAAAACTTGATTTCTATTTATATTGGTGTTAGATTACTGTATTCTCACTTTTCCATGGCTAATACCCCCCGATACTATCCATAGTTTCATCAAAATAAGCAACCAACACAACAAAAACAGAATCTATCAAAAACAGACCAGTATGTAGCAATATGTATACTTAGTACACTTTGGTATCAAAAACAGACCAGTATGTAGCAAACTGAAAAATTATGAAAGTTTAGGCAATTGGCATATCAACCAGCGGCAAAACGATTCAACTCAAAATCTCTTTCTCAACAAGAATGAAAAATAATTTCGTGAGCGAAAAGTCTCTGTCTGTTTCCAGCAGGATCAAACAACCATCACCAAACTAGTCATAAAGGTTTTACTTGGCTCAAACACAAAAAGAAACAAAAAAGACGCAATCATAACAGAATTATGATGGTGTGGACGCAACAAAACACAAAGCAAAAAAGCAAAGATAAATTCATTGGGTTGCCTCCCAACAAGCGCTATTGTTTAACGCCCTTAGTTAGGCATAAGGTGATAGAATCACGTATCGTCGTCTTTGGTACTCAAACCATAAGTAGCCCTCATCATGGATTCATAAGGCAATCTTATTTTCTTTCTAGGAAAATGTTCCATGCCCTTCTTTAAAGTAAATTGAAACCTAATATTCCCTTCCTTTATATCGATGACAGCACCAATAGTCCTTAGGAAAGGTCTACCAAGAATGATAGGACATGTAGGATTGCAATCAATATCAAGCATAATGAAATCTACGGGTACAAAGTTCCTATTTGCAATAATAAGAACATCATTGATCCTTCCCATATGTTTGTTAACAGCCGAATCCGCAAGATGCAAATTAAGAGAGCACTCATCAATCTCATTAAAGCCTAGAACATCACATAAAGACTTTGGAATCGCGGAAACACTAGCACCCAAATCACACAAAGCATTGCATTGATAGTTTTTTATCTTGATTTTGATAGTAGGTTCCCACTCATCATTAAGTTTTCTAGGAATAGAAACTTCCAATTCAAGTTTCCCTTCAAGAGATTTTATCATAGCATCGACGATATGATCGGTAAAGGCTTTGTTTTGGCTATAAGCGTGTGGAGAGTTTAGCATGGATTGCATCAAGGAAATACATTCAATCAAAGAGCAACTATCATAATTGAATTCCTTGAAATCCAAAGTAGTAGTTTCATTACTACTAAAAGTTTTGCTATCCTCTACTCCACTTTCAATGCTTTTAGCATCAAGATAGATAGACTCCGAATCATTGGGGCCTTTTTCAACCAAGGTGGATTCATATCTAGCCCCATCATCATTAGGTTTGACACTAGAAAACAAGGATTCAATGCGAGTCACACCTAGGACTTTAAGATCTTCGTGATTATCATCACGAGAACACGCCTTTCTAAGCCATTCATGTCTAGAACGAATTTGGGCGGTTCTTTCTTTACTCTCATTCATGGAAACATGCATAGCTTTCAAAGTTTCATCCATATTGATCTTGGGAGGAGCACATCTAACTTTCAAAGCATCAATATCAATAGACATTCTATCAACGCTCCTAGCAAAATCATCAATTTTGAGTAGTTTTTCTTCTATGGACGCATTGAAAATCTTTTGTGAGTTGATAAACTCTTTGATATTACTCTCTAGATCAGAGGGTAATTTATTGTAATTTCGATGAGCATTGTTGTAGGAGTTGCCAAAGTTATTACAGGGATTACTAGGAAATGGCCTAGGAATCTAGTTTCCTCTAAATCATTGTTGTTGCCAAAATTATTTCTACCAACAAAATTAACGTCCAAGCTCTCATTTCTACTCTCAATCAAGGAATACAAGGGCATATCATTTGGATCTAAAGGAGCACCTTTACTAGCAAACAATTTCATTAACTCATCCATCTTAGCACTCGACGAGTTAATTTCTTCTATAGCGTGTACCTTTTTACTGGTAGGTGACCTTTCAGTGTGCCACTGAGAATAGTTTGTCATGATATTGTCTAGGAGTTTTGTGGCTTCTCCTAATGTGATTTCCATGAAGGTTCCACCGGAGGCGGAGTCCAAGATATTTCTAGAAGCAAAATTCAAACCAGCGTAGAAGATTTGTATAATCATCCAAAGACTCAAGCCATGAGCGAGACAATTTCTAATCATCAATTTCATTATCTCCCAAGATTGTGCAACATGTTCATGATTAAGTTGCTTAAAATTCATAATATCATTACGGAGAGAGATAATCTTAGCCGGCGGAAAATACTTGGATATATAAGCATCTTTGCACTTGTTCCAAGAATCAATACTATTTTGGGGCAAAGATGAAAACCAAGTTTTTGCTCGATCTCACAATGAGAATGGAAAAAGCTTCAATTTAATCACATCATTATCCACATCTTTCTTCTTTTGCATATCACAAAACTCAATGAAGGTATTAAGATGGGATGTGACATCTTCACTAGGAAGACCGGAGAATTGCTCTTTCATAACAAGATTCAGCAAAGCGGCATTGATTTCATATGATTCCGCACTAGTGGTGGGAGCAATCGGAGTACTAATAAAATCATTATTATTAGTATTCGAGAAGTCACAAAGTTTGGTGTTTTCATTCATGGTCACTTCAGCAAGCACACAAGCACACAAGCGAACAGAAAGCAAGCGAAAGAAAAGGGCAAATGAAAACGGCAAATATTTTTGTAAATTTTTGTTTTTCAGAAGTGGGGGAGAGGAAAATGAGAGGCAAAAAAGGTAAATGCAAGAGATGATTTTGCGACACTTACTTTGATAAGCTTCACTTGATGCTCCCCGGCAACGGCGCCAGAAATTCTTCTTGCTACCTCTTGAGCTTGTGTTGGTTTTTTCCCTTGAAGAGGAAAGGGTGATGCAGCACAGTAGCAGTAAGTATTTCCCTCAGTTTGAGAACCAAGGTATCAATCCAGTAGGAGTATCAAGATGAGGCACCAATGTACTTGCGCAAAAACAGCAAACTTGCACCCAATGCTACAAAGGGGTTGTCAATCCCTTCGGGATTGATTGCAAGGTGAGATCTGAAGGCGGAAAGTGCAACAAAGTAAAAGGGTAGGGCTGAAAATATGATGTGAAGTAGACCCGGGGGCCATAGTGTTCACTAGAGGCTTCTCTCAAAATAGCAAATATTACGATGGGTGAACGAATTACTGTCGAGCAATTGATAGAACCGCGCAAAGTCATGACGATATCTAAGGCAATGATCATACATATAGGCATCACGTCCGAGACAAGTAGACCGATACTTTCTGCATCTACTACTATTGCTCCACACATCAACCGCTATCCAGCATGCATCTAGTGTATTGAGTTCATGACAAACAGAGTAACGCCTTAAGCAAGATGACATGATGTAGAGGGATAAATTCATGCAATAGATATAAACCCCATCTTTTTACCCTTGATGTCAACAACACGATGTGTGCCTCGCTACCCCTTCTATCACTGGGTGAGGTCACCGCACGGTATGAACCCAAAACCAAGCACTTCTCCCATTGCAAGAATCATAGATCAAGTTGGCCAAACAAAACCCACAACTCGAAGAGAATTACAAGGATATAAAATCATGCATATGAGAGATCAAAATAAACTCAAATAAGATTCATAGATAATCTGATCATAAATCCATAATTCATCGAATCTCGACAAACACACCGCAAAAGAAGATTACATCGGATAGATATCCATGAAGATCATGGAGAACTTTGTATTGAAGATCCAAGAGAGAGAAGAAGCCATCTAGCTACTAGCTATGGACCTGAAGGTCTATGGTGAACTACTCACGCATCATCGGAGAGGCAATGGTGTTGATGAAGAAGCCCTCCGTATCCGAATCCCCCCTCCGACAGGGCACCAGAACGTGCCCAGATGGGATCTTGCAGAGACAGAAGCTTGCGGCGGCGGAAAAGTATTTTCGTGGATCTCTCCCATGGTTTTGGATTTTTCAGGGATTTATAGGCGGAAGAAGTAGGGCGGAGGAGCCACAGGGGGGGCACAAGCCTGCTAGGCGCGGCCCCCCTGGCCGCGCCTAGGGGGCTTGTGGCCTCCCCTGGTGCCCTGTGCCTTGGTTCTCAAGCTCCCTGCGTATCTTCTGTTCCGGAAAAAAATCTTTTCGGAGGTTTTATTCCGTTTGGACTCCGTTTAATATTCTCCTCTGAAAAGGGTCAAAAACACAGAAAAACCAGGAACTGGCACTTGGCACTGAGTTAATAAGTTAGTCCCAAAAAAGATGTAAAAGGCATACAAAACATCCAAAGTTTGACAAGATAATAGCATGGAACCATCAAAAATTATAGATACGTTGGAGACGTATCAACGCCCTGGGTGCCGACATGGGCGGCACTTGGGTGGCTGAGTGGCCTTGCGACCGGTAAGGCTCCTGAGGCTTGTTGCTCAGGAGTCCCCCTTGACACTCAAATCTCTCTACATCGACAGGTCCCAGTCCCGCACATTTCCCTGCCACCGTTAGGTACGGCCACGAAGGGCGCATCTAAGGGGCGGGGCCCCGCCTCCCCTGATACCGACCGGAATTCCAGGATGGCATCAAAGAGGGCAAGTGGGCTTATGACCGGTAAGGCTCCTGGGGTGCGCCTCAAGAGTCCCGCTTGGCGCTTGAGCGATTCCCCATTCCGCCCCTCTTCTGGTTGCCTCGGGAGGCCCGGCGCTCTCCTAAGGTTTCCGCGAAACACCAATCAAAACAAAGGGATAAAGTGAACTCGAGTTTGGTAAAATGAGAGAACATAGAGAAGAGATCCCCGCCCTTTTTTTCTTTTCAAAACATTAAGCAAAGAGATCTTCGAGCCTTTGATAGCTCAAAATACAAAAGGGGAGGCCCTTGAGGGTCACAACTTGAAATGCAAGAAAGGAACGAGAAAACGGCCGCGTCCGGCACCTAAGCTATTCACCGCCTCCGTCTCCCCCCAGCTCGGAGCATAGGGCTTCCACTCGCTGTGGGAGGGACCCATCCGCGTCCTCGGGGGGGCCTGAACGTATACATCCGCAGCTCGTTATTACATGAGGGTGTCACGGGGGGTGTATATGGGAGGTCGCGAGGAAGCTTTGGCCTCACGAGTGTCCCTACCCCCGAGGCATAGGCGCCTGATTCCTTTTGGGTCATTGGTAAACCCTACTGACTTCTTCTTCTTCGGGAGTGAGGCAGAGTGTCACGTTCTTCACCCAACACGGAGCATAGGTCATCCACTAGGCGTGGGAGGGACCCCTCCACATCCTCGGGGGGCCTGGGCGTATAGAGCCGCAGCTCGTTATTACGTGAGAGTGTCACGGGATGAAGTAGGTCCCGAAGGATTGAAGGACGATGTAGAGACGTCACGGGTCGATGTAGGTCCCGAGGACGCATGGGAGCCCCAAGCCCCACAGGCGCGTGCCCCGCTCGTGGTCCCCGGGCTCGTAGCGGCGTGCCGTGGTCCGCCTCGAGCGAGCCCTCGAGCGTGGGAGGAGCCCCCCAGCACTCGCTGGCTGGACAGCTCGCCCAGGCGGTAGGTCCCGAGTCCCCGGGGCGTTTCCCCAACGCGCCTCACTGGGGCCCCCCAAGTTCCCACGTTGGTACTCTGGGCTATGCCCCCACGCAGGGCTAGCCCAACCTGAGGGCAACAACGGGTACCCGAACACCCGCTGGCGATCGAACAAAGCCCGCACTCGCGACATGGGCATGTGTTCCACCCTCCGTCCCCAGGTGAGCGTCGAGCGCCCCAGAGGTAGGGGCGGATATACCACCCCGGCCTCCAGGTTAGGATCGCCTGGCCTGGGAACATGGGAGTGTGCTCCACCCTCCGTTCCCAGGTTGGGGCCTCTCGGCCTTGATACAAGGGTGCGTCCACCCTGTCCTAGGCGAGAGGTCCCTAGTCTTGAGACCCATACATCTGCCCGAAGCAGCTCCCGGCTAGACAGTGTGCCCCACGAGGACACCCGCGTTGGGCGCCCATGCAAAGCCACCCCCGCAGGCCACCCCCACGGTGTTGTCCATACCTGTTTGCGTGGGGGGTGCACGCGGGGTCGCGCGCGTGCCTCCTGCCGCACTGATGGTCTGCGATGCTTCCTCCGTAGCCCGGACGCACGCCGACGCAGTCATCATTGAAATGCGCGCGCCTCCAGGGGTTGATGTAGTCGGGCCACCGATACTCCCTCCTCGTTCTATGAAGCACGCTGGGGGACGCTGGACGACGCCTCCCCAACGCGGCCAAATCCCGTGCCCCGAGCAGCTCCCGCTGAATCCCCAGCGGGGGCAGGCCTGAGTGGATGTTTGGGACACGCCCGCATGGTTCCCCCATTCTAGCCCCTGGCGATGCGGGCCAACGAGCGCGGTTCCCACGGGCGCGCGCTTGGGTCTCGCCGGCGATGTCGTGCCCAAGAGCGCGCCTATGACCGCCGATGCAGCGGCGGCGGGCAGCGTGTCGGCGCCTAAGCTCATGCGCCACCAGGAGCGCGACATGTTTGTGCGTCGGGTGCTGACAAACTCAGAAGGGGGAGGAATAGCCAGGACGCGTGGAAGAGTCGGGGCGACGGGGGGCGCCATGTGATTGGTGAAGGCGGCAGCCCCCAACGCTCGTTGGAAGCCCGTCCGGTGTGAACGTCGGCTGACGGGGTGGCGGAGAGTCGCAGGGCGTCCCGGCCCACTTGCGCCGACCGCGCCACGTGAGCGGCCCGCCTCTCCGCGCAGATTCGCCACCTCCCTACCATGAGTGTGACTAGCTTCAGCGGGCCGAGCCCTGGTAGAGACCTTGACACGCACCCTACCTGGCGCGCCAAATGTCGGATTTTGGGCTCCGCAAAACCCTAAAGATTCGAACTTAGGGGCGTGTACGAAGATCTCTCGCGGGCTCGCCTCACCTAACTCGCTACTCGTTGGGGATGGCAAAGAACTCACTCGATGGTGAGGAAGACACAGAACACAGCAGTTTACCTAGGTTCGGGCCGCTGAGAAGCGTAATACCCTACTCCTGCTTTGGTGGATTGCCTCTCGTGCAGGTTGGTGGATGAACTAGTACAGTGTTCGAAGGCCTCTAGAGGCGGGGTAGCCTTTGTGTGGTGCGAGTGGGCGAATGAATGAATCGGGTGCCCTATGAAGGAACCTACTCTCTGTATATATAGTGGCAGCCACGGTCCTCTTCCCTTATCGTGTCGGCGGGAAGGGGTCCCACAACAGCCAATTTTCAAGGGAGACAAGGGAACATGCTTCCCCTGTCCAAAAGTAGTCTTCGCCTACAATGCGGCTGCTAGCACTGCACGGAGGGGTCCATGGATGACGTCTATCGTGCTGGCGAGCGGCGATGGCCTTGTTGCACGAGAAAGGAAACCTTTGGAAGATGCCTTGGGAACCCCGGTCCGTCCTTGCCCCCTTTGCACTAAAGGGGAAACTGCTCCGCCCTGCTGTCTGCCGCTCGCCTGTCCTTCCTCCGTGTCATCCTTGACTCCTAAGGCTGGGTCCCACCTCAGAATATCCACCGCTCCGGAGGGGTCCTGATGAGGCCCCATGCGGGTCTTGATGCTGCTCCTCCTCGCGAGGCTTGGTCCCTCGGGAGGACCTTGCCTTGAGTGGCGCCGCGCCCGAGTGTGCTTGCTTGATGAAGTGGGCCAGCCCTGGGCCGCACGCAGGCAGGTCTAGGTACCCCATTTCGAGAATGACGACAAAATTATCCATCTTGTCTCGTATATTAAGTAGGTCTTGAGTATCATTGGTGCCCTTGTTGTTATGCTCGACTTATTATCATGTACAAATGCATGTTGGTATATATTATCTCCATTTGTACTCATTGGTCGGTCTATAAAATCAAGGGGGAGATCTGTATCTTATGTGCACAAATCACAATGGTGCACACATTGAGGGGGAGCTCCGTTTTTATTTTCTAGACCCTCAATGCAAATCGTGTAGTTGTCATCATCTACCAAAAATGGGGAGATTGTAGGGCATTTTCCTACCCCTAGTGTTTTGGTGATGATGGCAACTCACTTTGTGATCTAATCGTGTGCCAAGTTTTTCACGTACTCTGTATGTGACACTACATGATTAGTCTTTCCCTCCGGATGGAAAAGAACGAAGACGGTGTTTTCTATGTGTTTATTTCTTTGGTCATAGGAAGCCCATACTATTAAGATGGAATTCTCATCGGAAGGTATTGGGTGAATCAATGCACGTACACATTTCTCGTCACCCACCACATACCCTTCCTTTCGTTGAGAGAGAGGTCCTCATTCTCTATACCAAGCAATGGTTTTTACTCCTAGCGGTTGTACCGCTTGGACCGGTACATGTGGTGTAACTACCGCCAGAGGGATGAAACCCCGGGGTTGCTGCTCTTAGGAAGATGCCAGGGGTTGTACCGCTACCTCTGGGCAGTTGTACCACCAATAGTTTGGCCAACCCTAGGGAGTGGCTTCATGCGGTTGTACTAGACTATGTTTACTAGTACTACCGTTGTCCTCAATGGTTGTACCGCCCATGACTTAGCCAGCTCCCGTACTTGGTCCTAGCGGTTGCACCATGACAACCACCGCCTCAATCATCGCTCAAGGGTGACTCCTCTCTGTTTCAAAGCGGTAGTTGGGTAGTGGTGGAGCAGTTGTTCCAGTCCAATGTTGCGACCGGTACTACCGCCCCAGCCACTCGTTGCCTAGGGTTTCTTGTTGTATACCCGTGTGCACCAATTGTACCAGTGCACATAGCGGTTGTATCGCTACTATGTAAAAACAATTGTAATGGTTTGAAATGGGGAGCTCTATATAATAGAGTGGTTCTTCCACCTACCTTCTTACCTCTTGGCTCTCTCTTTATCCTCCATTGATGCCCTTTAAGCTTTCTTGCCCGATCTCTCTCTCTCTCTAGCCACTCAAACTTGTTGATTTGCTAGGGATTGAAGAAGGAGATCTAGATCTACACTTCCACCAAATGAAACTTGATTCCCCCATACTTTATTGTGTGGATTTTATTACTCTTGGGTGTTTGAGCACCTTATACGGAAGAGGTCACCTCGAAGCCACAATCCATTGTAGTGAAGCTTGTGGTGTTGTTGGGAGCCTCCAATTAAGTTGTGGAGATTGCCCCAACCTTGTTTGTAAAGGCTCAGTCACCGCCTTCAAGTGCACCACTAGTGGAATCACGACATCTCACATTCTGTAAGGGCGTGAGGAGAATACAGTGGCCTTAGTGGCATCTTGGGGAGTATTGTGCCTCCACACCGCTCTAACGGAGACGTACTTTCCCTCAAAGGGAAGGAACTACGGTAACTCATCCTCGTCTTAATTGGTTCCACTTGTGGTTACTTCCAACCTTTACTTTGTGCTTATTACTTGCTTGTGGTTATTATTGTTAGCATCTTACAGGTTTTTCACATAGTTGCATATCTAGACAACTTATTTGTTGCTAAACCTAATGTGTTAAAGAAAATATTAAAATTGGTAGTTGCCTATTCACCCCCCCCTCTAGTCAACCATATCTATCCTTTCAATGTTCACTACGAGATTGTGTCTCGGGATCAGAAATAGAAACAACATTATGATCCTCAACAAGTTTTTCTATGACACATTCACTAGATGCATGCAAAGTCCTATCATTTTTCTTTTTCCCTTGTATTTTTAGAAGGACTAGGTGCATCAATATTAATTCTCTAAGAATCTTGTTCAATCCTTTTAGGATGACCTTCAGAAGAAGAGGTTCGTGAGTCATTCTTCCTCCTCTAGTCATTACTCTAACAACATGGTCATTCATGTTCTCATTTAATTCAACAAGCAAATCATTTTGTGACTTACCAACTTGGTCTAGCCGAGTATGAACTACGGAAGGATGTTTACCTAGACCTTTAACATCATTAGCAATTCTAAACATCAAGTCACTCAAGCGATCTATCAGCATAACATTACGTTGTAGTTGATCTTTGACATAATTATTGAAGTGATCTTGCTTGACAATGTTATTATCAAATTCATCCATGCATTGACTAGGAGTTTTAGTGTAAGGTACATCACTTGCGTAAAATGTACGAAGAGAATTTACCTCTACTACCTGTGAAGGGATATTAAGTCCATGTATTTCTTCAATAGGTGGTAAATTCTTCACGTCTTCAAATTTAATACCTTTTTATTTTATAGTTCTCTTGGCTTCTTGCATATCTTTTGGATTGAGGAATAGAATACCTCTCTTATTTTGAATAGGTTTGGATGGTTGTTCAGGAAGTGTCCAATTATCAACATTTTGCAATACGTTATTCAATAATTCTTCAGCTTGTCTAATAGTCTATCCCCTAAAAACACAAGCAGCATGTAAGTGCATCTAGTTCCCTTAGTGATTTTGGTGGTTTTAATACTTATAGGTTAAGTAACTAATGTGTTTATAAGTGTACACAGGCTCTATAAGTCGTTGAGGAGTTTGAGTTATACGATGAATATCGATCCCTAAAAATGTATGTCTTCGGCTGAAGAAATTGGTCTTATGTTGAAGACTTTGATCGTGAAGAAATTGTGATGAAAATGACATTCCTCATGGAGATATTTAAGATGAGGAATTCGGTGTGTCCTGAAGAAAATCAGTCCAAAGACTTTGAAGCGTGAATATTTATTCTCTCTATTTCATTTTCTTTAGTCTTGAGTCATAGGAACACCGTTTGTGAAAGGGGGTCGAGGTAATACTACAGAATGAATTTCCTCATTATGCTCAAGACAAAACCTACAAAAGCCTCAAGTGAGGAATATGAGAGACATCAGGTCTCTCACAGTTGAGAGTTTCGACCGTTGCCGTGATTCGTGCCACCTCAGCAATCTTATCCACACCAACGGTCACAATATTAAAGGGCATTATGTAAAGACATGTCGGGGTGCTCTCAGGCTATAAATAGCCACACCCCCCACAACCACTAGCTGGTTGGCTGTTCGCGAGAAACTGACACTTGTCATTTAGAGCAACCCAAATTCCTCAGAGTCTTCGAGAGTAAATCATCAGTGAGGAAATACCCCCAAACACCAACCCACAAACCAAAACCAAGTGATTGAGCATCACTGAAGATTTTTTTCCTGTGTGGAACTGAAGCCTTTTACCTTTGAGGACCGTGCAGCCTCCAGACGGTTAGGCGTCATGGTCTAGAGCAATCCAGCAGTCAATTGTGGATCACCGGGTGACCGAGTTTGTGAGGGTTTAGAAGTCTGCCCTAAAGACTTACCACGAGTGTTGGGCGAGGATTGTGTGTCCTTAGCTCAACGAGAATACGGTAGGGACTGAGTGTCCCGGGACTGTGTGTCCTTTGGTTTCAATGCCAAGCCGCTCCAAACCAGACGTACGACTGTCACAACAGTTGGAACTGGGTCATCAACAAGTGTCTTCATCGTGATACGGGTTCTATTTCTCCTACTCTTTCAATTCCTCAATATTGTATGTTGAAGACTTTCATTGTCACTGTTTGAAGAATGTGTTGAAGACTTTCTCTGAATTTCCTCAACCTCAAATTCTTCATACTAGTTAATCTTCACTTGCTTATTATGTGTGTGCATATTGTGCAAACCATTTTTCATAATCTTCATCAAGAAAACTATTGTTGTAATCTTTGCACCTCTGATCCTGTGCCATTTCCGCTGCATGTTATTCATCGGTGAGGAACTTCCTCAAAAGGAATTTCCTCAGCGATGAAATTCTAAAAATCGCCTATTCACCCCCCCCTCCTTGTCGCATAACGCACTTTCAATTGGTATCAGAGCAAGGTACTCCCTTGTTCTGTGTGATTTTGGTTTAACCACCTGGAGTTTTAGTTATGTTGACTGCACGTATGATCGAAGTTACTGCAGGATGTCCTACCTTCGAAGGAAAGGACTTTCCCTATTGGAAGACCAAGATCCAGATGCATCTTCAAGCTATTGACAATGATCTCTGGTACATTGTGGAACATGGCATTCCCTCCATCACTGCTATTGTCTCTGCCGCTGATGTGAAGAAATTCAAGCAACTTGATTCTCAAGCGAAGAATATCATTTGCGGCCATCTGAGCAAAGGTCAGTATGGCAGAGTGAGTGCTTCGGGCACAACAAAGCTTATCTGGGATAGGTTGTCCAAAGTTAATGAAGGAATTTCAACTCAGCGTGACTCCCGTGTTGATGTTCTTCGCAATCTCTTCAATCGCTTCAAGAGGCTTGACAATCAAAGCTGCCAAGATACCTTTGATCGCCTCACTGACATCTCAAATGAACTGCAAGCACTGGGAGCTCGAGACATCACTGACCATGAAGTTGTGAAGAAACTGTTAAGATCTCTAGATCCATCATTTGATACACTGGTTCTGATGATTCAAGAAAGAGCAGACTATAAGATGCTTGATCCTGCTGATATACTTGAAAGACTCAATACTCATGAATTCCAACAGGAAGAAAAGAGAGATCTGTATGGACCAAGCTACTCTAGACCTCGTGCACTGAAGGCCAAAGCAATTTCCTCATCTGAAGAAGAAGACTCAGATTGCAGCATTGGTGATCCTCAAGAACTTGGACAGGAGCTTGCAATGCTCGTGAGAAAATTCCAGAAGTTCACAAGGCGTGGCAAGTTTGGTAAATCTTTAAGAAGAGATATGAGGAAATCAGAATGTTCATTTGAGGACTACAAGAAAAGAACCTGCCATAAATGCAAGAAATCTGGTCACTATATTGTTGATTGTCCTCGCTGGGTGAAGGAATCAAAGAAGAAGAAATACAAGGATGAAAGTTCTCATGACTCAAAGAAAAATAAGAAATCTTCAAAATCCTCACCCTCAAAGTCACCATCACACAAGAAGACTAGTTTCAGAAAGGCTTGGGCACTAATTGGCAAGGAAATGGATTCTGAGGAAGAACTTGAGGAATGTGATGAAGAGGAAGGTTTTGAAGAAGACTCAGAGTCTCGTGTGGCAAGTCTTGCACTGGCCACCACATTCGTCAGCAAGTCAATCTTCAATCTTGAAGAAAATGACAACGCTACCTATGATGATGACTTTGCTCCAACCTATGACACTTCCTCCTCTGATTCAAGTGACCGTGAACCTGATGATTATAAAAAACCTAGTTATAGTAAATTAGCCAACATTGCAACTAAACAACAAAGTGCCATTGAAAAGCTTCAAAATTTGCTAGACAGAAGTAATGACGTGTTGAATGATGAAATGAATCATACCCAAATCCTCACTAAAGATGTGAAAAGTCTTCAGTCCAGATTTGATAGTCTTCAAGATCGTTATGGCACACTCTTGGCTGATCATGAGAAACTTTCCTATGAATTTCTTCAAAGGAAACTTGATCTTGAGAAGTTGAAGATGTCTCATGGTGATCTTCGAGTGGAAAACGATTCATTACTTGCTCAATAGATCAGTGCTGCTCAGGTTGAATTCACTCCACCATGTATCAAATGCATCAAACGTGAAACTGTCAATTCTTCACCAGAATCATCAAATGCTTCTATTGCTACAAATTCTTCAAGTGCTCGTGTGGTACCAAATTCCTCACTTGAGGAAACCACAAATGTCACTGACAAAAATGCAGGTGTGAAGGAATTGTATGTGACAGGCATGTACAAAAGTCTCAAAGGGCATCAAACCCTTTGCGATGTGCTCAAAAATCAGATTTTAAACAGGAACCCGAGGAAAGAAGGAATTGCCTTTGAAAGGAAACTGAATGCTAATGGATCATACTGGAAACCTGAGCAGTATCCCAAAACCTCATGGGTTGCTACTAAAGGACCTCGTGTTGATCCATCCAATCTAACATGCTTTGCATGTGAATTATCCTATTCCTCAGATGAGTCATTTGACTCCAACTATAAATTGTTCAAAAATCAATCTGGTGAAGTATTTGCTCGATATGTTGGAACTAACTGCAGGAACGGACCACCCCTGAGGAAAATCTGGGTCCCCAAAAGTTTCTGGGAAAATCTTCACGTGAATGTCCTCATGACACCACCAGTGAAGAACCAGAACCCCAAATTAAATTCCTCAGGTGTACCAAAGTCTTCAAGAGGATCAAAATCCTCAACTAGTCAAAGCTATGCTCGTACTCGTGCTAATGCTTATAATATGCAGGGAAATTACAAGGGATATGAATATGAGCATTATACCTCAATTCATTATGTTCATAAATCCTCAAAGAACTTCTCTGTCTATTCATTTGAGTACTCTAACCCCCTACTATGAAGAGAAGTGCATTAGCTTCAATGCCCCCTTTCTCATATGGTGCTCGCAGGATGATGAACTCTTTGCCATCCTTTCATATGTGGGTGGTGAAGAAATTGAACTAATCACTTCTGCAGGTCAGGTCTCCAGATGAAAATCATCATCTGAAGAATTTGCTAGAGACCTGAGGAAAATGCTTGATTGGACACAACCTAAAATTGATGAAATGATAACATTTCACACGTCCTCAAATTTACTATTTATGATGAAATTCTTATCTGATGAAATTGATATCATAATCTTCAAGTCTGAAGCATATGAGATGGTAAGTTCTACTAATTCATCTACACGATGACAAACCCAAGAGTACTGAGTGGGTTCTTGATAGTGGCCGCACACACCACATGACTGGTGATAAAAGCTTGCTGATGAATATGCCACTGACTCCATCACCACTGAAGCACTTATGCTGATAAAAGGTAAAGCAAGGTATTGGGACTTGGCAAAGTGGCTATTTCCAAGGACAAGCACATGGACAAAGTAATGCTTGCCGAATCCCTTGGGTTTAACTTCATGTCAGTCTCAATGCTTTGTGATCTTGATATGGTTGTTATCTTTGGAAAATATAGATGTGTAGTCATCATGGAATCTGACAGATCCAAAGTCTTCGAAGGTGTTAGGAGAGGAGATTTGTACATTGTTGATTTTTCCACAGGTCCTCAACCAGCCACATGTTTACTAGCAAAAACCTCAGAAGGTTGGCTATGGCATCGAAGACTTGGTCATGCGGGAATGAGGAATTTGCACACGCTGGCGAAGAAGAAGCATGTCATTGGCATCGAATCAGTCAAATTCCTCAAGGACCACCTCTGCGGTGCTTGTGAGTCTGGAAAAATGACCAGATCCAAACACCCCTCGAAGACTATCATGACTACTACTCGTCCAGTTGAATTGCTTCACATGGATCTATTTGGACCTACTCATTATGCTACTCTAACCAATGCAGCATCCTTATATGGCTTTGTCATAGTTGATGATTATTCTCGATATACTTGGGTGCATATCATTCTGTATAAAACTGAAGTACAGGAAGACTTCAAACGATTTTCCTCAAGGGCCTCGACGAACTTCGACGTCAAGATCAAACACATCAGGAGTGACAATGGGACAGAATTCAAAAACACGTGTCTTGATGATTATCTTGATGAACTTGGTATTAATCCTGAACTATCTGCTCCTTATACTCCTCAATAGAATGGCGTCGTTGAAAGAAAGAACAGGACTCTGGTTGAAATGGTACGGACTATGCTTGAAGAATATCAGATTCCTCGTCGTTTCTGGCCTGAAGCAATCAACACTGCTTGCCACATCATCAACAGGGTATATCTTCACAAATTCCTCAAGAAAACCTCATATGAACTCCTCACTGACAAGAAACCCAATGTAAGTTATTTCAAAGTCTTCGGTGCAAAATGCTGGATTAGAGATCCTCACCATAGCTCAAAATTTGCACCTAAAGCACATGAGGGTTTTATGCTTGGTTACGGAAAGGACTCGCACACCTACAAAGTCTTCAACACCTATCACAACAAGGTTGTTGAAATTGTAGATGTGCAGTTTGATGAAACTAATGGCTCGCAAAGAGAGCAATTGCCTCATGTCCCAGATAAATTATCACCTGAGGAAGCAATTAAGTGCAAAGCTACTGAAGACATTGTTCCTACTAAGGAAATTGTTGAAGAAATCATCCCAAGCACTAATGAAATTCAAGAAGCTACTCCTCGGGAAATTGCTCCAGATCAAATTCCTCAGCCCAGACAAAATCCTCAACCAGCTCATCCAAGGATTGCAAATGAAATAGAATTGACAAAATCCTCGATGACATCAACGTGCGAGGTCCTCTCACTCTCTCAAAAGCTTCAAATTTAGTTAACTTTTGTGGGCATTCCTCGTTTGTGTCTATCACAGAACCTTCAAAAGTTGACGAGGCTTTCATGGAACCTGAGTGGATTCAAGCCATGCAAGATGAACTTCTTCAATCCAAGTTAAATGACGTGTGGGAACTCGTCAAACGACCAGATCCTCGCAAGCACAATATCATCGGCACTAAGTGGATATTCCAAAACAAGCAAGATGAGGATGGTCAAGTGGTGAGGAATAAGGCACGACTTGTAGCCCAAGGCTACACACGGGTTGAAGGAATTGATTTTGCTGAAACTTTTGCACCTGTTGCTAGACTTGAAGCTATTCGAATTCTGCTTGCTTATGCTAATCATCATAACATTACATTATATCAAATGGATGTGAAAGGTGCATTCCTCAATGGTAAGCTTGAGGAAGAAGTATATGTTGCTCAGCCCCTAGGTTTTGAGGATCCGAAGAATCCAACCAAAGTCTTCAGACTCAAAAAGGCACTTTATGGCCTCAAACAAGCCCCTCGGGTGTGGTATGATACATTAAAGGAATTCCTCATGAAGAAAGGTTTCAAACCTGGTTCACTCGATCCAACTCTTTTCACTAAATCCTATGATAATGAGCTATTTGTGTGCCAAATATATGTCGGTGACATTATCTTTGGCTGTACTGACAAACGTCACAGTGATGAATTTGCTTACATGATGAGTGAAGAATATCAGATGTCTATGATGGGGGAGCTAAAATTCGTCTTAGGTCTTCAAATTCGTCAACAACGCAATGGCATCTTCATATCACAGGAGAAATACCTCAAGGATGTTCTGAGGAAATTCGACATGCATGAATGCAAAGGCGCCAAGACTCCCATGCCTACCAACGTTCACCTCTGCACTAACGAAAATGGTAAAGATTTCGATCAGCGGGTATATCGCTCGAGGATTGGCTCTTTATTGTATCTATGTGCATCTAGGCCAGATATAATGCTTAGTGTTTGCATGTGTGCTCGTTTTCAAGCAAAACCAAAGGAATCACACCATAAGGTTGTCAAGCATATTCTTCGATACTTAGCTCACACACCAACACTAGGATTATGGTACCCCAAGGGCTCAAATATTCATCTCATGGGGTATTCTTATTCTAAATATGTTGGTGACCGTGTGGATCGCAAGTCAACATCTGGCACTTGTCATTTCCTCGGAAGATCATTAGTCTGTTGGTCCTCAAAGAAGCGGAAATGTGTTTCTCTCTCCACTGCCGAAGCCGAGTACATTACCGCTGGATCATGCTGTGCTCAATTGCTATGGATGAAGCAAACCCTCAAATACTATGGCATCAACATGAAGAATGTGCCTCTCTACTGCGATAATGAGAGTACAATCAAGATCGCATACAACCCAGTACAACACTCGAAGACTAAGCACATCCACATTCATCATCATTTCTTCGGGACCATGTCCTCAAGGGCAATATCATCATCGACCATGTGAAGACTGACGATCAACTAGCAGATATTTTCACTAAGCCCTTGGATGAGAAAAGGTTTTGCAAGTTGAGGTGTGAGCTAAATATCTTAGGGTCTTCAGATGTTTTGTGAAAACATGCACACATCCTAACGCTTATGCAAAATTGATGACTTAGATGTGCAACACATGAAGAATCGATTTTCTTTAATCAATGAAGAATATCACTCTTAGTGTGAGGAAATTAATGAAGAATTTGGTTCTCAGGGCCCTACGACAATTGTACGCGGCGCCTCAAATCATCATTCTTATATGGTGGGTCACGCCACCACCCAACTTTGAAATTTTTCAAGCTGTTTTTCTTCAAAGTTGAAATTCATCATCCTGACGCTTTGTCACAAAATCCTCAAGATTCTCAAAATCTTCAAAATCTTCAAAACGTTTGATGATTTTCATTTGCCTATATATATATGTGTGTGTGTGTGTGTGTGTGTGTAGACTGAGATTTCAAAGTCCTCAACATCATTCACTTATAGCTCTGTCTTCAATTTGATGTTTCATCTAAGTGAATGTGATCGGACCCGACTCCCCTCTATGCTATACTCAACCCGGTCTATTCAATTATTCATATGCGTTCTACTTGAAACTTGTTCAAAATCCTCAACGTGTCCTTGTCAGCTGAGGATTTTGCAACGAAATCCTCAAATCTTCAAAAATGAATTTTATATCGTTACACAGTAACTGAACCCACTTCCCATGATCGGATAAGCACGATCTCCACCGCTTCAATCATGGGCTCTGTCACATCCCTGGAACCCTAACTAAGGTTTAGCATTGTGCTCATATCTTCATTGCATTGCATCCAAGAAATTGCAACAAGATCAAAGCAAGTGGTGAAGCAAAAACTCAAAAATCCTAGCCACTTCTCAAATTCAAAGAAATTCCAAACTTGTTAAAATCAATGAACCCAAAATGGCCTCAAGAAAAGTTCAACTTTTCTAATAATTCTTGAAAGCAAATCATGAGGGAAGAAAACTATTTTTAAAACAGATTTGGCATTTTGTTTAAATGCAAAAAAGCCACTCAATTGAGTTTAAATTTGAATTCAAAAACTTTTAAGTTTTCAAAAATGTTGAAAACTTCGGGAATGGTTGGAAATATTCTAACTAATATTCTGGTATGTTCAAAATATTTTTATAAACTATTTTGGAGCTGAAATAAATAGCAAAACAAATTAGTTAGCAAACCAAGAAACAAAACAAAAAAAATGAAGAAGAGCTTACCTGTCGCCCTCAGGAGGCCCAGCCCACCACGGGCAGGGGCGTCTTCTTCCTCCTGCCTTGTGGTAGAAGAGCGAACGCCCACGGCGGCTCCTCCACCTCCTGCTTCGCCGTGGCACGCTTCGGTGCCCCCCAGGACAGCGCGACAGCAGGGATAACCTCCCCGAGCACGTCCCTATCCATCCCCGCTACCCATTCCTCCCCCCTCCTCTCAATTCCTTCCTCTCCTCCTGCCGTCATTGACAGAAGCTCGAGATCGAGCTGCCCGAGCCTCTGGCCACACGATAGTCCCTCCGAGCGCTCCAACCTCTCTGCCTCGTCAAGCTAGCCACGTACGCCGAAGCTTCTGACCTCCCCGAGCCCTGCTGCGCCATATCGACGTCGTCTTCAACCTTCGGCCGCCGACGAGCTTCGTTGGATTCGTCGCCCACAGTGCCTCCCCGAGCCGTCCGAGCTTTCCACTGCTTTCACCGTGAGCTTGCGCTCGTTTTCCCTCTTCTTCCCCTCAGTTTCGTGCACCCTAGCCACTAGACCGACGAGCCCGAGATCCGGCCGTCGCCTCAGCTCGTCGTCGTTGACCTCCGGTCCTCCCCAGTCCTCCCTGAGGCCCGTACTGGATGAGGCCGAGCCTGGGGATCCTCCCAGTGCTCTCGGGCCATGTTCCCGAGCACCACAGCCATCTCCGGCGACTCTCCGGCAAAGATCCGCCGCGGATCTGGTCGCCGTCGGTCAGTTCCCGGCAGGATCTGACCTGGCCTCGCTAATCCACCGGTTTAAACGCTAAGTAGTCGCTGACAGTGGGCCCCAGATGCAAGTCAAACCCAATCAGGGGCTGGTCAGCGCAGGATTAGCCCTATGAGGCTAACCAGTGGGTCCCCCCTGTCAGGTTTGACCTGACCAGGTCGGCCGACGGCTGACGCCATGCTGACGTGGGCCTGACGCAATAAGTAGTTTTTCTGATTTAAAAGAATTCCAGAAAATGCCCAAAACTTCTAAAAATCATAGAAAATAATCTGTAACTCCAATGGAAATAATTTATATATGAAAAAGTATCATAAAAATCCAAGGAATCTGAATATGTCATTTTCAAACATGTTTGAAAATGTTAGCTTGACCAAACATGTAAAATGATGAATAGGTTAAATTTAATAAATGCTTTGGAGTTGGAATTTGAAAATTATTTGAACCCCACTTCCAATGCTATGATCAAACAATGTTCAATAACAACCAGCAACCCATCATACCATTTGCATGCATGCTAAAACAAGATGATCTGAGCATCAGGTCGAATCAATTAAAAGGGTATTTGAAAATACCTCGTTCGAAGTAATAATTTGAATCCCGAATCAAATCAACTTCAACTTAATAAATGGTAGCTATATTAGCATACCACCTTGCATCTTCATGCCATGCTCATGCATCATTTTGTTGCATATGATTGTTATTGATTGATGTCATTTCTATCGGTAGGCTCCGCTCCTCCGGATTCCACCGAATATCCGACTGACAGATATTGTCCCTCTACTGAGCAACAAGGCAAGCAACAACCTTGATCATCCCGATAAATCCCATGTTCTCGCTCCTGCACTTACTTATTACATTAGGATCAAATGCTTCAAATGCTTTTGCCACGTTAGTTGAACCCACTTCCTTTGCATGACCTGTCTTTGTCACAGTAAATAGTTGAACCTTGCAACCTAGCATACCTGGTAGATGCTTGAGCCATGATGTGCCTTATCCTGCTATGCATGCCATGCTTAGAGTTGTGTATGGTATGTCATCTGGGTGATGAACAGAATTGTGAGAATGTGTTCAGTAAGTAAAGGTTGTGTGTTGAACCTGATTTGGTAAAGGTACCGGTAAAAGGCTATGTAGGAGTACATGGCGGGTTGTTTCATTGGAACCGTCCTTAGGAACTGAGTTCCCTGTGTGTAATCCAAGACGAGATACTACCACATGCTGGGCCCTGAAATATGACCCCGCTCGACTTATTGATCGCCTAGTACTCGGTCCAGGAGTTGCAAGTAGTTTCTGGTGTTTATAGTCATGCTGGAGGCCGTGCGTAGCGCTGACCTTAGAGGTGGGCTATGATGCGGTAGGCAGTGGCACGGTGTACCAAGTGGCACCCGGATGGTGGGCTTGGGAACCCTACGCACATCGTTTGGGGCCATGACAGAAACCTCGGCCGGACTTCCGTGCGGGTTACCCTGAGATAGGCGATAGACCTGGACTAAGTATTAGCGTGGTTAACGGTCGTGGCCGACTCCCTCGCTCGGCTTCCGCTTGAAGGTTGCCGAGGTGCATGACGTGCACATGGCGATAAGTGGCGAGAGCGTGTGTGAAGAAGTACACCCCTGCAGGGTTATGATCTATTCGAATAGCCGCGTCCGCGGATATGGACTACTTGGAGACATATGTTGTTCATAGATAACTTCAATGGCTACTCATAAAATTGTCAAGATAAGCGTGAGTGTCGTGGACGGCATTTCCATATGGAGACGGAATGATTCCACGATGGAGTATTGTTGTAGTGTTAGTGGACTCGTGTGCGAGAAGTCAAGTTGTCAAAATTATTTAAAAAATGCAAGTTGTCTAGCCACGAGTCAAATGCTGGCTTTTCTCATGAAACCCCACAATTCCTTATTGATACATTGCATGAGTTGATAGTTATCCTAAAGTCTTGATGAGTACCTCTGTACTCACGTTTGCTTAATAATTTGTTGCAAAGGTTGTTAATGACCCTAATGCAGGGTTCTACCTAGACATCGACGACGACGAGTAGCTGGTATCCCAGCTACGATCTGGCCCTAGGGTGGGTCTATAGTATAGTCAGGCCATGTGCCTTCTAGTTTCATCTGTCTGTACTCAGACAGTTTAATTACTTCCGCTGGTTGTAACTTGAATGACTGTTATGATGGGTCGTGAGACCCCTACTGTGTAATATTATGTGTGAGGCTCTTCCAAGCCTTCTAAATAAAGTTTGTATGTTTATGGTTATGTTGTGATGCCATCGATGTATCCATACATATCTGTATGCCATGCGTACGTGTTTTATACTTGATATGTATGGGGTTCGATTATCTAGTCGTAGGCTTTAGTAGCATTCCTTACAGGGAAATGCCCCTTTGTGATCCAACGAGCCATGGTAGTTCGCTACTGCTGCGGACACATTGGTTGACCGGCATGTGTCCTTATTAGCTGCTGCGTCTGTCCCCGTTGGGGAAATGTCACGCGATGTAATGGAGTCCTTGTAGCATGCTACGACTCGTCTACATTCGCTGGTGACCGACACCTGCTTTGCTGGGTCATGTATGCCTGTCCCTGTGCGGAACTGCCGCTTTGGTTTATGACTAGACATGTCGATCCGGGTTCTTTGTCATTGGATTGCTAGCGACACAATTGCATACGCGAGTCAAAAGGCGCAAACGGTCCCAGCTAAGGTAAGGTTGCAGTTGTGGGGATAACCGTGCGTGAGACCGCAGAGAGATCCGATGTGTTACAGGCTGGATTCCTATGGCTTAGGATCGGGGTCCCGACAGGCTCCACGTGTCGTACGGAGACGAATAGGCAAGGGCAGTACGATCTGAAAGATTCGCCCGAACCATTTTTCACATGAGCTATAAATAGGTCCTTACCCCCCCCCAGGTAAAACCCTTCGTCCTCTTGTCACCTCTCCCCTCGAGCTCAATCCTAGCACCACCGCTAGCAAACTCATCGCCGGTGAGGAACAACTTCACTGCCTCGCCCTCGCCGTCGCCGAACTCACGCCGGAAGCGGAATCTCTTCCTTTGCCACCTCCGTAGCTGACTTCTGCCGCCAAGTTAGGGCACAGAAGATCTGAATCGAAGAGCTTCTCACTTTTACTGCTCATGTTCTTCATGTTCTTCGCTCTGGGTAATTAAAATCTTATTTTACTGCCTCTGTTGATCTGTTATTCCACTTTAGATCCGCGGAATTTGTTTTTCCTCAGTGTCTGTCAGCCTCGCACACTCATTCCTCAAACACTTGATGAATTTCACTAAGCCACTCAAATTCTTCATGAGATTCCTCAATTGTGTAAATTCTCGAATCTGCACAACTCTGGAACCCAAGATCAGAATGCTTAGTCAAATTCCTCAACTTCTAAAAAAATGCATATGACCTCTCCAAATTCTTCGACCCATACTCTGTTCACGGGTACAAAATGTCAGCTGATGAATCACTAGGTTCTCATCAACTTAACTCATTTGCATCGTTCCTCGAAGAAACTTTACCAGTGTCATCAGAATCTTCAAGAGTGCAAATTCCTCAGCAAAAGCCTCAGTTGAAGAAAATGGAAGATGACAGAAAGCAAAAAGGAGGAAAGAAACTCGAACAGAACACTACAGTTGATATTCCTGAAGAAATATATGCTGACTATGCACTCCTGATGAGGAAATATATGGCAAAGAAACCATGGTGAAGCGCAAGATAAGGCTTCAGAAAATCGAACGCAGGTGGACCAAGGAGTGGAAGGAATATCGCTATGTAACTCCAAAATATGCGAAGAAATTCGCCCTCAAGCCACCATGCAAGAGGCCTCCTCTTGGTAATCAACAGGTTGCACATCCCTCAAGTGTTGAAACTATTGAGGATTACCCTGAGGAGAAAGACAAACATTTGTCTAAGCTACAGAGGAAAGCAGAAGCTGCAGTGAAGAAATTCAACGAGGAATCTGTTGTTGCTGCCACTGCAGCCACCTCTTCAGCTGTTGAAGCCTCTGGTACGACTATTCCTTAGATGAAGAACATGCCAAAGAAACCAAAGGCCTCAGTGCCTAAAGAGCAATTGCCTCAAAAGGTTGCACCAGTGCCAAAACCTTCAACAACACCATAGTCCTCACAGCGCGAACAAAAGTAGATCGTTAAGCATCAGCCTGCTCATTCCGGCTCCTCAGTGCCATCTGCCACGAGCTCTGCTACAAAGTCTTCACGAACTCTTTTGGAGACTAAAATGACTGTTGGAAGAGGCATCAAGCCCAGTCCAAGCAAAGTCGTCAACATCCCTTCTGCATTAGAAGGAAGTGAGGAATTCGATGACGAAACTCTTCAAGCAATCATCAGAAACAAGCAGGAACGAGTTGCACAAGCCTCACGTAGCTCTATTCCTCTTGCCATGGACCCCAAGCTTCTGCTGGATTTCATCAATGTGTGGTATGAAAATCCAAACACTCCCATTGATGACTTGAAGCTTCCCCCTGGTATCAGTCACATGGTTGCCACATTCATCAATGAGGAAAAATGGAAAGAACATCAAGCCAAGCAAGCAAAGGCTGCTAAACTGAAGCAGGAGAAATTCCTTAAGCAGAATCTCCTCAATATGACGCCTGAAGCTCTTGTTTCAACCAGGCTAAACTGAAAACCTTGATAGATAAGTACACGAGCCTATCTGATCGTCAAAGTATCAAGGTGAATTTCATCAAGTTTGCAACATATGCGGTTGATGAATACAACAAGAAAGTTGCTCCTCCTGTGCAGCAAAAGCTACCTGAGAATAGCTGCACGGTTTAGCTGAGAGAAGAAGATGAAGTTGATGAACCTGCTACTCAGGAAATTCATGAAGATACCCCAGCTGATGAATCTGCTCCAGCTGAAGAAAATGTTCCAACTAAAGAAAATGCTTCAACTGAGGAAACTGTCAGGACTGTGTCTGCACCAGCTCCTGAAGAAACAATTCTTCACCCCAACCCTCAAAGGTGAAGAAGATGATTCCGTCTGCATCAGACGTGAAGAATACCAAAGCTACTGAGAAATAAGCAAAGAAGAGAAAAGCTTCAATGACCTCGGAATTCTCAGAGGCCAAGCACCCAAAGGTCACTCAGATAGAATCTTCAACCACCCAGTGGATGCTATGCCTCTGAATGTAGCTCCATCCTACTCACTGGTTCCCTTCGGAGTTGACTATGTCATTTACTGAAGAGGATGAGGAAATGGAAGATGCTGAAGCTGAAGAAATCATGGATGAGGAAAATACAAATTTATGACATTCCTCAACCCTCCATTCCTCAAAAGACCTCTAATGAAATTGAGTGCACCACTACAGTTTTTTGTCATGACTTCTGGGAAGAGACTCATCGCTCACCAAGGTCTACCCAAATCCCTCCTACTCGTGCTGCAACAGAAATCCTCACAGGATCTGATGGGAAGACCTTCCGTGAAGAATCTGCTCAAGGATGAGTTGCATCACTTGAAGATAATGCAGCGTCCAATGCTACGACTGCCTCCTCCACCAAGCAAATTCCTCAAACTGAGGAAAATCCTCAAGCTGAGCAAAATCCTCAACCTGAAGAAAAAGGTCAGAATGAAGAAAATGCTCCTGCCCCTAATACTGAAACTACTATTGTTGTGGTCAACACAGAAACAAAAATGATAGTAGCTCCTCCTCAAGAACAGCAGCATAATCTTCAACCGCAGCAAAATCAGCCTTTTTCAAAGAGGCCAAAGTTTCAAAAGGAAGCATTCTATGAAGAACGGATGTACTTCACAAGCGCAAATCCGTATGATAAGCTTCGCATCAGGCATCGGAAATTTCGGACGAGTAATCAGCTTAACTACTATGCCTCTATGCTCTGTGGGGGGAACAAAATATTTCAGCACAAGCATATTCCTCACTCTGACATGGAAGAAATTCCTTGCTTCACTCCAGTCCTCGATGTTCTTCACGAAGCTGGACTATTGCCTCTCTGCACTGACATAGGTGACTGGAAATGTGACATAATTCTTCAGTTCTGCCCAACAAACTGATGGAAGTCCTCATGAAGCCTTTGGCCAAGGACCAACCTCTAGGACTCGCTCTTTGGTTCAAGACTTGAAGTATGAACCACGAACAGTCTACACAATCTTGGCCAATGTCATCGCTCCTATCAAAGACCATGATGATGAAGAATATGTCGTAGCCATCATGACGAATATCCTTTTCAATATCGTCCATGGCATACCAATAAACCTTCATGACTTCTTCCTGAGGACTTTGGCTGATAATGCACTATCGCCTTTTTACATGAAGATTTATGCTCTGTGGATCATGAGATTCATCAGAAGCAGGTCAGGCATCAACTACCATGCTGATTTTCCTAATCACATCGGATATCTGTCGCCCATCAGATTCATCAAGAAGACATTTGAGCCTGTTGAAGGCAAGGGAAAATCTGTTATTGATGAAGGAAATCGGCCCCTTGATGGCCAGTTTCATGAAGCAAAGTTGTATTCTTCATATGATGACACCGCCACTCAAGATCCACCAAGCCCAACTGCCCCAAGAGTGATGAACAACAGAGAGCTACTCCTCAGTCTTCATCAAAAGGTCGACCGCAATCACAAATGGGTCAAACGTCAATTCAGTGCCATTGTGAAAACCCTCAACGAGACTCGGAATGCAGTGAGGAAAAATCACTATTATCTTCATGAGGTGTTTGATCGTACCTGGGCCACCTTGGCTCATCTGAAGACTCAAGAGGAACTTCAAGAATTGGAGTTTACTCAGGACTTCGACTGGTCGTGGCCTCCCACGAAGAAATTCAAACCAATTCCAGTGCCTGACCTTGAGGACAGTTCTTTTTCTTCATTCCGCACTGTAGAGTCTGATGAAGAACCTAAAGACACTGCAAGTGGTCCAAGGAAGAAGCCTGTCGCCAAGAATCCTCACGCCTCTTCATCAGCCAAGAAGTGAAAGTCTTCATGGGGCGTTAGTCCTTAGTTTTGTCCCTTTTCGTCACTTCATGACAAAGGGGGAGAAATCTGAGTTAGTCTTCACACAGGATATATTTTGGGGCTTATGAACTTTATTAAGTTACAAACTCTTAGTTCTTCTGAAGTGTTTTATCTAATGAGTTGTAACTTAAGCCCGATGGTACTCTAATGCTTTTGAACGTTTTTCTTCGCATACTTATTCCTCAAAATATAAATGCACGCATGCTGAAATTCGTCAGATACCATTTCTCATCATGCATTCTCAAATTCCTCATTTTATATGTAAAATGTATGCATGATTTACAAGATACAGGGGGAGATATCCATGATATAAATCATCAACGTGCATTTGCTGTGAAAAGCAAATTCCTCAAAATATGCACATCTTTAGGGGGAGTCTCTGAGTATCTTGATTTCAAATTCCTCAAACTCAGTATTTACACTTCATATTTTTATCCCCGTTGAAAACTTAACCTTATTGTCATCAACCACCAAAAAGGGGGAGATTGTAAGTGTGTCTAGTGCCCTTAGTGATTTTGGTGGTTTGAAGACTTACAGATTAAATAACTAATGTGTTTATAAGTGTACACAGGCTCTATAAGTCGTTGGGGAGTTTGAGTTATACGATGAATATCGACCCCTAAAAATGTATGCCTTCGGCTGAAGAAATTGGTCTTATGCTAAAGACTTTGATCGCGGAGAAATTGTGATGAAAATGACATTCCTCATGAAGATATTGCAGATGAGGAATTCGGTGTGTCCTGAAGAAAATCAGTCTGAAGACTTTGAAGCGTGAAGATTTATTCTCTTTGTTTCATATTCTTTACTCTTGAGTCATAGGAACACCGTACTGTTAAAGGGGGTCGAGGTAATACTACGAAATGAATTTCCTCATGATGCTCAACCCAAGCCAAAACCTACAAAAGCCTCAAGTGAGGAATATGAGAGACATGTGGACTCTCACAATTGATAGTTCCAACCGTTGTCGCGATTCACGCCACCTCACCGATCTTATCCACACCAACGGTCACAATATTAAAGGGCATTTATGTCAAATCAGGTCGGGATGCTCCCAGGCTATAAATAGCCACCCCCCACAACCACTAGCTGGTTGGCTGCTCTGCGAGAAACTGACACTTGTCATTTAGAGCAACCCAAATTCCTCAAAGTCTTCGGGAGTAAATCATCAGTGAGGAAATACCCCAAAAACCAAACCACAAACCAAAACCAAGTGATTGAGCATCACTGAAGAATTTCTTCCTGTGTGGAACTGAAGCCTTTTACCTTTGAGGACTGTGCATCCTCCAGACGGTTAGGCGTCATGGTCTAGAGCAATCTAGCAGTCAATTGTGAATCGTCGGGTGACCGAGTTTGTGAGGGTTTGGAAGTCTGCCCTGAAGACTTACCACGAGTGTTGGGTGAGGACTGTGTGTCCTTAGCTCAAGGAGAATACGGTAGGGACTGAGTGTCCCGTGATTGTGTGTCCTTTGGTTTCAATACCAAGCCGATCCAAACCAGACGTACGACTGTCAGAGCAGTTGGAATTGGGTCATTAATAAATGTCTTCATCGTGATACGAGTTCTATTTCTTCAACTCTTTCAATTCCTCAATATTGTATGTTGAAGACTTTCATTGTTACTGCTTGAAGAATTTTCTCAAGACTTTCTCTGAATTTTGTCAACCTCAAATTCTTCACACCAGTTAATCTTCACCTGCTTATTCTATGCGTGCATACTGTGCAAACCGTTTTTCATAATCTTCATCAAGAAAACTGTTGTTGTATTCTTTGCACCTCTGATCCTGCGCTATTTCCGCTGCACGTTATTCATCGGTGAGGAATTTCCTCAAAAGGGATTTCCTCAGTGATCAAATTCTAAAAATTGCCTATTCACCCCCCCCTCTAGTCAATATAACACACTTTCAAAGCACAACTATTGTAACGCCCAAGATGCGGTCATATCCTTATTTTGGCGCGAGGGCCACAACACGGATAGAAACGCATCCAGTCGTTTTGTAAGAATGGATATCATTACAAGTACATGTACTGAAAATATGAGTATAAGGAGTTGGCTTACACTCACCACAAGCTACATCAGAGTCACATCAGTACAATACATACAATCATCAAGCAGAAGAGCAGGGTCCGTCTACGGACGAAAACAAACGATAAAAGAACGACGTCCATCCTTGCTATCCCAGGCTGCCGACCTCGAACCCATCCTAGATCGATGAAGAAGAAGAAGAAACTCCAAGTAGCACAATCAGCGTGCTCACGTCAAAGTAAATCTTTACCGGTAGTTGCAACTGGTGTTGTAGTAATATGTGAGCCACAGGGGACTCAGCAATCTCATTTCCAAAGGTACCAAGACCAGCAAATCTTAATGGGTGAGGTATGGTTAAGTGGTGAGGCTGCAGCAAGCGACTAAGCATTTATTGGAGGTGGCTAACTTACAGGTACAAGAATAAAAGAGGGGGATGATGTATGCACAGCGAACGTGAACTACTGATGATCTAATGAATGATCTTGAACACCTACTTATATCAGACATAACCCCACCGTGTCCTCGATCGGAGAAGGAGCTCTCGAAAGAGACAGTCACAGTTACACACTCAGTTGGCAAGTTTTAATTAAGTTTACTTCAGGTTATCTAGAACCGAATGTTAAACTAAGTTTCCACGTTGCCACATAATGTGGGCACGGCTTTTCTAAAGATTCAACCCTACAGGGGTGCTCCAACTAGTCCATCACAAATTACCACAAGCCGCATAGAAAGCCTCGATCACGAAACTCGTGATCTCCTGGGATTCCTTAGTGGAAAACCTCAGCTCTCAGATTATCCCAAAGCATCACCAGAATCCCGATGCACAAGATATTTTGTCAAAGGTAATACTAATCCAGCAAGGCCGCCCAACGTGTCGACGATCTCGATAGGAGTCGCGTATCTCGTTCTCAGGACAAGACGGATTGGTCACACTAGGAGTAAAACCAAACCTCGGGTTGCCCCGCGGTGGCCCCATAGTCTGCCAGTTTGGACCAACACTCATGCGAAGCACTGTCCTGGGGGTTGATTAAATTTCCTCGGGTTAATTACTCCCTATGTGGTTCATTGGTTATTAGGCAAATGTAGTACCAAAGTTGGGCCTTGCCAGATCAGTCTTAATCTAAAACAAATTATCAAGGGGGTCCCCATAACAACCCCGATCATGTTAGGAGCGCTTAGTTATGGAATATAACACCGGTAGCCGAAACTAAGGCGGCAAAGATGGAACAAAACACCAGGCTAGAAAGTCGAGCCTTTCACCTTTTACCAAGTATATAGGTGCATTAAATTAAATAGCATTAATAGGGTGATATAACAAGGAACCCATGTTATCACATGGAAGCAACTGCACCTGCAACTACCAACGCTAACACATGGTTAAGCAAGCGGTAACATAGCCAATCAGTGGTTTGTTGGGTAGTGGAAAGATTAGAGGTTTTCATGGCAATGTTGGGAGGTTGGTATTTAACAGGTGGTAGGCGGCGAGGCATAGCGGTAGAAACGATATAACTAGCATGGGAATGATAGTAATGGTATCTAGGGAAATGTTCATGTTGCCTGAGATCCCGCTTGGAAGAAGAACGACCCCGTGAAGCAGACAAACCGACGTAGTCGAACGGATCCTCACATTCTGGCCCGCTTGCGGAACTCTATCGAGACGAAGCAAAACAGAAACAAGAATCAACACACGATATTCACCACACATGCATGATATTATGCACACCCTAATATGATGCATGTCGAGTTTAAATTATGCAAGGCATGGCATGGCAGTTCACAACAATCCAATGCTACACATTAAGTGAAGCTAAATATGCAACGAGTTGCATATTGATGAAAATCCACATCTAAGTATTTAGTTCACTCCCGTTTAGGTACACGACAGTTTTCAAATATTGTTAACGTGGCAAGGGGCGAAGCATAAATTAAACTACCTATCTAGGCATTTTAAATGAGGCCGGAAACGACATATAGCATCTCCGATCTGACCCATGTGTTAAATTCTAAATCTGTCCTGATTTGTCCTAATCACATTTTATGTTTGTTAAACAGCACAACAAAGTGGTTCACGTGATTCTACTCATCGTTCTAGTCCATTTACATATATGGCTCATCTCCAACGGAGCTATGGTTAAATAACTATGACCTAATCCATTTCTATCACGTCGACACGCAAACCGATGCAAACAACATGTAAAACAGTTTTAAATATGCATGGGGACTGGAAAATATTATTCTATGTGAAATTCTACACATTATACATATATAACTTGTCGCTATCTGACGCATGGTTTAAAAACTACGGACGTTTGAAAATATGCATTTTTCTGAAATTAATTAAAATCGTAGGTTAAAAAAACAACTACGGGCCGTATGAGAGCCGCTGGGCCAATAGTACACAGGCATGACATAATAAGAAAATGCACAGGTCATAGGTTAGGGCTACTCACCCTAGCTTCATTGACCGGCTCGGTGGAAGGCGGCTGGGCTGGATATGCTGGAGCTGGGCCGGCTCGCGTGGCGAGGCTTGACTCGGCCGAGGGTGGCCAGCCCACTCGGGTGTTGCGGTCAACGGGGAGCACTCGAGTGTCATGGTCCTCCCATGCTCCTCACGGAGAGGAGCCATGGCGGCACGCAAGGTCACCAACAAGATGCGAGCGGCTGCACGGGGTCCTAGAGGCGGAGGCGTCGGATCTGGGGCGGGGCTGCCCGGATCCATCCGATTCCGGTGGTGAGGAGCTCCGAGGCGCCCCGGTTGAGGAGATCGGTGACGGTTGCTCGGCGCCATGGCCTCAGAGCTCGAGTAGCCATGGGGTGCGCACGGCGGCAGCCGAGGTCCGGCGAGGTCCGGCTAGCAGCAGGGCGCGACACGGAGATGGGGCTCCGGTGGGGTTGCGATTGCGGCCCGGTGGAGCTGGAGGCGCGAGGCTCAGGGCAGGCAAGGACGAGCGAGGGTGCGCTTGGGCTAGCTCGGGCCTCGAAGGGCCAGACGCGGGCTACGGCGGGGCCGACGGCGGCTAGGGCAGCCAGGGGCGCATGGCAGCTCCTGGTTGGTTGCGGCTGGCGACGCTAGTAGAGGTGGCTACAACAAGTGGCGAGGTGGTGACGGCTCTGGGTGGAAAACAAGGCTAGAGGTGGGGGAAGACCAATTTAGGCAGGGAAGTGGTGTTTATATAGGGAAGGGGCTAGCTTTAGGGTTTTTTACTCTGATTTCGACCGTAGGATTGCAATCGGACGATTCCTATCGGAGGGGTTTTGGTGGGCTGCAGTGGGCCGAGTTAGAGAGGCTAGGTGGAGACGAGAGGGAGACTAGTGGCATCGCAACGAGATCTTTAAACACCGAACAACGTTTGACGATAAACTAATGACGGTGCCGCTACGGCCGACAGTTTGGGTATCAAACGGACTCCGATTGCGATGAAAATTGGCAGGCGGCCTACCTACACTAAATTAGGACCGCATGCCAAGTTTCAACCCAATCCGAGAATATTTTTCGGACACATTTAAAAACAATATTTTTAACGATGTCACGTGCGCGGTGTGTGTGTGGTCGGGCTCAAAATGGTAAACGACGAACACGGGGAGAACAAACAACTAATAACTGATGCAAGTTTTTGAAAACTGGCGGCAACGGAGTGCCGATGCAATGCAGATGATGCGCACGATGCGATGATGAATACAACAGACAATCTAATCGCACAGCGGCAGCGGAATAAAAGGGGAATCTTCTGGAGCTTCGGTCTCGGGTTTTCACAACTCTCCTTCACTAACAAGAGATCTCGCCCCGAGATCTAAGAATGAAAAGGGGAAGAGGAAGAGAAAGAGCAAACGGTAAATCTTAGTTGCTTCTTTGACAAACGAGTGAAACCAACGATCCTTGAAGGTTGCAAAGAGATGAAGAATGATATGAGAAACAAGCAAGAATTCACACAAAATTTGTGCAGCACTTCGGTAGGAAAGAGGGCAAAATTTGATAAGATGGAAAGATCTAGAGAAGATTAACAACAACCCAACTAACTGAAAAGCATGGAAAGAATATGATCTACATCTCCCAAGACATTGGAAGAAATAGAGCAACATCACAAATCTTGTGGAACAAGGAATAGAAACTAGATCATTAGGAAGAAGGAATGAAGAAGAAAATGACAACTACTACCCCAATTGAATTGAAGAGCAGTCTGACAAGAAGAATTGAATGGATTTGTTGGAAATCAACAACGAAAGAACAAGCTTGTTGTGGGCTTATGGAAACCCATCTCAATTAATGAGGTGACAACCAGCCACTAAGAGAAACAAGGATTGATTGGATGCGACAAGAAAGGCAAAACTTCTTACACCAAGAGGATATATTGAAAACTTGGATCAACGATAATCCATCATAGCAACAATCCTTAGGAAAAGCTTTAGGTGAAATCTAAATCCAAATAACTCAATGAAGAAATCAAGGGTTGAGAATATCTCATGATCAAAGAATTGGTGGATTTAAATATCTCATTCTTGAAATAAATTTTCTTCGAGACTCCTCCACTAACAAGAACGCTATAAGAGCACCTCAAAGGATAAAGGAGGAAGAATTTCTATTTGAAATGCAAGATAAATAATGCTTGAGGTTTTCCAGCAAGAATCTTGAAGAACTCATTGAGAATGAAAGAAATCTTGAAGAACCACCATGACGAACCTCCGTCTACAAAAGAATGATGCAAAGATATGAAGGATGGAAAGAATAAAATTCAAGCCCTCCATGACTTAGATGAAGCTTCACGAAGAGATACTTAAGAAAACTTGGAACTCCCGAAAAGAAAAGATGAGCACTTGAGAAAAGAATTGATATCATGAGCCATTTCGGAAGAAGAATTGAAATCATTTGATGCAACAAGAATTAGAATTATGTTATGCTTATCCTTCATCATGTTAAATTGATGACAATCAATGGATTTAGCATACCATTTATTCTTCTTGGAAAGATTGGGGATAGAGACAGATATGAGCACAAACTTGAAAAAGTCTTCAACGAAGCACCGGTAAGAAGTGAAACGAATGAGACCACCATGAATGAATGAATATACTTGAGAATGAAGAGATAATGATCCACCTAGAAGAAACTTGGACAAGGAACCAGAATAATTGAGATGCGAGTGAAGAGACGACAATTGAGAAGAATTTGAGAATGAAAGCTGAAAGCTGAGAACGAAGAAATCTTCTGAAATGGTGGCCTTCGGATGATCGAGAATGAAAACGAATCTCAAATGCACCGGATAGCAAGAAAGGGATTACTCGTGATTGGAAACAATTCAAGATGATGACACAATGAAATGAAGAATCTTCAAAGAATGGAAAAAGGCTTGAGAAAAAACACCTCTTTGGTCTTCAATGCACATAATGACGAGAAGGAACACCACCAAAATTACTGAGACACTCCGGAATAATGAACAAAGAAAGGTTGAGCCAATGATGAGATAAATTTGAAGTGTTCTTGAAGAAGGAATATGACTAACGAAATTCATACTTGCGTCATAGTTGAAAATAATTAGAGATCTCTGGGAAAAGATTAGAAGAGCCAGATAAGATCCTGAAAGAAACATGTGGGTTATCGGCCCACTCAAAAGATACACCGTTGAAAAGATTGCCTAGAAAGAGAGATATTGCACCGGCATAATGAAACTTGATGAGGTGAGAACCTTGAAATAATTGGAAGGATCTAAAACAAGAAACTATGAGATATCTTCAACACTCCGAGTAGAAAGAGATGGATGACTAACCAAGAAAGACTTGAAGAGAAATCCCAAAAAAATGAGAAGGATATGATGAACACCGAGATCTTGAATTGAATCCACCGTTTAAGAAAACAACATGAAGAAATGATGAACTTGAACTCCTAAGAATCTTCACAAAGAATCACCAGATACCACACAGAAGAGAAGATAGCGGAAGCAACAATGGAAAGAAAGGAACTTGGATGATAATTGAAATATTGAAGAAAAAGGGCGGGAGGGCGGGGAAAACAAAGACAACTTGGGACAGATGAGATGAACTCCGGAAATAAATGAGAGATTGATCTTGCAAAATTGGAGAGGATAGAATTGACTTGACGAGAAGCACACCAGATGGAAAACAATAGACATGACGACTCCGGTTGACAATAATTGAAAACACAACTTGATTGAGCAAAAGAACTGTACTCCCATAAAAATATGAGAGCACCACTTAGAAAAGATATGAAATCACTATTTGACATCGAAGCAACTGAAATTACCATATTGCAACAAAACAAAGGATGAGGCTTAAGAAACAACCAGAACAAATTCATGACAAAGATTTCGTCTGACATTTTCGTGGATAGGATCGCGCGGGCTCTATCCTACAGTAGCCATCATGTACTAGGCAGTGCACACGACATACGAAGCGTCCCCGAGTCGTAGCAAGCTACAAGGACTCTTTAAGACACAACGAGAACCGTTGTAAGACGACCATGAACAAACGAATCCACTAGATATCGAACCCCAACCTCACATCATGCATCTGTTGGAAGATTGTCCTATAAGTAACTACTTGAATTCCCACCAAAGAACTTCCAAAAATTTTGGTCATGCAATCGGATCCACGGATACAAGGAGAAATTCATCACTCAACTCCTAGCATCTAACCCGACCAGTGTATCACACATGTCAACACATAACCAGAATCTCGGCACCTCATCTATCTCAGACCCTCGTAATCACAACGATACTAAGTATGGCGGTACCCCCGAACTCTATGCACCATCACTCGGGATGTTGGGCTTATCTCGCTATTACTAGTATTGAAGCAATTTTGGACATCCCCCGTCCTGAGATACTAAGAAATCTGAATGATAACGATGTGCTCAAGAATCCCGTGGAGCTCAACTCCCCAGAATAAAATCAACATAGTAGGAGGCACCAAGTCAGAACTCTGTCACATCACCATCATATAGATTCCAAAAATATCCGCGTGATCCTAAAAAAATTGAGTGAGAAGAGGAGTAGAATTAAAATTTTGACGTCAAGATTCCTCACGAGAGCATAAAAGAGGAGAAAAAAGAATCCTACTCTTCGATATATAACTAGACTCGGAGCAGTTTTTTTAACTAGACTCGACTCGGCCAAGTTTGATCAATCAAGGGGGCTCCTAGGTCGGTACTGCTCTGATACCAACTTGTAACGCCCAAGATGTGATCCTATCCTTATTTTAGTGCGAGGGCCTCGACAGGGATAGAAACGCATCTCGTCGTTTCACAAGAATGGATATCGTTACAAGTACATGTACTGAAAAGATGAGTATAAGGAGTTTGTTTACACTCGCCACAAGCTACATCAGAGTCACATCAGTACAATACATACAATCATCAAGAAGAAGAGTAGGGTCCGTCTATGGCCGAAAACAAACGATAAAAGGACGATGTCCATCCTTGCTATCCCAGGCTGCCGGCCTGGAACCCATCCTACATAGATGATGAAGAAGAAGAAGAAACTCCAAGTAGCACAATCAGCGCGCTCAGGTCAAAGTAACTCTTTACTTGTACCTGCAAACGGTGTTATAGTAATCTGTGAGCCACAGGGGACTCAACAATCTCATTTACAAACGTATCAAGACTAGCAAAGCTTAATGGGTGTGGTATTGTTAAGTGGTGAGGCTGCAACAAGTGACTAAGCATTTAATTGAGGTGGCTAACATACGAGTACAAGAATGAAAGAGGGGGGTGATCTATGCACAGCGGACGTGAAGTACTGATGATCAAATGAATGATCTTGAACACCTACATACGTCAGACATAACCCACCGTATCCTCGATGGAGAAGGAGATCTCGAAAGAGATAGTCACGGTTACGCACTCAGTTGGCAAGTTTTAATTAAGTTTACTTCATGTTATCTAGAACCGGATGTTAAACAAAGTTTCCACGTTGCCACATAACCGCTCGCACGGCTTTACGAAAGATTTAACCTTGCGCGGGTGCCCCAACTAGTCCATAACAAATTACCACAAGCCGCATAGAAAGCTTCGATCACGAAACTCGTGATCTCCTCGGATTCCTTAGTGGAGAATTTTAGCTCTAAGATTATCCCAAAGCATCATCGGAATCCCAATGCACAAGATATTTCATCAAAGGTAAAACTAATCCAGCAAGGCCGCCCGACGTGTTGACAATCCCGATAAGAGTCGTGTATCTCGTTCTCAGGACACGACAGATGGGTCACACTGAGTAAAACCAAACCTCGGGTTGCCCTGCGGTGGCCCTGTTGGAAATATGCCCTAGAGGCAATAATAAAATAGTTATTATTATATTTCCTGTTTCAAGATAATCATTTATTATCCATGTTATAATTGTATTGAATGGAAACATAAATGCATGTGTGGATACATAGACGAAACAATGTCCCTAGTGAGCCTCTAGTTGACTAGCTTGTTGATTAAGGATGGTTAAGTTTTCCTACCCATAGACAAGTGTTGTCACTTGATGACGGGCTTGTTGGAATTATGCCCTAGAAGCAATAATAAATAAAGTTATTATTATAATTCCTGTATCAAGATAATAGTTTATTATCCATGCTATAATTGTATTGAATGAAGACTCATTTACATGTGTGGATACATAGACAAAACACCGTCCCTAGCATGCCTCTAGTTGGCTAGCCAGTTGATCGATGATAGTCAGTGTCTTCTGATTATGAACAAGATATTGTTGCTTGATAACTGGATCACGTCATTGGGAGAATCACGTGATGGACTAGACCCAAACTAATAGACGTAGCATGTTGATCGTGTCATTTTGTTGCTACTGTTTTCTGCGTGTCAAGTATTTATTCCTATGACCATGAGATCATATAACTCACTGACACCGGAGGAATGCTTTGTGTGTATCAAACGTCGCAACGTAACTGGGTGACTATAAAGATGCTCTACAGGTATCTCCGAAGGTGTTAGTTGAGTTAGTATGGATCAAGACTGGGATTTGTCACTCCGTGTGACGGAGAGGTATCTCGGGGCCCACTCGGTAATACAACATCGCACACAAGCCTTGCAAGCAATCTAACTTAGTGTAAGTTGCGGGATCTTGTATTACAGAACGAGTAAAGAGACTTGCCGGTAAACGAGATTGAAATAGGTATGCGGATACTGACGATCGAATCTCGGGCAAGTAACATACCGAAGGACAAAGGGAATGACATACGGGATTATACGAATCCTTGGCACTGAGGTTCAAACGATAAGATATTCGTAGAATATGTAGGATCCAATATGAGCATCCAGGTCCCGCTATTGGATATTGACCGAGGAGTCTCTCGGGTCATGTCTACATAGTTCTCGAACCCGCAGGGTCTGCACACTTAAGGTTCGACGTTGTTTTATGCGTATTAGAGTTATATGGTTGGTTACCGAATGTTGTTCGGAGTCCCGGATGAGATCATGGACGTCACGAGGGTTTCTGGAATGGTCCGGAAACGAAGATTGATATATAGGATGACCTCATTTGATTACCGGAAGGTTTTCGGAGTTACCGGGAATGTACCGGGAATGACGAATGGGTTCCGGGAGTTCACCGGGGGGGGCAACCCACCCCGGGGAAGCCCATAGGCCTTTGGGGAGACACACCAGCCCTTAGTGGGCTGGTGGGACAGCCCACAAGTGCCCTATGCGCCAAGGAGAAGAAAATCAAGAGAGAAAGAAAAAAAAGGGAGGAGGTGGGAAGGAAGGGGGACTCCCTCCCACCAAACCTAGTCCAACTCGGTTTGGGGGGGGAGAGTCCTCCCCCTTGGACTCGGCCGACCCCCTTGGGGCTCCTTGAGCCCCAAGGCAAGGCCCCCTCCCTCCCACCTATATATACGGAGGTTTTAGGGCTGATTTGAGACGACTTTTCCACGGCAGCCCGACCACATACCTCCACGGTTTTTCCTCTAGATCGCGTTTCTGCGGAGCTCGGGCGGAGCCCTGCTGAGACAAGGTCATCACCAACCTCCGGAGCGCCGTCACGCTGCCGGAGAACTCTTCTACCTCTCCGTCTCTCTTGCTGGATCAAGAAGGCCAAGATCATGGTCGAGCTGTACGTGTGCTGAACGCGGAGGTGCCGTCCGTTCGGTACTAGATCGTGGGACTGATCGCGGGATTGTTCGCGTGGCGGATCGAGGGACATGAGGACGTTCCACTACATCAACCGCGTTCTCTAACGCTTCTGCTGTACGGTCTACAAGGGTACGCAGATCACTCATCCCCTCTCGTAGATGGACATCACCATGATAGGTCTTCGTGCGCGTAGGAAATTTTTTGTTTCCCATGCGACGTTCCCCAACAGTGGCATCATGAGCTAGGTTCATGCGTAGATGTCTTCTCGAGTAGAACACAAAAGTTTTTGTGGGCGGTGATGTGTGTTTTGCTGCCCTCCTTAGTCTTTTCTTGATTCCGCGGTATTGTTGGATTGAAGCGGCTTGGACCGACATTACTCGTACGCTTACAAGAGATTGGTTTCATCGTTACGAGTAACCCCCTTTGCTCAAAGATGACTGGCAAGTGTCGGTTTCTCCAACTTTAGTTGAATCGGATTTGACCGAGGAGGTCCTTGGATGAGGTTAAATAGCAACTCATATATCTCCGTTGTGGTGTTTGCGTAAGTAAGATGCGATCCTACTAGATACCCATGGTCACCACGTAAAACATGCAACAACAAAATTAGAGGACGTCTAACTTGTTTTTGCAGGGTATGATTGTGATGTGATATGGCCAACGATGTGATGTGATATATTGGATGTATGAGATGATCATGTTGTAATAGAAATATCGACTTGCACGTCGATGGTACGGCAACCGGCAGGAGCCATAGGGTTGTCTTTATACTGACGTTTGTGCTTGCAGATGCGTTTACTATTTTGCTAGGATGTAGTTTTAGTAGTAATAGCATGAGTAGCACGACAACCCCGATGGCAACACGTTGATGGATGATCATGGTGTGGCGCCGGTGACAAGAAGGTCGTGCCGGTGCTTTGGTGATGGAGATCAAGAAGCACGTGATGATGGCCATATCATGTCACTTATGAATTGCATGTGATGTTAATCCTTTTATGCACCTTATTTTGCTTAGAACGACGGTAGCATTATGAGGTGATCTCTCACTAAAATTTCAAGACGAAATTGTGTTCTCCCCGACGATGCACCGTTGCTACAGTTCGTCGTTTCGAGACACCACGTGATGATCGGGTGTGATAGACTCAACGTTCACATACAACGGGTGCAAAACAGTTGCGCACGCGGAACACTCGGGTTAAGCTTGACGAGCCTAGCATGTGCAGACATGGCCTCGGAACACATGAGACCGAAAGGTCGATCATGAATCATATAGATGATATGATTAGCATAGGGATGCTTACCACTGAAACTATACTCAACTCACGTGATGATCGGACTTGGGATAGTGTAAGTGGATCATGAACCACTCAAATGACTAGAGAGATGTACTTTTTGAGTGGGAGTTTAGCATATAATTTGATTAAGTTGAACTCTAATTATCTTGAACATAGTCTAAGTCCACTTTGAAAATATTTGTGTTGTAGATCATGGCTCACGCGTCAGTCATCCTGAATTTTAATACGTTCCTAGAGAAAGCTAAGTTGAAAGATGATGGAAGCAACTTTGTAGACTGGGCTCGTAATCTTAAGCTAATCTTACAAGCTGGGAAGAAGGATTATGTCCTTAATGCTGCGCTAGGATATGAACCACCCGCTACGGCTGATCAGGATGTTAAGAACGCTTGGTTAGCACGTAAGGAGGACTACTCAATAGTTCAATGTGCAGTCTTGTATGGCTTAGAACCGGGACTTCAACGTCGATTTGAGCGTCATGGAGCATTTGAGATGTTCCAGGAGTTGGAGTTTATCTTTCAGAAGAACGCCCGGATCGAGAGGTATGAGACCTCCGATAAATTCTATGCTTGCAAGATGGAGGAAAACTCGTCTGTCAGTGAACATGTGCTCAAAATGTCTGGGTACTCAAACCGTCTAGCTGAGCTGGGGATTGAACTCCCGCAAGAAGCTATCACTGACAGAATCCTTCAATCACTGCCGCCAAGCTACAAAGGCTTTGTGTTGAACTACAACATGAAAGGGATGAACAAGTCTCCCGGCGAGTTGTTTGCGATGTTAAAAGTCGCAGAGTCTGAACTCCGTAAAGAGCATCAAGTGTTGATGGTGAATAAGACCACTAGTTTCAAGAGAAACGGCAAAGGCAAGAAGGGCAATTCGAAGAAGAGCGGCAAGCCTATTGCCAATCCGCCGAAGAAACCCAAAGCTGGACCTAAGCCTGAAACGGAGTGTTTCTATTGCAAGGGTATGGGTCACTGGAAGCGCAATTGCCCCAAGTATCTGGCAGATAAGAAGGCGGGCAAAGAAAAATCAGGTATATTTGATATACATGTTATTGATGTGTACTTAACCGTCTCTCGTAGTAGTGCCTGGGTATTCGATACCGGTTCTGTTGCTCATATTTGCAACTCGAAGCAGGAACTGCGGAATAGACGAAGGCTGGCGAAAGATGAAGTGACGATGCGCGTAGGAAATGGTTCAAAGGTTGATGCAATCGCCGTCGGCACAGTGTCACTTCAGCTACCATCGGGATTAGTGATGAACTTAAATCATTGTTATTTAGTGCCTGCTTTGAGCATGAACATTATATCTGGATCTTGTTTATTGCGAGACGGTTACTCTTTTAAGTCAGAGAATAATGGTTGTTCTATTTCTATGAGTAACATCTTTTATGGTCATGCACCGAATGTGAGGGGATTGTTCATATTGAATCTTGATAGCGATACGCATATACATAACATTGAGACCAAAAGAGTTAGAGTAAACAATGATAGCGCCATATTTTTGTGGCACTGCCGCTTAGGTCATATTGGTGTAAAGCGCATGAAGAAACTCCATGCTGATGGACTTTTGGAGTCACTTGACTTTGATTCACTTGACACGTGCGAACCATGCCTCATGGGCAAGATGACTAAGACTCCGTTCTCCGGAACAATGGAGCGTGCAAGTGACTTATTGGAAATCATACATACCGATGTGTGTGGTCCGATGAGCGTGGAGGCACGCGGCAGATATCGTTATTTTCTCACCTTCACTGATGATTTGAGTAGGTATGGCTATGTCTACTTGATGAAGCACAAGTCTGAAACATTTGAAAAGTTCAAGAAATTTCAGAGTGAAGTGGAAAATCATCGTAACAAGAAGATCAAGTTCCTACGGTCTGATCGTGGGGGTGAATATCTGAGTTTCGAGTTTGGTGATCACTTAAGAAAATGTGGAATTGTTTCACAGTTAACACCGCCTGGAACACCACAGCGTAATGGTGTGTCCGAACGTCGTAATCGTACTTTGTTAGAGATGGTGCGATCTATGATGTCTCTTCTGATTTGCCATTATCGTTTTGGGGTTATGCATTAGAAACAGCTGCATTCACTTTAAATAGGGCACCATCAAAATCCGTTGAGACGACACCATACGAACTGTGGTGTGGCAAAAAGCCAAAGTTGTCGTTTCTTAAAGTTTGGGGATGTGATGCTTATGTCAAAAAGCTTCAGCCTGAAAAGCCGGAACCCAAAGCGGAAAAGTGCGTCTTCATAGGTTACCCAAAAGAGACAGTTGGGTACACCTTCTATCTCAAATCCGAGGTCAAAGTGTTTGTTGCTAAGAACGGAGCTTTTCTCGAGAAGGAGTTTCTCTCGAGAGAATTGAGTGGGAGGAAGATAGAACTTGACGAGGTTGTCGAACCTCTCATCCCTCTAGATGGTGGCGCAGGGCAAGGGGAAACCTCTGTCGTTGCGACGCCAGTTGAGGAGGAAGTTAATGATGATGATCATGAAACTCCAGTTCAAGTTTCTGTTGAACCACGCAGGTCGACGAGATCACGTGCTGCTCCAGAGTGGTACGGTAATCCCGTCTTATCAATCATGTTGTTAGACAACAATGAACCTGCAAGTTATGAAGAAGCAATGGTGGGCCCAGATTCCAACAAATGGCTAGAAGCCATGAAATCCGAGATAGGATCCATGTATGAGAACAAAGTGTGGACTTTGGAGATACTACCTGAGGGCCGCAAGGCTATTCAGAACAAATGGATCTTTAAGAAGAAGACGGACGCTGACGGCAATGTGACCGTTTATAAAGCTCGACTTGTGGCAAAGGGTTTTTCACAAGTTCGAGGAGTTGACTACGATGAGACTTTCTCACCCGTAGCGATGCTTAAGTCCGTCAGAATCATGTTAGCAATAGCTGCATTTTTCGATTATGAAATCTCGCAGATGGATGTCAAAATGGCGTTCCTTAACGGTTTCCTTAAGGAAGAGTTGTATATGATGCAACCCGAAGGTTTTGTCGATCCTAAGAGTGCTAACAAGGTGTGCAAGCTCCAGCGATCCATTTATGGACTGGTGCAAGCATCTCGGAGTTGGAACAAACGCTTTGATGAGGTGATCAAAGCATTTGGGTTTGTACAAGTGGTTGGAGAATCTTGTATTTACAAGAAGGTGAGTGGGAGCTCTGTGGCGTTTCTAATATTATATGTGGATGACATATTACTGATTGGAAACAACGTAGAGATTTTGGAGAGCATAAAAGGTTACTTGAATAAAAGTTTCTCTATGAAGGACCTAGGAGAAGCTGCTTACATTCTAGGCATTAAGATCTATAGGGATAGATCAAAACGCCTGATAGGACTTTCACAAAGCACATACCTTGATAAAGTTTTGAAGAGGTTCAAAATGGAACAGTCCAAGAAAGGGTTCTTGCCAGTTTTACAAGGTACGAGATTGAGTAAGACTCAGTGCCCAGCAACTGATGAAGATAGAGAGCATATGCGCTCCGTCCCCTATGCTTCAGCCATAGGTTCTATCATGTATGCGATGCTGTGCACTAGACCGGATGTCAGCCTGGCCATAAGTATGGCAGGTAGGTTCTAGAGTAATCCAGGAGTGGATCACTGGACAGCGGTCAAGAATATCCTGAAGTACCTGAAAAGGACTAAGGAGATGTTTCTCGTATATGGAGGTGACGAAGAGCTCGCCGTAAAAGGTTACGTCGATGCAAGCTTTGACACAGATCCGGACGACTCTAAGTCTCAAACCGGATACGTATTTATTCTTAATGGGGGTGCAGTAAGCTGGTGCAGTTCCAAGCAAAGCGTCGTAGCGGATTCTACATGTGAAGCGGAGTACATGGCTGCCTCGGAGGCGGCTAAGGAGGGTGTCTGGATGAAGCAGTTCATGACGGATCTTGGAGTGGTGCCAAGCGCACTGAATCCAATAACCTTGTTCTGTGACAACACGGGTGCCATTGCCTTAGCAAAGGAACCACGGTTTCACAAGAAGACCAGACACATCAAACGACGCTTCAACCTCATCCGCGACTACATCGAGGAAGAGGACGTAAATATATGCAAAGTGCACACGGATCTGAATGTAGCAGACCCGCTGACTAAACCTCTTCCACGGCCAAAACATGATCGACACCAGAACTGTATGGGTGTTAGATTTATTACAATGTAATTCACATGGTGATGTGAGGGCTAGATTATTGACTCTAGTGCAAGTGGGAGACTGTTGGAATTATGCCCTAGAGGCAATAATAAATATAGTTATTATTATAATTCCTGTATCAAGATAATAGTTTATTATCCATGCTATAATTGTATTGAATGAAGACTCATTTACATGTGTGGATACATAGACAAAACACCGTCCCTAGCATGCCTCTAGTTGGCTAGCCAGTTGATCGATGATAGTCAGTGTCTTCTGATTATGAACAAGATATTGTTGCTTGATAACTGGATCACGTCATTGGGAGAATCACGTGATGGACTAGACCCAAACTAATAGACGTAGCATGTTGATCGTGTCATTTTGTTGCTACTGTTTTCTGCGTGTCAAGTATTTATTCCTATGACCATGAGATCATATAACTCACTGACACCGGAGGAATGCTTTGTGTGTATCAAACGTCGCAACGTAACTGGGTGACTATAAAGATGCTCTACAGGTATCTCCGAAGGTGTTAGTTGAGTTAGTATGGATCAAGACTGGGATTTGTCACTCCGTGTGACGGAGAGGTATCTCGGGGCCCACTCGGTAATACAACATCATACACAAGCCTTGCAAGCAATGTAACTTAGTGTAAGTTGCGGGATCTTGTATTACAGAACGAGTAAAGAGCCTTGCCGGTAAACGAGATTGAAATAGGTATGCGGATACTGACGATCGAATCTCGGGCAAGTAACATACCGAAGGACAAAGGGAATGACATACGGGATTATACGAATCCTTGGCACTGAGGTTCAAACGATAAGATCTTCGTAGAATATGTAGGATCCAATATGGGCATCCAGGTCCCGCTATTGGATATTGACCGAGGAGTCTCCCGGGTCATGTCTACATAGTTCTCGAACCCGCAGGGTCTGCACACTTAAGGTTCGACGTTGTTTTATGCGTATTAGAGTTATATGGTTGGTTACCGAATGTTGTTCGGAGTCCCGGATGAGATCATGGACGTCACGAGGGTTTCTGGAATGGTCCGGAAACGAAGATTGATATATAGGATGACCTCATTTGATTACCGGAAGGTTTTCGGAGTTACCGGGAATGACGAATGGGTTCCGGGAGTTCACCGGGGGGGCAACCCACCCCGGGGAAGCCCATAGGCCTTTGGGGAGACACACCAGCCCTTAGTGGGCTGGTGGGACAGCCCACAAGTGCCCTATGCGCCAAGGAGAAGAAAATCAAGAGAGAAAGAAAAAAAGGGAGGAGGTGGGAAGGAAGGGGGACTCCCTCCCACCAAACCTAGTCCAACTCGGTTTGGGGGGGGGGAGTCCTCCCCCTTGGACTCGGCCGACCCCCTTGGGGCTCCTTGAGCCCCAAGGCAAGGCCCCCTCCCTCCCACCTATATATACGGAGGTTTTAGGGCTGATTTGAGACGACTTTTCCACGGCAGCCCGACCACATACCTCCACGGTTTTTCCTCTAGATCGCGTTTCTGCGGAGCTCGGGCGGAGCCCTGCTGAGACAAGGTCATCACCAACCTCCGGAGCGCCGTAACGCTGCCGGAGAACTCTTCTACCTCTCTGTCTCTCTTGCTGGATCAAGAAGGCCGAGATCATGGTCGAGCTGTACGTGTGCTGAACGCGGAGGTGCCGTCCGTTCGGTACTAGATCGTGGGACTGATCGCGGGATTGTTCGCGTGGCGGATCGAGGGACGTGAGGACGTTCCACTACATCAACCGCGTTCTCTAACGCTTCTGTTGTACGGTCTACAAGGGTACGTAGATCACTCATCCCCTCTCGTAGATGGACATCACCATGATAGGTCTTCGTGCGCGTAGGAAATTTTTTGTTTCCCATGCGACGTTCCCCAACAATTCTACTATAGTGATTAACTCAAGATCAACAAAGAATTCATAATCCTTATCAGCAACACATATAGGAGAAGTAGAAAATTTAGGATCATGTTTCATTTTCTCCATCATAGATCTTTCTTTCAGTCTGCATAGCATTTTTCTCAAATCATCTCTATCATTACAAGCAAGAAAATCTCTAGCTATCTCCCCATCCATAACATAACCCTAAGGTACATCAGGCAATTCATATCCATTAGGAGAGTTAGGCATAATACGTGATTCATAGTTTTCTTCACTTTCAACATTTCAAATTTCTAAGGATCTAGCAATATGACCATCAAGCAATTCACCAAGTGGCACAAATTTATTTTTATGAAGTATAGCAGTAGCATCATCATAAGTTTCATGAATTTCAGAAGTAGCATCATCAAGTACTTATGACATATCAAAACAACAGCAAGTGGTGGTGTCATAAGTTGATTCAAAATAGTAGGTGAATCAAAAGCAGAGCTAGATGACAATTCCTTAATTACCTCCCCTCGTCTTAGAGGGTATGATCTTGGTTCTAGTATCTTTCAGATTTTTCATAGTGGCAATTGGATATCCTCAAGTGAACACAATAAATAGAGTTATGCTCCCCCACAATGGGACCAGCAAAAGGTCTTGATAATCCACAAGTATAGGGGATCACAATAGTCTTCGTGGCTAGTATTACACCCTGATTTATTGATTTGACACAAGGGGAGACAAAGAATATTTATTGGTCTTAGCAACTGAGTTGTCCATTCAACCACACCAGGGATATCTCTCTACAACAAAGATTTTAGTAGCACAGCAAAATAGTAGTAGTAATGGTAACATCAGCGGTTTTGTAGTGATTGTAACGGTAGTAGCAACAATAGTAACTTAGGAAGATTCAATATATGAAAAGAGTAGGCATGTGGACCGCTAATGGATAATGATTTAGATGACATCAATCATCTCACACCTACACACTAGAGCGACACAGAACTACCTCCAATTCGTTAATATAATGTAGGCATGTATTCCGTATATAGTCATACGTGCTTGCGATAAGAACTTGTATGTCATCTTTTGTCCTACCTCCCGCGGCAGGGGGGCCATAAGGAAATCTAAGGGATGTTAAGGCCTCCTTTTAATGGAGAACCGGAACAAAGCATTAACACACGGTGAATACATTAATTCCAATTATTGCCACCTTGGGGTATGCGGATCATGACATGTAATAGGTGCATATGACTTGCAAGATAGGATCCAAATCACTCTCATATTCATGAAAACATAATAGGTTTAGATCTGAAATCATGGCACTCGGGCCCTAGTGACAAGCATTAAGTATAGCAAAGTCATAGCAATATCAATCTCAGAACATAATAGACATTAGTGGTCAAGCCCTATCAAAATAACTCGATTACATGATCAATCTCATCTAATCCCATCACCGCCCAACAAGCCTACAAAGGAATTACTCACTCCCGATGGTGAGAATCATGGAATTTCTTATGGAGAAGGGTTGGTGATGACGACGACAACGAATCCCCCTCTCCGGAGCCCCAAACAGACTCCAGATCAGTCCTCCCGGGGAAGAATAGGAGGTGGTTGCGGCCTCATCTCGTAAAACATGATGAAAACTTCTCTCCTATTTTTTCTCCATAATTGTGAATTTGTTGGAGTGGAATTAGGGTCGGAGGAGCCACGAGGTGGCGCCAAGCCATCAGGGCGCGCCCAATTGGCTTGGCACTAACAGGTGGCCCCCTCTAGTGGGTCTTTGCTCCAATAGTTCTTATATTTCCCAAAAAACCACAAAAAGTTTCGTCTGATTCCGAAAACTTTTATTTTTGTACAGAAACAACACCATGACAATTGAGTTGAAAACAACGTCAGACATGGGTTAGTTTCATTCAAATCATGCAAATTAGAGTCTAAAATAAGAGCAAAAGTGTTCGGAAAAGTAGATATGTTTGAGACATATCAGGTAGCTCATGGTAATGTGAATAAGCATACATGGAGGTTGATTCTAAATGGATTGGCAATTGGCATTGAACTACACCGTAGAAGAATTAAACATGGAATGTTTTGTACGCTTGTGGCGGAGAGGAAACAAACTTTCATTGATTTTGGGGGTGCCAACACTCAGTGAAATCCTGGAATACCGTGCACTTATAGTTGAGAGTTTGGTAGCGATCCCACCGGTTTCAGCTAGCTCCTAGAGCGATCTTGCTAGACAGTTGCTGGACTGGTTTGCTGAAGCTTCACATGATGAGAATGATATCATGGTCCAAGGATTGTATGGGCTATGGTTGGCCGCGAACGATGCACAGGATGGTAAAAGGCTAGAAGAAGTTGAGACTATTGCATAACCAGTGGCCAAGTTAATGGAACAATAGCACTGAGTCCATGACCGAAAGGACAAAGATGTTAAAGTCGTGCTAGTATAGAAGTGGGAGATGCCGAACTTGGGGTAGGTATAAGTGAACGTCGATGTTGAAACTTCAAAATATGAAGATAAAGGAGGAGTAGGTCTAGTTTTTAGGAATCATGAGGGTGCTTATTATAACGCCCAAGATGCGATCATATCCTTATTTTGGCTCGAGGGCCTCGACATGGATAGAAGCGCATCTCGTCGTTTGGCAAGAATGGATATCGTTACAAGTACATGTACAGAAGAGATGAGTATACGGAATTGGCTTGCACTCGCCACAAGCTACAACAATATCACATCAATACAACAACATGTTCAATCACCATGTAGAAGAGCAGGGTCCGGCTACGGGCGAAAACAAACGATAAAAGAACGACATCCATCCTTGCTATCCGAGGCTGCTGGCCTAGAACCCAACCTAGACCAATGAAGAAGAAGAATAAACTCCAAATAGAACAACCATCGCGCTCACGTCAAAGTGTCACTTTACCTGTACATGCGACTGTTGTTGTAGTAATCTGTGAGCCACATGGACTCAGCAATCTCATTTCCAAAGGTATCAAGACTAGCAAAATTTAATGGGTGAGATATGGTTAAATGGTGAGGCTGCAACAAGCGACTAAGCATTTAATTGAGGCGGCTAACTTACGAGTACAATAATAAAGAGGGGGATGATCTACGCATAACGGACGTGATCTAATGATGATCAAATGAATGTCCCTGAGCACCTACTTACGTCAAGCATAACCCCACCGTGTCCTCAATCGAATAAGGAGCTCACGAAAGAGACACTCACAGTTACACACACAGTTGGCATATTTTAATTAAGTTTACTTCAAGTTATCTAGATCTGGATGTTAAACAAAGTTTCCAAGTTTGCCACATAACCACGGGCACGACTTTCCGAAAGATTTAACCCTCCAGGGGTGCTCCAATTAGTCCAACACAAATTACCACAAGATGCATAGAAAGCCTCGATCACGAAAGTCGTGATCTCCTCGGATTCCTTAGTGAAAAACATCAACTCTAAGATAGCCCAAAGCATCACGGGAATCCCGATGCACAAGATATTTTGTAACAGGTAAAACAAGTCCAGCACGGCCACCCGACGTGTCGATGAACCCGATAGATCTGCGTATCTCTTTCTCAGGACATGACGGATAAGCAACGCGTACGGTGGCCTGATAGAAATCACCCAAGTTGCCCTGGGTTGGCTCCGCACAATGCTCTATTTTGAACCAACACTCATGAGGAGCACTAGCCCGGGTTGTTGATTAATTACTCCGTGGGTGCCGACGGGTCCCTATGCATTTTTATTAGTTATTAGGCAAATGTAATACCAAAGTTGGGCCTTGCCAGACCAGCTTTAAACTAAGACGAATTATCAAGGGGTCCCCATAACAACCTCGAGCGTGTTAGGAGCGCTCGATTATGGAATATAACACCGGTAGCCGAAACTAAGGGGGCAAAGGTGAAACAAAACACCAGGCTAGAAGGCCAGACCTTCCACCTTTTACCAAGTACATAGGTGCATTAATTTAAATATCAATTATATGATGATATAACAAGGAACCCATGTTTTTTACATGGAAGCAACTGCACCTGCAACTAGCAACGCTATCAAAAGGCTGAGCAAGCAGAAACATAGGCAAACAAGGTTTGCTGGGTAGTGGAGGGGTTAGAGGTTTTCCATGGCAATGTTGGGAGGCTTATTAAACAGATGGTAGGCAACAAGACATAACGAAAGAAACGAGACAACTAGCATGTCAATGGTAGTAATGGTATATAGGGAAATGGTCAACTTGCTTGTGACCCCCGCTTGAAAGAAGAACGAATCCATGAAGCACACGAACCGACGTAGTCAAACAGATCATCACACTATGAAGCGATTCGAAACTCTATCGAGAAGAAACAATCCGGAAGAATAATCAACACGCAATAACACCACAACATATGCAAGACATGATGCACAACACATATGATGCATGATCGGTTTGATTATGCAAGGCACAACATGGCAATTCACAACAATCAAACACTACACATTAAGTGAAGCTCAATATGGAACGAGTTGCATATTTACGAAACTCCACATACGAATTATTTAGTTCACTCCCGTTTAGATACACGACAATATTAAATATTGTTTAAACATGGCAAGAGGTGAAGCATAAATAAACTTCCTACCTAGGCATATTAAATGAGGCCGAAAACATCATATAGCATCTCCGAAATGACCCATGTGTTAATATCGGAATCTGTCCAGATCTGACCTAAACATATTTTATATTTGTTAAACGGCAAAATAAAGTGGAGCACGTGAAAATACACGTCATTCTAGTCGATTTATATACAGAGATCATTGCAAAAGGAGCTACGGTTAATTTGCTACAAATTAAATCATTTTAACACGGTATCACGCAAAACAAGCAATCAACACGTTTAATTGTTTTTAACATGCATGAAAGTGGCATTTTGCGAAACTACACGAAATTGTACACATTTTTCTATCCCTAATAATAAAGCAGCTATTGATTCTGCCGTCCGTCATAAAATTACCCTCAAAGTTGCGATATATTATAGCCAATGCCACCTATAAGTGAAAAACGATTCGGTTCGAAAGATTAGTAGTTGCCCTTGGTTCATATATAAGAAAGCCCACGTGGAATCACCAACGCTTGCACAACGAAGTGGCGAGCATTGCTCTTTCCCCACCGGGAGAGCCGTGTTCGATCTCAGGTACCTCCCTATTATCCTCTTTTCTCTATAATAGCTGATGGGCTGCATGGGCCCAGTAACTCTCCCTTTAACTTCTTTTTTTCAAGGAAATTCAAATGCTTTTTAAAATATTCATATCTTTCAAACCTCATCTCTAAATCTAAATGTTATATATGAAAAATCCATCAGAAAAATATGTAGATTTCAAATATGCTATTATCTTGATGTTAGTAAATTCTAAAATTACATTTGGGTTGTCTATTATATATGTTTTTTCCTCATTTATGTAAACAAGGGTTTAGTGTTTATTCCCGTATTGTTTAAAATGTCGTCGAGTGTGTGTATGGGGGTGATTTATTTTTTTCCGTTGCAACGCACGGGCATGTGTGCTAGTCATATCTAAAATATTTTCATCCGATGGACGGTTCAAAAGTTATGGGCATTTTAACTCATGCATCTATTCTGCAATTTTAAAATCCCGGGCTAATTAGACAATTCGCACGCGGGGAAAAACCGGACATGGGACGAATCTAGCTAACGGGCCAAACTATCAGTGGCGCAATACACAATATGACACTCAGGGCGAAGGATAGCTCAGCTGGGGGGGGGGGCTCACCTCGAGCCTGGCCCGACTTGGAGAGGAGGGGTTGCGGCTGGGCCTTGACGGCTCGCGGCCCAGGCGGCGACGGGGCAGGCCGGCTGGGGCTGCGCCTGAAGCTAGCTTCGGCTGAGCCGGAACGCGAAGCTGGGACTGGAGAGGCCGCAGAGCTGGGCCAGGGGAGGCGTGGCGCACACTGGGGCTGGCGCTCATCTTCCTCCGCGTGCAGAAGCACGGGCGCTCGCAGGTCCTGGTCGGCGGCGCGAGCTTCTCGGTAGGCCTCCGGCACGACGAGGATGGCAAGGGTGGTCGGATCCGCAACGGAGCCTCCCGAATCTGTCCATCCTCGATGGCTTTCGAGCACGACAGCGAGGTCGTGACACGCGGCCATGGCAACTTCCTGTTTTGTCGGCGGCGAGGATGGCACGGCGGGGCTTCGTCCTGGAGGTTTGTCGGCTGCCTACCTACACTATATTAAGATTGCACGTCAAGTTTCAACCCAATCCAAGAAAAAATATACACACTTTTAAAAATAATTTTTTAATAATGCCGCGGGTGCGTGCGTGTGTGGTTGGTCTCAAAATGGCCAGCGACAAAAAGGAGAGAACTCGCAACTAATAACGGATGCAAGTTTGAAAATATGACGGTCACGGAATGCCGATGCAATGCGGATGATGCGATGATAAATGCGACAAACAATTAAATCACACGACAACAATGGGCTAAAAGGGCAATCTTCTGAAGCGACGGTTCCGGACTGTTACACTTATCTAGGAGGAGCATGCGACTTGTTTCCTCAAGATTCGGACCCAGCTAGGATCGAGCTTCGAGCGTGTAGGCCGGCAATGCTAATGTCGAAGAAATTGAATGCTGATAGCCTTGTATCGAGATGGATTGCAAAGTTGTTGCAAAACTTTGAAATCATGACATGGACCTATTAATGTTGGGGCAGTTGGCCTAGTGGACTCATGTCAAAGATGAAAAGTGAGCTAGGTCAAGAAATCAACAAATGGTGTAGCTCCTAGCTTAGTTAAGTTAGGTGTAGGAAATAATCTGTATAATGTTTGGCTACGTGAGCCTCCTGACGCCATGTTCGGTTGCAACAGATTTGAAGGGGATTGGAGTGGATTGGGGAGGATTAAATTCCGTGTAAGTCAAATTCCACCTCAATCCCTTCCAATCCTTTTCAATCCTTTTGTGGTGGGGATTAATCGAACAAGCCCTGAATGTATCTTGAACGTCATTTTCACGGAAATTCCTGACTTTTATAAATGAAAAATAGGGGAGTTTTGAATAAACTTTTTTTTGAAAAAAGCACATGGAAATTACACGATAAAGGCGAGTTGTTTTCGGAAAATTAGTTGAGCTGAAAGAGGTTGAGCAGCTTGAGATTTTAACCGCCAAACAAGAACCCACCGAGGGGCCCCATGGGCAGAACGGGAATACCCGAGAAATGCAACTGTACACAATCGTAGAAATCAGAGGTAGATTGGGCGAATAATTCGCGCTCCTCCACCCGTCTACCACTACGCCTACGCCTACGCGCCGTACCACCTTCTCCTCCTCTCCTCCCCGATCTCGCCAGCCAGCCAAGCCAGCGAGCGCGGAAAAAAGGAAAAGGAAAAAAGACTTCCCACACCACACACCCCCGCCGTCTCCTCCATCTCATCCTCCTGCTGCTCGTCGCCGTCGGCGCCTCCAGGCCCTAGGCGGACCGCCTCCGGATCCGACCGCGGGAGCTCCCCGCTTCCGCCGCCGCCGCCGCCGCCGTCGCCGCGCCGTCAGATCCGCGGAAGCGCGCCGCGGATCCGCCGCCCCGCAACCCGCGCCGCGAGGCCCGAGCCTTTCAGCTCGGCATTGGTTTGGTCCGATCCGGAGACCTCCTTTTTGGTGCGTGTCCTGTTTCTGTCTGGTCCCCCGGTTGTCCCCCTTTGGCACGATCTGAGATCTTTTTTCTTGTTTTTTTTTTACTGGAAGAGGCGTTGATTGTTTGATCCAGCTTCGAGGTATAGCTCAGATATTAGAGAGTTTGAGTAAAGGATTTACTAGCTCCGCGACCAAAATCTCTGGTCTGTTTCGTATCAGTTGTTGAGGGCGCAAGTGGTGCCATGCTTTTGTGTGTGGGGGGGGGGGGGGGGTTAATGACGTTTAGTTCGTGCTAATTTAGCTGCTCTATTTTAAGTTACCTGCATTCAAGTCAAGCTCGTTGAAATGTTTTAACCCAGCTTTGAGTAATATTAGCTTGTTTATTATGCTCCAATTCTTTTTTCAGCTGTCGATCTCACAATAATCATAAGCTGAGAAAAATTCAACTCCAACTCTCTTTTTTTCTTTCAGTAAGCTGAAGAAATCTTGTGGTCTTCAAGGTGTCCATGGTGCAGAATCGTCAAGTATGAGATGTGTGCGGCACATGGTGTGCTCAAGTCCTCTGTGAACTTGCCCTTCTGGTAACTTGGTTGCTTACTGGGATGATGCATGTGCACGGCAGTTATATATGAGTACCGTTGACCCCTTGCTCCTGTCATCATCCGGAAGTGCAGACTCGCCTTCAAAGCATACGGCTCCTGCTCGGTCATCGGTGGGCTCATGCCTCTGCCGTGCTGATTCATGCTCTTCCTCAGTGTATGAGGATTGCGACACTGCTTCTGTTAATTTTGTGGATGAAGGGGATGCCATACCAAGGCATTGTCCGGAGGAGTCTGATGTGAGCAGGGTGGCAGAGCGTTTCCAGTCTGCTGATTCGCATTTCTTCCATCGTCTCTCGGTGGAATGCTCTCAGAAGGAGAGGCAACGGAAGATTTCTTGGGGTGGTGTAATGGAGATGCAGCGCTCTCCATCATCCCTAGAGGTTGGAGTAGTATCTTCCTCCCAGGAGAAACCAAATCGACCCCCGAGGGGCAGGAACAAGAGCTCGCATTTTGAAGACCTGTTTTCATCTGAGCAAGAGCATGACCCAAGGCTAATTTACATCAATGATCCCGACAGAACAAACGACAGATATGAATTTACAGGAAATGAGATTCGGACAAGCAAGTATACTTTGATTACTTTCCTGCCCAAGAACCTCTTCATCCAGTTCCATCGGCTGGCTTATGTATACTTCCTAGTTATTGCTGCTCTTAACCAGCTGCCTCCTTTAGCTGTGTTTGGAAGGACCGCTTCATTGTTCCCGCTACTTTTTGTGTTGTTTGTGACTGCTATAAAAGATGGTTATGAAGACTGGCGTCGTCACAGATCTGACAGGAATGAAAATAACCGAGAGGCACTTGTTCTTCAACATGGTGATTTTCGGTCAAAAAAATGGAAACACATTTGTGCGGGGGAGGTTGTCAAAATTCATTCCAATGAAACAATGCCATGTGATATGGTCCTGTTGAGTACAAGTGATCCAAATGGTATAGCTTACATCCAAACAATGAATTTGGATGGCGAGTCAAACCTGAAAACAAGGTATGCTCGCCAGGAAACTGTTACCATGATAAGCAACAGCTCATATTTAGGGTTGATCAAATGTGAGCAGCCTAACAGAAATATCTATGAGTTTACAGCTACCATGGAGTTGAATAGTCAGAGGATTCCGCTTGGCCAATCTAACATTGTATTGCGTGGGTGCCAGCTCAAAAACACAGAATGGATTATCGGGGTAGTCGTCTATGCTGGTCAGGAGACAAAAGCTATGCTAAACAGTACAATATCCCGTTCAAAGAGCAGCAATCTAGAGAGTTACATGAACAGGGAAACCCTTTGGTTATCAGCTTTCCTCTTGATCACATGCTCAGTTGTTGCAACAGGGATGGGTGTATGGTTATTTAAGAATACTAAAAACCTTGACGCACTACCATACTACAGGAGAAAGTACTTCACCTTTGGCCGGGAAAACAGAAAGGATTTTGAGTTCTATGGCCTTGCATTGGAGATATTTTTCTCCTTCTTGAGTTCTGTGATTATCTTTCAGATAATGATACCAATATCATTATACATCACCATGGAGCTAGTTAGAGTGGGGCAGTCATACTTCATGATTGGAGACACTCGGATGTATGACAGTAGTTCAGGTTCGAGATTTCAGTGCCGGTCATTGAATATCAATGAAGACCTAGGCCAAATACGGTATATATTTTCTGACAAAACAGGTACCTTGACTCAAAATAAAATGGAATTTCAGCAAGCCAGCATCTATGGGAGGAATTATGGGAGCTCCTTGCAGGTCACTAGTGACTCGTCACATGAAATAACCATTGCAGGCAAGTTAACTATTTTTTCTCTATAAATCCATTTTGCAGTTTTTTCTTTCTGTTTTAGATCAGTCTTTCATCCCTGTGGTAACTAATAAAAACCTAGATGATTGGTGATAGATTGGCATATGCAACTAGACCCATATTTCTCCAGGCTGAATTACTACCTGTTGTACTTAATTTAATTAGCTCAAAGTAGTGAAAGTTCAAGTTTCTAGTTCATCGAAAATGGAACTTTGAAACTAGTAAAGACACAAGTAAAGCTTGTATTTGATCGTGTACCTATAAATGCTTAAGTTTGTATCCTTCTGCAGAGTCATCGAGACAACATGACAGGAAGCCCAAGTCAGAAATCAATGTTGATGCACTACTCTTGGCACTTCTGAAACAGCCATTGTTTGGGGAGGAAAGACTCGCAGCCCACGATTTTTTCCTTACTTTGGCTGCATGCAATACTGTCATTCCAGTTAGCACAGGAGGTTCTCCCGATTTGACCAATGAAGTAAGTGAGGTTGGTGCAATTGATTACCAGGGCGAATCGCCTGATGAGCAGGCCTTAGTAATTGCAGCTTCTGCTTATGGATACAAGCTTGTTGAAAGAACAACTGGCCACATTGTTATAGATGTTCAGGGCGAGAGGATAAGGTAAATACTAGAACATTCTTTGTTCTTTCTGAGAACATTTAAGCTACCTTTAATTTCTGCCCCCGTTGACCATGCAATGCATTTTGTACCTGTTGACAATCTTCTACCTGTATTTCATGAAACAATTTCATTGTCACAAACAGGTTGGATGTTCTTGGTCTGCATGAATTTGATAGTGTGAGAAAAAGAATGTCTGTTGTTGTAAGATTTCCAGACGACACTGTGAAAGTTCTTGTCAAGGGTGCTGATACTTCAATGCTTAATATTTTGAAGACCAGGAACCATGATGGACTTTTTGACTCTTTGCACGCCAAAACTATAGAAACTACAGAAAATCATTTGTCAAGTTATTCCTCAGAGGGTCTACGAACCTTAGTAATTGGCTCGAAGTACCTGAGCAATGAAGAATTCAGCGAATGGCAGGAAAGGTACGAAGAAGCTAGCACCTCCATGACAGAGAGATCGGCAAAGCTCCGTCAGGCGGCAGCCCTTGTAGAGTGTGATTTGACTCTTCTGGGTGCAACTGGAATTGAAGATAAGTTGCAGGATGGTGTGCCTGAGGCTATTGAGTCCCTCCGTCAGGCTGGAATCAAGGTTTGGGTTCTCACAGGGGATAAGCAAGAAACTGCTATATCGATTGGTTTATCATGTCGATTATTAACTCAAGGTATGCATTCAATTATCATAAATGGTTCGTCAGAGATTGAATGCAGGCGCCTTCTAGCTGACGCTAAAGCCAAATTTGGAATCAAGTCGGCTGACCTTGGAAAGCAAGATGTGGAAGATCTGCATAACGGCGATGTTTCAAAATTAAGGTCCTCTAATGGCCAAGCATCTGAAAGTGGAATACAAAATTTCCAGTTGACTGGAGTTATTGCTAATGACAAGTCAGTAAACATTGAGGAATCACCAAATTTTGATGATGCCGAGTTAGCACTGATAATTGATGGGAACTCCCTTGTGTATATTCTAGAGAAAGATCTTGAATCAGAGGTTTGTGATCATATCCTGTTTATTTGTTAATAATAATAATACATATCTTTGTGTTCTGTTTCAATTGGTCAAACATATAGTCAATAGCTTTAGTTCAGCAATAGTAGTTGCTATTTTAGTGCGCACACCATGGCTGCACATGTAACTAATACAAGTTCACTTACAAAAATTCTACTAATAATAATACACATATTTGTGTTCTGTTTCAGTTGGTCAAACATATAGTCAATATCTTTAGTTCAAGTTCACTTACAAAAATACCTGTCATCATACTTAAAGCAATAATTTCATTTTTGTCAACTTTCTATTTGGCAGTTATTTGACTTGGCAACCTCCTGTAAAGTTGTCATCTGCTGCCGTGTTGCTCCTCTACAAAAGGCTGGAATTGTCGATCTGATTAAAAGCAGGACGAGTGACATGACCTTGGCAATCGGTGATGGTGAGATTCTGCATCTGATTCATGTTGCTATGTTGTTATTGAGCGTATCGTAGTCTTCCTTATGTATTAATTGGCTCGTCGAATGGTAAAATATCTAGTGGAAGTTACTAGTGATGATAACTGGTTTGAACTAGAATGCGAACTTTGTTGGTGATTTGTTTCTTTTTAGTTTTCATCCCATAGTTGGACCACATCATGAGTGTTGGCGCTAAAAGTTTTTTATTTGATTGCATCACCAGACGAATGATAGTCTGAATACTGGCAACACATGGTTGCACCTACGCTTTGTTGTATCTTAGGTGTTTGAATGCTTTTTGTTGTTGTTGTATCCTGGCCATCATCTCGTGCATTGCATATCTGTGCAGTTCAGCTATATACTGGTAAGAGTTTATGCGAGTTTATACAATAACAAGCACCCTATCGGCTTAACCCGACAATTAGTACAGAGCCACAAATCATTTCTGTCCGTTGCAATTGAGATAAAATAATACGATACTCTAGGATGATGCCTTAAGTTTTTGCTGTACATCAAACTTGCCAATTTTTTTGTCACCTTGGAGACACGGCTAACTGTTTTCTACACTATTTGGCCTCTGCTCATGTTCATATTGATAGTCTGGTTTTTGTGATCTTGTTCTCTGTTTGTAGGGGCAAATGATGTTTCAATGATACAGATGGCTGATGTTGGTGTTGGTATATGTGGTCAAGAAGGTCGTCAAGCAGTGATGGCTTCAGATTTTGCTATGGGGCAGTTCCGCTTTTTGAAGAGATTGCTTCTTGTACATGGGCACTGGAATTATCAGCGTATGGCGTACATGATTCTCTACAACTTCTATCGGAATGCTGTCTTTGTGCTAATGCTCTTCTGGTACATATTCCCTCCTCTATGCTTTTCTCCTATGCTGTAAGCTAAAGTATATATGTGTCATCTAGTGACTATTCAAATGTGAGAATATAAGAACCATCATTCTCCGTCCCTTTTTGCCTTTCTTGGCATCTTATGCAGGTTGATCTAATTTTTAAATGATTTGATGTAGGTATATCTTGCACACTGCATATTCCGCAACTCTTGCGCTAACAGATTGGAGTAGTGTTTTCTATTCCCTTATCTACACATCAGTTCCCACAGTGGTGGTTGGTATTCTAGACAAGGACTTGAGTCACAATACTCTTCTTTATTATCCGAGACTATATGAGGCAGGGCTTCGAAATGAGGGGTACAATATGACACTCTTCTGGATCACAATGCTAGATACCTTGTGGCAAAGCCTCGTCCTTTTCTATGTACCTTTCTTCACATACAGTATCAGTACGATGGACATATGGAGTATGGGAAGTTTATGGACAATTGCGGTGGTTATACTGGTCAATATTCATCTGGCCATGGACATTCAACGTTGGGTGCTTATAACCCATCTTGCCATATGGGGCTCTATAGCTGCAACGTTTTTGTGCATGGTGTTAATAGATTCTATACCTATATTCCCTAATTACGGGTGAGTTCTCACTGTTTTGCTCTCTTGACCCCTCTCATGTTGTCTAAAGGTGACAAAGTCTAAGAATCTTATATTTGGCAGGACACTATACAATATGGCTGCTTCAAGAACTTACTGGCTTAGTGTTTGCCTCATAATAGTCTTGGGGTTGCTTCCCCGGTTTCTTTGCAAAGTAATATATGAGACCTTCTGGCCATCTGATATTCAAATAGCAAGAGAAGCTGAGTTGTTAAAGAAGCTGCCTCAACAGTGTCGATCAAGGCCTGAAAGTGATATCAGCTAACAACAATGGTTTCATGCAGTTAGTTCATCACCCAGTTTGGGAACTGCATTGATTCATTTGTTGAGCTGATCTTTTGTTAAAAAAAGGTAAGCTTTATTCATGACTGCCATATGATTATTATTTAGTTTATTTTACTATCATGTTTTTAGACACACGCAAGAGCACAGTTTGCATCACTTAACTGCAGTCGAATTATGCATTTATGACTTTGTATTAGTAGATCATAAAAAGTAACAACGTCCTGTCTGCAATCATGAGCTAGCAGTGTTTCTGTAGGTTGAAGATTGAAAAATCACACGTGCTGCAGTTTCAGCTATTCCTATTCGACAACTATTTCCAGTATTTTTTAGGCACAAACATCCCATTGTGTGACTTCCACTTTTATACTCCCTCTGTAAAGAAATATAAGAGCGTTTAGATGACTAAAGTAGTGATCGAAACACTCTTATACTCCCTCCGTAAACTAAGATAAGAGCATGTAGAACAATATTTTAGTAATCTAAACACTCTTAGGAGGTGTTTGTTTCAGAGATATTTACCCGTAATCCCTTTACAGCGTAAACAGAAAACGCTACATGCGTTTGTTTAATCCACATTGTAAACACATCCCTCCGTAAACGGATGCAGCCCAGTTACCGATCGATACCGCCCACCCCCCTCCGGTAACTGCAGTACCGCTCCCTCCACTCCCCCCGCACGACCCTTTTTCCTCCCCTCCTGAGCTCACTCCTTCCTAGTCCCCATACGACCCCCTCCTCCTCGTCCGTCAGCACCTCCTCTCCGCCGAGATCGGAGTAGCCCGCGGAGCTTGTGATCGGAGGCGGCCGGCGGCGCACAAGCGCGGTGACGGCTGGCGGGGCACAAGACGTGAGTGGCCGGCGGTACTTGATCTCGGAGACGGACGGCGGCGCTTGATTTCGCGGACGGACGGCGGCGTTTGAGAATCTGGTTGGCTGGGGTCAAGCAAGAGCAGGCCATCTACGAGGAGGATGGCGGCCGGTGAGCAGCATGGCGAGCAAGAAGAGGAGAGCCATGGCAATCGATTCCTTTGCCTGAACATGAACCTGATTACGTTAACGTTGTCGTTACCATTTCTGTAGCCAAACACCTCCTTATATTAGTTTACGGAGGGAGTAGTTGATATTGTTCTTCCTGTAGCATAGCGTGATAAGTTCTCATTGTGGACTACCTGACCTGTCGGTTATGCCTCCTGTTGTTTTATGAAATTACTGCCCTAGATTATACACGAGGACACAAGTTGGCAAGGACAAGAGATTCTGGTTGTAGAAGAGGCTGAAAAAAGCGCTGAAGCGGCAGCTGCGAAGAACTAACTGTACGGCGGCGGCGAGGCATCAAACAAATTCATCCCTGGGGGGTGGGGCTAGTGAACAATCAGATGACAAATGTACAGATATGGGGGAAATGATATATACTCTGTAATTTAAGATAGAGTTTGTGTCTAGGAGGAAATAAAGAGGTACATAGATACAGATTCTTTTCGCACTTTGCCAAATCTTTTGTATTACCTGACAATATGTTAACCATTTCCCTTTTCTTCCCCCTCGTTGAGGTTTTAGGTAGACTTAGTGATGTGTCCGATTGGAATTTTACGTTTTGAAGGAGTACAGGATAAATTTTCCTTGTGAGATCCATAACTTGAGAAATTTCAGTCCAACACTGGAAAAGATGTATAAGTCCCACAAAGGGTGGAAATTTCATTATCTACCACTGTTTTTTTTTTAAAATTTTGGGTGTGGTTTATTGCTGAATTGCCGATTTCTTTTTTTAAGTTTTTTTAATGCTTTTGCTTGCCTTGCTGATTATTGCCCCCAAAGGGTGTTGCCACGTTCGCGTACGACTAGTCTGGCCCATTAAGAAACCTTCTTCATCGCCCGCACGCTTTTCCATTCGACGCTGGTCAGCGACGCATTCATACCGGCCCAAGTGGACGCACCAATCACTAGAGCCGGCCTAGAGTGCCGCTTCCCGGTGCAATGCCATGTTTCTCCGCATTTGTCTAAAAAAAAATGTTTCTCCGCATTTAAACTGACACCAGGACCAGGTTGTCTGCCTCCTTGCATTAAACATGTGTGATTGTCGTCCCGTTCAAAAAAAACATGTGTGATTGTCGAACCTATTCCAGAGCCACCCGTTCGTCTGTCTACCGTCCACCATAAAAGGCCTGCCCTCCGCGTGCTATTTAATCCCAGGTCAGAAACCCAGCCGCATCTATCCACCCTTCTCCCCTCTCTACCACCTCCCTGCACCACACCAGTCATGGCTTGCTCGAGCTCAAAAGCCTTGTGGGACGGCCTCTCGTTCAAACACAAGGAGATCGCCGCAATTACAGCCGGCTGGAGCTCATCGGAGGCCAGCGCTGCGGACGCGCCAATGACAGAGGCGGCTGACGACGAGCCGGCGAAACCGTCCGCGCCGGTCATTGCCAACATCACCATGGGCGAGGCGCGCGCTCACTACATGGACATGATGCTTCCGGCAACTGCATGCCGACCAGGCCTATACAACCAGGCGGTGTTAGAAGGCGAGAGTACAGAGAGTTTGACGAGGCGGCATATGAGATGTTCGGCAAGAGCGACGACCAAGACGAGGCTGCCAGTTCGGCCGCACCCGGCACCACGTTCATGAAGCAGCCACGTCCGTGAGCGCCGCCGTAGTAGCGAGGAAGAGTAGTGCATGGAAGGTCGACGACAGTTGTATCACATGAAGGACACTGTTCCTTCCCTGCAGTTGAAGCCTAGCTTGATGGCCTCGACATCGTCGGTTGATTAGCTGCTTCTTGGCAAATCAGTTAATGAAAAAGGATTTCCCCGTTTTATATTATGAATAAACAACCAACTGATACAACCAATTCGCTGGGTTACAACACAAACAAGCCGATACAACCAATTCGCTGGGTTACAACACAAACAAGCCAAAAGGAAAAAAGAAAAAACAAATGCCGACGCCGGTAGTTCAACCAAGCCAAGATGGCTGACAACCGCCGTACCCTCCGAAGAAATACCACCGCATGCCTTGCACTCTGAAGCCTCGCGTACTAAGCAACACCTTCAGGAAGGAATGCAACGCTGACGCCACTGCTGTCCGGACAAATCCTACGGTTTCCCCCGATACGCGGATGACCGTGGGGAAGGGGTATCACTGACGCCCCTGAGGAAGGTCTGACGGTGCCCACGGGCATAGCCGCGCCGGTGGCGGACGAGCCGCTAGGGATTTATCCCGCCCCGAAACCACCACCGCTACCCCAGACAATTGAAAATGCATTGCCTAACATACCGCCCACCAGCCTGTGCCACCACGGTCACCACACCAACTTCACCGTCTCACTGAAGCCACCAACACAAGATCTAGAGGGAGGACGAGGAGATATCAGGCTTAGGGGCAACCGCGACGCAGCCGACACGAGGGGACAACCTTCACCGCCGCGCAGAGCCGACCGGATGTAGCGACAGGGACTTGCCAGGCCATCACACGCGCGGCCGGACCCCAATGAGTCCGGACAGTCTGAGCAGCCGCACTGCAGCACGCCAGCCGCGAGAGCCATCACCACCACAACCACAGCCGCCTCGCCGCACCACCAGGGAGCCGTGTCACCGACCAACACCAACCCAGATGAGGCCCGAAAGGGCCCGATCTGGGCCGAACGGGCTCCGCTGGCCAGTCGCACACCACGTTGCCCCGCAGACAACGACCACGCCACCGAGTCAAGGGCACTCGAGGCCCGCGAAACCCCCCCGCCGAGCCAGACCGCCGCCAGCCAATCAGCACCATCGCTGGGCAGGAAGGAGCCCCGACTCCATCTCCCAGCGCGCGGGGAAGGGCCGCCTGCCGCCACCGGCGCCACCCATGTGGCTTCTGCTGGTGGTGGTGAAGGGGGTGGAGGAGGAGGGGGGTCGAGATGGGGTGGAGGGGTGGAGGCGCTCCGCCGCCTCAGGGGGCTTTGAGCCCCGACTCCATCTCCCAGCGCGCGGGGAAGGGCCGCCTGCCGCCACCGGCGCCACCCATGTGGCTTCTGCTGGTGGTGGTGAAGGGGGTGGAGGAGGAGGGGGGTCGAGATGGGGTGGAGGGGTGGAGGCGCTCCGCCGCCTCGGGGGGCGATGGAAGCGCAGGAGGGCATACAATATCAACTTAGAAGAGTCAAAAATAGCATCAGTTCCGAGCGCTCATGGCTGGTCAACAACTCCAATTGTCGTCCTTTCGTTTTATTCGAATTTTCTTCGTTTGGATTAGAAAAATGGATGGTCCAGTCCGATTTTATCCGTTCGCCTACTAGGGCACCCAAGGAGGCGGTCACATCATATTTTTCCAGCTTGCATTAAAAAGAAAAAAGACCGGCCACACATTTAAAAACATAGAAATATATTTTTCGGCACGCGTTAAAAAAAAAGAAAAGGCCGACTAGACATTTTAAAACATAGAAATAAACTTGATTAAATAGTAAACTGTTTAAACAAGTCTCTGGCGCACATTAAACTTAACTTAAAACTTTAAAAAAGTATTCTAAAAAAACTAGACCTCGCCGCCATGGTCTTCCTCGATGCCACCGCCGTCTTCAGACGCCGCCATCCTCCTCGCCGTCGTCCCCAGTGAGGTCGATGTACGACAATGGCTGCTAGAGGTGGACAGGTGGCCCCTGCAGTGGTTGCTTGGCCGGGGACGTGTGCACGGGCTCTTCCCGTGGTGGGGATGGCTACCACGGCTCGGCACCCACCCGTGAGGGCGACACGAGACGACGAGGGGGAAAGCGTTGGGTGAGCTACGGGTCTGTGCATGACCGCGCGGCTGGCTCATCCATGGCATGCTCGCACCACGACCGACAAAGTATGACTACCTCCGCATATCGTGATCGTCGCGGAACCAGGGTCACACAAAGGAGAGTCGACGTCGTACCTGGCGTCGTCGAGGAGATCGGGGGGGGGGGGGGGCAGGCGGGCACGGCGACACTGGATCTCGTCATGTCCGCTGATCGGGACCGACGAGATGGGCACGCGGCCTGACAAATGCTAGTAGTTGGGGAGATGGGCATCGCTCCACAATAGCGGCGTCCTCGTCTTCTAGTACCTCTGGTAAATCCCAACCTTCATGTGCGAACGGTTGCGAGGGTTGGCCACCGACGGGGCGATGGTGAACGGTGGATTTGGCGGAGGGGTGGAGCAGTTGCGATGGTCGGAGGAGGACCCGACCTCATGATTGTGCTTTCCCTTGTAGTCGTCGATCCAATGCCGCACGTGACCGATAATGAGGACGAGGTGGAGCTCCGACGGCCAGTGGCTAGGGTTTGGACTTATCGGGTTTAGAGGAGACACGCGTGGTCCAAAGTAAAAGTATGGACTGTTGGTCCATGACTACTCTACATTAAAAAGGACGAGGCCCCTCGCGGCTGGGAGGCTGATAGTGAGGATCGTTCACGCGTGCGAAGTCTTACCTCTTAATAAAGCAAATAGTGCTTTTTCCATACGTCATCCAAATTACCCTTAAAGTTGACTAAAATTACCCATCAATGCCACCTATGTCATTAAAAACGTTTCAAACAGGAAAATCTCTGGACTGGGCCGGCCCATGTAGGCACCTCCTATATTACGCTCTGGGCGTTGGAAAAATACAGCACACCTGTTTGGGCCAGCCCATGCGTGGGCGCCTGTTTTTTTAGTTTAGTTTTTTTTATTTTTCTTTTCAGTTCCATTTTATTTTTCTGCTTTAAATAACTTAGAACTTCAAACAACTTTTCTCAATTTTAAGAAACTAAGAATTTTGAAATAAAATATTCAAAAAAACATATTTTTTTTGAGAATTCAAAAACTACTCAGGAGTTTTGAAAAATGTTTGTATATAAAAAATGTTTAAACTTTGAGAAAATGTCAATAAAATAAAAAAGTCAACGATTTTAAACAAAAGTCCGTGTAAAAATCTTAAAAACAGTTCGTGCCTTTGTTTTTAGTCTCATTTTTTATTTTCATTTTTCTGTTCCATTTTTTAGTTTAAATAATTTAAAACTTTAAAAAACTTTTGCAATTTATAAAACTGGGAATTTTGAAATAAAAGTTTGAAGAAAATATAAAATGTTTGTAAATTCAAAAAATGCTCAGGATTTTTGTAAAAATATTCGCATATTCAGAAAAATGTTCATAATTTTGAAAACAATGTTGGTGAAAACAATAAAAGTCCATGATTTTGAAAAAAAGTTTGTGTGTTATTTTTTAAGTTCAATTAAAAAAAATGTTTGCTAATTCAAAAAATGTTCATGCATTTTAAGAAATGTCCTAAAATTTTAAAGACATAATATGATCAACATCATTAGAGATTATAATTGTTTTTCTCACGTTGCAACGCACGGGTCCTTTTGCTATTAATTTAAAAAGGTAGATGGCCGTCCACCACATGAGCATGGGCATGAGACGAACCAGAAGTGGGCACATGCGTGTCCGTTTGTTGTCCGGACACACACGGAAATGCATGAATGCTCGTGGATGCAGCTGCCCAGCTTAGCCGAAAATATAAGTGAAAATAAAGGTAAAAAAGAAAAAGAAAAAGAGAGGGGCATGTAAAATGTACCCACTCTATCCAGAAATACTCATCAAAGAAATGGATAGTATTTCCGGACAGAGGAAGTAGTATAAAAATTCCAAGACAAAAGCATCAGATTCTAAGCGTTGATTTGCACGGAATGTTCCAATTTGACTCTCCACAAATCATCAACAAGGAACTGCCGCAACACAATGCAAAGTCGGTAGCATCTTCAAGGCCAAAACAACAAGGCAAAATCATCAACACATATGATTATATAGTTGCTAGTTCGTTCTATAAGCATACATATGATAAAAATACACAAGGAAGTGCCGCAACATCATTTCGATCGATGCAGAGCGGGAGCGATGCAGTCAAGCGTTTGACAGGGTAGGCTTCTACCAATCTACAAGTCTACACGCCAACCACAGCAACTGCAGTAAGCCACACTCCATGCTCTGAAACTCTAGTTTATTTTGCCAACTTCTTTGTACCGGGTAGTCATCATTGGACGGGTAAAATCATGTGGAAGTCAAATCCTTCAACACAAAGTCACCACCTATACATGCACGCAACCTTCAGCAGATGTCAGCTATCCATAAATCCAGAGGGAAACAGTACGGTACTTCACTGCAATTGGGCACAACGGAATTGCTTAGGATGCTACTACTTCATTGATGATGAGTGAGTCTCACATTATTCAAAAACTTCACAATGGTGGTCATATTTATGCTAAATGTGTTGCAAAAACTGGCTCGGTTATGACTTGCAAATCACAGGAACTGAACTCCAACACAATTTTATCTCAAAAACTTCCATGCAAAGACAAAAACACAAAAAACTTTTCTCGCAGAAGGGATGGAGCAGACAATTGTGAAACAGGTTTGTAGCTCTTTGCTGGAATAAATAAACAATGAAGTTCCATTCTATTTCTATAGCTGCTCTATAGCAACCCAGGACTAAGCTGACCGAAGCATGTCAAAGAGGAATGCCTCCCACTATGCATATAATGTGGATCTGAGAAAAATGACGAGCAAATGCTAGTTCGCTACAGAATAGTATATTCTCTTAAGTACTCCCTCCGTTCCAAAATACAAGACCTTTTAGGGATTTCACTAGGAGACTACATACGGAGCAAAATGAGTGAATCTATACTCTAAAATATGTCTATGTACATCCGTATGTAGTTTATAGTACAATCTCTAAAAGGTCTTATATTTAGGAACGGAGGGAGTACTGTATAAACAAACAGATAGAGGGAGGGTAGAAGCAGAATGTAGATAAAACATGTGGAGATGATACACAAAAAACAAGCAAAAAAACATGTGAATATGGGGTATGTGCATGCTTAGAGTGGAAGGGAAACGTAGCACAAAGTTTCAAGTGAATATTATTAGCCCTAATCCTGACCTAGAGTCAACTAATCCAAATTTACTATGCTATGTACTAACTTGTTATCCAACTATATTTCAGAGGCAGTTGCCTCCGGCGCTCAAAGTCAAAAGTGCCATCTGCATGCTTGGAAAACACAAGATTACATACCATAGCATTCCACAAGGAGTACAGCTGCACTAAGTCAATAACTTCTCATGCACGTTTATCCTCAGTAAACACATGCATGTTCACCATATCTCCTGTTCCTTTAACAGCACTGCCTACAAGAGAGAGTCCTTCCTCGTCAGCCTCATCACCTGTCTCCTCTGAATATGCAAATCTGTACACAGCAAGGTCACAAAAAACCAAAGTTAAATCTATGCACATGGTTCATACTAACAACTCTATGCGGAACAAGTCATTCTTTCAATCCTACCTAAGCTAAGCTACAGGTATAAAACGGGTTTTTACAGATAATATGATCAACTAATGTTAAATACATTTGTAAACATATTGAAGTAGTAAACATGTTGAAGGAACTGTAAATATATTCGTTTTATAAGTCATACCGTGAGTTAGAATATAACAGTGGTGACCAATATCATGGAAAATGGAGTAATAGTTTTAGAAATGCACTGATTGTATTGTTGGATAAGCATGGCACATGTTTGCAATAACATATGTATAGAAGTAAAAAAAAAAAAAGGTTAAATCATCTCTTCATTGTGGAAGTGCTGATGGTTTACAACATATTGGCCGGGCATAAATAAAAACCTTCCACAATAATGGTATTGACAGCTTAGTCAACAATATGAACTGTCTCAGCAAGAGACAAATCTAGGACTGATTACATAATGACTAGTTAGAAACTTAAATACTCCCTCCGTCCCAAAATAACTGTCTTAACTTTGTACTAGCTCTAGTATAAAATTGTACTAAGCTTAAGACACTTATTTTGGGACGGAGGGAGTAGTACCCAAGCTGAATGAACTACATTGTGTACATACAAACCCAAATAAACAATTCTACTCAAATGAGAAGACGGTGAACTTCATAGCAGATGGAATACCCTGTTGGATTACGAGATGGTGACCAAAGGGCGCATATGATGGCAAGGAGGACATATGAGAGGACATTCCAGAAGGCAGGGATGACCCAAGCCCTTCGCCAAAGCTCGCTCAATGGATCAGTTGCATTAAAATATAGCTGATTCAAGACCAAACAAATAAGTCAGATCATACTTAGCAACAGAACCTGCATAAAGGTGATTACTAATTTTCCCAAGAGGCAAAAAACTCCATGAGTCAATATCATATAGGAGGCGGACAAGCGCAAAATAGTTAGTTTGGCATTTGCTTCTATGTTCTCCAACAATTTGCATTAAATAATTGATGTTTAGTGATCATACGACAAGTCTGCATGCAAGAGTTTATTCATTTGCCATTCGTGGCTACTTTCCCAAATTGCAACGATAGAATTGGCCCAACACATACCTCATAACCAATCCAAGCAATTGAGATAACCACTGACATTGCTAGAGAATTTGTAAACTTCCGATACAATTCAAGTTTCGCCATGCTTCTCCGCAGCTGTCGGTGTAATCAGAGACAGGTTAGTACATAAAATATATGATAGAAGGATAAAATGAAGGAATATACAATAAATTAATCGATACGTTTTTAGGGAGTATAGGTTTCAGTTTCACAGCAGAGCAACTATCCCGGACCTGAACAAGTTGGGGGATAAACCCAATTTTTTGGAGTGGCATGTTCACATCAGGGGACCAACAGGTAACAGCTGTTCACTTCATGTGAACTCAATAACATGCAACACAAATGCTGATTGTTGAAAGACATGGCCACAGTGGAGTATAAGTTGGCTGTTTACCATAAGATACAACTGCCTGCGGGTTTTGCTAGAATGTAAACAGCTGTAGCACGAACCCTTGTATTGCCATTCAGAAATACCAAAATAATGCTATGTTGATATACAACAAAAACACAGTTTAGAGAAGAATACTTGGACTAGCAAGAAAGTGAAGCAGCTACCTGCAGTTTCTCTAAAGTTCTAGAGAGGGATGAAAATATCCAGATGATGAAGGTAGCATCAAGTATGGCAACAGGCAACACTAGAAATAATCTCGTTCTGCCAGAGAAGTCATTGATGTTTCCCAGATTTTCAACAAGTTCAAGGGCTTCTGAGGCAGTAAAATAGATGACAGCAAGAGCAGCGACCCTGTATGTAATCCCACCCAATGTAGGTCGAACAACACCATAGCCCATTGAAACTACCAACAGAAGAAGGCGAGACACGGTTTTTTTCACAGCAGTAAATGTAACTGCCCACAAGGTTATGCCGATAGGTCTGGTCCCAGTTGAATTGAAGTTAGCATACTCAAAGTACCAGAAAGCCATTTCGCACATACCAAGTGCAATAACAGCTGTTATATGGTAATGCAGCTGCAAAATATCCTTCCAACATCTCACAAACTGAAGAAACCATAGAAGCCCAAGTGCAAGATAGGCAAGTGACATGAAACCAAAAAATGTCATCATCGGGGCCATTTTTCCAGGGATATAACCATGAGGATTCCGCCAAACTGTCCTGCCTGTAATCTTCAATCCCCGGAGTTGAGGATCACAGAACATAAAGTAGAGATAGTACATCCCGGTTTTGTTTATAGAGACACTCTGTGTTCCCATGGTAGTTTCTTCATTTTTACCATCAAAGAATGTCTGAATTCTTTTTGGCCAGTCTGGATTATCAGGATTTGGCCGTATAATAACTTCACCTACTTTACAGGACTTCTCCTTGTCAAGCTCAGGGGTGCAGCATATTGCATCAGAGTGTAAGTAAGAACCCCCAATTTTGTCTCTGTCCTGGATCTCAACAATAATAGCCTCTACTAATCCTGTCTTTTGCTGCATTTCTTCATGTCTAGCTGCTGACTCCTGGGGCCGTCGAAATGTAACAATGTCAAACCTGAAAGAGTAGCCCCATTAGATAGCAGAAAATTCAATAATAACTGAAGGATATCTGCCCTTGATATTCTTATTTCCATATTTTATTTGTGCTTGTCTATTCATCTATGCATTTTGACAACACAAATGATTGTGAAACAGATGCTTCATGAAATGTATGCCCCCAAAAGTTGGTGAGTTGGTGCTAATATGTACAGAAACAATGGAGCAGTGTCATGTTGTGTTTGTTGTCTATGCAAAGCACACACGTTATCTTTCACATGTCGGAGCACGACAATCACATTAGCATGTGAATGTGAAAGATTAATAAATACATTAAGTCCATGGCAATGATTATCGTACTGAGCTATCGGAAGATAATGGTAACATTTCCTGAATATGACAAAACAGAGCAAGAACTGGACTAAGCTCAGTGCTCGAATTGATGAATTCACTAATGTCTATGGCATCACAACAATACAAGAAAAAAAAAGCAATTTATGTCCAGAGAACGGGCAACTTGAAGCAGCCGCATCCAATAATCTCAACAGATCAATGTGTATGCGCATAAAATTCCACAAATCCTCGCTTGATCACCTACGTAATTGGAACAGAAACAACTAGAACCCCGGGAGGGAACACTGGAGACTCAAAGCAGAGCGGACAAAATCAAGCAGCACGTTGGAGCCCATAAATAAAACCCCATCATAACGCTTGATGTACACATCATCGCCCAAAAAGCAACACTAGCGAAATTTAACATTAACAGAACAAAAGGCGCACGCAACACTTAACAAGCGCATCAGATCCTAACTCGGGCACCCGACCAAAGCGCGCCTGATCCGGGGCAGCCCGATCCCCGCAAAACCCTAAGGGAAGTAGTCCAGTCCAGAAGGGACGCCTGGCGTACCTGATGAAGGAGTTGGAGGAGTTTGAGGAGGATTCGGAAGCGTAGAGGCCCTCGCTGCCGCCGTGGAAGAAGAATGAGTTGGCGCGCGGCGCAAAGCCGCCGCCGTAGTACTCATGGATGGACGCGTCCGCGCCGCGGGCCACGAGGGCGAGGGCGAGTGCGAGTGCGAGAACGGCGAGACTCGGGCGGGCGCCTCGCCGCGGCAGCCGCATCGGGAGGGTACGAGAGGAGAACGCCGTCGCGTGCAGATGTTTGCTCTCGTATCGTAGGTGAAGGGAATGGCGATGGAAGGTTCGAGGCTCTCGTCTGCTGGAAGTGTGAGCCCGGTGGTTAAGGTTTGGTATATTGAGGAATCAGGTGTTCAGAGCATCGCTTGCCCAGTTCCCTCTCAGTCCCAGCCTCTCTCAGTGAGAGATGGACGCGATAAGATGGTGAAAGGAGTAGCGTTTCTATTCTTAAATAGCTAGAATTCACTACTCAATTTTCTTTTTCATATAAAAATGCCACATCATCAAATTATACATGTAGTCATAAGTTATTTTTTTCATTAATTTATTTATGTAAAACATACCCTCATGCATGGATTTTTTCTAGGTAATTAAGCAAGATATTTTTATAATAGTTTTTGCATTAACATTAGTTTTCTAACATTTATCCATAACCCACTACCCAATTTTTCTCTCCATGCAACAATGTCACATCATCAAGTCATGCATGTAGTCATAAGTTACTTTTTTTTTATTAATCTCTTCATGCAAAACATACCCTCATGCAGGAATTTTTTTCCTAGGTAATTGAACAAGACATTTTTATAATGATTTTTTACATTAAAATTAGTTTTCTAACATTTATCCATATTTTTCTTAACAAGTTTTTCGCAGCAATGCCCGGGGCATCATCTAGTTTTCTAATGGATTGTCAAGAAAACAGTGTCCAAAGTGTGCATTTCAGAGGATTTGTATCCGCCTTTTTCTTGTTAGTCCTTTTTCACAAAAAGGAGCAGCTCTACTATAAAAATTCGCTGAAGTACAAAACATTTCAAATATAATAGAAAACAACTCGAGATTTTCATACCACCAAACAAGTATTGTTGCCTTCAGAACGAGTCACCAACGTGTCGGTGTCGTCGCTCCTCTTTCGGAGCGGGTTTGACCTTGTCGATAACAACCGAAAAATCTTCATGAACGTGCCTTTAAGGACCAACGTCTTGGAGCTGCAGTCATCATGGTTGAACCCTTGCATAGATGTGAAGCACCTGACATCAAATCTTTTCACATAATGAGAAACACTAACCTCACCATCCAAAGGAGACGACATGAGTCTACGTTGGAGCTCTGTCAACAATGTCTAGACGGACGAATTCGAGAAGGATCAAAGCTCGAAAGACAAATACGAAGAAGAAGCGTCGTCATCCTCCTGACCGTCGCACATGCGAGGACAAAAAACCCTATCCTAAACTACTAACTTGAGCGAAGGCATCGAGATTCCCCTCCTCGTCACCAACCGTCGGAGCGACAATCGAGACGAATCCACGGGTTTGCCGATGAAGCCTACAAAAGAGAATTTATTTTATGGCCTTTTTACTTTCATGCCCTCATTTTTAGTTGTGCTCAGTTTTGCCCAAGCCAACTAACTTTGCTCACTTTTGTCCTTCCCTTCTACCATCTGCTCACAAAAGCCTGAACGTTGCACTGTCATCCGGTCAAAGCCTTTGACCGTTACCTCGTGACTAGTTTTTTAGGGTACCTCTTGACTAGTGGAGTCGCGTGATATCCTGTCATGTGGGGCGGATGCAACTTACTACAGGTGGGGGCCTGAGCAGGTGGACGGCTCTCTCTTACTCCATTTCGAACAACCCGTACCCAAGCCGTCCCCATGCAACTGCCATCGCACCGTCGGTCGCCGCACTATCCACCGTAGCCAGCGGGGCAACTGAAGAAAGGCTGCACCACAAGTACACCCCACCCTACCCAAGCAACCAACCACCATCGCCCATCAAGCCTGCAATCGATAGAAACCCTCGCCTACGGTGCATTGATCTGCAGCGGTACGTGCCCCAGGCTTGTAGTGTCTCGGGGGGATCTAGCCGGCGGTCATGCAGGAACAACTTGAGTTGCACGGGTTTGGCAATGTTGAGGGACATCCGCCTCCGTCCTGTCGACCATGGGGATGACTGGGTCCAACCTGGAGCAACAGAGAACTCATTGATTCCATGTTGGGTAAGCCTCGAATCCCTTGTAATGTGTGATCTCACTCAAAAACATGCCTAGCATTTGACCAATGGGCGCATGAATTGTTGCCTGTCTGACTGAATTATTGCCTGCCTAACCGTAGGATTGATTCAGCGCTTGCCTTTCAGCTCAGAGTTAGAATAGAAACTAGCATCCTGCAGGGTACAAAATCTCATATGTTGTCTGTATTTTGTTATCCAAAGGTGGTAGAAACAATTATTTCATTTTAGGGATTTATGTAAATCCCTCTGTTTTAATTATACGTGGTTCCAAGTCGATGTCGTTGATCTAAAATATCTCAATAGAAGTGATCAAAAATTTGTTTCACAAACTTGCAATGAGCATCTAGAATTACTTTTTGGTTTAATGTTGGTAATTGTTTCGTTAAAATTCAAGTCGACGTGCTCTAGCCGCCAAAAGAATGGGAAGGGGAAAGGGTGTCGCGCCTGATAACTCTCCTAATGGTGAGTGGCCCTGCACTCCTCGTAGATCTAGACTGGCTAAACTTACTGGTAGTGAAAGTCAGGCGAGTGCTACAGTGGATGTAGAAGATGATGCACAACCTAACGAGCCAGTGCCTTGAAAGGGTGATAAGGATGAGAGGATGTAGCTTGAATTGGTTGATAAATTCAGCCAATAGGCAATGCAGGATGAATACCCGGAGGATCCAACCGAACATGCTAGATTTGATGACACTGATGATGAAAAGAAGAAAGGAAACACTTACATGTTGGTTCTAGACGAATACGATGGTGAGTACATGCCAACAATTGAGTGGACCATGAATGATCATCAACTTACTCCATGAACAATATTTGAATCGATGATGGACTCTAGGAATGCACTGACTACATAATGTTTTCTCTCTTTCTTAGTCAAAATGATTTTGTAATTGACAAGAGTGAGCCCAGAAGGTTGACGGTTCACTGCCCGTATGAGAGGTGTACATGGAGGTTGCATGCCTCCTATATGCGTACAACTAAATCTATTCACGTATTTAATTTTGCACACAAATTACTTTCAGTAATGCTTGACCCCTTTTCTTTGATACACTTGTATCATTGAATTTTGGGTCAATCTAAACCCACATGTGCACACTTTCCCACCTAGAGGGGGAGGCCCAACCAAAAAAATAGCAAAAACTAGGTGGGTGGTAGATGTAATCCTGGATTAGATGAGAGACATACCATCACTTGATCCTATAGGACTACACAAGTTGTTGTTTGAGAAGTATAAGATGAGCATACCCATACATGAGGATTTTTTATGCATAGGAAATGTCTCTTAACATAACTAATGGTCCATGGAGTGGAAGTTTTGCTTTGTTGTACACCTACAAAGCTGAAGTGGAGATGGCAAATCTAAGCAGTGTTGTAGAACTCGACAAGGATACCGTGGAGTACAAAATTAGGGGCAAGACATTTGAGAAGGAATGTTTATGGAGGCTTTTATTTCTTTCAAGGCTTGCTGACAGGGGTTTCTGGACGGTTGCAGGTGTCATGACCAGGTCCCGTGAGAGGGCCTCGAATCTCTGCACTTACTATGTCAGTCCCTTGATCAATAGTTGACACGCACAGTCGATGGAATACATCACATGTCATAGTATTTACATTGAAGATTGAGTGCTTACAATACACACATGCTTAGATCATGGTCTAGCTTACAATACAATCATACAGTGGAATAATATTCTAGACTTGTGGCGTCCATTGACTCACAAGCAAGAGTTGAGTATAACATCGTAACCCTACTTCATACATTCTCTTTGATATGGTAAATATTGCAACATGATACATTGCAGCCACTAGGGTCAATACATTGAATGTATTGGCAAGTCAACAATTAATGGAAACCCGCTCACCTAGATGCACCTTGTCGGAGAAAACATAGTTTTTCCCTATAGTTTCTAATATAGTGGTCTACTCTATTAGTTGGTCGCACCGCATCATGGGGTAGACCTCGACATACCGTATCACGTGGTACCCTAGTGTTGTTTGAGTATGTGGGCATCCACATCGCACTTCAGCCCTGGACCAATCCCAGATAGTGCTACTAGTATCACGCGAGCAAACCGAGTAGTCCAAGCCTCTCTGCAGAGAGCCTGGGTCCTCCAGTCCTGTGAGGTCGACTCCCCACTCCCCGTTGGTTCAACCCATTAATTTTTATTAGAAGAGGTGATGAGATCAACTGACAATTCTCGGTTGAGTTACTCTACATTGTCTGTAGCCGGGGACACAACTCATGATGATCATTTTTATACACTCTACATGTTGGGGAACGTTGCATGGGAAACAAAAAAATTCCCACGCACACGAAAATCTATCATGGTGATGATCATCTACGAGAGGGAGACCGGATCCACATACCCTTGTAGATTGCTAAGAGGAAGCGTTAATAAACGCAGTTGATGTAGTGGTACGCCTTCACGATCCATCCCACGAACCGTCCCACGAACCGTCTCACGATCCGTCCCACGATCCGTCCTGATTAAATGTCGAATGGACGAACCTCCGCGTTCCGCACACGTACAGCTCGATGATGATCTCCACCTTCTTTATCCAGCAAGAGAGATATGGATGTAGTTGAGTTCTCCGACAGCGTGACGGTGCGCCGGTGGTGGTGGTGATCTATTCCTGCACGGCTTCGCCTAAGCACCGCAGAAAATCCGATCTAGAGGAAGAACTACGAAGTAGAGGTTTCGGGTTGCACGTGGCAAAGTTGTGCCTCAAAAATACCTAAGCCCTCTAGCATATATAAGAGGAGGGAGGGGCTAGGCTTGAGGCTCAAGGAGAGCCTCCTTGCCTCGGCCGAAGTGGGAGAGGGAGGAGTCCTCCTCCAATCCCACTTGGATGAGGACTCCTTCCTTAATTTCCCACCTCTTTTGGATTTTCCACCTTTTTCCTCATGGGATTTCCTAGGATGACTTGTCAGCCCAATAAGCCTTATTGCGAATCCAATAAACCCATGTGGACCCCTTGGGGCGTGGTGGGCCCACCCAGTGGGCCATCGGAACCCGGTACACTGCCAACAATGCCCGAAAACCTTCCAGAATCCAAATACCAACTTCCTATATATCAATCTTCATTTCTGGACCATTCCGGAACTCCTCATGATGTCCGAGATCTCATACGGGACTCCAAACAAAACTTCGGTCACCAACACATATAACTCAACCATACTGAAACGTCACTGAACCTTAAGTGTGCAGACACTGCGGGTTCGAGAACTATGCAGACATGACCTGAGACACTCTCCGGTCAATAACTAATAGCGGGACCTGGATGTCCATATTGGCTCCCACATATTCTACGAAGATCTCTATCGGTTGAACTTCGATGTCAAGGATTTAGTTAATCCCATATGTTGTTCCCTTTGTCCTTCGGTATGTTACTTGCCCTAGATTCGATCATCGGTATCTCCATACCTAGTTCAATCTCGTTACCGGCAAGTCTCTTTACACGTTCCATAATACAAGATCTCGTAACTAACTCATTAGTCACATTGCTTGCAAGGCTTGTTGTGATGTTGTATTACCGAGTGGGCCCCGAGATACCTCTCCGTCACACGGAGTGACAAATCCCAGTCTTGATCCATGCCAACCCAACAGACACCTTTGGAGATACCTATAGAGCACCTTTATATCACCCAGTTATGTTGCGATGTTTGATAACCCACAAGGTATTCCTCCGGTGTCCGGGAGTTGCATGATCTCATGGTCATAGGAACAGATACATTGACATGCAGAAAACAGTAGCAATAAACTGACACGATCATATGCTACGTTCATAGTTTTGGGTCTTGTCCAGCACATCATTCTCCCAATGACGTGATCCTGTTATCAAGTGACAACACTTGTCTATGGCCAGGAAACCTTGACCATCTTTGATCAACGAGCTAGTCAACTAGGGGCTCACTAGGGACAGTGTGTTGTCTATGTATCCACACATGTATTAGAGTTTCCAATCAATACAATTGTAGCATGGATAATAAATGATTATTATGAACAAGGAAATATAATGATAACCAAGTTATTATTGCCTCTAGGGCATATTTCCAACAGTCTCCCACTTGCACTAGAGTCAATAATCTAGTTCACATCACTATGTGATTGTAATGAACCTAACACCCATACAATTATGGGGTTTGATCATATCTTGCTTGTGAGAGAGGTTTTTAGTATGGGTTTGAACCTTTCAGATCCGTGTGTGCTTTACAAATTTCTATGTCATCCTATAGATGCTGCTACCACGCACCATTTGGAACTATTCCAAATGACTGCTCCACTATACGAATCCGGTTTACTACTCATAGTTATTCAGATTAGTGTCAACGCTTGCATCGATGTAACCTTTTACGACGAACTCTTTAATCACCTCCATAATTGAGAAAAATTCCTTAGTCTACTAGTTACTAAGGATAGCTTTTGACCGCTGTCCAGTAATCCATTCGTGGATCACTTTCGTACCCCTTGACAAATTCATGGTGTTGGGGCATAGTTTATGCCTAAGTAATTTTGGTGATTGATGACAGTACCGCAAAGGACTAACCATGTGTATTAAGATTTCAGATAACACACGTGAACGGCACAAGACGACTCGCCCCCTCTTTCGTGGAACAGAAGCACGGTGTTCTCTACGATTCTCTTTATTTGAGTCATAGGAAAGCCGTACTATTAAGAGGGGAACCGTAGTGGAAAGGTTTGTGTGGAATCAATCTTGCACGCGCACACTTCACCTCTTTTCCCCCTTGCCGGCAACTTTGGAGTGGCTCCCACCTTGGTGTTTCTTTCTTCTTTGCAAATGGTCCCCCAGCGGTAGTACCGCTGGCCCTAGCCGTAGTACCGCTGGCCCTAGCGGTATTACCGATGGAGTGCTAGCGGTAGTACCGCTGCAGCCAGCGGTAGTACCGCCCCTGGTCAGCGGTAGTACCGCTCCAGGAGCTTAGTACCGCCTGCCTAGCGGTTGTACGTGGACGAACCTTTTTGCGAAGACTTTCTTGGTGGTGGTAGTGCTTATGCATTACCAGGGGCCCAACGGTAGTACCGCTGCAGCCAGCGGTAGTACCGCTGGAGTGCTAGCGGTAGTACCGCTAGGCACGGGCTGTGAGTGGGAAAACAGTTGGATTTTCTCCCCCACTATATAAAGGGTTCTTCTAGCTGTGGAACTCTATCTCTTACCCTCCCAAGCTCCATTGTTGCTCCCTAAGCTCAAAAGTGCCTGATCTCTCTCCCTAGCCAATCAAACTTGTTGATTCTTTAGGGATTGGTTGAGAAAGTCTAGATCCACACTTCCACCAAGAGAAAAGTTGATTCCCCCACCAATCCCTTGCGGATCTTGTTACTCTTGGGTGTTTGAGCATCCTAGACGGTTGAGGTCACCTCGAAGCCACATTCCATTGTGGTGAAGCTTCGTGGTCTTGTTGGGAGCCTCCAAGCTTTATGTGGAGTTTGCCCCAACCTCGTTTGTAAAGGTTCGGTCGCCGCCTTCAAGGGCACCTATAGTGGAATCACGGTACCTTGCATCGTGCAAGGGCATGAGGAGAATACGGTGGCCTTAGTGGCTTATTGGGGAGCATTGTGCCTCCACACCGCTCCAACGGAGACGTACTTCCTTTCAAAGGGAAGGAACTTCGGTAACACATCCTCGTCTCCATTGGTTCCACTTGTGGTTATCTTTAACCTTTACTTTGTGTATGCATATGTTGTTGTCTATCTCTTACTTGTCTTAGTAGCTCTCGTTGTTAGCTTCATTAAGGTCCACCCATTGTTGTAATATTTGTGAACCCGTATGTTGTTTACCCTAACTTGCTAAGATTAATTAAAAAGTGGTCGTTGCGTATTCACCCCCCCTATAGTCAACCATATTGATCCTTTCAATCGGTATCAGAGCCACGTCTCTTTATTAAGGGTTTCACCACCCGAAGAGTATGGAAGGCGAAGTGGGAATTAACCATGGGCAACCCGAGGCCATGCACTTGACTTCGGTCACAAGGGACGACTTGAATATGGCTATGGCCGCCCTCAAGACGTCCTTGACAAACGAAGTCAAGACCATGCTTAAAGAGTTAATTGAGGGATTTAAAAGTCCACCTGAACCGGCGTTAGTGGTTAAACCCACCATCACCGACTCGGAGGCCAATTCCTCTAAGGAAGGGGCTAAAGGTATGCGGCCTTCCTCATCTCACAAAAAGGATGGGACTGGAACATATGCCTCAGTTCCACCCCCATGGTCTATGGAGGATCCGTTCCCGCACCGCGTCTTAATCCTGTTGGTCCTCCTCCTAAGCTTGTGAAAGGTGACTTTGGTAACTGGGTATTTTCTATTAAGTCTCATTTGAATCACAGCTCAACAAACTTGTGGAGAATCATCGAGCAAGGATATTATCCCCATGATCCAAGCAACCTCACTCCAAGAGAAGATGCAGACAATCAATACAATCACCCCGCCTTGTTTATTCTCCAGTCCGCAGTGCCACCTGAAGATCTTCCTCACTTGCGTCCCTTCACTTTGGCTAAGGATTGTTGGGAGCATATTATGGTGTTGTACAAGGGAAGCTCAAGCATTCAACGATCCAACTATGAAGTGATACTTGATAAGGCCGATGAGTTTGTGATGAAGGAAGACGAGGACCCTCGTGATCTCTATCGGAGGGTGACTGCTATTGCTGTGGCACTCAAGGATCATGGGAGCAAGGATGTGGATGATACATGGGTCAAGCGCAAGTTTCTCAAAGCCATCATGCCTTTCAACAAAGCCATGTCATCTGTCATTCGTCAGCGGCCAGACTTCCACCCCTTGTCTTCCAGTGAGGTGTTGGATGAATTCATTGCAATGTCAATCATGAACGAAACAGCCGACAATGCACTTGCTCGTGTTTGCTCAAAGACAACTTCACCCAACCTTGCGTTAAAAGCAAAAGCAATGTTTGAAGAAGAAGAAGAGGATGAGGAAGAGGAGAGCTGCCCTGAAGACACAAAGTATGCCTATCATGAGCACATGGCTCTTGCATCAAGGCAATTCTGGGGCAACAAGAGGAACTCAATGTTGGAAATATGCCCTAGAGGCAATAATAAATTAGTTATTATTATATTTATTTGTTCATGATAATCGTTTATTATCCATGCTATAATTGTATTGATTGGAAACACAGTGCATGTGTGGATACATAGACAAAACACTGTCCCTAGTAAGCCTCTAGTTGACTAGCTCGTTGATCAAAGATGGTCAAGGTTTCCTGACCATGGGCAAGTGTTGTCACTTGATAACAGGATCACATCATTAGGAGAATCATGTGATGGACTAAGACCCAAACTAATATACGTAGCATGTTGATCGTGTCATTTTGTTGCTACTGTTTTCTGCGTGTCAAGTATTTATTCCTATGACCATGAGATCATATAACTCACTGACACCGGAGGAATACTTTGTGTGTATCAAACGTCACAACGTAACTGGGTGGCTATAAAGATGCTCTACAGGTATCTCCGAAGGTGTCCGTTGAGTTAGTATGGATCAAGACTGGGATTTGTCACTCCGTGTGACGGAGAGGTATCTCGGGGCCCACTCGGTAATACAACATCACACACAAGCCTTGCAAGCAATGTGACTTAGTGTAAGTTGCAGGATCTTGTATTACGGAACGAGTAAAGAGACTTGCCGGTAAATGAGATTGAAATAGGTATGCGGATACTGACGATCGAATCTCGGGCAAGTAACATACCGAAGGACAAAGGGAATGACATACGGGATTATATGAATCCTTGGCACTGAGGTTCAAACGATAAGATCTTCGTAGAATATGTAGGATCCAATATGGGCATCCAGGTCCTGCTATTGGATATTGACCGAGGAGTCTCTCGGGTCATGTCTACATAGTTCTCGAACCCGCAGGGTCTGCACACTTAAGGTTCGACGTTGTTTTATGCGTATTTGAGTTATATGGTTGGTTACCGAATGTTGTTCGGAGTCCCGGATGAGATCACGGACGTCACGAGGGTTTCCGGAATGGTCCGGAAACGAAGATTGATATATAGGATGACCTCATTTGATTACCGGAAGGTTTTCGGAGTTACCGGGAATGTACCGGGAATGACGAATGGGTTCCGGGTGTTCACTGGGGGGGGGGGGGGCAACCCACCCCGGGGAAGCCCATAGGCCTTGGGGGTGGCGCACCAGCCCTTAGTGGGCTGGTGGGACAGCCCAAGAAGGCCCTATGCGCCATAGGAAAAAAATCAAAGAGAAAAAAAGGAGGAGGTGGGAAAGGGAAGAAGGACTCCACCTTCCAAACCAAGTTGGATTCGGTTTGGAAGGGGAGACCTTCCCCCCTTTGGCTCGGCCGACCCCCTTGGGGCTCCTTGAGCCGCAAGGCAAGGCCCCCCCTCTCCCACCTATATATACGGAGGTTTGAGGGCTGATTGAGATAACTTTTCCACGGCAGCCCGACCACATACCTCCACGGTTTTTCCTCTAGATCGCGTTTCTGCGGAGCTCGGGCGGAGCCCTGCTGAGATAAGATCATCACCAACCTCTGGAGCGCCGTCACGTTTCCGGAGAACTCATCTACCTCTCCGTCTCTCTTGCTGGATCAAGAAGGCCAAGATCATCGTCGAGCTGTACGTGTGCTGAACGCGGAGGTGCCGTCCGTTCGGCACTAGATCGTGGGACTGATCGCGGGACGGTTCGCGGGGCGGATCGAGGGACGTGAGGACGTTCCACTACATCAACCGCGTTCACTAACGCTTCTGCTGTACGGTCTACAAGGGTACGTAGATCACACATCCCCTCTCGTAGATGGACATCACCATGATAGGTCTTCGTGCGCGTAGGAATTTTTTTGTTTCCATGCGACGGTCCCCAACAGTGGCATCTTGAGCTAGGTTCATGCGTAGATGTCTTCTCGAGTAGAACACGAAAGTTTTTGTGGGCGGTGATGTGCGTTTTGCTGCCCTCCTTAGTCTTTTCTTGATTCTGCGGTATTGTTGGATCGAAGCGGCTTGGACCGACATTACTCGTACGCTTACGAGAGACTGGTTTCATCGCTACGAGTAACTCCGTTGCTCAAAGATGACTGGCGTGTGTCAGTTTCTCCAACTTTAGTTGTATCGAAATTGACCAAGGAGGTCCTTGGATGAGGTTAAATAGCAATTCATATATCTCCGTTGTGGTGTTTGCGTAAATAAGATGCGATCCTACTAGATACCCATGGTCACCACGTAAAACATGCAACAACAATTAGAGGACGTCTAACTTGTTTTTGCAGGGTATGCTTGTGATGTGATATGGCCAACGATGTGATGTGATATATTGGATGTATGAGATGATCATGTTGTAATAGTTAATATCGACTTGCACGTCGATGGTACGACAACCGGCAGGAGCCATAGGGTTGTCTTTAAACTAACGTTTGTGCTTGCAGATGCGTTTACTATATTGCTAGGATGTAGCTTTAGTAGTAATAGCATGAGTAGCACGACAACCCCGATGGCGACACGTTGATGGAGATCATGATGATGGAGATCATGGTGTGACGCTGGTGACAAGAAGATCGTGCCGGTGCTTTGGTGATGGAGATCAAGGAGCACATGATGATGGCCATATCATGTCACTTATGAATTGCATGTGATGTTAATACTTTTATGCACCTTATCTTGCTTAGAACGATGGTAGCATTATGAGGTGATCTCTCACTAAAATTTCAAGACGAAATTGTGTTCTCCCCGACTGTGCACCGTTGCGACAGTTCTTCGTTTCGAGACACCACGTGATGATCGGGTGTGATAGACTCAACGTTCACATACAACGGGTGCAAAACAGTTGCACACGCAGAACACTCGGGTTAAGCTTGACGAGCCTAGCATGTGCAGACATGGCCTCGGAACACATGAGACCGAAAGGTCGAGCATGAATCGTATAGTTGATATGATTAGCATAGATATGCTTACCACTGAAACTATTCTCGACTCACGTGATGATCGGACTTGAGATAGTGGATTTGGATCATGTACCACTCAAATGACTAGAGAGATGTACTTTTTGAGTGGGAGTTCTTAAGTAATATGATTAATTGAACTAATTGTCATGAACATAGTCTAATGGTCTTTGTGAATTACGATATAGCTTGCGCTATAGCTCTACTGTTTTTATATGTTCCTAGAGAAAATTTAGTTGAAAGTTGATAGTAGCAAACTTTGAAGAGGATTGTCCTCGTTGCTGCGCAGAAGGCTTATGTCCTTAATGCACCACTCGGTGTGCTGCACCTCGAGCGTCGTTTGTGGATGCTGTGAACATCCGACATACACGTTTCTGATAACTACACGATAGTTCAGTGCAAAATACTTAATGGCTTAGAAGCAAGGCGCCCAAAACGTTTTTGAAACGTCACGGAACATAAGTGATGTTCTAAAGAGATGAAATTGTGATTTCATGCTTGTGCCCTTGTTAAGAGGTACGATACCTCCGACAAGATTCTTTGTCCACAAAGTAATGGAGAAAAGCTCAATCGTTGAGCGTGTGCTCAGATTGTCTGAGTACGACAATCGCTTGAATCAAGTGGGAGTTAATCTTCCAGATGAGATAGTGATGGTTCTCCAAAGTCACTGCCACCAAGCTGTGAGAGCTTCATGATGAACTATAACATATCAAGGATAGATACAATGATCCTTGAGTGATTCGCGATGTTTGACACTAAGTAGAAATCAAGAAGGAGCATCAATAGTTGATGGTTAGTAAAACCACTAAGTTTCAAGAAAGGCAAGGGCTAGAAGGGATACTTCGTGAAACGGCAAAACAGTTGCTGCACTAATGAAGAGACCCAAGATTAAACCCAAACCCGAGACTAAGTGCTTCTGTAATGAGGGGAACAGTCACTGAGGCGGAGCAACTCTAGATACTTGGTAGATAAGAAGGCTGGCAAAAGTCGAAAGAAGTATATTTGATATACATGATGTTGATGTGTACTTTACCAGTACTCCTAGTAGCACGAGGGTATTGGATACCGGTTCGGTTGCTAAGTGATTAGTAACACGAAGTGAAAGCTACGGCATAAACGGAGACTAGCTAAAGGCGAGGTGACGATACGTGTTGGAAGTGTTTCCAAGGTTGATATGATCAAACGTCGCACGCTCCCTCTACCATCGGGATTGGTGTTAAACCTAAATAATTGTTATTTGGTGTTTGCGTTGAGCATGAACATGATTGGATCATGTTTGTTGCAATGCGATTATTCATTTAAAAGAATAATAGTTACTCTATTTGCTTGAATAATCACCTTGAATGGTTAATTGAATCTCGATCGTAGTGTTACACATGTTCATGATATTGGTGCCAAAAGATACGAGGTAATGATGATAGTACCACTTATTTGTGGCACTGCCGCTTGAGTCATGTTGGTATAAATTGCATGAAGAGGCTCCATGCTGATGGATCTTTATACTCACTTGATTTTGAATCACTAGTGACATGCAAATCATACCACATGAGAAAGGCCTTGTTTTCATTGAGATGAAACAAGATAGTAACTTGTTGGAAGTGATACATTTTGATGTATGCAGTCCAATGGGTGCTGAGGCACGCAGTGGATATCATTATGTTCTTACTTCACTGATGATTTGAGTAGATACAGGAGTATTTACTTGATGAATCACAAGTCTGAAATGTTGAAAAGTTCAAAGCTATTTTAGAGTGAAGATCGTCGTGACAAGAGGATAAACAGTCTACGATATGATCATAGAAATGAATATCTGAGTTACGAGTTTTGTACGCAGTTAAGACAATGTGGAAATTGTTTCGCAGTTCATGCCACTTAGAACATCATAGTGTGATGATGTGTCTGAACGTCATAGCCACACACTATTTGGTTTGGTGCATGCTATGATGTCTCTTATTGAATTACCACTATCATTTATGGGTTAAGCATTAGAGACAACCGCATTCACTTTAAATAGGGCACCACGTATTTCCGTTGAGATGACACAGTATAGGCTGAGGTTTAGAGAAATCTAAACTCTCGTTTCTTGAAAGTTTGGGGGTTTCGACACTTATGTGAAAAAGTTTCAGTCTCATAAGCTCGAACCCAAAGCGGATAAATGCATATTCATAGGATATCCAAAACAGTTGGGTACATCTCCTATCCCAGATCCGAAAGCAAAGTGTTTGTTTCTAGAAACGGATCCTTTCTCGAGGAAAGGTTTCTCTCGAAAGAATTGAGTGGGAGGATGGTAGAACTTGATGAGGTTATTGAACCATCACTTCGACCAGTGTGTAGTAGGGCGCAAGAAGTTGTTCCTGTGGCGCCTACACCAATTGAAGTGAAAGCTGATGATGGTGATCATCAAGCATCGGATCAAGTTACTACAAACCTCGTAGGTTGACAAGGTCGCGTACTACTGCAGAGTGGTATGGTAACCCCGTCTTGGAGATCATGTTGTTGAGCAACAGTGAACCTACGAGTTATGGAGAAAGCAATGGTGGGCCCAGATTCCGACAAATGGCTGGAAGCCATGAAATCCGAGAGAGGATCCATGTATGAAAACACAGTGTAGACTTTGGAAGAACTACTTGATGGTCATAAGACTATTGAGTAAAGATGAATCTTTAAAAGGAAGACAGACGATGATGGTGATAAGTCACTATTAAGAAAAGCTCGACTTGTCGCAAAGATGTTTCCGACAAGATCAAACAGTTGACTATGATGAGACTTTCTCACTCGTAGCGATGCTAAAAGTTTGTTAGAATTATGTTAGTAGTTGATGCATTATTTATGAAATATTGCACATAGGATGTCAAAACATTGTTTCCTCGACGGTTTCCTTGAGGAAACATTGTATGTGATACAACCAGGAGGTTTTGTCGATCCTAAAGATACTAGCAAGTATGCAAGCTCCAGCGATCCTTCAATGGACTGGTGCAAGCATCTCGGAGTTGGAATATACACTTTGATGAGATGATCAAAGATTTTGGATTTGTACAAGGTTTATGAGAAACTTGTATTTCCAAAGAAGTGAGTGGGAGCACTATAGAATTTCTGATAAGTATATGTGGTTGACATATTGTGGATCAGAAGTAATGTAGAATTTCTGTAAAGCATACAAGGTTGTTTGAAAGGAGTTTTCAAAGGAATACCTGGATTGCGCTACTTGAATGTTGAGCATCAAAGATCTATGGAGATAGATCGAAAGCGCTTGATAGAAGTTTCAACAAGATGCATGCCTTGACAAGTTTTTAAAGGAGTTCAAAATAGATCAGCAAAGAAGGAGTTCTTGGTTGCGTTGTAAGGTGTGAATTTGAGTAAGACTCAAAACCCGACCACAGCAGAATAAAGAGAATAGACGAAGGTCGTCTTCCATGCCTTAGCCGTAGACTTGCTGAGTACCGCACCTGATGTGTGCATTGCAGCAAGTGTGTTAAGAGGTACACAGAGTGATCCAGGATTGAATCACTGATCAGCGGTCAAAGTTATCCTTGGTAACTAAACAGACTAAGGAATTTTTCTCGATTACGGAGGTGGTTAAAGAGTTCGTCGTAAAGGGTTACGTCGATGCAAGCTTTGACACCAATCCGAATAACTATGAGTAGTGAAACAGATTCATATAGTAGAGTAGATATTTGGAGCATTTCCGAATAGCACGTAGTACCAGCATCTATAAGATGGCATAAAGATTTGTAAAGATCGCACGAATCTGAAAGTTCCAGAACCATTGACTAAAACCTCTTTCACGAGCAAGACGTGATCAGACCCCATAACTATATGGGTGTTGGATTCGTTGGAATCACATGGTGATGTGAACTAGATTATTGACTCTAGTGCAAGTGGGAGACTGTTGGAAATATGCCCTAGAAGGAAATAATAAATTAGTTATTATTATATTTCTTTGTTCATGATAATCGTTTACTATCCATGCTATAATTGTATTGATTGGAAACACAGTGCATGTGTGGATACATAGACAAAACACTGTCCCTAGTAAGCCTCTAGTTGACTAGCTCGTTGATCAAAGATGGTCAAGGTTTCTTGACCATGGGCAAGTGTTGTCACTTGATAACGGGATCACATCATTAGGAGAATCATGTGATGGACTAAGACCCAAACTAATATACGTAGCATGTTGATCGTGTCATTTTGTTGCTACTGTTTTCTGCGTGTCAAGTATTTATTCCTATGACCATGAGATCATATAACTCACTGACACCGGAGGAATACTTTGTGTGTATCAAACGTCACAACGTAACTGGGTGGCTATAAATATGCTCTACAGGTATCTCCGAAGGTGTCCGTTGAGTTAGTATGGATCAAGACTGGGATTTGTCACTCCGTGTGACGGAGAGGTATCTCGGGGCCCACTCGGTAATACAACATCACACACAAGCCTTGCAAGCAATGTGACTTAGTGTAAGTTGCAGGATCTTGTATTACGGAATGAGTAAAGAGACTTGCCGGTAAACGAGATTGAAATAGGTATGCGGATACTGACGATCGAATCTCGGGCAAGTAACATACCGAAGGACAAAGGGAATGACATACGGGATTATATGAATCCTTGGCACTGAGGTTCAAACGATAAGATCTTCTAGAATATGTAGGATCCAATATGGGCATCCAGGTCCCGCTATTGGATATTGACCGAGGAGTCTCTTGGGTCATGTCTACATAGTTCTCGAACCCGCAGGGTCTGCACACTTAAGGTTCGACGTTGTTTTATGCGTATTTGAGTTATATGGTTGGTTACCGAATGTTGTTCGGAGTCCCGGATGAGATCACGGACGTCACGAGGGTTTCTGGAATGGTCCGGAAACGAAGATTGATATATAGGATGACCTCATTTGATTACCGGAAGGTTTTCGGAGTTACTGGGAATGTACCGGGAATGACGAATGGGTTCCGGATGTTCACCGGGGGGGGGGGGGGGAGGGGGGCAAGCACCCCGGGGAAGCCCATTGGCCTTGGGGGTGGCGCACCAGCCCTTAGTGGGCTGGTGGGACAGCCCAAGAAGGCCCTATGCGCCATAGGAAGAAAATCAAAGAGAAAAGAAAAAAAAGGAGGAGGTGGGAAAGGGAAGAAGGATTCCACCTTCCAAACCAAGTTGGATTCGGTTTGGAAGGGGAGACCTTCCCCCCTATGGCTCGGTCGACCCCCTTGGGGCTCCTTGAGCCCCAAGGCAAGGCCCCCCTCTCCCACATATATATACGGAGGTTTTAGGGCTGATTTGAGATAACTTTTCCACGGCAGCCCGACCACATACCTCCACGGTTTTTCCTCTAAATCGCGTTTCTGCGGAGCTCGGGCGGAGCCCTGCTGAGATAAGATCACCACCAACCTCCGGAGCGCCGTCACGCTGCCGGAGAACTCATCTACCTCTCTGTCTCTCTTGCTGGATCAAGAAGGCCGAGATCATCGTCGAGCTGTACGTGTGCTGAACGCGGAGGTGCCGTCCGTTCGGCACTAGATCGTGGGATTGATCGCGGGACGGTTCACGGGGCGGATCGAGGGACGTGAGGATGTTCCACTACATCAACCGCGTTCACTAACGCTTCTGCTGTACGGTCTACAAGGGTACGTAGATCACACATCCCCTCTCGTAGATGGACATCACCATGATAGGTCTTCGTGCGCGTATGGATTTTTTTGTTTCCATGCGACGTTCCCCAACACTCAAGACCCACCTTCACCAAGAACAACTCGAGTGGATTCAAACCCAAACAACGAGTGAGGACATGTTATAACTATGGTAACGTGAGCCACTTCGTGGCCGAATGTCCCTATGAGAAAAGGGAAGACAACGGGGGCAAGCTCATTCGCAAAGACAAAACCAAATCATTTCCAATCAAGAGCAACTTTGTGAAGAAACCCCACCCAAAAGGGATGGTGGCCCTTGAAGAGTACCCTTCCGATGATGATGATGATGATAAAGTGGCAACGACAACTGTTGCTATTGCCACTACCTCTCCCCAGAAGGTGTCCCTCTTCAACGCCCCCAACGAGAACCACATCACCAAGTGCCTCATGGCAAAAGGTATCAATCAGGTAACCCCCATCATTAAGACCAACATCGCTACTGCTCCTTCATTGTTAAATTGTGTTGATGATAGTGATGTTGGGGAACTTAATGAGCATGATCTTGACAAGTTTCTGTGCACTATTAAGGGAGAATCCAAGAAGCACTTTGTTGCTCTCTTGGAACAACTGGGTGAGGCCACTGACCTCATTGAGTCTCATGAGGAGACCATCTCCGAGCTTCAGGGACACAGTCGTGACTATGCCGATGAAATTGCTGAATTATCTATTGCTCTAGAAAAGGAGCGCACTCTTCGTTTGGCTCTTGAGGAGTCATATAACGATGACTGTGCTAAAATGCAAAAGAAACTAGATCATGATGTTGTTCTTACTCGTATGCTTAAGTCTCAAAAGTATGCTCTTGGGGTTGGCCATGACAGACTCAAAGAGGAGTTTGACACACTTGACAAGGCCCATAAGGTCTTGAAAGGTGTTCATTTCTCTCTGAAAGAGTCTCATGATCAACTCCAAGCAAAGCTTACCAAGGAGATATCTACTTGTCCTCCCTTTGTGTTAATTGATAATGCTTGTGCAACTAATCCCTGTTGTGAGCATGTACATCTTGTGGAGGAAAATGCCAAGTTAAAGGAGAAACTTGAGAAGGGCCTTGTGGCATGCATACAAGGTGAGAAGAGCCTGAACGACCTCTTGAGCACTCAAAAAGGTGTTGTAGGAAAGGATGGACTTGGACTTACCTCCAAGTCAAAAGGTAAAAGGAGGAACAGGAACAAACGATCTCCTACCCTCATGGACATCTTTGTCAAAGAGGGTGAGGGGACTCAGAAGGTGAACAGGAACAAGGTGGACTATGGAAACCTCAAGAAGGGCAAAACCATTCCTACTAACACAGCCGACAAACTCAATTCTTCTTATGTCTTATGTCGTGCTAGTGATGGGCATGTTTATGCCAGATTTGTTGGTTCCTACGATGAGTATATTGAATGGGCTATCTGGGTTCCTAAGACCCTTGTCTCTAACATGAAAGGACCCATTAAAAATGGGTACCTAAAACCAAGCCTTGATCTATTGCAGGAGTTTGCTTCCGGTGGGGTGTCATGGTTGCTCGATAGTGGAGCAACAAATCATATGACCGGAAGCAAGGACTTAGTGGTGGATGTGCATCCTTCTCCATCTATGGCCACCCATGTCCAATTCGCCGATGCATCCTCATCAAAGGTATTGGTATTTGGTAAGGTGGTCGTCTCTCAAGAGTTATCTATTGAGAAGGTCATGCTTGTTGAGTCACTTGCCTACAATTTACTTTCGGTTCGTCAACTTGCAATTATGGGTTTTTCCACATTCTGTAATCTTGATACTGTGGTCCTCCTGAGGAGCAAGACTCTTAAAGTAGCCTATGTTGGATATGTCAAAAATGGTCTTTATGTCGTGAACTTCTCAAAGCGACCCACTAAGACCGCGACGTGTTTAATGGCTAAAGTTGATGTGGGCTGGCTTTGGCATCGCCGTTTAGCTCATGTCAATATGAGATCTTTGCAAAGTCTCCTGACAGGGGACCATATTCGTGGACTAACAAATGTGAGTTTTGCTAAAGATCGTGTTTGCAGTGCCTGCATTGAAGGAAAGATTCATGAAACTGCTCATCGTCCAACGACTCTCATCTACACTAAGGGGCCATTGGAGCTTCTCCATATGGATCTGTTTGTCGCTCCATCATTTGATAGTCTTGGAGGCAGAAAGTATTGCTTGGTGATCGTTGAGGACTACTCAAGATACACCTGGGTATATTTCTTCAAAAAGAAGAGTGAAACTCAACAAACTGTCATCAACTTTGCTAATGAAGCTCAACGTCAACATGAAGCAAAGATCTTGATGATTAGAAGTGACAACCGCACCGAGTTCAAGAACTACACCTTGGATGAGTTTCTAGGTGATGAGGGAATAAAACACCAATATTCAGCACCATATACCCCTCAACAAAACGGCGTGGCAGAAAGGAAGAACCGGACCTTGATAGACGCTGCAAGGACAATGATGGCAGAATTCAAATCTCCATATAACTTCTGGGCAGAGGCCATCAACACAGCATGTCATGCGTCCAATCGGCTCTATATCCGCAAAGCCTTGAACAAGACTCCGTATGAGATTCTAACTGGAAACAAACCCAATCTCAAGTACTTCCGGGTATTCGGTTGTAAGTGTTTCATTCTCAAGAAAGGTGCACGTTTAGCTAAATTTGATTCTAGAGCACATGAGGGCATCTTTGTTGGTTATGCTACAAACTCTCATGCTTACCGTGTCCTCAACAAGTCCACCGGACTCATTGAGGAGACGTGTAACGTGGAGTTTGATGAAAATAATGGCTTCCAAGTGGAGCAAAGTGGTCTTTGTGATGTAGGTGATGAAATTCCTCCCCAAGCCATAAGAAGAATGGGGATTGGTCAAATACTCCCCATTGAGGAACCCCTTGTGGCCGAAGGAGAAGGACAATGCTCTACTCAAATGGAGCCATCACCTCCACAAGCCCCACACGCTTCCGATGAACAAAGAGAAGACTCTCAACAATATGAACAAGGTCAAGGTCAAGATAAATTGCCCAACAATGATGATGTGTCTCATGATATTCAAGCACTCACCCAAGACTCCGAACCTGCTCATGATCAAGATCAAGTGCAACCACGAGATCCAGACCAAGTAGAAGCACAAGATCAAGATCAAGAGCAACCACAAATACAAGAAAAAACTAGTGAACCTGCTCAAGTCGAAAGTCAAGATGATCAGGATACTGTCTCACAATTCCCTTCTGCAGCACCAACAGCCGGTGCCAAGGGAGGCTCAAGACGCTAGGGCAAGCAAAGTAAACAAGTCGATGCTCCCCCGCTATCCAATGAAGAACTCTTGGAGCGTCGAGCAGCCAAGATTGCGAACAAGCTGAGAGTCAAGTCACATCTTATGAAGAATGTACTTGGCAGTTTAAAAAGGGGAGTATCCACCCGTCAACAGATTTGGAATTATTGTGAGCATCACGTGTTTGTTTCGTATTGTGAACCTCAACAGGTACAGGAAGCGCTCGATGATGAGGATTGGCTTATGGCCATGCATGAAGAACTTAACAACTTCGAGCACAACCAAGTGTGGGATTTAGTGCCAAGGCCAACGGAGGAACATAATGTCATCGGGACCAAGTGGATATTCAACAACAAGCAAGATGCCAATGGGATTGTGATTCGAAACAAGGCAAGATTGGTGGCTCAAGGCTACTCCCAAGTCGAGGGTATCGACTACGGTGAAACCTTTGCCCCTGTTGCTCGTCTAGAATCTATTCGCATGTTGCTTGCATTTGCTTCTCATCATAACTTCAAATTACAACAAATGGATGTGAAAAGTGCCTTTCTTAATGGTCCTTTAAATGAGTTGGTCTATGTCAAACAATCCCCGGGATTCAAACATCCCAAGCTCCCCAATCATGTGTACAAACTTAATAAGGCACTCTATGGCCTTAAACAAGCCCCACGTGCGTGGTATGAGTATCTTACTGAGTTGTTACAAGATCGTGGGTTTGAAATTGGGAAGATAGATCCCACTCTTTTTACTAAGAGGTTAAAGGGGATTTTTTCATATGCCAACTATATGTTGATGATATTATCTTTGGCTCTCCTAACATTTCCTTCAATGAAGAATTTGCTGCACTAATGACTGAGAAATTTGAGATGTCCATGATGGGAGAGTTGAAGTTCTTCCTCGGGTTCGAGATTAAACAAGGCCTAGAAGGGACCTTCATCAAACAAGCCAAGTACACTCAAGACATGCTCAAATGGTTAGAGCTTGAAGATGTCAAACCGGTCAAGTTCCCCATGCCAACAAGATGCAAGCTTGACAGTGATCCCAATGGTAAAGCAGCGGATCAAAAGGTATATCGCTCCATGATTGGATCCCTCCTTTACCTTTGTGCATCTAGACCGGATATTATGTTGAGTGTAGGGATATGTGCACGGTTTCAATCTGCACCAAAAGAAAGTCATTATATGGCTGTTAAGCGAATCTTTCGATATTTGGCTCATACCCCAAACTTTGGCCTTTGGTATCCCAAAGGAGCAAACTTCAATCTAGTTGGCTATTCTGACTCAGATTGGGTAGGAGATTGTGTGGAGAGGAAGTCAACTTCTGGAGCAAAACCAAGCATATTGATATTCGCCATCACTTCATTCGTGAACATATCAAGCTAGGTGATATTGAGGTTCACTTCATCCACACTAAAGAGCAACTTGCAGATATTTTCACTAAGCCCCTAGATGAAGCAAGGTTCCGGGAGTTAAGGCATGAGCTAAATATCATTGATTCAAGTAATGTGGATTGAAGCTAGGCACATTGCACCCCACTATGCATTCTATCTTGTTCTAGATGTAGGCATGGACATAGGGGGAGTGTTGTTCTCTCAATGAACTCTTCCTCCCCCCATTATGCATAAATTGATCTAGTCTTTCACTTTAGCCATTACCAAATGGCACTTGTGCTTCAAAGACGAGCGTTGGTCATGAACCCAAGGATAATTCTTCACGGTGTCATACCTTTGTCTCAACATAGGTGGCCTCGGCCACTGCCCCCACCTTTCTCTCATATGGAAGAAAGGATACAAAATGACAAGTCAGTATATCTTGCTGGTGCTATCTTCTTATTTTCACTACTTGTCATTTGCCCACGTTCTTCTCATCTCCTAGGTCCCGTTGTGACATTTGCAGTGGTACTACCGCCAAGGGTAGCGGTACTACCGCCAGGACCCTAGCGGTACTACCGCCAAGGGTAGTGGTACTACCGCCAGGACCCCAGCGGTACTACCGCCAGGGGCAGCGGTACTACCGCCAGGACCCCAGCGGTACTACCGCTCTGACCCCAGCGGTACTACCGCCAGGGGTAGCGGTACTACCGCCAGGAGGATTCTTTGTGTATTCTTTTCATTTGCTTGGTAATGAGTGTTTACTTTTCTGCTTTTTCTTGTTCATTGCCTTGACTCCTTTTGTCGCTCTTTTTCGGTGTGTGTTTTGTGTCATAGGTGGTGCTCGCCGCTCGACCCCCCCACGGGACACATAGTCAAAACACTATCGCAACCCAGAGGCTCCAGAGGGCTCCGCCGCCTCAGGTCTGCAACCCAAAAAGCAGGCCTTCAAGAAGACCGCTCACAAGGACAAGGGGGTCAACGTTCGCACCATGCCCCCTAAGGATTTTCTGAGGTTCCGCAACCAGAACCACTATCTCCAAGAGAGGGCTGTGATCAAGAATGTCGAGCATGTTTGGACAAGGGATCACTGCATGATCTACCATGATATCATCAACCATTTCAAAAAGAACTTTGTCCCCATTCAGTGGATTGACCTGGCTCACCTTCAGCGGAACATGGACTACTTTGGTGATGCTCTCTCTCTGATTAACAAACTAGGCATTAAGGAGATCATCTCTTTCAAGACAGACTTTGACCCCAATGTTGTTGCCCAGTTCTATGTCACGGTTCACTTCTCTCCTGATGACGAGCGCTCCCTGGTGTGGATGACTGGGACTCAGAAGATGACCGGTTCTTGGCGTGAATTCATGGCATTCCTCCAGGTTGATTTCCAGGGAGCTGACACTCCACTTGGGTCGCGTCCTCATGCTGCAGCTCCCACTGATAGGGCCTCCGCCAAGGACAGATTGCAGCAATTCTATGTGAAGAAAGGTGTGCTCCCCAGGCATCTGGACATCATGCATCGGATGTTCCGCAACACCCTCTTTCCTTGCATTGGCAACTTCGACGAGGTACATGGCTCTCTGGCTGAGATGCTACTACTCTGTGAGGAGGCTATGACTAAGGAGTCTGCCCCTCTTGATATTTCTGATGTGATGTTCACTGAGCTCTGGAACTGCATCATGATCCGCAAGGTTCCCATCTACGGACCCTACCTGTTTGCTTATATCCGTCAGAAGTGGCAAGACACCTATCCGCAGGAGGAGTTATACATTCAGGCTGACTACGTTGTGCACGATCCTGTCAAGCTTCGCGTCAAGGACAAATGGGCCAACCCATCAACTTCATCTCAGCACATGGACACTGACACAGAGACTGCTACTCACAGAAGAACCGCCTCTCAGTCCCGCTCTTCTGCCATGCCATCTTGGGCCATGAAACTGCAGGATAAGATGAAGACACTTTTCTGTATGCAGGCTAAGGGCCAGTATCAGACGCACGTGGCTCAGAAGGAGAACCGTCAGAGGAACAAGCGTGTCCTGAGGACACTTGATGTTGACATCTCCAGCGGATCAGAGGACGACATCACTCCAGAGGCTGCTTGGATGCGGGCTCAAGGTTACCAGTGGTCTGGCGCTGAGGAGGAAGAGGACAATGAAGAGGAGCAGGACGATCCGGATGCTACGGACGAGTCTGGCAATGGTGAGGATGAGGAGTGACCACCTGTGGCGTTAGGTGTGCCCCTTTTTGGTGTCTTGTGCTAAAGGGGGAGAAGTCTAGGAGCTGGATTTGCTTTGAGAGTTGAACTTTGCTTAGCTTTGCTTATCTTTCGTGTTTTGCTTCGAACTTGGTTTGCTTCTAGTTTGCTATCTTTGCTTTGTGTGGTGAGACATGAACTTGTGTGAGATTTATTTCCATCATATGCTGTGAGTCATATGCTCCTTATTCTCATATATCTCTGTGCAAATCCGGTATTGTCATCAATCCACCAAAAAGGGGGAGATTGTTGGGGCATAGTTTATGCCTAAGTAATTTTGGTGATTGATGACAGTACCGCAAAGGACTAACCGTGTGTATTAAGATTTCAGATAACACACGTCAACGGCACAAGACGACTCGCCCCCTCTTTCGTGGAACAGAAGCACGGTGTTCTCTACGATTCTCTTTATTTGAGTCATAGGAAAGCCGTACTATTAAGAGGGGAACCGTAGTGGAAAGGTTTGGGTGGAATCAATCTTGCACGCGCACACTTCACCTCTTTTCCCCCTTGCCGGCAACTTTGGAGTGGCTCCCGCCTTGGTGTTTCTTTCTTCTTTGCAAATGGTCCCCTAGCGGTAGTACCGCTGGCCCTAGCGGTAGTACCGCTGGCCCTAGCGGTATTACCGATGGAGTGCTAGCGGTAGTACCGCTGCAGCTAGCGGTAGTACCGCTAGCTGGCGGTAGTACCGCCCCTGGTCAGCGGTAGTACCGCTCCAGGAGCTTAGTACCGCCTGCCTAGCGGTTGTACATGGACGGACCTTTTTGCGAATACTTTCTTGGCGGTGGTAGTGCTTATGCACTACCAAGGGCCCTGCGGTAGTACCGCTGCAGCGAGCGGTAGTACCGCTGGAGTGCCAGCGGTAGTACCGCTGCAGCCAGCGGTAGTACCGCTAGGCACGGGCTGTGAGTGGGAAAACGGTTGGATTTTCTCCCCCACTATATAAAGGTTTCTTCTAGCTGTGGAACTCTATCTCTTACCCTCCCAAGCTCCATTGTTGCTCCCTAAGCTCAAAAGTGCCCGATCTCTCTCCCTAGCCAATCAAACTTGTTGATTCTTTAGGGATTGGTTGAGAAGGCCTAGATCCACACTTCCACCAAGAGAAAAGTTGATTCCCCCACCAATCCCTTGCGGACCTTGTTACTCTTGGGTGTTTGAGCATCCTAGACGGTTGAGGTCACCTCGAAGCCACATTCCATTGTGGTGAAGCTTCGTGGTCTTGTTGGGAGCCTCCAAGCTTTGTGTGGAGTTTGCCCCAACCTCGTTTGTAAAGGTTCGGTCGCCGCCTTCAAGGGCACCTATAGTGGAATCACGGTACCTTGCATCGTGCGAGGGCGTGAAGAGAATACGGTGGCCTTAGTGGCTTATTGGGGAGCATTGTGCCTCCACACCGCTCCAATAGAGACGTACTTCCTGTCAAAGGGAAGGAACTTCGGTAACACATCCTCGTCTCCATTGGTTCCACTTGTGGTTATCTCTAACCTTTACTTTGTGTATGCATATGTTGTTGTCTATCTCTTACTTGTCTTAGTAGCTCTCGTTGTTAGCTTCATTAAGGTTCACCCCATTGTTGTAATATTTGTGAACCCGTATGTTGTTTACCCTAACTTGCTAAGATTAATTAAAAAGTGCTCGTTGCCTATTCACCCCCCCTCTAGTCAACCATATCGATCCTTTCACATGGCAAGGCACCCATCAGGTGAGACACACAACATAGCATACTATAGAGCCTATGGCTAATGCATAGGGGACGACCTTCGTCCTTTCCCTTTCTTATGCTGTGGTCGGCTTTGAGTCTTACTCAAATTCACACCTTACAACACAACCAAGAACTCCTTCTTTGCTGATCTATTTTGAACTCCTTCAAAAACTTGTCAAGGCATGCATTTCATTGAAAGTTCTATTAAGAGTTTTGATCTATCTCTATAGATCTTGATGCTCAATATTCAAGTAGCTTAATCCAAGTTTTCCTTCGGAAAACTCCTTTCAAACAACCCTTTATGCTTTCCAGAAATTCTACATTACTTCCGATCAACAATATGCCAACCACATATACTTATCAGAAATTCTATAGTGCTCCCACTCACTTCTTTGGAAATACAAGTTTCTCATAAACCTTGTATAAACCCAAAAGCTTTGATCATCTCATCAACGCGTATATTCCAACTCCGAGATGCTCGCACTAGTCCATAGAAGGATCGCTGGAGCTTGCATACTTGTTAGCATCCTTAGGGTCGACAAAACCTTCTCGTTGTATCACATGCAACCTTTCCCCAAGGAAACCGTCGAGGAAACACTGTTTTGACATCCTATGTGCAACATTTCATAAATAATGCATCAACTTCTAACATAATTCCAACAGACTTTTAGCATCGCTACGAGTGAGAAAGTCTCATCATAGTCAACTCTTTGAACTTGTCGGAAACATCTTTGCAATAAGTTAAGCTTTTCTTAATGGTGACTTTTCACCATCATCGTCTGTCTTCCTTTTAAAGATCCATCTGTACTTAATAGTCTTACGACCATCAAGTAGTTCTTCCAAAGTCCACACTTTGGTTTTATACATGTATCCTCTCTCGGATTTCATGGCCTCCAGCCATTTGTCAGAATCCTGGCCCACCATCGCTTCTCCATAGCTCGTAGGTTCATTGTTGTTCAACAACATGACCTCCAAGACAGGTTTACCGTACCACTCTGGAGCAGTATGCGACCTTGTCGACCTACGAGGTTTGTAGAACTTGATCCGAAGCTTAATGCTCACTATCCTCAGTTTCCACTTCAATTGGCGTAGGCGCCACAGGAACAACTTCTCGCGCCCTGCAACACACTGGTTGAAGTGACGGTTCAATAACCTCATCAAGTTCCACCACCCTCCCACTCAATTCTTTCGAGAGAAACTTTTCCTCAAGAAAGGACCCGTTGCTAGAAACAAACACTTTGCTTCCGGATCTGAGATAGGAGGTATACCCAACTGTTTTGGGTGTCCTATGAAGATGCGTTTATTCGCTTTGGGTTCGAGCTTATCATGCTGAAACTTTTCCACATAAGCATCGCGACCCCAAACTTTTAAGAAATGACCGCTTAGGTTTCTCCAAACCATAGTTCATACGGTGTCATCTCAACGGAAATACATGGTGCCCTATTTAAAGTGAATGCGGTTGTCTCTAATGCATAACCCATAAACAATATTAGTAATTCGATAAGAGACATCATAGTATGCACCATATCAAATAGGGCGTGGCTATGACGTTCGGACACACCATCACACTATGGTGTTCTGGGTGGCATGAGATGTGAAACAATTTTCACATTTGTCTTAATCGTGTACCAAACTCACAACTCAGATATTCATATCTATGATCATATCGTAGACATGTTACCTTCTTGTCACGACGATCTTCAACTTCACTCTGAAACTACTTGAACCTTTCAATAATTCAGACGTGTGTTTCATCAAGCAAATAGACTAGTATCTACTCAAATCATCTATGAAGTAAGAACATAAAGATATCCACTGTGTGCCTCAGCACTCATTGGACTGCATACATCCAAATGTATTACTTCCAATAAGTTACTTTCTAGTTCCATCTCACTGGAAAACGAGGCCTTCAGTCATCTTTCCCATGTGGTATGATTTTCATGTCTCAAGTGATTCAAAATCAAGTGAGTCCAAACGATCCATCTGCATGGAGTTTCTTCATGCGTTTATACCAATAGGTATAGTTTGTATGTCTCAAACGTTTCAAAAATGAGTGAGTACAAAGATACATCAGCATGTAGCTTCTTCATGCATTTTATACCAACATGACTCAAGCGGCAGTGCCACAAGTAAGTGGTACTATCATTACTACTTTGTATCTTTTGGCATCAATATTATGAACATGTGTAGCACTACGATCGAGATTCAATAAACCATTGAAGGTATTTATTCAAGCAAATAGAATAACCATTATTCTCTTTAAATGAATAATCGTATTGCAATGAACACGATCTAATCATGTTCATGCTCAACGCAAACACCAAATAACAATTATTTAGGTTTAACATTAATCCCGATGGTAGAGGGAGCATGCGATGTTTGATCACATCAACCTTGGAAACACTTCCAACACATATCGCCACCTCGCCTTTAGCTAGTCTCTGTTTATTCCGCAACTTTTATTTCGAGTTACTAACACTTAGCAACTGAACCGGTATCTAATACCCTCGTGCTACTAGGAGTACTAGTAAAGTACACATCAATATCATGTATATCAAATATACTTCTGTCGACTTTGCGAGCCTTCTCATCTACCAAGTATCCAGGGTTGCTCCTCTTCAGTGTATGTTCCCCTCATGACAGAAGCACTTAGTCTCGGGCTTGGGTTCAACCTTGGGTCTCTTCACTAGAGCAACAATTGGTTTGCCGTTCCATGAACTATCCCTTCTTGCCCTTGCCCTTCTTGAAACTAGTGGTTTTGCTAACCATGAACAATTGATGCTCCTTTTTGATTTCTACTTTCGTGGTGTCAAACATCGCGAATAGCTCAAGGATCATCATATCTATCCCTGACATGTTATAGTTCATCACGAAGCTCTAGTAGCTTGGTGGCAGTGACTTTGGAGAACCATCACTATCTCATCTGGAAGATTAACTCCCACTCGATTCAAGTGATTGTAGCACTCAGACAATCTGAGCACATGCTCAATGATTGAGCTTTTCTCCCTTACTTTGTAGACAAAGAATCTTGTCGAAGGTCTCATACCTCTCAATAAGGGCACGAGCATGAAATCCCAATTTCATCTTTTGGAACATGTCATATGTTCCGTGACGTTCAAAACGTCTTTGGCACCTCAATTCTAAGCCATTTAAGCATTACGCACCGAACTATCACATAGTTATCAAAAACATGTATGTCAGATGTTCGCAACATCCACACACGACGCTCGAGGTTCAGCACACCGAGCGGTGCATTAAGGAGATAAGCCTTCTGCGCAGCAATGAGGACAATCCTCAGTTTACGGACCCAGTCCGCATAATTGCTACTATCATCTTTCAACTAAATTTTCTCTACGAACATATAAAAAATAGTAGAGCTACAACGCAAGCTACAACTTCATTTGCAAAATACCTTTTGACTATGTTCATGATAATTGAGTTTAGCTAATCATATTACTAATAACTCCCACTCAAAATAGACATCCCTCTATCATTCGAGTGGCGCATGATCCAAATCCACTAACTCAAGTCCGATCATCACGTGAGTTGAGTATAGTTTCAGTGCTGAACATCTCCATGTTGATCATATCAACTATATGATTCATGCTCGACCTTTCGGTCTCTTGTGTTCCGAGGCCATGTTTGTACATGCTAGGCTCGCCAAGTTTAACCCGAGTGTTGCGAGTGTGCAACTGTTTTGCACCCGTTGTATGTGAAGTTGAGTCTATCACACCCGATCATCACGTGGTTCTCGAAACGACGAACTGTCGCAATGGTGCACGGTCGGGGAGAACACAATTTTATCTTGAAATTTTAGTGAGGGATCACCTTATAATGCTACCGTCGTTCTAAGAAAAATAAGGTGCATAACATGATTAACATCACATGCAAATCATAAGTGACATGATATGGCCATGATCTTGTGCTTCTTGATCTCCATCACCAAAGCACCGACATGATCTTCATCGTCACCGGCGCCACACCATGATCTCCATCATTGTGCCGCCATCGACGTTGTCGTGCTAGCTATGCTATTACTACTAAAGCTACTACCTAGCAATATAGTAAACGTATCTGCAAGCACAAACGTTAGTTTAAAGACAACCATATGGCTCCTGTCGGTTGCCGTAGCATCGGTGTACAAATCGATATTTAACTATTACAACATGATCATCTCATACATCCAATATATCATATCATGTCCTTGGCCATATCACATCACATGCATACCTTGCAAAAACAAGTTAGACGTCCTCTAATTTGTTGTTGCATGTTTTACGTGGCTGCTATGGATATCTAGTATGATCGCATCTTACTTACGCAAAGCCACAACGGTGATATGCAATTTGCTATTTAACCTTCTCCAAGGACCGCCTCGGTCAAATCCGATTCAACTAAAGTTGAAGAAACAAACTCCCGCTAATCATCCTTATGCAACAAGTTGCATGTTAGTCGATGAAACCGGTCTCTCGTAAGCGTACGAGTAAGGTTGGTCTGGGCCGCTTCAATCCAACAATACCGTCGAATCGAGAAAAGACTAAGGAGGGCAGAAAATCGAACATCAACACCCACAAACTCTTTTGTGTTCTACTCAAGATATCATCTACGCATGAACCTAGCTCTGATACCACTGTTGGGGAACGTTGCATGGGAAACAAAAATTTTCCTACGCACACGAAGACCTATCATGGTGATGATCATCTACGAGAGGGAGATTGGATCCACATACCCTTGTAGATCGCTAAGCAGAAGCGTTAATAAACGCGGCTGATGTAGTGGTACGTCTTCACGATCCGTCCCACGAACCGTCTCACGATCCGTCCCGATCAAGTGCCGAACGGATGACACCTTCGCGTTCCGCACACGTACAGCTCGATGATGATCTCTGCCTTCTTGATCCAGCAAGAGAGACGGGGATGTAGATGAGTTCCCGACAGCGTGACGGTGCGCCGGTGGTGGCGGTGATCTATTCCTGCAGGGCTTCGCCTAAGCACCGCAGAAATCCGATCTAGAGGAAGAACTACGTAGTAGAGGTTTAGGGTTGCACCTGGCAAAGTTGTGTCTCAAAAGACCTAAACCCTCTAGTATATATAGGAGGAGGGAGGGGCTAGGCTTGAGGCTCAAGGAGAGCCTCCTTGCCTCGGCCGAAGTGGAGGAGGGAGGAGTCCTCCTCCAATCCCACTTGGATTAGGACTCCTTCCTTAATTTCCCACCTCTTTTGGATTTTCCACCTTTTTCCTCATGGGCTTTCCTTGGATGACTTGTCAGCCCAATAAGCCTTATTACACATCCAATAAACCCATGTGGACCCCTTGGGGCGTGGTGGGCCCACCCAGTGGGCCCCCGGAACCCATTCGTCACTCCCGGTAGAGTGCCGGCAATGCCCGAAAACCTTCCGGAATCCAAATACCAACTTCCTATATATCAATCTTCGTTTCCGGACCATTACAGAACTCCTCATGATGTCGGGGATCTCATCCGGGACTTCGGACAAAACTTCGGTCACCAACACATATAACTCAACCATACCGAAATGTCACCGAACCTTAAGTGTGCAGACCCTGCGGGTTCAAGAACTATGCAGACATGACCTGAGACACTCTCTGATCAATAACCAATAGCGGGACCTGGATGTCCATATTGGCTCCCACATATTCTACGAAGATCTCTATCGGTTGAACCTCTATGTCAAGGATTCAGTTAATCCTGTATGCTGTTCCCTTTGTCCTTTGGTATGTTACTTGCCCGAGATTCAATCGTCGGTATCTCCATACCTAGTTCAATCTCGTTACCGGCAAGTCTCTTTACTCGTTCCGTAATACAAGATCCCGTAACTAACTCCTTAGTCACATTGCTTGCAAGGCTTGTTGTGATGTTGTATTACCGAGTGGGCCCCGAGATACCTCTCTGTCACACGGACTGATAAATCCGAGTCTTGATCCATGCCAACCCAACAGACACCTTTGGAGATACCGGTAGAGCACCTTTATAGTCACCCAGTTACGTTGCTACGTTTGATAACCCACAAGGGATTCCTCCAGTGTCCGGGATTTGCATGATCTCATGGTCATAGGAACACATACACTGACATGCAGAAAGCAGTAGCAATGAACTGACACGGTCATATGCTACGTTCATAGTTTTGGGTCTTGATGGGGTTATAGTCCCAGGGTAGGGTCATAGGTCTGCCCTATAGGTCCTACCCAAGGACTACCCTTCATAGAAGACAAGGCCCTTAGACAGTTCAGACTGAACTAAGGGCGCCCCATCATCCAGTCGGAGACGATCCACTCGGAGCATATCTAATGTACTGACTGGAATCCACTTTGTACATCGTAACCTCCCAGGAGGGCAACGGTCATACGTTTTCATACACCATTATTAGCATTTAAAGCTTACGTTACTGGTAACGTAAGCGTTTACTCGCCACTACTCCACCCTTGTCCACCAGGCCATTATGAAGGGCATCGCACTCTATATAAGCCGCCCTTCACCACTCGTACTAGGGTTGGCACTTGCTGTAATCCACAATACACTCGACACAAAGCTCCCAAGAGCACTGAGACGTAGGGCTTTTACCTCCACCGTAGAGGGGCCTGAACTCATACATCCTCGCCATAGCTAAGGCTCTGCCCATATACTTTCGTACCCCATACTTCTACTTTCAGACTTATACCCACGACAGTTGGCGCCCACCGTGGGGCAGGCGTCTAAGCGACTTCCGACGAGTTTGCGGTTTCATCTTTTCGTCATGTCGTCCGGCGGAGATCTGTGCATGGGTCATGAGATCCTCTTCGGTGCACTCTCCTTCATCGCCGACGATTCGGCATGGCTTCGGGATCCGCCCCTCGACGTCGAGGCGCTTCCGAGTCGCGGGGCTACGCACTTCCGTGCCATTTCCTGCGGCGTTCTTCTTCTCCAGCCATCGACCCCGGTGTCGATCTTCGCCCCCGTCACGCGCCGCAACAAGCGATCCCGTCGCCCGCGGCTCCAGCGTTGGGTGCGACACGCCCAAGCGCGACAAAACGCGTCCTCTCAAGTGGCGGTTCTCGAATCGGTTGTGGTCCCGCCTCCATCCAAGTGCTTGGAGTCAGTTCCGACTGAACCACCTTCCGAGTATCCGGGTCACGGGCCTGCAGCCGAAGTACTCATGGCCGATTCCCACGAAAGTCCCCTCGGGACTGGTCGGAACGAGCGTGAGTTCGGAGAATCATCTGGCGCTCGTCATCAACACCATCGTTCTTCCAGTCGGCGCACTCGCCAAAGCAACGTCGAGGTGTTCCGCACACCCATCCTCAACTTGGCTGCAGCCGCCAGAATAGCTGATTCTCTCCAGCCGACTGATTCAGAGGCTGGTAGAGGAATCGAGCAGATCCGTGCCTTGTTGCATACGGCGCAGCAGCAAAATTCGGCGGTCTCCCAGTCGCACAACAGGATCCACAACAGTTCTGTTCAAGCGAACACGCATCGGTCGGTTTTCAGTCCCGACTCTCACCAGCGACGCAGAGGGGGTAGCCGTTCCAGGGACCCGAGTCGGAATCCGCTTCCCATTCGGTCTCATCCTGAAGATCGTCGCCATTTGCGTACTCCTCCGTGGAGTGGGCCTTACGGGCTCCGGCATTACGATGATCGTCGTTCGGGCGGTGGCGCGCATGATCCAAGGCCTAATGCAAGAGGGTACATCGCCCAGAAGAAGGTCGATAGAAGTCGAGCCCACCGTGATGGTCACGATAGAGACCGTCCGAGTGGAAGCATGACCGTTGTTTCTGGCCCCGAGTGCTTCAGTCGGGCCATCCGCTCAGCTGACATCCCTCCCAACTTCCGATTGGCGACGGGAATCAGCAAATTCATAGGAGAGTCCAAACCAGAAACTTGGTTGGACGACTACAGAGTGGCGGTCCAGATCGGTGGCGGAGATGACCATGTCGCCATGAAACATCTCCCACTGATGCTTGACGGTTCCGCGCGAGCTTGGCTAAACCAGTTAGCTCCGTCAAGCATCTACAGTTGGGCAGATTTGGCCCGAGTCTTCATCAGGACCTTCGAGGGAACGTGCAAACGCCCTGCTGGTCTCTTAGAGCTTCAGCATTGCATCCAGAAGCAAAACGAGCCTTTGCACGATTTCATCTAGTGCTGGATGACCCTCTACCACACGGTGGAGAACGTCACAGAGCACCAAGAAGTCTGCGCCTTCAAGGCAGGCGTTTGGTACAGAGATCTGTACCTGAAGTTTGGTCGGACAGGCGACATCTCCATGAGCAAGATGATGGAGATAGCCGCGTGCTATGCAAATGGCGAAGAGGAGGACCGCATACGCAGCGGCAAGCATAAGTCAGTCGCTGATGGTGATGGGAACAACAATGGAAGCAGAAACAGAAAGCTCAATCCACTCCGCAGGCAGAGGCAACAGTCGTTTCAAATGCTAAGTTCAAAGGCAAGGGGAAAGCACAGTACACCCCCAAGAAGAGGCAGTCAGGGAATTCCATCCTAGGTCAACTGTGTCCAATCCACACGAAGACGGATGAAGAAGGCAATGTCATATTGCCGAAGCATACCACTCGGCAGTGTCGCCTCCTGATCCAAGGATTCGGTGAAGGACAGCCGAGTGAGAAGGACACCGAGCAAGATGATGAGGACAAGGAGGATCCGTTCCCCCAAGTCCATGCAACGTTGATGATTTTTGCTGATGTGGAAAGCAAAAGTCGATTGAAGCTGGTCAACAAGGAGGTAAACATGGCAACCCCATCCACTCCCACGTTCCTCAAGTGGTCACAGACTGCAATAACCTTAGATCAGTCAGACCACCCAGCACACGTACCCACCTCAGGGAGGCAAGCTCTGGTCGTCGACCCGGTGGTGGAAGGAGTTAGGCTGCGCAAAGTCCTCATGGACGGCGGCAGCGGCTTGAATATCATGTACGCCGATACTCTCAAGGGAATGGGCATTTCGATGTCCAGACTTAGCGAGAGCAGTATGCAGTTCCACGGAGTCGTCCCAGGAAGAAAGGACAAATCACTCGGCCAGATTGCGTTGGATGTCGTCTTCGGCTCTGACAAGAACTTTCGCAAAGAGAAGTTAACATTCGAAGTGGTAGACTTCCAGAGTGCATACCATGCGATTCTGGGCCGTCCGGCATATGTGCGTTTCATGGCCCGTCCATGTTACGTCTATTTGAAGCTGAAGATGCCAGGTCCCAAAGGTGTGATTACTGTCACAGGCAATCGGCAACGGGTCGAGGAGTGTCTGCAGCAGGGGTCGAGGATTGCAGATCATCAGATGGCTGTACTCGAGTTGCATGAGTACAAGAAGACCGCCGACCCCGCTGACCTGATGCGTTCAAAGAAGCCAGCTTCCGAGTCCGCATTCCAGTCGGCGGGAGACACGAAGAAATTCAGCATCCACCCGACGGACGACACCGCCGCCCCAACGAACATCTCGACCACCCTTGATCCAAAATAGGAAGCCGAGCTCATCCAATTCCTCCGTGAGAACTCGGACATTTTTGCATGGAAGCCTGCTGACATGCTAGGTGTACCCAGGGAGTTGGCTGAGCACTGACTGCATGTGGATCCTACCGCTTGGCCCGTCCGAGAACGCCTGCGTTGGTCTGCCGCGCACAAGAGGAAAGCAATCGGAGAGGAGGTGGCTAAACTTTTGGCAGCCAACTTCATTCGCGAGGTACACCACTCCGAGTGGCTCGCTAATGTTGTCATGGTGCCCAAGAAGGACAAGTCTCTACGTATGTGCATCGATTTCAAGCATCTTAATAAGGTCTATCCGAAAGACCACTTCCCGCTCCCCCGCATTGATCAAATCGTTGATTCGACTGCGGGTTGCGAGCGCTTATCCTTCCTTGATGCCTATTCGGGCTATCATCAGATCCGTCTGTATGGTCCAGATGAATTAAAAATAGCCTTCATCACCCCATTCGGGTGTTTCTGTTACATCACTATGCCATTCGGTTTGAAGAATGCAAGAGCAACTTTTATGCGAATGATCCAAAAATGCCTCCTAGACCAGATCAGTCGAAATGTGGAGGCATATATGGACGATATCATAGTCAAGTCACACAAAGGTTCCGACCTGCTGACTGACTTGGCAGAAACATTCACCAACCTACGTAGGTACGATATCAATCTCAACCCAGCCAAGTGTTGATTCGGCGTTCCCAGCGGGAAGTTACTCGGTTTCTTCGTTTCCGAACGAGGGATCGATGTCAACCCCGAAAAGATCGGGACCATTGTTTGAATGGAGCGGCCGGTAAGAGTACATGATGTTCAAAAGCTCACAGGTTGCCTAGCGGCTTTGAGCAGGTTTATCGCTCGACTCGGCGAGAAGGCGTTACCTCTGTACCGACTCATGAAGAAGTCAGATACCTTCGAGTGGACAGACGAAGCCCAAATCGCATTCGACAACCTTAAAGCCCTGCTTTCCACCCAGCCGGTTCTTACTGCCCCGCTCAGTAAGGAACCCCTTTTTCTGTACATCGCGACTACAAATCAAGTCGTCAGCACCGTTCTGACAGTCAAACGCGAAGAAGAAGGCAAAGCGTACAAGGTTCAGCGACCAGTATATTATGTTTCCGAAGTCCTGACTCCTTCCAAGGAGAGGTATCCCCATTATCAGAAGCTTATTTATGGGATCTACATGACTGCAAAGAAGGTGGCTCATTATTTCCAAGACCACTCGGTATCTGTCATATCTGATGCTCTGTTGTCGGAAATTCTCCACAATCGGGACGCATCAGGCCGAGTGGCAAAGTGGGCAATGGAGATGCTATACTGCGACATCAAGTTCGAAGCCAAGAAAGCTATAAAGTCTCAAGCTCTTGCTGACTTCATAGCAGAATGGGTAGAACAACAGCAACCGACTCACATCTACTCGGCTCATTGGACCATGTTCTTCGATGGGTCCAAGATGTTGAATGGCTCCGACGCCGGTGTAGTGCTCATATCCCCAAAAGGTGATAAACTCAAGTATGTGTTGCAGATCCATTTTGATTCTTCCAACAAGGAAGCAAAGTACGAAGCTCTCCTTTACGGGTTGCGCATGGCCATCACACTCGGCGTTCGTCGCGTGATGGTCTATGGCGACTCAGATCTAGTGGTTAATCAAGTAATGAAGGAATGTGATGTAAGGAACCCCACCATGACTGCATACTGCAACGCAATAAGGAAGCTCGAGGAGAAGTTCGAAGGTCTCGAACTTCACCATGTTCCCCGAGTGAAAAACCAAGCAGCAGATGAATTGGCAAAACTTGGATCCACTCGGAGACCGGTCCTGAGTGATGTCTGCCTCGAGCACCTACACCTCCCCTCGGTAAAAGAAGATCATTTTACAGAGGAACCAGTACAACCGAAGAGCTCAACAGATCAGACTGAAGTCGAGGTCCCCGCTGTGGTTGATTTGATCATGGAGATTCTAGCTGTCATTCCCGAATGGGCTGTGCTGTTGATTGCGTACATCATGAGGCAAGAGTTACCAGAAGACGAAGTCCAAGCTAGGCAGATCGTTCGCAGTCGAAGTCCTTCACCGTCATTGATGACCAGTTATACAGGGAAAGTGTTTCAGGCGTCCTTCAGCGGTGTATCTCTCCTGAGGAGGGGCAGTTAATCTTAGAAGAAATTCACTCGAGAACCTGCGGTCATCATGCCTCCTCAAGGGCAATCGTCGCCAAATCATTCAGAGCTGGTTTCTTCTGGTTGCGGGCGAATGAAATGGAAAAATATATAGTCGAACGTTGTGAAGGTTGTCAGTTCTATTCAAACAAGTCCCACAAGCCAACGTCTGCGCTGAAGACAATTCCTCTTGCTTGGCCATTCGCCGTGTGGGGATTAGATACTGTTGGACCATTCAGAACAGGCCAAGGAGGATTCACTCATCTGCTGGTAGCAGTCGACAAGTTTACCAAGTGAATTGAAGCCAAGCCTATCAAGAAGCTCGATGCCCTTACGGCCATCAAATTTATTAGAGACATCATTGCGAGATACAGGGTTCCGCACAGCATAATCACCGATAATGGCACAAACTTTGACTCGGATAGGTTCAAAGGTTTTTGCGCATGCTAAGGTATCCGAGTGGATTTTGCATCCGTCGCGCACCCCCAAACAAATGGACAAGCAAAGCGGGCGAATGGACTTATTCTTCAAGGGTTGAAGCCTCGACTCCTGCAAGAAGTTGGACATGCCGCCGGCGCATGGGTCACCGAGCTGCCTTCGGCGCTCTGGGGCCTCCGCACAACTCCGAATAGATCGACAGGGCGATCCCCATTTTTCCTCGTTTATGGAGCAGAGGCAGTCCTTCCGGGTGACTTGCTTCATAACTCTCCACGAGTCGAACTCTTCTCCGAAGCCGAAGCAGAGGAAGCCAGGCAAGACGGAGTGGACCTTTTAGAAGAGGAGCGCGAGATGGTACTGATCCGTTCAACAATTTATCAACAAGATTTGCGACGATTTCATGCGCGGCACGTCAGGAGCCACACGTTCCAAGCAGGCGACCTGGTGCTCCGAGTGGATCAACAGAGACCACACAAGTTGGCTCCCGCCTGGGAAGGACTGTTCATCATTTCTAAGGTGCTGAACAACGGAGCATATCGACTCTACAACCTTGACACGGAAACGGACGAGCCACGAGCATGGAATGGAGACCTACTGAAGCGTTTCTACACATAACCGCCGACGGAGACAATGTAAAGAACAAGTATCATCGAAGTAATACAAAGCAGATTGATTTCTTGCCGATTCAAAATTCTTCCGCGTTTGCAGACTCCGGTCTAAAAAACCCAACTTCGAGTGTGCACTAAAAGTCACACTCGGGGACTTAGCTGCGACCCAGAGTCACCTAAGTAAACAACTCGCTCCGAGTGTCCACGAAAAGTCACACTCGGAGACTTAGCTGCGACCCAGAGTCACCTAAGTAACAACTCGCTCCGAGTGTGCACGAAAATTCACACTCGGAGACTTAGCTGCGACCCAGAGTCGCCTAAGTACAAACTCGCTCCGAGTGTGCACTAAAAGTCACACTCGGAGACTTAGCTGCGACCCAGAGTCGCCTAAGTACAAACTCGCTCCGAGTGTGCACTAAAAGTCACACTCGGAGACTTAGCTGCGACCCAGAGTCGCCTAAGTACAAACTCGCTCCGAGTGTGCACTAAAAGTCGCACTCGGGGACTTAGCTGAGACCCAGAGTCGCCTAAGTAAACAACTCGCTCCGAGTGTGCACGAAAAGTCACACTCGGAGACTTAGCTGCGACCCAGAGTCGCCTAAGTAACAAACTCACTCCGAGTGTGCACTAAAAGTCACACTCGAAGACTTAGCTGCGACCCAGAGTCGCCTAAGTACAAACCCGCTCCGCGTGTGCACTAAAAGTCACACTCGGAGACTTAGCTGCGACCCAGAGTCGTCTAAGTAAACAGCTCACTCCGAGTGTGCACGAAAAGTCACACTCGGGGACTTAGCTGCAACTCAGAGTCGCCTAAGTAAAAAGCTTCCTCCGAGTGTATACTCGAGATACACTCGGAGGCTTAGCAGACCCTCATTGAGACTCATGTGGATGTGAAGACAACTGACAACTACATGAGTAACAACTCGCTCCGAGTGTGCACAAAAAGTCACACTCGGGGACTTAGCTGCGACCCAGAGTCGCCTAAGTAAACAACTCGCTCCGAGTGCGCACTAAAAGTCACACTCGGGGACTTAGCCGCGACCCAGAGTCGCCTATGTAAAAACTCGCTCCGAGTGTGCACCAAAAGTCACACTCGGAGACTTAGCTGCGACTCAGAGTCGCCTAAGTAAAAAAATTGCTCCGAGTGTGCATTTCAAGTCACACTCGGAGACTTAGATGCGAACCAGAGTCGCCTAAGTAAAAAGCTTCCTCCGAGTGGGCACTCGAGATACACTCGGAGGCTTAGCAGACCCTCATTGAGGCTCATGTGGATGTGAAGACAACTGACAATTACATGCTCCGCATATTTGCCATTGGCTTCACTAAGAGACGCCCAAACAAAAACCACAAGCCAAAATCGTGTAAAAAAAAAACTCAGCGAAAGAAGAGCAAATGATTCGATTCGAATTCAAATTGGTTCTACGATCAGTCGGCTCGGTGTGAGTCAAGTTTATCCACACCGAGCCACGAATGTACCGGCCAACAGCAGTGGCCAAAGTTTAATACAGACTCCACTCAGCATACCGAGGTAAATGTGTGTTCAGCATAAAGTTTATCAAGCGTCGCCAGGGCTGGCAGGCTCCACAAAGGTGTCGAGGTCGATTCCATCTGCAATCCGAGTGGCCGTGTCGAGGAAGGTCTCCATGAAATCTTCAAATCGAAGCTTCTTGGTGTTGGCGACCTGCAACGTCTTCAGCTTGTCCTCACGGGCTTCCTTGCAGTGCACTCGGACCAGAGACAACGCCACGTCCGCACCACACCGAGCGGCAGACTTCTTCCATGCCTGCACTCTGCTTGGAACGTCCTCCAGTCGAGTCATCAATCCCTCTATCTCGTTCCGGGAGTCATCTTCAGGCCACAACTCCTTGTCGATTCGGCCGACAACTCTCAGGCGACCAATGAAAGGGCCCACCCTGTTAAGGCGAGAATTCACTCGGAACATGTCCCGGTTAGCTTCATCGCCGAGTGGAACATTCAGAACAAGTGACCGTTCAATTTCGGCTGTTTCGGCCTCAACGTCCCGACAGAAATCTGCAAAGAAAAGACAAGCAGAAAATAAGCGCAGAGTGAACTCCAAAGTCAAAAAGCACTCGGCAAGAACTTACCACCAAGCAGTGCGACCATCTTCTTCGCCCAGTCGCCGATGTAGTTCTCCTGCGCTCTGCACCGAGTGTTCATTACCTTCAGCTGGCCCATCCATTCGGATCTCTCCCTCTTCATTTTTTCTACCTCGGTTACCAGTGCCTTGTTAGTCTCCCGAGACTCCTCCAAATATTTCTCTCGTTCAGCGAGAGCCTTCTTCATGCCAGCCAGATCATTCACAGCTACCTCCAAGTCCGCAACAAGTTGGGTCTTCTCAGCCTTCAGAGCATTATAAGCCGATCCCATTTCACAAGTCTTCTGTCAAAGAGACACAAAGGGAGGATCAACCCCATTCAACAAGGAAAAAGTCTCGACAGATATGACAAAACAATCAAAGCTCAAAATTCGTCAGACCCCTGCCGATGCAAGCAACCGACAGTGGTCTCGGGGACTACACCCAGTGGGTTCACTGAGAGTGACCCCACTGGTATGAAGCTCGAAGAGGTCGGCCCTATTGAGCTCCATAGCAAACCAACAACACTATGAGATTACTATTACTCGACCCGAGTAACATTACTCTCGGGGACTACACCCAGTGGGTGCACTCGGCGTGCCCCACTGGTACCATTCGGGCAGATCAGCTCTGACCTGTACAGATTATGGAAAATACATATAAAGACAACTGCGGGCACAAGCACTCGACAGAAGTCTCGGGGACTACACCCACTGGGTTCAGTCGGAGTGAACCCACTGCAAAATCATCCTACTGTATCCGAGTATCTCGCTGAAACCCCCATTGGGCACCAAGAGGAATGTAAACACTTACTAGCGCACTTACTCGGATATCATCCCGAAGCTCCAAGCTCTTCTTGTACAGGGATGCGATGGAGTCATACGCTCCCTTGGCGTCGCCCACCATCAGCTCTACTTGTACCATGGCATCCTTGGCATCTCCTACTTGATCTTCCGGGAGGCGTCGGGCATCATATTGAACATCCGACGGACCCGTTGTGGCAGAAGGCTCCCTGGGCATCCCGAGCTCTGCCCCAGTCGGTTCCACCGTGAGGGCCACCGTCTCAGTCGGCGGCACCGTCTCAGTCGGCGGCACGTTCATGGCGGGATTGGCAGCAGGTTGGATAACCCCAGGGACAGGCGCTAAAGCTGGCTCCGACCTCCTTTGGTCGTCGTCGTCCAGATGGATCACCTCCGAAGGAAGCCCGACTGAACAAAATAAAATTACAGAAAAAGGTCAAGATCAAAGACAGCACTCACGAAACAGTAATACAACTCTCGGAGTCATGATAACGTACCTTGCTGTGACGTGGCGGCGTTATCAGTGTCCATGGGATCATTGTCATGGCGCGACAGAGAGGTGGCAGAGGTAGTAGCTCTGTTGAGTGAAATCCACTCGACGGATAAACATGAATTCCCAAAAAGATGAGGCCAATCGGATACTGAAGGAAGATGGAAGAACAAGACACTTACGCTGAGGCGACCGGAACAACGATCCTCATCCGAGGCAAAGCTTTCCAAGGCTTAGACCTGCTGGGTTTAGCCACCTTGGACGGCTGATTCACGGGCTCGGCAGAAGCACCCCTGGTTCTCTTCACACTCCGAGCACTCGGGGCCACGGGAGGAGCCGACGGAGCATTCGGGGCCGCGGGAGGAGCCGACGGAGCAGCGGGGTCATGACGACGCTTGGTTCGGTGCTCTGGTGGTGAGGGTGACGAGCTCTGCTCTCCACTCTCCTCCTCCTCCTCTTCCGTCTCCTCCTCCATCTCCCCACTGTCAGAGACGTACTCGGCGCTATCCGCGCTGCCCTCCATGCTGCCTTCCTCTTCCTCGACTGGATTCCCATTCGAGACTGCAGAATGCTAGTTCGTCCACTCCTGCACAAAACACAGTCGGCAACGTCAGTCAGCGAGACAAGAAAAGCAATAAAGCTGAGAAGGTTAAAAGCACTCGACAACATGTACTCACCTCATCCGGAGGAGGATTTTCGGCGCGGAAGGGCTTCACCCGCCGAGCTCCCACGGGGTTATCACACGTGCCTGTGATGCTGCGGACCCACGCACTCGCAGTCTCCCCGCTCACGTCCTCTGGATGAGACCGAGTGGTATCCGAAGGCCCCGTGTAATGCCACATAGCGTGGTCTCGGGCTTGCAGCGGCTGGATGCGCCGACCCAGAAAAGTCTCCAGCAGGTCCATGCCGGTGACTCCCCTCCGAACGACGGCTATCAGCGCGTCGACCAAAGGCTGGATCTGGGTTCTTTCTCCCTTAGAGAGCACAAGCTTCCCGGGAGGGCCCGGACGGTCTAAACTGAAGGGTGGCAACCCACTCGAAGCATCGGGTATGCAATGTCCTGGCAATAGAACCAGGACGATTGCCAGTTCCTAACCGACTCGGATAGTTGAAGGGAAGGATAACTACTCTTTGTTTTCTTCTGAAAGCATAAACCCCCGCAGAGCTGGAGGATGTGTGTCTTATCATCCGACTGGCTAAGCTTCTTAACAGTTTGGGATCTAGCAGAGAAGACATATTTAAAGAGCCCCTAGTGGGGAGGGCATCCTATGAAGCACTCGCAGAGGGTGCTGAATGCGGAAAGATGAGCTATCACATTCGGAGGGAAGTGATGGAGCTACGCCCCGAAGTAATTCATGATACCTCGGAAGAATGGATGGGGAGGCAAGGAGAAACCTCTCGCCACGTGGCTGAGCAGCAGAACGCGCTCCCCCTCCTTCGGCGCCGGCTCCGTCTCGCCTTCCGGCAACCTCCAGGTCTTGTTGACGACCATGCCGTGCTCCACCAGCTCCAGCACGTCGTTCTCCGTCACCGAAGAGGGGAGGAAGCCCCCCTGGATCCAGCCCGCCGGCTGTTGGAAATATGCCCTAGAGGCAATAATAAATTAGTTATTATTATATTTCTTAGTTCATGATAATCGTTTATTATCCATGCTATAATTTTATTGATTGGAAACACAGTGCATGTGTGGATACATAGACAAAACACTGTCCCTAGTAAGCCTGTAGTTGACTAGCTCGTTGATCAAAGATGGTCAAGGTTTCCTGACCATAGGCAAGTGTTGTCACTTGATAACGGGATCACATCATTAGGAGAATCATGTGATGGACTAGACCCAAACTAATAGACGTGGCATGTTGATCGTGTCATTTTGTTGCTACTGTTTTCTGCGTGTCAAGTATTTGTTCCTATGACCATGAGATCATATAACTCACTGACACCGGAGGAATGCTTTGTGTGTATCAAACGTTGCAACGTAACTAGGTGACTATAAAGATGCTCTACAGGTATCTCCGAAGGTGTTCGTTGAGTTAGTATGGATCAAGACTGGGATTTGTCACTCCGTGTGACGGAGAGGTATCTCGGGGCCCACTCGGTAATACAACATCACACACAAGCCTTGCAAGCAATGTAACTTAGTGTAAGTTGCGTGATCTTATATTACGGAACGAGTAAAGAGACTTGCCGGTAAACGAGATTGAAATAGGTATGCGGATACTGACGATCGAATCTCGGGCAAGTAACATACCGAAGGACAAAGGGAATGACATACGAGATTATATGAATCCCTGGCACTGAGGTTCAAATGATAAGATCTTCGTAGAATATGTGGGATCCAATATGGGCATCCAGGTCCTGCTATTGGATATTGACCGAGGAGTCACTCGGGTCATGTCTACATAGTTCTCGAACCCGCAGGGTCTGCACACTTAAGGTTCGACGTTGTTTTATGCGTATTTGAGTTATATGGTTGGTTACCAAATGTTGTTCGGAGTCGTGGATGATATTACAGATGTCACGAGGGTTTCCGCAATGGTCCGGAAACGAAGATTGATATATAGGATGACCTCATTTGATTACCGGAAGGTTTTCGGAGTTACCGGGAATGTACCGGGAATGACGAATGGGTTCCGGGTGTTCACCGGGGGGGGGGGGGGGGGCAGCCCACCCCGGGGAAGCCCATAGGCCTTAGAGGTGGCGCACCAGCCCTTGGTGGGCTGGTGGGACAGCCCAAGAAGGCCCTATGCGCCATAGATAGAAAATCAAAGAGAAAAGAAAAAAGGGAGGTGGGAAAGGAGAGAAGGACTGCACCTTCCAATCCTAGTTGGACTAGGATTGGAGGAGGAGTCCTCCTCCCTTGAGCCTCAAGGCAAGCCTCCCCTCCCCTCCTCCTATATATACGGAGCTATTAGGGCTGATTTGAGACGACTTTTGCCACGACAGCCCGACCACATACCTCCATGGTTTTTCCTCTAGATCGCGTTTCTGCAGAGCTCGGGCGGAGCCCTGCTGAGATTAGATCACCACCAACCTTCAGAGTGCCGTCATGCTGCCGGAGAACTCATCTACCTATCCCTCTCTCTTGCTGGATCAAGAAGGCCGAGATCATCGTCGAGCTGTACGTGTGCTGAACACGGAGGTGTCGTCCGTTCGGCACTAGATCGAAGCGGATCGTGGGACGGATCGCGGGACGGTTCGTGGGACGGTTCGCAGGGCGGATCGAGGGATGTGAGGACGTTCCACTACATCAACCGCGTTTCTTAACGCTTCTGCTGTGCGATCTACAAGGGTACGTAGATTGGAAATCCCCTCTCGTAGATGGACATCACCATGATAGGTCTTCGTGCGCGTAGGAAATTTTTTGTTTCCCATGCAACGTTCCCCAACACCGGCAACGCCCGCTGCCGCCGCTGAGTGGAGGCCGCCCCCTTCTTCTTCTTCTTCGCCTCGAGCTTGCTGGTCTGTCCCTTCGTCATGGCGAGGGCGACACATCCGCAGAGGAGGAGAGGAAGGAGGTGGCTAGAGGTGCGCAAGGAGTTGCGGGAGAGGGCGAGATTAACGGGAGGAGGATGAGCAGCGCAACAGGAAGGTCCGTCGGTGAAGCTTTAATAGGCCTCCGACTGAGTCACCTACAGGTGGGCCCAAGATCTTATCCCCCCAACCGGCCGCTGCAAGATTAGTGGAGAAGATAACGCGCGGTAATCGAGGAGGCGAAACCTACTCGATGGCGATGTCGTCATCCCCGCTGAGCGCGCAGCAACCGAAATTTGAGGATCCCAGAAAATCCGGCGCTGTCAGTATGACCAGTCATGTCAAAAGATTCCGCGGAAGCATTCGGTCCCTCACGGTTCGTTTCACTGGCATATTCACTCGGATCACTAGCTGAAAGGATAAAATGGATCGAGGCAAACAACGCTAAAGTCACCTCAATACCAGTCGGTTCCAAACTCCAGACATCACTTCATCGTTCCAACCCCGATCCATTCGGGGACTAATGATGGGGTTATAGTCCCAGGGTAGGGTCATAGGTCTGCCCTATAGGTCCTACCCAAGGACTACCCTTCATAGAAGAAAAGGCCCTTAGACAGTTCCGACTGAACTAAGGGCGCCCCCATCATCAAGTCGGAGACGATCCACTCGGAGCATATCTAACGTACCGACTGGAATCCACTCTGTACATCGTAACCTCCTAGGAGGGCAACGGTCATACGTTTTCATACACCATTATTAGCATTTAAAGCTTACGTTACTGGTAACGTAAGCGTTTACTCGCCACTACTCCACCCTTGTCGACCGAGCCATTATGAAGGGTAGCACACTCTATATAAGCCGCCCTTCACCACTGGTACTAGGGTTGGCACTTGTTGTAATCCACAATACACTCGACACAAAGCTCCCAAGAGCACTGAGACGTAGGGCTTTTACCTCCACCGTAGAGGGGCCTGAACTCATACATCCTCACCATAGCTAAGGCTCTGCCCATATACTTTCGTACCCCATACTTCTACTGTCAGACTTATACCCATGACAGGTTTTGTCCAGCACATCATTTTCCCAATGATGTGATCCTGTTATCAAGTTACAACACTTGTCTATGGCCAGGAAACCTTGACCATCTTTGATCAAAGAGCTAGTCAACTAGAGGCTCACTAGGGACAGTGTGTTGTCTATGTATCCACACATGTATTAGAGTTTCCAATCAATACAATTCTAGCATGGATAATAAACGATTATTATGAACAAGGAAATATAATGATAAACAATTTATTATTGCGTCTAGGGAATATTTCCAACACTACACAAGTTTGTGTAGTTTACACGTGATTCCTCATCACACCCTTATTCCACTAAACTTCACTTATGAAGTAGCTAGGTAGATTAAGTAAGACTTTTGGGAAGTAGTCGCCCTCTTAGAAATGACAAACCTAGTCCAACCGACACACCTACATATGTTGGTATGTCGCAGGAGGGTTCCCACAACCTTCTTGGTCAAGACAGAGCCCATATTATCTCACGATCACACATGGAAGCTACACAATTTTTGAACTCATACAATCCCTTTGATTCATGGGTGGCACTCCCCACCAATGACTACACTCTCAGGACCCAATCAGAGCTAGTCCACCCAATCATTTCATTAATTTAGTAATAGTTAAGTAGTCAACCATGCGGTCGTATGGTGGAATAATAATGATGATTTCCTGATACACGTCATAGCAGCTAAGCAAATACTCCATGGCTACATGGTGAGGGTAAGTTTGGACCTAAGTTTTCAACTACTGCGTTGTACAGAATCTAGCATCCCAACTCACACACCTATCATGGCAAAACTACAATGCAATAAAATACCGGATCAAGTGGATCTTGCCTGGTATTGACGATTATTCAATCTCACAATTTTTATCAAATTACTCTTCAATGTTTGTATAATCTATCATAAGTAAAGATCAATCATAAACAAGCATACAATACAATCAAAGAAACAACAAGTGTTGTGCATGGTGTCAGTGTCATTTTGATGTGAGATCATCTATCAGGGTCAACTCATAATAGTTTGGAAACAACATAGTGGTTATCATTCGGAATACATGTGGCATAAAGGTTCATGTGCAAGTTTCAAAATAAAGGTTCAGCACATAAGAGGAGGCAATACAAGATAAATCATACGATGAGCTATGGTCTGTGCAATCGGAATGAGGAGGAGACAGTTGAACACCTTTTCTTCAACCGCCTCTTTGCTCAAAGATGTTGGGATGTTGTTGGAATCACTTGTAATGCTGATAGAAATAGGCTGGCTATGATCCGAGACGGGAGAACTAATTGGAACTCCCCCTTGTTCATGGAAATATTCATGGTCGCAACTTGGACTATCTAGAAAGAGAGGAATGTCGTGATCTTCAGAAAACCCCCCCATTCTTTTGCTGCTTGGAAAGATATGTTCAAAGCAAACCTTTCCTCTTGAGACATAGGGTTAAGCCCTCCCTGTCTGGTTTTATCGATTCCTTTCTTGAGTCTGTAGTGTAGACCACCCTCCCTGTCTTGCTTTCCCTCTCCCTCCGCCCCTTCTTTGGAGCCGGATGGGGGGAGGTTGAATGCTCTGTAACCACATGTAAATTGTAACATTCTCTGTTGGATGAGTAACATATGACAGTAGGACCCTCTCCTACTATCCTTGGCACATCAAAAAACATAAGAGGTATGTGATGATAGGTTGTGGTTGTGAGATTCTGCAAAAGGAATATTAACAACAAAGTCATGGTCTATGAATCTTAGGTAGCCAAGTTCTTGTTCAAGTTTGAATGACAATTGAAACTTGTTGACCATTCATGAGTTTGGATACTATAAGGTTTGAAAAATAATAATTTGATCCAGCTTTCAATTCAATTTGAATTATAGTTCATCTTGTTTGAATTCAAATTAAATTGAGTTCAAGATTTGTTTTATTTTCACTAAGTTGAACTGAATTATGAATTATCCATAATTGACAGATCTAGTTCAATTTAGTTCATGTACCATCTTGTTGCTCCTAAAGTCAAATGCAAATCGAACACTTACTAAAGTATATATTTCACTAATTTTATCTAAAGCCAATTATAATCCATTTATAATTACTAGAGTCTAGTATTAAATAAGTTTAAACTAAAGGCAAATGTGAATCCAATTTAATGAAAGTGAATTATGATCCAATACTATTACTAAGGTATATTTATTTGATTTTAGTTCAACTAACGTCACATAGATATCCAATATCATTTACTAAGGTCAAATAGTTTTCACACTAGTTTGGATTTGAAGTAAATTTAATTGGATTTATTTTTTACCTAAACTCAAATATTAACTCCAAAAACAATTACTAGGTTTAATTTTACTTAATAAACTATTCGAATTATTTCTATTAAAATTAAACATATGATTTCAATGTTATGTTCAAACCAGGTTTGAATTAAATTCAAATGTGATTTAATTATCTAAAGTCAACTAATAATCCAAAATCATTTACTAAGGTTCATTTTAAGTTTCCGAAAACATTTGTTTCATATTTATTTTATTAAAAAATTCTTAACTCAAATTAAACCTAATTAGGTTTAATTTCGTTTTGAATTCTTGCCTCTACTGTATTTAGGTTAAAATATTATTTTAAATTATTAAAATTTTAATTGAAGTGTTTTGTGATGAAAGTACATTACAATAGGTTCAGTTTGCAAAAAGAGTCAATTTATTTAAATTTATAATTTACAAGTTATGCCCTATTCAAATTCAAAATCATTCTATTTGAATTTGAATTTTAAATTGTTACATTTCTTATTTTCACTTTTTAGGGTTATAGTATACTCCCTCCATTCCTAAATATAAGGTGTATTATTTTTTAAAGTCAAACTTCTCTAAGTTTGACCGGGTTTGTAGACAAAAATATCAAGGTCTAGAATACCAAATCATTATCACTAGATTCATCATGAAATATATTTTCATATTTTATATATCTAGAATTGCAAATTGTTATGTATTTTGCTATAAAGTTGGTGAAACATAGACAAGGTTTGAATTTTTTAAAAACTAATACACCTTATATTTAGGAACGGAGGGAGTACTTCATAAGGATCATTTTGTAAAAATAATCATTGAATTTAGAGTTACACGTAAAATGTTGTGATATAAAAAATTCCTAGGGGATTTTCTACAAAACTGCCACCAATTGGAGCTCGCTAGGTATGCCATTGAGAGTAATTTGTCATGACATTATCTAGAAGTTTTGGATTCTCCCAATGTAATTCCTATGAATGTACCACCTAGAGCAGAATCTAGGAGATTTCTCAACATAAAGTTTAGTCCCGCATAGAAATTTTGTATTACCATCCATAAACTTAAGCCATGAGTGGGAAAATTTCTAATCATTAATTTGATTCTATCACATGCTTGTGCAACATGTTCTTGCTCATGTTGTTTAAAATTCATAACTTGATTTATGAGAGAAATAATCTTAGTAGGAGGAAAATACTTGGCAATAAAAACATCCTTACACTTATCCAAAGTTCAAATACTATTATGAGGCAAGGATGAAAACCAAGTTTTAGCTTTATTTCTTAGTGAGAAGGGAAATAGTTTCAACTTAACCACATCATTATCGTAAGTGCATCTAGTGCCCCTTAGTGATTTTGGTGTATTAAAGACTTATAGGTTTAGAGAGTGATATGTTTGTGAGTGTACACATGCTCTATAAGTCGCTGAGGAGTTTGAGTTATTCGAAGAATATCGACCCCTAAAAATGTATGTCTTCGGCTAAAGACTTTGGTATTTCCTGTGAAGACTTTGAAAGTGAGGAAATTGGTGTGTCCGTGAAGAAATCGATGTGAAGACTGTGAAGCGTGAAGACTTTCGTTTTTGTAGTTTCATTTTCTGTATTCTGTGTCATAGGACCACCATACTGTTAAAGGGGGTCGAGGTAAAACTAAGGAAAAGTTTCCAAGTTATGCTCATCTCAAAAACTTCATATACAAACCCTTCGGATGAAGCCTTTGGAAATCTTCAACAACTTAGTCAAATTCTTGAGTGACAAAACAAAGATCTTCTGGTCTGTGAGGAATTTGCTCTAACTTAGGAGTTAGGTATTTGCCAGTGTGAAACACCTACGTGTGAGGAACATGAGTGACATGAGGACTTCCATAGTTCAAAGGTTCTGACTGTTGCTGTGCTATGTGCTAGCTGTCCCCAACCTTATCCACCTAATGGTCATATCATTTGGGCATTAATGTCAATTCATGTATGGATTGCTCCCCGACTATAAATAGACACCCCCCATAACCACTAGTTGGTTGGCTGCTCGGAAAGAGAATCCAACACTTGTCATTTGAGAGCAACCCAATCCTCGAAGACTTTGAGTGAAAATCATGAGTGAGGAAAAACCCAAAACACTCAAACCAAAACCCGTGATTGAGTATCATTGAAGAGTTTGTTCCTGTGTGGAACCGATGCTTGTTATCCTTGAGGACTATGCATCCGCCGGACGGTTAAGCATCATGGTCTAGAGCATACAACAGTGAACTATGGATCACCGTGTGACCAAGTTTGTGAGGGTTTGGAAGTCTGCCCTGAAGACTTACCACAAGTGTTGTGCGATGACTATGTGTCCTTAGCTCAAGGATATTACGGTAAGGACTGTGTCCTGGGACTGTGCGTCCTTTGGTTTAAATACCAAGCCGCTCCAAACCAGACGTATGACTGTCACAACAGTTGGAACTGGGTCATCAAATCACTGTCTTCATCGAGCAATGGGTTCTAATTCCTCAACTCTTTCATTTCCTCAATTGCATGTTGACGACTTTGATCTTTACTGCTTGAAGAATTTGATTGAATACTTTCTCTAGTTCCTCACCTCAAATTCTTCACTTAAGTTATTCAACACCTACTTCTCCTGATCACGCGACATGTGCAACCTCAACGTTTCATTTCACTGTGAGGACTAAGCTATAACTATTTTCGTATATCTATTTGAGACTTATTCCGCTGCACTTAGTTCGTGAATGAGGACATTCCTCACTAGGAATTTCCTTAGTGGTGAATTTGTAAAAATCACCTATTCATCCCCCTGTAGTCGATATAATGCACTTTCAATTCGTATCAGAGCAAGGTACTCCCTTGTTCCGTGTGATTTTGGTTTAACTACCTGGAGTTTTAGTTATGTCAAGCGCAGTTATGATCAAGGGTACTGGGGGTTGTCCTACCTTTGAAGGAAAGTACTTCCCCTACTGGAAGAACAAGATGTGCATGCACCTTGAAGCAATTGACAACGATCTCTGGTATGTTGTGGAAAATGGTGTTCTCTCTGTCACTGCAACTATCATTTCCACTGATGTGAAGAGATTCAAGCAACTCGACTCTCAAGCGAAGAATATCATCTGTGGCCAGCTGAGCAAAGGTCAGTATGGCAGAGTGAGTGCTTTGGTCTCTACAAAGCTTATCTGGGAAAGGCTGTCCAAAGTCAATGAAGGAGTGTCCACACAATGTGACTCTCGTGTTGATGTTCTTCACAATCTCTTCAACCGCTTCAAGATACTTGATAATGAAAGCTGCCAAGAAACCTTCGATCGCCTCACTGACATCTCCAATGAGCTTCAGGACCTTGGAGCCCGAGACATCACTGACCATGAAGTTGTGAAGAAACTGGTACGATCTCTTGATTCCTCATTCAATACATTGGTACTGATGATTCAAGAACGAAGACACTACAAGGTACTTGATCCTGCTGATATTCTCGAGAGACTCGATACTCATGAATTCTAACAAGCTGAGAAGAGAGACCTTTATGTACCAAGCTATTCAAGACCTCGTGGGCTGAAGGCAAAGGCTGTTACCTCATCTGAAGAAGAAGACTGTGACTGCAGTTTTGATGATCCTGAAGAACTAAATCAGGAACTTGCTATGCTCGTGAGGAAATTCGAGAAGTTCTCAAGGCGAGGCCAGTTCGGGAAGTCTTCAAGGAAAGATATGAGGAAATACAAGAAATATGGTCACTACATTGCTGACTGTCCTTGTTGGGTGAAGGAATCAAAGAAGAAGAAATACAAGGATGATAGTTCTGATGACTCAAAGAAAAAGAAGAAATCTTCAAAGTCCTAAGCTTCAAAGTCCTCATCGCACAAGAAGACCAGCTTCAGAAAGGCTTGGGCACTTATTGGTCAAGAAATGGATTCTCAGGAAGAATCTGAAGAATGTGATGAAGAGGAAGTGGAGTCAGAGTCTGGTGTGGCTAGCCTAGCCCTTGCTACCACATTCGTCAGCAAGTCCACCTTCGACCTCGAAGAAAATGACGATGTCAACAACACTCATGACTGTGATGACGACTTTGCTCCCACCTATTGCTTCATGGAAAAAGGTTCAAAGGTACCAAGACACACTTCCTCTTCTGACTCTAGTGACTGTGAACCTGATGACTATCAAAAACCCAGTTACTATAAACTTGCTAATATTGCCACTAAGCAACAAACCGCTATTGACAAGCTTCAGAAACTGCTAGACAAAAGCGATGACCTGTTGAGTGAGGAAATGAATCGGACTCAAACCCTCACTGATGATGTTCAAAGTCTTCAGTCTAGGTTTGATAGTATTCAAGAACGTTATGGCACACTCTTGGCTGGTCATGATAAGCTTTCTTATGAGTTTCTTCAAAGAAAGCAAGATCTTGAGAAACTAAGAATGTCTCATGATGATCTTCGAACTGAAAATGATTCTTTGCTTGCTCAACAGATCAGTATCACTCAGGAAGAATTCATTCCACCATGTTTGGAATGCATCAAACCCGAATCTGCTAATTCTTCATCTGAAACTTCAAATGCTTCTATTGCTATAAATTCTTCAACTGTATGTGTGGCAACAAATTCCTCACTTGGGGAAACCACAATTATCACTGAAGAAAATGCAGGCTTGAAGGAATTATATGTGACACACATATACAAAAGTCTCAAAGGGCATCAAACCCTCTGCGATGTGCTCAAAAAACAGATCCTGAATAGAAACCCTAGGAAAGAGGGTATTGCCTTTGAGAGGAAGTTGAATGTTGATGGATCATACTTGAAACCTGAGCAATATCCCAAAACCTCATGGATTGCTGCAAAAGGACCTCCTGTTGATCCATCTACTCTAACAGGCTTCACATGCGAAATGTTATATTCCTGTGATGAGTCATTTGACTCAAACTATAAATTGTTCAAAAATCAGGTTGGTGAAGTATTTGCTAGATATGTTGGAAGTAACTGTAGGAATGGACCACCCTGGATTCCCAAAAGCAGCTTGGAAAGTCTTCATGTGAATGTCCTCATGACACCACTAGTGAGGAACAGGAACCCCAAATCAAATTCCTCAAGCGGACCAAAGTCTTCACGGGGATCAAATTCCTCATATGGTCAAAACTATGCTCGTAATCACACTAATGCTTCTGATATGCATGAAACCACAAGGGACATACATATGTGCATTATTCTTCAAATCACTATGTTCATAAGTCCTCAAAGAATTTCTCTGCCTATTCATATGAGTACTCTAACCCGCTCCTGTGAAATGAAGTGTATTAGCTTCAATGCCTCAATTCTCATATGGTGGTTGTAGGATGATAAACTCTTTACCACCCCTTCAGATGTGCGTGGTGAAGAAATTGAACTAATCACTTCTGCACGTTAGGTCTCTAAATGAAAGTCATCATCTAAAGAATTTAATGGAGACATGAGGAAATTGCTTGGTAGGACGCAAGCTAATCTTGACGAAATGACTTATCATTTCACTCGTCCTTATTATGTCTAAAATATACTTTATGTGATGAAAATGAAGTCGGATGAATTTGATATCATATTCTTCACTCTGAAGCATATGAGATGATAAGAAACACTAATTCATGTGCATGATGACAAACCCAAAACCACAGAGTGGGTTCTTGACAGTGGGTGTACAAATCACATGAGTGGGGACGAAAGCCTATTGATGAATATCCTACTGACTCGATCACCACTGAAGCATATCACCTACGCTCACAAAGGTAAACGCAAGGTACTGGGACTTAGTATGGTGGCTATTTCTAAGGACTGACACAAGGACAAAGTCATGCTTGTCGAATCCCTTGGGTTTAACCTCATGCAGTCTCAATGCTTTGTGATCTTGATATGATTGTCATCTTTGGAAACTATTGATGCGTAGTCATCATGGAATCTTAGAAATCCAAAGTCTTCGAAGGTTTTAGGAGAGGATACTTGTACATTGTTGATTTCTCTACACGTCCTCTACTAGCCACATATCTTCTAGAAAAAGCCTCAGAGGGCTGGCTATGGCATTGACGACTTGGTCATGCATGAATGAGGAGTTTGCACACGCTAGCGAAGAAGAAACATGTCATTGGCATCGAAACCGTCAAATTACTCAAGGATCATCTTTGTCGGACTTGTGAGTCTGGGAAGATGACCAGATCCAAGCACCCTTCGAAGACTATCATGACTACTACTCGTCCTTTTGAATTGCTTCACATGGATCTCTTGGGACCTACTCATTATACTACGCTAACTAATGCAACATCCCTATATGGCTTTGTCATCGTTGACGACTATTCTCTTTATACTTGGGTGCATATCATTCTTTACAAAATTGAAGTGCAGGAAGTCTTCAAACGATTTTCCTCAAGGGCCTCGACAAACTTCGGCGTCAAGATCAAACACATCAGGAGTGACAATGGGACAGAATTTAAGAATACATGCCTTGATAACTATCTTGATGAACCTAGTATTACTCACGAATTGTTTTCTCCTTATACTCCTCAATAGAATGGCACCGTCGAGCGCAAGAACATGACTCTGGTTGAGATGGCACGGTCTATGCTTGAAGAATATCAGACTCCTCGTCGCTTCTGGCCCGAGGCAATCAATACTGCCTACCACATCATCAGCATGGTATATCTTCACAAATTCCTCAAGAAGACTTCATACAAACTTCTCACTGACAAGAAACCCAATGTAAGTTATTCAAAGTCTTCAGTGCAAGATGTTGGATTAGAGATCCTCACCACGGTTCAAAATTTGCACCGAAAGCACATGAGGGTTTTATGCTCGGTTACGAAAAGGACTCACACACCTACAGAGTATTCAAAAACTACCACAACAAGGTTGTTGAAACTATAGATGTGCGGTTCGATGAAACTAATGGCTCGTAAACTGACTCCTGAGGAAGCAATTAAGCTCGAGGCTACTGAAGATATCATTCCTACCGAGGAACAACCTCCTATTGAATAAGTCGTCCCAAACAATGATGAAATTCAAGCCGGTGCACCTGAGGAATTTGCTTCTGATCAAATTCCTCAACTCAACCAAAGTCTTCAACCCACACATCCGAGGATTGCAAACAAAGTGGAAATTGACAAAATCCTCGATGACATCAATGCGCCAGGTCCCCTCACTCTATCAAGAGCTTCACATTTGATTAACTTTTGTGGGAATTCTTTGCGTCTATCACAGAACCCTCAAAAGTTGATGAAGCCTTCATGGAACCTGAGTGGATTCAAGCTATGCAAGTTGAACTTCATCAACTTAAGCTTAACAACATGTGGGAACTCGTCAAACGGCCTGATCCTCGCAAGCACTATGTCATTGGTACCAAGTGGATCTACCGAAACAAGCAAGACGAGGATGGTCAGGTAGTGAGGAACAAGGACGACTCGTAGCCCAAGGCTACACATAGTTTGAAGGAATTGACTTTGATGAAACTTTTGCACCTATCGCTAGACTTGAAGCTATACATATATCGCTTGCTTATGCTAACCATCACAATATCACATTGTATCAAATGGATGTGAAAAGTGCATTCCTCAATGGTAAGCTTGAGGAAGAAGTATATGTTGCTCAACCCCTAGGTTTTGAAGACCCAAAGCATCATGACAAAGTATTCAGACTCAACAATGCTCTGTATGGCCTCAAGCAAGCCCCTCGGCGTGGTATGATACATTGAAGGAATCCCTAGTGAAGAAAGGCTTCAAACTGGTTCACTCGATCCAACCCTTTTCACAAAATCCTATGATAATGAACTATTTGTGTGCCAAATATATGTGGACGATATCATATTTGGTTGTACTAACAAACGTTACAATGACGAATTTGCCTACATGATGGGTGAGGAATATCAAATGTCCATGATGGGGGAGCCGAAATTCTTCTTAGGGCTTCAATTCGTCAACAACGCAATGGCATATTCATTTCTCAAGAAAAACACCTCAAGGACGTCGTGAAGAAAGTTGACATGAATGAATGCAAATGCGTCAAAATTCCAATGCCTACCAACGGACACCTCTGCACTGACAAAAATGGTAAAGATATCGATCAACAGGTATATCGCTCTATGATTGGCTCTTTATTGTACCTATGTGCATCTAGGCTAGATATTATGCTTAGTGTTTGCATGTGTGCCCGTTTCCAAGTAACACCAAAGGAATCACACCATAAGGCTGTGAAGCATATTCTTCGATATCTAGCTCACACACCAACGCTTGCTTTATGGTACCCCAAGGGCTCAAATCTTCATCTGTTGGATACTCTAACTCTGAGTATGCTGGTGACCGTGTGGATCGCAAGTCAAAATCAGGCACCTGCCATTTCCTCCGACGATCCTTAGTTTGTTGGTCATCAAAGAAGGAGAATTGTGTGTCACTTTCCACTTCTGAAGCCGAGTACATTGTTGCTGGTTTGTGCTGTTCTCAACTACTGTGGATGAAGCAAACCCTCAAGGACTACGACATCATGAATAATGTGCTACTCTACTCCGACAATGAGAGTGCCATCAAGATTGCACACAACCCAGTACAACACTCAAAGACCAGGCACATCCAGATTCATCATCATTTTCTTCGTGATCATGTACTCAAGGGCAACATCGTCATCAACCACGTGAAGACTGAAGGCCAACTAGCAGATATCTTCATTAAGACCTTGGATGAAAATAGATATTCAAGTTGCAATGTGAGCTAAATATCCTAAAATCTTTGAATGTTCTGTGAAAAAGACACACATCCCAACACTTATGCAAAATTGATGACTTAGATGTGGAACACACGAAGTAACGTTCTCTTCAATCTATGAAGAATAACACTCTAAGTGTGAAGAAATTAATGAAGAATTTGATTCTTAGGACCCTACGACAATTGTACGTGGTGCTTGAAATCATCATTCTTATACAGTGGGTCACGCCACCAACCCAATTTGAAATTCTTCAAAGTTGAGATTTTTGCAAATTCTTCAAATCTTCAAAGTTTTCAGTTTTTAAATTTCTCAAGTTTGCTAATTCCTTAGAAGTTCATATCCTTCAAATTCTTCAAAATGTGTTCTTCATTGACTATATAGTTATAAGTGAGCTTTCAAAGTCCTCAATAGCATTCACTTATAGCTAAGTCTTCATGTTGTGTTTTTCTTCTAAATGAATGTCATCACAGTCGAATCCCCTCTATGCTAAGCTCAACCCAGTCTGTTCTCAAATTCTTCATATGTGTTCTATTTGAAACTCGTTCAAGTTCTTCACTGACGCTTGTCAGTTGAAGAATTTGCAAACAAAGTCCTCCAAATTTATTTAATTTTTTTTTGCCGTTACCGCTCAAACCGCACCCACTACCCACGATTGGATAAGCACGATCTGCACGATCTCCACTGACGCCACCGCTAAACACGTGTGTGCCACCTATCGAGCGGAGAAGAAGGTCCAGGGGCAATATGGTCCAAAGATTTCGGGTTGGACCGTTTGTCACACCCTGTTTTTACCTTATTTCAACTATAGTCTCTTCAAGACGTGAGTTTATTAATACTTTTTAGACAAGTGCTATGAGTGCCATGATTGCCATTGTTTGTGTGTATGCTTGAGTGAGTGGATCAAAAAACAATATTTTTATAACATGATATTTTCAGAAAGATCCTTTTCTCATTTTTGTCTATTTCAAAACCTTGCTTTGGGTTTGCACTGCAATTCCCTTAGTCCAACGGAGTGCCTTCACCCAAAGATTGTATTCTGATTTTGGCACTATTATAACTCTACAAAATCATAAAATAATTATTTTAGAAAATATTTTTCTATTTTATTTGCATGTCCTTTTCTGAGGCCAGAAATGATATTTCTAAATGGACAATTATTTTTGTGCCTTAGAAAAATCTGAGAAAATTTGGAGATACTCAGAGGACATATATTTTCCATACATAAGATTTTTAACCCCTATTCATGTTCAAAATATTTGAGAAAATCCTTGAAATCCTGTTCTGTCTGTTTTGACCTTTTGAAATATTTCCAAAGGAAATATCTCAAAAAATTCTCAGAAAATTCTAGCATGCTTCCCAAGCTATATTTGGTGGTCATGCCAAGTTTCACCTCATTCGAAGATGGTTTGGTTCACCAAATATGCCTAAAACCTTCCCTGTCTACAATCAAGTTGTAGCGACTCTACATAGCAAAGTTTGTCCATATGGCCTGAAACTTTGCAGGAGTGCTCAACACCCCAAATGAGGAGACCGTGGAAAAAATTGGATTTATGGGGATTAATTTACCCACATTCTCTTGTGAAAGGAAAAAACTGCCCATTTGAGCGTGATTTCAAGTTTGTACTATCAAACTTGTCCAATGGAGCTCAAATTTGGTGGAGCATCCTACTTTTGCATAAAACCCAATCCTATTAACTTTCAGCACCAGTGGTGAAGGGTAACTACCCTAAACACATATCAAACACCTTCTGCGAGTTTGGTCAAATAACACTTAACACCCTCAACACCCACTCCCTTCCCACTAAACTCTTAGTGCAAGCTGCCAGCACCACTCCTCAACTACAAACGAGTGGCCCCTCTCTGGTTCCAAGCAGGTAAGCCAAAATCCCCAATTTAGTCTCTGATTCAAGGCTGACAGCTTCTCTCCAAGCACTTCCTTTGACCAGCAGTGAGACCCTCGGCTCCCAAACGGCTAAGGGGCATCTAAGCCAACCCCCGGACACGCCAGACAGGGCCAAAGCACCCCAGAGCGCGCCAGCATGCCGTGGCATGCCAAATCTGCGCTTTGGCGTGCTACAGGGTGCACCCGAGGCAAAAGAGGCTAGCCCCGGCCGATTCTCACCTCCCCTCGGTGTCCCTGCGCCTCTCTGACAAACCTCCTCACTCGGGGCAGCCCCAGGGCCCCTTCTCCCCCTCTTTCCTGACCAGGGCGATGCGTGTCCGCGCGCGCCAGATTCAGCCAGAACTGCACGACCCCGCAACACGCGCACACTGAGCCTCCTCTCTCTCTTGTTGAGTCTCTGGGGTCTCAAACCACGTCCGCAAAACCGTGGTATCGACCCCGAGCCCTCTCACCCTCTCCTGCAGCCGCGGTGAAACCACCGGCGCTCCCCCGCTCGGTGCACCGTTGCTAGCCTATAAATAGGCCCTGCCCCTTCACTCCAGCACCTCACACAACTCCTCTAGACCCTCAATCGAGGCCGTAGCCACTCCATTCGAGCAGAGACAGCTCCGGTGCTCGAGATCGACCGAGGCCCCACCGCTCCGGACCTCCGTCGATCTCGGGCAAAGACCAGCTCTCGCGCTCCTCTCACCTCCTCCATGACCGTAGAGAGCTCAGCAAGCCTACCCACCTCTTTCTCGAGCATTTCCTTGCTCGTAGCGCCCAACTCCACCACCACCCGTTTCACCTCCATCGCGGCCACCTCGTCGCTGGTGACCAAGGGCCTCCCAGTCGTTCATTCGACCACCAGCCGTAGGCGACGATGCGACGGTGCCGTTTCCGCGGTCACCTGGCCTCGAGAGCATCGGAATCTCCACCGGCGTGCCTCCCCTCCCCTCTGTCTAGAGAAGGAAGACGACCCCGACAGGCATGCCCAACTAGTCAGTGGACAGTCTCTCCTCCTCTCTCCTCTCTCTGTCGCTGACCGCAGAGGCCCCTGCGTCAGGTTTAAACTTGACGGCGCATGCGCACCTGGGCTGCTAGCTGGCTATCTGTCTTGTTGGCCAATTGGGCCGGTCCAGCCACTGGCCGAGCCAGGCCAGGGTTAAGCCCTTTTCCTTTTTTTATTTTGATTCTAAATGATTTTTTTAAAGTTAAATATTTAATCAAATTTAAATATTTTTCCACCACAATTCTTTTAAAAATATGTATAATTTATTACTGCTGTTGCACAAATTTTTCTAAAAACTTTTATACATGGCTTTGATTAAAATGCCTAGTTTAAATATTTTAGGCCCTGTTATTTATGTTTTAACAATACCTTTTTGCATCAAAACCAGAGACAAACATTTTTAAAACTATAATAAAGATTTATCAGAATAGGTTAACATTTTTAAAGTGAGTTTGTTCTTTGTTGTTGAATGAGCTTCTTATTTTATTACTATTATTAGAACGATAGATTCCGCATTCGACGAAGGACTTGGACCCGAAGACCCCGAAGACCCCGGATACCTAGCTGATCAAGGCAAGCAGCCCTTTGACCATGTCTAAGAAATACTTTTATGCATGCCATATTGGTTACCCTACTCCGATGCGTATAGTTAAGGATGATCGGTGCACCCCCGACATGGTGTTTGCGATAGCTCCTCTGGAGCACTTGCATTGAGTATGACCCTATCATCTATGAGGGTCATGCTGATAATATATTGACAAGTAGTCATGTCACATCCTTGAAACCCTAATCAAGTATAGTATTGTGCTCATATTTTGTTTGCATTGCATCCAAGAAAATTTCAACAAGATCAAAGCAAGTGGTGAAGCAAAACTCAAAAACCCTAGCCACTTCTCAAATTCAAAGAAATTCTAAACTTGTTCAAATCAATGAACCCAAAATGGCCTCAAGAAAAGTTCAAATTTTCTGATAATTCATGGAAGCAAATAAGCAGTGAAGAAAACTATTTTCATAACACATTTGGCATTTTATTTAAATGCAACAAGCTACTGGTTTCAAGTTTAAATTTGAATTCAAAAACTTTAAGTTTTCAAAAATGCTGAAAACTTCAGGAATGGTTGGATATATTCCGATAAATATTCTGGTGTGTTGAAAATATTTTTGGTAAACTATTTTGGAGCTGAAATAAATAGAAAATCGAAATAGTTAGCAAAACAGAAACAGAACAGAAAAAAATGAGGAAAGACTTACCTATCGCTCACCTGGCCCGACCCAGCTTCTTCCTGTCGTCTTCCTCCCCGCCAGTGGGCAACAGGAGGTGGCCGCCGTGTACTCCGGCACGGCCATGCACCTGTGCACGTGCCTGGCCGCCGCTTTGCGCCGGCACGCGAGGGGATAACCCTCCCGAGGTGTGCCCGAGCTCATCCTCTCCTCATTCTCCCCCTCTGCTTCGTTCCCCACTACCGCCATTGGAGCCCGAGCAGATCTCGAGCTCGCTGTCGTTCTAGCCTACCTTTTTCCCTCCTGAGCCGCGCAATAGAACCACCGCAGCTCCCTGAAGCTTCCTAGCCACGAGCCCGACGCCGAGATGCAGTGAAATGACAAGACAACGTCGTCTTCTTCCTCGGGTCACCGAAGTTCATCGCCGGCGTTCTCCCTCTCCAGGCCGTCCCCGAGCAAGCTGGCGCCACCACTGCAGTCCCCGTGAGCTTGCGCTGCTTTCCCCCAAGTTTCCCCCTTCGACCCCTCCTCTAGCCTTGATTTCACCGGAGCCCGACGAGATCCGCCGCGGGAGCTCGTCGCCGGTAGCCCTCCGGTGAACAACTCGTCCTTCTGAGGCCACCAGCAGCTTCAGGCCATCGAGTAGATGCCCTAGGAGCTCAGTCCCATGCGTAGCTCCCTCTGTTTCGCTGACCCCGATGACGCCTGAGCTTTGGCCGCTGCCAAGCTCGTCGCCGGCGTCATCTCCGGCCAGATCAGCCCCGGCTAAGTGCAATAATGAACCTGTGGGAGACGTGCCGTTCCTCTGGTGCACTCCGCGCAGAGTTTGGCCGCCTGTGCGCCGTTTCCGAGCCCCTCCACCGTACTGGTGGTCGCCAGAGGCTCACCGCCGGCGAGGACGACCTCGCCGCCGGTGGATCTCAGCTGGCCTGAGCCACTGACGCGTGGGGCCAGCCTCTGGATGATTTTGGTTAACAAAAAATAAAATAAAATAATCTAATAAGTCACTTACATGTGGGTCCAGTACTGTTAATTAGCTAATTAAGTTTAAAACTAATCTAAAACTAACCAGAGTCACTGACCAGCGGGTCCCACTGGTCAGGTTTGACTTTCAATGGCCAGTTGGACCTGCTGATGCCATGCTGACGCAATAAGTGTATTTTCTGTTTTAAAAGAATTCCAGAAAATGTCCAAAACTTCTAAAAATCATAGAAATTAATCTGTAACTCCAATGAAAATAATTTTTATATGAAAAAGTATCAGAAAAATCCAAGGAATTTGAATATGTCATTTTCAAACATGTTTGAAAATGTTACTGGACCAAACATGTAGAATAATGAATAGATTAAATTTAATAAATGCTTTGGAGTTGGAATTTGAAAAATCATTTGAATTCCACTTCAAATGCTATGACCAAATATTGTTCAATCGCAACCAGCAACTTAACATGCCATTCCCATGCATGTTAAAACAAGTTGATCTGAGCATCAGGTCGAAGCAATTAAAATAGTATTCGAGAATACCTCGTTTGAAGTGATATTTGAACCTCATTCAAATCAACTTCAAACTAGATAAATGATAGCTACATTAGCATACCACCATGCATCTTCATGCCATGCTCATGCATCATTTTGTTGCATATGATTGTTATTGATTGATGTCATTTCTATCGGTAGGCTCCGCTCCTCCGGATTCCACCGAATATCCGACTGACGGATATTGGCCCTCCTATGAGCAACAAGGCAAGCAACCATTTTGATCATCCCGATAAATCCCATGTTCTCGCTCCTGCACTTACTTATTGCATTAGGATCAAATTCTTCAAATGCTTTTGCCACGTTAGTTGAACCCACTTCCTTTGCATGACCTGTCTTTGTCACAGTAAATAGCTGAACCTTGCAACCTAGCATACCTCATAGTTGCTTGAGCCATGATGTGCCTTATCCTGCTATGCATGCTATGCTTAGAGTTGTGTATGGTCTGTCATCTGGGAGATGAACAGAATTGTGAGAATGTGTTCAGTAAGCAAGGGTTGTGTGTTGAACCTGATTTGGTAAAGGTATAGGTGAAAGGCCATGTAGGAGTACATGGCGGGTTGTTTCATTGGAACCGTCCTTAGGAACTGAGTTCCGTGTATGTAAGCCAAGACTTGATACTACCACACGTTGGGATACTTAATTGACCCTCTCGACTTATTAATCGCTTAGTACTGGTCCAGGAGATGCAAGTAGTTTCTGGTGTTTATAGTCATGCTGGAGGTCATGCATAGCGCTGACCTGAGAGGTGGGCTGTGATTCGGTAGGCAGTGGCATGGTGTACCAAGTGGCACCCGGATGGTGGGCTTGGGAACCCTGCGCACATCGTTTGGGGCCGTGGCGGAAACCTCGGCCGGACTTCCGTGCTGGTTACCCTCAGATAGGCGATAGACCTGGACTAAGTATTAGTGTGGTTAACGGTCGTGGCCGACTCCCTCGCTGGGCTTCTGCTTGAAGGTTGCCGAGGTGCATGACGTGCACATGGCGATAAGTGGCGAGAGCGTGTGTGAAGAAGTACACCCCTGCAGGGTTATGATCTATTCGAATAGCCGCGTCCGCGGATATGGACTACTTGGAGACATATGTTGTTCATAGATAACTTCAATGGCTACTCATAAAATTGTCAAGATAAGCGTGAGTGTCGTGGATGGAATTTCCGTATGGAGACGGAATGATTCCACGATGGAGTATTGTTGTGGTGTTAGTGGACTCGTGTGCGAGAAATCAAGTTGTCAAAATTATTTAAAATTCCAAGTTGTCTAGCCACGAGTCAAATGCTGGCTTTCCGCATGAAACCCCACAATTCCTAATTGATACATTGCATGAGTAGATAGTTATCCTAAAGTCTTGCTGAGTACCTCCGTACTCATGTTTGCTTAATATTTGTTGCAGAGGTTTTTAATGACCCTAATGGAGGGTTCTTCCTAGACATCGACGACGACAACTAGCTGGTATCCCAGCTACGATCTGGCCCTAGGGTGGGTTTGTAGTATAGTCAGGCCATCTACCTTCTAGTTTCATCTGTCTGTACTCAGACAGCTTATCTACTTCCGCTGGCTTGTAACTTGAATGACTGTTATGATGGGTCGTGAGACCCCTACTGTCTAATATTATGTGTGTGGCTCTTCCGAGCCTTTTAAATAAAGCTTGTATGTTTATGGTTATGTTGTGATGCCATCGATGTATCTATACATATCGGTATGCCATGCGTACGTGTGTCGTACTTGATATGTATGGGGTTCGATTACCTAGCCGTAGACTTTAGTAGCATTCCTTATAGGGAAATGCCCCTTTGTGATCCAACGAGCCATGGTAGCTCGCTACTGCTCCGGACACATTGGTTGACCGACGTGTGTCCTTCTTAGCTGATGTGTCTGTCCCCTTTGGGGAAATGTCACGCGATGTAGTGGAGTCCTTGTAGCTTGCTACGACTCGTCTACATTCACTGGTGACCGACACCTGCTTTGCTGGGTCATGTATGCCTGTCCCTGTGCGGAACTGCCACTTTGGTTTATGACTAGACATGTCGATCCGGGTTCTTTGTCATTGGATTGCTAGCGACACAATTGCATACGCGAGTCAAAAGGCGCAAACGGTCCCGGCTAAGGTAAGGCTGCAGCCGTGGGGTTAACCGTGCGTGAGACTGCAAAGAGATGCGATGTGTTACAGGCTGATTCCTATGGCTTAGGATCAGGGTCCCGACAAGTCAGTAGTGCTACGCATAGAAAAAGCATGTGCATGATGATGCTAACACATAGTTGATATCAAAGGTTTTACGAAAACCCCGTCGGGTGCCACTAATGACCGAGGGTGATGATGTTGAGTTGGGTGACCACTTGTGAAAGAAGTGGTGCACCGGGAATATTTTGTGTGAGTGGTTTCAGAAACATGATTAGATTTATGATGTGTCGACCGTCCCAACCTTACATGTACGACCATGATACCCCTTTATGGGACGGGGCTTTGTTGATTACTTTGGTTGGTACTAGCAAAGATCCACATTACTAGTGGCGGGAGTGATATGTGGTCACTCTCGTGACGGGGTCATACCAGGTAGGTCGACTATGCTGTTTTTATGTGTTCCGGGCACACCATTGGTCCTCGCATGGATGATACGGTCTAGAGTAGGTGCTCGTAAAACGTACATCATGTGGGCTGGGTACCAATCGAGTGGACTCTTTGTTTAGTGTCGTCAGGGGAAAGGCAATGATCGGCAACTTAACTCAGGTATGTTATATACCACGAGTCGTGGATGACACGGAAGTTTCCCGGATCTCGTGGGTATAGCGTACAACCTTTGCAGAGTGTGAAACTATTCGAATAGTCGTGTCCACGGTCAAGGACAGTTGGGTAATCATGCTTAAACTACGTCCAATCGTTTTGGCATAAACCAAGTGTGTGTGTGTTTAAAGCTGTTATCAGAGAAAGATGATATGACAAGTTTGGTGACTTGGCATATAGGGTGAACCTGTCGTGTTCAACCCTCAAGAGATATGTTGATATCTATGACGTGTTCTTAAGATTACCATCTAGCCTATGATGCACATCCATACAAATACTTGACCATGTTCATTTTCGATAAAAACCTGTTTTCCGCAAAGGCCGCATATTACTTTATTATTGTACCAACTGCATTATCCATATCATGGGATGTTTGCGAGTACATTAAAATTACTCACTGGCTTTCCACTGGTTATGTTATTGACCAGACATGGAGGAACCGTAGTTTGGAGAAGAATTCGTCGTCGGAGACGGACACGCGAACTAGGACGCTTTCCAGTCAGAATGCGTTTGGTGAAGGCTGATGGCATGGGCTCCAGTTTATTACGAAGATTTCTGCTAGTAGATGTATGAATGTGATTGGCCTTATAGGCCCTACCTTTGTGAGACTTGACCATGGTGGTCATTTGTTGTATCGAATGGTATGTTTGGATGTAAGACTCTTAATATTCAGTATCTGTGTGTTCAGTGAGCATTGATCTCTGGGATCACTGAGCACGTTCATTCGGCGATCTTGACTCGTAAGTCGGGGTCCCCAGAGAGCTGGTATCAAAGCCATCCTAACTGTAGGAAGCCTTAGGTAGCATGGACGATAGCTGGGACGATTAGCACACTCAGCCCTTACACTTGAGATTTCTACACCCTACTACCATTTCATACCACACACAAATTTCTAACCCTCTCCTAAAAACCTTGTAGATGGTCGTCGTACCTGAGACGCTTGTGGAAACTTGCTTTCCCTTGCTTTTGGGAGACAGCCTGGAGAAGTGTCAAGTACGCCGCACGCCCATTTTCCTTTACCACGAGCACTGGGTCAACGCTGCACAAAGTAATATCACGTAGACGTGATAGTGAAGGCAAACGACTCCCCAACTAGTTGGTTCTTTGAAGGACCACATATGGAGAACCTAGTGTTGTAAGTGGAGACAGCAGCACGAGTGGCGCTCGTGCATCTCCGCGATGTCCTTCCCGAGATGGCCAACGAGCCGGCTATTCGTCGCCTGCCTTTTGTTAAGGACGGGTTTGACGGGAGCTGGACGCTCAACCCATCCCTGGAGGACGGGACGCCACTCATGTTTCAGACCTACTACAGCCTCTCTGCCGACACCCTGACTCATCTTCTGATCAAAGAATCCGTGATGCTTCGCCAAGAACTACACCAAGTCAAGGACCTACTTCGCCTGGAAAGGATGAAGACCCGCAAGGTCAAGAAGGAAGAAGCACCCAGAGGGCAGTCTACCATTGCCTTCCGAGGAGGAATACCACCGCTCCATGCCACTCCTATTCAGAGTCGCCCTCTGGCCGTGGAAGAATACACTGAACTCCTCACCGCTTCACCAACAAAGCGACACCGTGATGGACCTCTTCCTTACCCACACCTCTGAAGGAAGAAGACACCAACGAAATTCAAGAAGAAGACCCTATAGAACCTGCATACGAGACCGACCAGTCCGCCGCTTAGAGGATCGTCTTAGGCAAGTTAGGAGTCTCCCCTGTGAAGTCAAGTCCGTGTATCGGTTCATGAGAACCACGAGTGTTGTGTGCTTCTTGTTCATGTTTCGATGCAATCCGCAATTCTGCCTTAGGCAACATGTAAGCGACTGCATCACCTGTTTTAATTGAGTATTTGCATAAAGATCCTCAAACCTTTTTGTTTGTCTCACACACTTGCACTGTACCAAACCCCCTCATCTAGACCCGTCATCCCTTTATGATTCCCCAACCACTTCGGAATATTGACCTGTCTGCTCCCAAACAAGATGGTCATTTCTACTCGCACCAGCACCTTCGGCAACCCCAACAGTGGCACTTCTAGCCAGCAGCCAGGAACCGGTGAGTCTGCCCAAGCTGAAGATCACCCCGAGCAGCAGCAAGGCGACATTCCCCCGCCACCGCCTCCTCCGGAGAGCATGACCGTGGCTCAGTTCCTCCAGGCTCTCCGAGAGGAACATCAAGCCAACAATGCCGCCATCTAGCAGTTGGCTCAAGTCTTAGTGAACAATCCGCTGCAAAATAGAAATGGCAACGGTCGCTCCACTGTGTCTGAGTTTATGAGGACTACGCGTCCCATATTCACGGAGACAACTGAACCCCTGGATGCTGGTGTCTGGATCCGCACCATTGAAGACCTCATTGCGCTGGTTAAATGCACCGACGACCACGAGAAAGTCCTTTATGCTTCTCACTGTCTCGGAGGCACGACCAGGGCTTGGTGGGACGGGTTCCAAATTATGCGGGAAGGACATGCTATCTCTTGGATTGTCTTCAAGGAAGGATTCCGCGCCGCTCACATTCCCCCTGGAATGATGACCATTAAGAAGTGAGAATTCCGAGCTCTGAGGCAAGGCAGCAAGACAGTCAAGGAGTACCTGCAGAAGTTTAACCTTTTGTCAAGATATGCACCAGAAGACGTCAACACTGAAGCCGCGAAGGTGGAACGCTTCATGGAAGGACTTCAGGAGTTGCTTTAGTATCAGCTTGTTGTGTGTGAATGCCGGACCTTCTGCGATCTAGTAAACAAGGCCCTCATGCTGGAAGATAAGCGTCGTGCGATGGATGACACCCGCAAGCGTAAGCTGATGGGCAATGGAGCTTCCAGTAACCAGAAGGCACGTCCGTGGCAATCTGCCTCGGCAAAACCTAACTATTGACAACATCAGTATAATGCACCAATGTTCCGCCAGAACTACCAGCCCCAGCAGCATGCCAACCACAAGCCATCGATCAATCCACTCAAAGTAGTGGGGTCAATCCCAACATTCCCGGGTAGGTTACCTGCTTTGGATGTCGTTAGACTGGGCATTACTCCAGGCAGTGCCCCAACAAGAAGCCCGATGCTCCGCGCCCCAATACGCCTAATCAAGGAGAAGGTCATGGAGTGACAAGCAGGAACCAGGTTCCGTGCAACCAGCAGTACCACAACAGGGGACGCGTGAATCACATCTCCGCAAAAGAAGCCTAGGAGGACCCGGACTGCATTCTGGGTACGTTCCTCGTCAACTCCACCCCAGCAACAATATTGTTTGATTGTGGCGCTTTGCATTCTTTAGTCATTTAAAAGTTTGCGGAAAATGTGGTTTGAAGCGTACGCTCCTTAATGGACAAATGGCAGTACATACCCCGGGAGTAGTGCCAAGGACCAGCCTAGGATGTAGAGGAGTTGGGATCAACATCAATGGGATAAGCTTCATAGCAGATCTCATCGTCCTTAAGTCGCAAGGCTTGGACGTGATCCTTGGTATGGATTGGTTGGCCAGGCACCAAAGCATATTGGACTGCGCCAAGAGGGCTATTACCATGAAAAGTGACCAAGGGGTCAGAGTCAAGTATGTCCCTGAACCTACCTTCACTCAAGTTCCTCACGTTAATTGCCTTTCGGAAGAAGAGTTAGACCGAGTACCAGTAGTATGCGGATACCCGGACGTCTTTCCTGATGAGCTGCCTCGGATGCCTCCTGACCGAGACATCGAGTTCATCATTGGTCTCATGCCCGGATCAAGGCCTATCTATAAGAAGCCCTATAGGATGGGATACGAAGAGCTAGCAGAGTTGAAGAAGCAGTTGGATGAGCAACTCAGGAAGGAATTCATCCGTCTGAGTGCATCACCTTGGGGATCATGTGTTCTATTCGTGTCCAATAAGGATGGGACTATCAGGCTCTGCATCGATTATCATTCCCTCAATGAAGTCATGATAAAGAACAAGTACCCACTCCCCAAGATTGAAGACCTATTTGACCAATTAAATGGGGCCAAGGTATTTTCCAAGATCGACCTCAGATCTGGATATTACCAGCTGAACATCCGACCCGAGGACATACCTAAGACAACATTTGTGACCCGGTATGGTCTATACGAGTGCATAGTCATGTCGTTTCCTGCATCGTCCGACCAATGAAGACCTATTTGACCAATTAATATGTCATCGATGAAGACGGCAACAAACTTATCCAAGTATTCCATGAAGACTTTGTTCATGGAAGGGTTCTCCTGCATCGTCCGACCAATGACTCAGCTCTTGAAGAAGGGCAAGAAGTTCGAATGGACGCTGGAGTGCGAAGAAAGCTTCCAGGAACTGAAGAAGAAGTTGACCACCACCCCGATACTGGCTACTCCAGATATCAACAAGGAGTTCGTGATATACTGTGATGTCTCCAGAATCGGGCTCGGTGGTGTCCTAATGCAAGATGGCAGGGTCGTGGCTTACCTGTTGCTACGGTGACAGAAACCTTATGTCGTCTCTTGAGATTGCGTTGGTTTTTTCCTTGAAGAGGAAAGGGTGGTGAAGCACAGGAGCAGTAAGTATTTCCCTCAGTTTGAGAACCAAGGTATCAATGCAGTAGGAGAATATCGTCAAGTCGAGAGTACCTGCGCAAACACAAAAGAGCTTGCACCCAAAGCTATAAAGGGGTTGTCAATCCCTTCAAGATTGATTGCAAAGTGAGATATGAAGGAAGAAAGTGCAACAAAGTAAAAGTGTAAGGCTGAAAATATAGTGTGGAGTAGACCCGGAGGCCATAGTGTTCACTAGAGGCTTCTCTCAAAATAGCAAATATTACGGTGGGTGAACGAATTACTGTCGAGCAATTGATAGAACCGCGCAAAGTCATGATGATATCTAAGGCAATGATCATACATATAGGCATCACGTCCGAGTCAAGTAGGCCGATACTTTCTGCATCTACTACTATTACTCCACACATCAACCGCCATCCAGCATGCATCTAGTGTATTGAGTTCAAGACGAACAGAGTAACGCCTTAAGCAAGATGACATGATGTAGAGGGATAATCTCAAACCAGTGATGAAAACCCCATCTTTTTACCCTTGATGGCAACAACACGATACATGCGTCGCTACCCCTTCTTTCACTGGGTGAGGTCACCACACGGTATGAACCCAAAACCAAGCACTTCTCCCATTGCAAGAATCATAGATTAAGCTGGCCAAACAAAACACACAACTCAAAGAGAATTACAAGGATATGAAATCATGCATATAAGAGATCAGAAGAAACTCAAATAAGATTCATAGATAATCTGATCATAAATCCACAATTCATTGGATCTCGATAAACACACCGCAAAATAAGATTACATCGGATAGATCTCCATGAAGATAATGGAGAACTTTGTATTGAAGATCCAAGAGAGAGAAGAAGCCATCTAGCTACTAGCTATGGACCCGTAGGTCTATGGTGAACTACTCACGCATCATTGGAGAGGTCATGGTGTTGATGAAGAAGCCCTCCGTATCCGAATTCCCCCTCCGGCAGGGCACCAGAACGTGCCCCAGATGGGATCTTGCGGAGACAGAAGCTTGCGGCGGCGTAAAAGTATTTTCGATCGTCTCTTGTTTTTTTCAGAGATTTTAGGGAATATATAGGTGGAAGACCTAGGGCAGGGGAGCCACGGGGATCTCACAAGCCTGCTAGGCCCGGCCCCCCTAGGCCGGGCCTGGTGGGCTTGTGACCTGCTCCGAGGTTCCCTGCCCTCGTTCTCAAGTCTCCTGCGCGTCTTCTGTTATGGAAAAAATCATTTGACATGTTTTATTCCGTTTGGACTCCGTTTAAAATCCTCCTCTGAAAAGGGTTAAAAACACGGAAAAACGGGAACTGGCACTTGGCACTGAGTTAATAAGTTAGTCCCAAAAAAGATATAAAAGGCATACAAAACGTCCAAAGTTTGACAAGATAATAGCATGAAACCATCAAAAATTATAGATACATTGGAGACGTATCAAGCATCCCCAAGCTTAACTCCTGCTCGTCCTCGAGTAGGGAAGTGATAAAGACTGAATTTTTGATGTGGAATGCTACCTAGCATAGTTGTCCTTTGCAACTTCTTTCATGTGACATGAATGTTCACATCCATAAGATTCAAAACAATAGTTTGATATTGACATGAAAACAATAATACTTCAAGCAAACTAGAAAAGTAATCATGAACTTTCAAAATAACAAGGCCAAAGAAAGTTACCCCTACAAGATCATATAGTCTGGCTATGCTCCATCATCCTCACACAACTAATTTAAATCATGCACAACCCCGGTATTGGCCAAGTAATTGTTTTCGCACTCTTACTTTCTTCAAACTTTTTATAACTATCACGCAATACATGAGCATGAGCCATGGATATAACACTATAGGTGGAATAGAGTGTGGTGGTGGTTGTGAGACAAAAAAGGAGGAGATGATCACATTGACTCAGCGTATGATGACCCACAAGTATAGGGGATCAATCGTAGCCCTTTCAATAAGTAAGAGTGTCGAACCCAACGAGGAGCAGAAGGATCTGACAAGTGGTTTTCAGCAAGGAAATATCTGCAAGCACTGAAATTATTGGTAACAAGTGATTGTGTGGTGAGATGATTCATAGCAAGCAACAAGTAACAAAAGTAGAAATGGTGCAGCAAAGTGGCCCAATCCCTTTTCTAGCAAGGGACAAGCCTGGACAAAGTCTTATAGGAGGAAAAACGCTCCCGAGGACACACGGGAATTTCTGTCATGCTAGTTTCATCATGATCATATGATTCACGTTCGTTACTTTGATAGTTTGATATGTGGGTGGACCGGTGCTTGGGTACTGCCATTACTTGGACAAGCATCCCACTTATGATTAACCCCTCTCGCAAGCATACGCAACTACGAAAGAAGAATTAAGACAAAGTCTAACCATAGCATTAAACTTGTGGATCCAAATCAGCCCCTTACGAAGGAACGCGTAAACTAGTGTTCAAGTTTCTGTCACTCTAGCAACCCATCATCTACTTACTACTTCCCAATGCCTTCCTCTAGGCCCAAATAATGGTGAAGTGTTATGTAGTCGACGTTCACATAACACCACTAGAGGAAAAATAACATACAACATATCAAATTACCGAACGAATACCAAATTCACATGACTACTATTAGCATGACTTATCCCATGTCCTCACGAACAAAAGTAACTACTCACAAAGCATAATCATATTCATGACCAGAGAGGTAATGAGTAGCATCAAGGATCTGAACATAAACTCTTCCACCAAATAATCCAACTAGCATCAACTACAAAGAGTAATCAACACTACTAGCAACCTTACAAGTACCAATCGGAGTCGTGAGACGGAGATTGGTTACAAGTGATGAACTAGGGTTTGGAGATGAGATGGTGCTGATGAAGATGTTGATGGTGACGAGTCCCCTCTGATGAGAGGAGTGTCGGTGATGATGATGGCGATGATTTCCCCCTCCGGGAGGGAAGTTTCCCTAGCAGGATCGTCTTGCCGGAGCTCTAGATTGGTTCTACTCAAGTTCTGCCTCGTGGCGGCGGCGAATCCACGAAAAAGCTCCTCCCTGATTTTTTTTCTGGACGAAACCCTTCATATAGCAGAAGAGGGGGGCCAGTGGGCCAGCAGGCTACCCACAAGCCCTCATGGCCTGGCCTGGGGGGGGGGGGGGGGGTGGCCGCGCCGTGCAGGCTTGTGGCCACCTGCACGCGCCCCTCTGGCACTTCTTCGGCCCAGTATTTTTTACAAATCCGGAAAAAAAATCCTCGTTGATTTTTACGGCGCTTGGAGTTGCGCATAATAGGTATCTCAACTTTGCTCCACTTTCACGCCAGAATTGCAGCTCCCAGCATTCTCCCTCTTCATGTAAACCTTGTAAAATAAGAGGGAAAAGGCATAAGAATTGTACCGTGAAGTGAAATAACAGCCGAAGAAGCAATAAATATCAACATGAAAACATGATGTAAAATGGACGTATCAACTCCCCCAAGCTTAGACCTCGCTTGTCCTCAAGCGAAAGCCTAGCTCAATAAATATGTCCACATGTTTAGGGAGAGAGGTGTCGACGAAACAAGATACGAACATGCATGCATCATGATCATGATCAGAACAACAATACCAACATATAATCTCTCATGCTAAAGTGATAATTCCTTCACAAAGTAAAGCATGGATCAAGAACCTTACCGAGAAGTAACAACCGATAGCCTTTAGTCATGGAAGCAAGTGCAATTTATCACAACATCAGAAAGAGTCAAATAAGAGCTTGTAAAGCAAATCCACATACTCAATCATTCTTTCGTTCTCTACAATTGCTACAACTCACGTGGTACTCATGAGATCAATGTTTTAGTTGGACACAAAGAAAGATAGGGGCTTATAGTTTTGCCTCCCAACTGCTTACCTCAAGGGTAATGTCAACAATAATAATTCATGAATACTTACCTCCAAGTTGACATATGAATATAGATCTTTCCCAAGCATATGACGTTAGCCAAGACAAAGGCGAAATAAGGAATTGGGGAAGATCACCATGACTCTTTCAAGGACAAAAAGTAAAGGTACAAGAAAGGCCCTCCGCAGAGGGAAGGAGAGGTTGTCATGCGCTTTTGAGATTTGGATGCGTGTCCTCTTAGTGCGGAGGAACGTCACATTATATTGCCCCGTGTGACAAATAACTTTATTATGCAGTCTGTCGCTTTTATGTCTTCCTCATCACAGTTCGTACAAAGCTTATTTTCCACACACTAATAGATCACACATATTAGAGAGCAATTTTTATTGCTTGCACCGATGACAACTTACTTGAGGGATCTTATTCAATCCATAGGTAGGTATGGTGGACACTCATGGCAAAACTGGGTTGAAGGTTTATGGATGCACAAGTAGTATCTCTACTTGGTGCGGGAGGTTTTGGCTAACATGAGGTGGAATCAATCATCATATGCTAAGGGATCTCTATTCATATAACATTGTTCAGAGCCAAGCAAACACAATTCATTATGTTGTCTTTCTTGCCCAACATCTACTTCTAGGCATGCAATAGTTTAGTGAGTGTTCACAATCATAGATGGTGTTAGAGGTGATATATTTATATGTGAACCTATCCTTCTTTATCACTTCCTATTATTTGCAACCATGACCAAGGTCTACGTTTGCCTACCCTCAACAAGTTTCAATCCTCATTCTTTTTATATGTGAAGCCATCACTTCCCATCAGATCATTACATGATGTTTCATGCTTTTCTTCTATTCTCACTCTTTTGATCATGGCAAGAGGCAAAACCCTTCAACTAAGACACTCTTTATTATTTGGTTCACGAGCTCGAATACATCGGGGGTGACACAAAGCAAAACTCAAAACTAAAACACTAAGACTTTTAATCTACTAGAGAAAGAGAAAGCTGAAAAGGAAAACTAAAACAAAGGTAAAGGCAAAAGATGTGATGGTGATACGATACCGGGGCAACTCCCCCAAGCTTGGCACAAGCCAAGGAGATTGCCCATACCAATGCTCAGTTGTCTTCCTTTGGTGGTGACGGTGGAGGAGTTGTTGGAACATGAGTTTGATCCTCCGTCTTCCAAGGCATAGGTGCCCCATCATGGAAAGATGAACGAGTCTCCGTAATCCTCAAATCTGCAGCTAACCGTATTGATTTAAATCTATACTCATACTCACAGTTTTGGTTCTGCAGGTCATAGATCTGGGCCTGGAGTTGATCAATCCTGTCATAGAGCCTGGAGAGGTGCTTCCCAATGTCATTGGCATCAATCCTGTGCTTGTTGGTGAACTCTGTGATCATCATGTGGTTTGCGTTGAGTCCACACTCCACCATCCCTTGGCACTTGAAAACTTGTTGCTCCATTGCTTCGAGCCTCGTCTCCATGCTTCCGGTCTTCTTAGGCCCCTCAACATCATGGATGTACAACATCCGCTCACGCACCTCGAGAGATTGAGGGTGTTGCAGCACTCCCGTGAGGTAGGGATTGATGACCTTCTCGAAGATCTTGTCCTTCGAAGGTTTTGGGGAAGTCATAGCGATCTATATCTGCAACAGAAATAGGCTTGAAACGAAAAACAGAGGAAATCTGCGTGATGCAGGGGTCAGACCAAACGAGAGTATATATAATGATTCTTTTTCACACCAAAAGGAGTACCCCGCATGAAAACGGAGTCCGGGAGGCGCACGAGGTGGCCACAAGCCCTCACGGCGCGGCCAGGGGGTGGGCCCGCGCCGTGCAGGCTTGTCGCCTCCTCGCGCACTTTCCGGACTACTTCCAATTTTTGTATTTTTTCAAATATTCCAAAAACGGAGAAAATTTCCTACTGGAAAATTTTTGGACTCTGTTTTCTTACCGAATCACATACCTCTTTGTTTTCGGAGTCTGAAACAGGCTGATAAATATCCCTTAGGTATTCTTCCGGTGTTATGGTATTGATAATATTGCTTTCAACATTTATGGGAGTACCTGAGATATAATGCTTGATTCTCTGCCCATTTACCACTCTCGGACAATTACCTTCCGTGTTGTTGATCTTGATAGCACCGGAACGATATACTTCCTCAACAACATAGGGACCTTCCCATTTAGAGAGAAGCTTGCCTGCAAAGAATCTTAAACGAGAGTTATATAGCAAGACATAATCACCTACACTGAACTCACGCTTTTGTATCCTCTTATCATGCCACCTCTTAACCTTCTCTTTGAACAGCTTGGCATTCTCATATGCCTGAGTTCTCCACTCATCAAGCGAGCTAATATCAAATAACCTCTTCTCACCGGCAAGTTTGAAATCAAAGTTGAGATCTTTGATTGCCCAATAAGCTTTATGCTCTAGTTCAAGAGGTAAATGACATGCTTTACCGTACACCATTTTGTACGGAGACATGCCCATGGGATTCTTATAGGAAGTTCTATAAGCCCACAGTGCATCGTCGAGCTTCTTAGACCAATTCTTTCTAGACCTGTTGACAGTCTTTTGCAGAATCAGTTTAATCTCTCTATTACTTAGCTCTACTTGACCACTGGACTGAGGGTGATAGAGAGACGCAATTCTATGGTTGACATCGTACTTAGCAAGTGTTTTACGGAAAGCACCATGAATGAAGTGTGAACCACCGTCAGTCATTAGATATCTAGGGACTCCAAATCTAGGGAAGATAACTTCTTTCAGCATTCTGATAGAGGTGTTGTTATCAGCACTACTAGTGGGGATAGCTTCTACCCACTTAGTGACGTAATCAACAACAACTAGTATATGAGTATACCCGTTGGATTTTGGAAAAGGTCCCATGTAATCAAAGCCCCAGACATCAAATGGTTCAACGACAAGTGAATAGTTCATAGGCATTTCCTGATGTTTGCTAATATTACCTATTCTTTGACATTCGTCACAAGACAAGACAAACTTACGTGCATCCTTGAAGAGAGTGGGCCAATAGAAACCTGATTGCAATACCTTGTGTGCAGTTCTATCTCCCGCATGGTGTCCTCCGTAGGCCTCGGAGTGACACTTCTGTAGGATCTGTCCCTATTCATGTTCAGGTACACAACGTCTAATAACACCATCTACTCCTTCCTTATAAATGTGAGGATCATCCCAAAAGTAATGTCTCAAGTCAAAGAAGAATTTCTTCTTTTGCCGGTACGTGAAACTAGGCGGTATGTATTTGGCAACGATATAGTTTGCATAATCAGCATACCACGGTGCAGTACATGAAGCATTGATGACACTCAATTGCTCATCGGGAAAGCTATCATCAATAGGTTGTGGGTCATCAAGAACATTCTACAACCTAGACAAGTTATCTACTACTGGGTTATCAGCACCCTTTCTGTCGACAACGTGCAAATCAAATTCTTGTAGCAAGAGAACCCATCTGATAAGTCTAGGTTTAGCGTCTTTCTTGTCCATGAGGTACTTAATAGCAGCATGATCAATGTGAATAGTGACTTTGGAGTCAACTATGTAAGACCTGAACTTTTCACATGCAAACACGACTGCTAAAAACTCCTTATCCGTAGTAGCATAGTTTCTCTGGGCACTGTCTAGAGTTTTACTAGCGTAGTGAATAACATTCAACTTCTTATCGACTCTTTGCCCTAGAACAGCACCAACAGCATAATCACTAGCATCACACCTGATCTCAAAAGGTAAGTTCCAATCAGGTGGTTGAACAATAGGTGCAGTTATCAAAGCCCTCTTAAGTATTTCGAAGGCTTCCTCACAATCTTCGTCAAAAACAAAAGGAATATCCTTTTTCAAGAGATTGGTAAGAGGCATATAAATCTTAGAGAAGTCTTTAATGAACCTTCTATAGAAACCAGCATGACCAAGGAAACTTCTTATACCTTTGATATCTGTGGGGTATGGCATTTTCTCGATTGCATCAACCTTAGGCTTATCGACTTCAATACCTCTTTTAGAAATTTTATGTCCTAAGACGATGCCTTCATTAACCATAAAGTGGCACTTCTCCCAATTCAAGACAAGATTGGTGTCTTTACATCTCTGTAAGACTCGATCATGGTTGCTGAGGCAATCATCAAAAGAAGACCCGTAAACGGAAAAGTCATCCATGAAAACCTCGACAGTCTTTTTACAAAAGTCAGAGAATATAGCCATCATACATCTTTGAAAGGTGGCAGGTGCATTACATAAGCCAAAAGGCATACGTCTATAAGCAAAGGTACCGAAAGGGCTGGTGAAAGTGGTTTTCTCCTGATCAGATTGTGCAACTGGTATTTGGGAGAAACCAGAATAACCGTCTAGAAAGCAGAAGTGTGTGTGTTTAGACAACCTTTCTAGCATTTGGTCGATAAAAGGCAGAGGGTAATGATCTTTCCTAGTGGCTTTATTCAATTTCCTAAAATTGATCACCATCCTATAGCCAGTAATAATCCTCTTGGGATCAATTCATCCTTATCATTAGGGACAACAGTAATGCCTCCCTTCTTAGGGACGCAATGCACCAGACTCACCCAATCACTATGAGCAACAGGATAGATAATACCCGCTTCCAAGAGCTTTAGTATTTCTTTTCTTACTACCTCTTTCATCTTAGGATTCAATCTCCTTTGATGATCAACAACTGGTATGAAGTCAGGATCATTTTTAATCTTGTGTTGACATAGAGTAGGACTAATGCCCTTAAGATCATCAAGAGTATATCCAATAGCAGCACGGTGCTTCCTCAGAGTTTTTAATAACTTCTTTTCTTCATGCTCTCAGAGGCTAGCACTAATTATAACAGGATATATCTCTTTTTCATCAAGATAAGCATACTTAAGAGTATCAGGAAACTGTTTAAGCTCGAATACAGGATCACCCTTTGGTGGGGGTGGATCCCCAAGCAGTTCAACAGGAAAGTTATTCTTAAGAATAGGATATTGTTCTAAGACAACTCTATCTATCTCATCCCTTTCATCCATATGCATATCATTTTCGTGCTCAAGCAAGTATTGCTCTAAATGATCAGTAGGAGGCACGGCAATAGAAGCTAAGGCAATAGTTTCATCCCTACTAGGCAACTCTTTTTTCATGAGGTTGTCTACCAAACTTAGAGAAATTGAAATCGTGTGACACACCTTCAAAGCCAACAGTGGCAGTTTGCTTCTCACAGTCAATATGAGCATTGACAGTATTGATGAAGGGTCTGCCAAATATGATGGGACAAAAGCTATCTTGTGCGGTAGCAAGAACGATGAAATCAGCAGGATACTTCGTTTTACCACACAAGACTTCAACATCCCTAACAATTCCCACATGGAAGATAGTATCTCTATTGGCAAGCTGAATAGTGACATCAATAGGCTCTATCTCGACAGGTGCAATCTCGTCTTTGATTTCATCGTATAAGGATTGAGGTATTGCACTACACTAGCACCCACGTCACATAAACCATGATAACAATGATCTCTATCTTAACAGAAACCACATGCATGCCAACAACATGCCTATGTTTGTCTCTAACGTGAGGTTTAGCAATTCTAGCAGCATCTTCACATAAGTGAATATTATGTCCCTCAACATCGTCGGACAGAAGATATTTGATAATAGCAATGCTAGGTTCAACTCTAATTTGCTCAGGGGGTGTAGGTGTTCTAATATAGCCTCTACGTATCACAGTTGAAGCTTTAGAATGATCCTTTATCCTAACAGGGAAAGGTGGTTTCTCAATGTAAGCACTGGGAACAACAGGATCATTATAGGCAATGACTTTCTCTTCAACTGGAGTGGGTTTAACTACATTAAATTCTAAAGAAGGATGATATTTAAACCACTTCTCTTTGGGGAGATCAATATGAGCAGCAAAGGATTCACACAATGAAGCTACTATCTCAGAGTCAAGTCCATACTTAGCGCTAAAGTCACAAAAAGTATTTGTCTCAACAAAGGATTTGACGTAATCAAACGTGAAATTCATACCTGACTCCTTACCTTCTTCAAGCTCCCAATCTTCAGAGTTGCGCTTAATTCTCTCCAATAAATTCCATTTGAAGTCAATATCTCTCTTCATAAAAGAACCGGTACAAGAAGTGTCAAGCATGGTGCGATCATCATGAGAAAGCCGATTGTTAATTTCTCTCGAGAGCTCATGATTGGGGCATGAATATAACATTGATTTAAGCCTCCCCCAAGCTTGAGCGATGCTTTCTCTGTCCCGAGGCCAAAAATTATAAATATAATTCCTATCACGATGTACTAAATGCATAGGATAAAACTTTTGATGAAATTCCAATTTCAACTTATTGTAGTCCCATGATCCAGTATCATCACATAGCCTATACCATGTCAACGCCTTATCCTTCAAAGATAAAGGAAAGAAATTCTTCTTGACCTTATCCTCGGGCAAACCTGCAAGCTTAAATAAACCACAAACTTCATCTACATAGATTAGATGCAAGTCTGGATGTGATGTTCCATCTCTTGTAAACGGATTAGCCAACACTTTCTCAAGCATACCCGAAGGAAATTCAAAGCAAATATTTTCAGTAGGTGCAGCAGGTTGAGGGGCAAATCTTTGTGCTTCCGTTCGAGGTGAAGATACCCCGAACAAGCCCCTCAAAGGATTAGTATCCATAGTGACAAGTGACAACAAATTTCAGCACACTATATGAATGTTTCCTTACCAAGTTCCACTTACCAAAGGCGCTTCACTCCCCGGCAACGGCGCCAGAAAAGAGTCTTGATGACCCACAAGTATACGGGATCAATCGTAGTCCTTTTGATAAGTAAGAGTGTCGAACCCAATGAGGAGCAGAAAGATCTGACAAGTGGTTTTCAGCAAGGAAATATCTGCAAGCACTGAAATTATCGGTAACAAGTGATTGTGTGGTGAGATGATTCGTAGCAAGCAACAAGTAACAAAAGTAGCAACGGTGCAGAAAAGTGGCCCAATCCCTTTTGTAGCAAGGGACAAGCCTGGACAAAGTCTTATAGGAGGAAAAACGCTCCCGAGGACACACGGGAATTTCTGTCATGCTAGTTTCATCATGTTCATATGATTCACGTTAGTTACTTTGATAGTTTGATATGTGGGTGTACCGGCGCTTGGGTACTGCCATTACTTGGACAAGCATCCCACTTATGATTAACCCCTCTCGCAAGCATCCGCAACTACAAAAGAAGAATTAAGACAAAGTCTAACCATAGCATTAAACTAGTGGATCCAAATAAGCCCCTTACGAAGCAACACATAAACTAGGGTTTAAGCTTCTGTCACTCTAGCAACCCATCATCTACTTACTACTTCCCAATGCCTTCCTCTAGGCCCAAATAATGGTGAAGTGTTATGTAGTCAACGTTAACATAACACCACTAGAGGAAAAACAACACACAACATATCAAATTACTGAACGAATACCAAATTCACATGACTACTATTAGCATGACTTATCCCATGTACTCAGGAACAAAAGTAACTACTCACATAACATAATCATATTCATGACCAGAGAGGTAATGAGTAGCATCAAGGATCTGAACATAAACTCTTCCACCAAATAATCCAACTAGCATCAACTAGAAAGAGTAATCAACACTACTAGCAACCTTACAAGTACCAATCGGAGTCGCGAGACGGAGATTGGTTACAAGGAACTAGGGTTTGGAGATGAGATGGTGGTGATGAAGATGTTGATGGTGACGAGTCCCCTCTGATGAGAGGAGTGTTGGTGATGATGATGGCGACAATTTCCCCCTCCGGGAGGGAAGTTTCCCTGGCAGGATCGTCCTGCCGGCGCTCTAGATTGGTTCAGCTCAAGTTCCGCCTCGTGGCAGCAGCGAATCCACAAAAAGGTCCTCCCTGATTTTTTCTGGACAAAACCCTTCATATAGCAGAAGAGGGGGGGCCAGTGGGCCAGCAAGCTGCCCACAAGCCCTCATGGCGCGACCTGGGGGGGGGGGAGTGGCCGCACCGTGCAGGCTTGTGGCCACCTGCACGCGCCCCTCTGGCACTTCTTCGGCCCAGTATTTTTTATAAATCCAAGAAAAATCCTCGTTGATTTTTACGGTGTTTGGAGTTGCCCAGAATAGGTATATCAACTTTGCTCCACTTTCAGGCCAGAATTCTAGCTGCCGGCATTCTCCCTCTTCATGTAAACCTTGTAAAATAAGAGAGAAAAGGCATACGAATTGTACCGTGAAGTGAAATAACAGCCCAAGAAGCGATAAATATCAACATGAAAACATGATGCAAAATGGACATATCAGCGTATCAAAGGGCTATGGAGATGCTCATTAACAGATATCAATGTGAATGAGTAGGAATTTCCATACAAATGATGCACTAGAGCTATAAGTATGTGAAAGCTCAAAAGGATAACTAGTGGGTGTGCATCCAACTTGCTTGCTCACGAAGACCTAGGGCAATTTTGAGGAAGCCCATCATTGGAATATACAAGCCAAGTTATATAATAAAGATTTCCACTAGCATATGGTGGTGACGAAACGAGAGGCTCTCAATCATGAAGAACATGGTGCTATTATGAAGCACAAGTGTGGAAAAAGATAGTAGCATTGTCCCTTCTCTCTTTTTCTCTCCTTTTTTTTATTTGGGCTCTTGGGCCTCTTTTTTTCTCTTTTTTTATTTGGGCTCTTTGGCCTCTTTTTTTTTATTTCCTCACATGGGACAATGCTCTAATAATGATTATCATCACACTTTATTTACTCACAGCTCAAAAGCTCAGAATGATGATGACTCTATAGGAAATGCCTCCGGAAGTGTACCAGGATGTGCAACGATCTAGCTTGGCGTATGACGTTGAAACATCTCGCTAGCTACCTTACGATCATGCAATGGCAATATGAGAGTGACGGCACAAGTCATGAGGCGGAACGATGGGAGTTGCATGGCAATATATCTCGGAATGGCTATGAAAATGCCATAGTAGGTAGGTATGGTGGCTGTTTTCAGGAAGGCATATGGTGGGTTTGTGCACCGGCAAAAGTTGCGCGGCACTAGAGAGGCTAGCAATGGTGGAAGGTGAAAGTGCATCTATACCATGGACTCACATTAGTCATGAAGAACTCACATACTTGTTGCGGAAGTTTTTATTAGTAATCGAAATAAAGTGCTAAACGCATACTCCTAGGGGAAGGGTTGGTAGGTGTTAACCATCGCGCGATCCCGACCTCAACACAAAGGATGACAATCAATAGATCAATTATGCTACAACTTCCTAACATAGCGGTTCACCATACGTGCATGCTACGGGAATCACTAACTTCAACACAAGTATTTCTAGATTCACAACACCCTACTAACATAACTCTTAATATTACCAAATCCATGTCTCAAAACTAATTGAGAGGAATCAAAACTTCTCTTTCTACTCAATGCACATGAAGATGGAGGTTTTTGTATCCTCTTTGGGTACCTATCACCTTTGGTACTACTTTCATAGCATAAACCAACTACCAAGTCACGCACCGCCGTGCTCTAAAAGATCTAAGTGAAGCACATAGAGCAAAATTATCTAGCTCAAAAGATATAAGTGAAGCACGATGAGCATTCTAGCAAAGTCAAGATGAGTGCATGTCTCTCTCAAAAGGTGTGCGGCAAGGATGATTGTGACACAACAAAATAAAAGGATCCTAAGATACAAGACGCTCCAAGCAAAACACATCTCATGTGGTGAATAAAAATATAGCCCAAAGTAATGTTACCGATGGATTGAAGACGAAACAGGGGATGCCTTCCCGGGGCATCCCCAAGCTTAGGATTTTTGGTGTCCTTTAATTTGGCTTGGGATGCCTTGGGCATACCCAAGCTTGAGCTCTTTCCACTCCTTATCTCTTTGTCCATGAGAACATCACCCAAAACTTGAAAACTTCACAACACAAAACTTAAACAGAAACTCGTGATAACATTAGCACAAGAAAACAAACTACCACCTCTTTAGGTATTGTAGTAATCTTGATTTCGATTTATATTGGTGTTAGGTTACTGTATTATCACTTTCCCATGGCTAGTACCCCCCGATACTATCCATAGTTTCATCAAAATAAGAAACCAACTCAACAAAAACAGAATCTGTCAAAAACAGACCAGTCTGTAGCAATTTGTATACTTTGTATACTTATGGTATGTCAAAAATTCTGAAAAATTACGAATGCCTGGGAAAAAGGCATATCAACCATAAGCAAAAAGAATCAACCCAAAAGCTATTTCTGAATAAAACTTAAAACTCATTTCGTGAGTGAAAAGTTTCTGTCTTTTTCCAGCAGGATTAAACAACCATCACCAAGACTAGTCATAAAGGTTTTGCTTGGCTCAAACACAAAAAGAAACATAAAAAACACAATCATAACATAATTATGATGGTGTGGACGCAACAAAACAGAAAGAAAAAGATAAATTTATTGGGTTGCCTCCCAACAAGCGCTATTGTTTAACGCCCTTAGCTGGGCATTGATAATTCAATGATGCTCACACAAAAGACAAGAATTGAAGCACAACGAGAGCATCATAAAGCATGTGAAAATCACATCTAAGTCTAAAATACTTCCTATGCATAGGCATTTTATAGGAAAACAGATTGTCAAGACAACCAATAGTTACCATATGCAAGGAAGAAGAAAGAGACAATAGCAATCTCAACATAACGAGAGGTAATTTGGTAACATGAAAGTTTCTACGAAAATATTTTCCTCTCTCATAGCAATTACATGTGGGATCATATTCAAATTCAACAATATAGATATCACATAGGATATTCGTTTCATGATCCACATGCATGCAAAGTTGACGCTCTTCAAAAAATAGTGGGATTATCATCAACTAAAGTCATGACTTCTCCAAACCCACTTTCAATATTATTGCAAATATCATAATCATTATGAGGCTTAAATTTTTTTTCAAGATCAAAAGAAAAATCATTGCCCCAATCATGATCATTGCAACAAGTATAGAACATAGCAAAACTAGCATCCCCAAGCTTAGGGTTTTGCATATTTTTAGCATGATTGTCACTAATAGAATTTATAGTGAAACCATTGCAATCAAGCTATTCATCCAAGGAGCCCTTGTGAATCACTTCATAAATTTATTCATCACGATTTTCAGATTCACGCATCTCAAGCAAAACTCCATAGAAAAAGTCAAGTGCACTTAACTCACTAGCAATTGGTTCAACATACTTGGATCTCTTAAAGAGATTAGCAAGTGGATGAGGATCCATATCAATAGATTTTCAGCAAGCGAAGATGCAAGCATATTGAAGGCACATGGCAACACAAGCAAAAGAAAAAGGCAAACGAAGAAAAGGGCAAAACTTTTTGTACATTTTTGTTTTTCAGAAGTGGGGGAGAGGAAAACGAGAGGCAAAAAAAAGTAAATGCAAGAGATGAGTTTGGGGCATTTACTTGGATGAGTTCTTGACTTGATCCTCCCCGACAACGGCGCCAGAAATCCTTCTGCTACGGCGACAGAAACCTTCTGTCATCTCTTGAGCTTGCGTTGGTTTTTCCCTTGAAGAGGAAAGGGTGGTGCAGCACATGAGCAGTAAGTATTTCCCTCAGTTTGAGAACCAAGGTATCAATCTAGTAGGAGAATCTCGTCAAGTCTAGAGTACCTACACAAACACAAAAGAGCTTGCACCCAACGCTATAAAGGGGTTGTCAATCCCTTCAAGATTGATTGCAAAGTGAGATCTGAAGGCGGAAAGTGCAACAAAGTAAAAGTGTAAGGCTGAAAATATAGTGTGGAGTAGACCCCGGGGCCATAGTGTTCACTAGAGGCTTCTCTCGAAATAGCAAATATTACAGTGGCTGAACGAATTACTGTCGAGCAATTGATAGAACCGCGCAAAGTCATGATGATATCTAAGGCAATTATCATACATATAGGCATCACGTCCGAGACAAGTAGACCAATACTTTCTGCATCTACTACTATTACCCCACAAATCAACCGCTATCCAGCATGCATCTAGTGTATTGAGTTCATGACGAACAAAGTAACGCCTTAAGCAAGATGACATGATGTAGAGGGATAATCTCAAACCAATGATGAAAACCCCATCTTTTTACCCTTGATGGCGACAACACGATACGTGCCTCGCTACCCCTTCTGTCACTGGGTGAGGTCACCGCACGGTATGAACCCAAAACCAAGCACTTCTCCCATTGCAAGAATCATAGATTAAGCTAGCCAAACAAAACCCACAACTCGAAGAGAATTACAAGGATATGAAATCATGCATATAAGAGATCAGAAGAAACTCAAATAAGATTCATAGATAATATGATCATAAATCCACAATTCATCGGATCTCGACAAACACACCGCAAAAGAAGATTACATCGGATAGATCTCCATGAAGATCATGGAGAACTTTGTATTGAAGATCCAAGAGAGAGAAGAAGCCATCTAGCTACTAGCTATGGAGCCGTAGGTCTATGGTGAACTACTCACGCATCATCGGAGAGGTCATGGTGTTGATGAAGAAGCCCTCCGTATCCGAATCCCCCCTCCGGGAGGGCAGCAGAGCGTGCCCTATATGGGATCTTGCGGAGACAGAAGCTTGCGGCGGCGGAAAAGTATTTTCGATTGTCTCTTGATTTTTTCGGGGATTTTAGGGAATATATAGGCGGAAGACCTAGGGCAGGGGAGCCACGAGGAGCTCACAAGCCTGCTAGGCCTGCCCCCCTAGGCCGGGCCTGGTGGGCTTGTGACCTCCTCCGAGGTTCCCTGCCTTGGTTCTCAAGTCTCCTGCACGTCTTCTGTTATGGAAAAAAAATCATTCCACAGGTTTTATTCCGTTTGGACTCCATTTAAAATCCTCCTCTAAAAAGGGTCAAAAATACGGAAAAAACAGGAACCGGTACTTGGCACTGAGTTAATAAGTTAGTCCCAAAAAAGATATAAAGGGCATACAAAACATCCAAATTTTGACTAGATAATAGCATGAAACCATCAAAAATTATAGATACGTTGGAGACGTATCACCTGTCATGGCAACCGCGCCCGCATGAGGAGAATTACACGAGTCATGACCTCGCGTTAGCAGCAGTAGTGCATGCCCTAAAGACATGGCGACATTACCTTCCGGGGAAGAGATGTGAAATATACACCCACAAGAGTCTGAAGTATATTTTTACTCAAAGGGAGTTGAATATGAGGCAACTAAGATGGTCGAAACTAATCAAAGACTACGACCTCAGTATTCAATACCAGCCCGGTAAGGCCAATGTGGTGGTTGATGCCTTGAGCCGGAAGGCCCGCACCTTGAATGCTATAATCAAGGAAAGGCTACCCGCCCTATATGATGAGTTGGAGAGCTTCGGGTTGGAGCTGGTGAATCAGGATTCCTAGCTAACCTCGAAGTCAAAACCACTCTGGCAGACGACATCAAAGAGGCCGAGAAGGGACACAAGAGCATTGAAGGCATGAAGAAGAAGATCCAGGAATGCAAAGCCCCAGAATTCTCAGTGGATGAACAAGGAGTTGTATGGTTTGGGAAACGTTTATGCGTACCCAACAAGGCTGAACTCAAGAATTTATTCTTGCAAGAAGCCCACGACACACCCTACTCAATTCACCCCGATGGGACCAAGATGTATCAAGACATGAGGGAAAGATTCTGGTGGCATGGCATGAAGAGGGAAATAACTTCCTATATCACCAAGTACGATGTGTGTCAGCGTGTCAAGGCTGAGCACCATCGACCTGCTGGGCTGCTACAACCTCTCCTAGTGCCCAAATGGAAGTGGGACCGTGTCGGCATGGACTTCGTCACCGGTCTACCTAGGTCCAGCAGAGTCCATGACTCCATATGGGTCATTGTCGACCATCTGACCAAGGTCTCTCAATTCATTCCAGTCAGCACCACTTATGGTAGTGACAAGCTGTCTAGTCTCTACATTGTGCGTATTGTGAGCCTCCATGGAGTACCCAAGGAAATTGTATCCGACCGAGGCATGCAGTTCACCTCGAGGTTCTAGAAGAAGTTCCAAGAAGCACTCGGAACCAAGATATCTTACACCACCGCAGTCCACCCGCAGACGGGCGGACAGACGGAGCGAGTGAATGAGATACTTGAGGATATGCTCCGCGCTTGTGTCTTAGCACATGGGACCAAATGGGAAGACTGTCTGCCATTCGCCGAGTTCTCATACAACAACAGCTATCAGTCCAGTCTCCAGATGGACCCATTTTAAGTGCTATACGGACGGAAGTGCCGCACCCCGCTCAACTGGTCCGAAACTGGTGAAGGATTTATTTTTGGGCTAGACGTTCTTCGTGAAGCAGAAGACAAGGTACAACTTGTCAAGGAACACCTGAAAGCAGCCAAGTCGCGACAAAAGAGCTATTCGGATTCTCACCGCAGAGAAGTGGAGTTCAACATTGGAGACCGGGTGTACCTTCGTGTCACACCTCTCAAGGGAACTAAGTGTTTCCACATCAAGGGGAAACTTGCTCCAAGGTTCATTGGACCTTTTAAGATCACAACAAGGCATGGAGAAGTTGCTTACCGGTTGGAGCTACCTCCGGAACTTTCGGGTGTGCACAACGTCTTCCACGTGTCACAACTTCGGAAGTGCCTTCAAGCGCCAAACTGTCCAGATCTTTATAAGGACATCGACCATCAAGCCATTGACCTTCAACCTGACCTCACTTATCGCGAGAGGCCGATCCGCATCCTGGACGAAGCTGAGCGTTGTACCAGGAGCCGCACCATCAAGTACTTCAAGGTTCAGTGGAGCAACCACACCGAAGCAGAAGCAACATGGGAGCGTGAAGACTATCTCCGATCCGAATTTATTTACCTTTTTAGCACCTAGCTTAGGAATCTCGGGGATGAGATTCTTGTAAGGGGGATAGGTCTGTCACACCTTGTTTTTACCTTATTTCAACTATAGTCTCTTCAAGACCTGAGTTTATTAAATTTTTTTAGCAAGTGCTATGAGTGCCTTGATTGCCATTGTTTGTGTGTATGCTTGAGTGAGTGGATCCAAAAACAATATTTTTATAACATGATATTTCCAAAAAGATCCTTTGCTCATTTTTTACTATTTCAAAACCTTGCTTTGGGTTTGCACTGCAAGTCCCTGACTCCAAGGGAGTGCCTTCATCCAAAGTTTGTATTCTGATTTTGGCACTATTATAACTCTCCAAAATCATAAAATAATTATTTTACAAAATATTTTTCTATTTTATTTGCATGTCCTTTTTGAGGCCACAAATGATATTTCTGAATGGAAAATTATTTTCCTGCCTTAGAAAAATCTGAGAAAATTTGGAGATACTCAGAGGACATATATTTTCCATACATAAGATTTTCAACCCCTATTTATGTTCAAAATAGTTGAGAAAATCCTTGAAAACCTATTATGTTTGTTTTAACCTTTTGAAATATTTCCAAAGGAAATATTTTCAACAAATTCTTAGAAAATTCTAGCATGCTTCCCAAGCTATATTTGGTGGTCAGGACAAGTTTCACCTCATTCCAAGATGGTTTGGTTCACCAAATATTCCTAAAACCTTCCGTGTCCAGAATCAAGTTGTAGCAACTCTACATAGCAAAGTTTGTCTAAATGGCCTGAAACTTTGCAGGAGTGCTAAACACCCCCAAATGAGGTGACCGTGCCTAAAATTGGATTTGTGGGGATTAATTTACCCACATTCTCTTTTGAAAGGACACAACTGCCCATTTGGGGGTGATTTCAAGTGTGCATTGTCAAACTTGTCCAATGGAGCTCAAATTTGGTGGAGCATCCTAGTTTTGCATAAAACCTAATCCTGTTAAATTTCAACACCGGTGGTCAAGGTTAACTACCCCAAACACATATCAAACACCTTCTGCCAGTATAGTCAAACATAACTTAATACCCTCACAACCACTCCCTTCCAACTAAACTCTTAGTGCAAGCTGCCAGCACCACTCTTCAACTGCAGACGAGTGGCCCCTCTCTGGTTCCAAGCAGGTAAGCCAAAATCCCCAATTTAGTCTCTGATTCAAGGCTGACAGCTTCTCTCCAAGCACTTCCTTTGACCAGCAGTGAGACCGTCGACTCCCAAACGGCTAAGGGGCATCTAAGCCAACCCCCGGACATGCCAGACAGGGCCAAAGCACCCCAGAGTGTGCCAGCATGCCGTGGCATGCCAAATCTACGCTCTGGGCACACTACAGGGCGCACCGGAGGCAAAGGAGGCCAGCCCCGGCCGGTTCTCACCTTCCCTCGGTGTCCCTCTGCGTCTCCGACAAACCTCCTGACTTGGGATAGACCTAGGGACCATTCTCCCCCTCTATGTTGACCAGGGCGACGTGTGCCCGCGCGCGCTAGATTTGGCCAGAAGTGTGTGGCCCCACAACACGCGTGCACTGAGCCTCCTCTCTCTCGTTGAGTCTCTGGGGTTTCAAACCATGTCCGTGAAACCATGGTATCAACCCCGAGCCCTCTATCCCTCTCCTGTAGCCATGATGAAACCACCGGTGCTCCCCCGCTCGGTGCACCATTGTTGGCCTATAAATAGGCCCTGCCCCTTGACTCCAGCACCTAACACCACTCCTCGAGACCCTCAATCGAGGCCCTAGCCACTCCATTCAAGCAGAGAGAGCTCCGGTGCTGGAGATCGACCGAGGCCCCTCCGTTTCGGAGATCCGCCGATCTCGGGCTACAGGCCAGCTCTCGCGCTCCTCTCACCTCCTAAGTGACCGTAGAGAGCTCAACAAGCCTCCCCACCTCTTCCCCGAGCATTTCCCTGCCCGTAGCACCCAACTCCACCACTACCCGTATCACCTACGCCGCGGCCACCTCGTCGCCGGTGACCCAGGGCCTGCCCTCGTTCATTCGACCACCAACACATAGGCAACGATGCTACAGTGCCGTTTCCGAAGTCACCTCGGCTCGAGGGCGTCGGAATCGCCACCGGCGTGCCTCCCCTCCCCTTTATCCAGAGGAGGAAGACGACCCCGACATGCATGCCCCACCTATCGGTGGCCAGTCTCTCCCCTCTCTCCTCTTTGTGCCGCTGACCGCACGGGCCCGCGCATGAGGTTTAAACCTGACGGCGCGCGCGCACTTGGGCTGCTGGCTGGCTATCTAGTCGGTTGGCTAGTTGGGCCGACCCATCCACCAGCCGAGCCAAGCTAGGGTTAAGCCCTTTTCCATTTTTTAAATGATTTTTGTAAAGTTAAATATTTGATTAAATTTAATTAATTTTCCACCACAATTCTTCTAAAAATACGTAGAATTTACTAGTGCCGTTTCACAATTTTTTGTAAAAACTTTTATACATGGCTTTGATTAAAATGTCTAGTTTAAATATTTTAGCCCCTTTTATTTAGGTTTTAAAAATACCTTTTTGCATCAAAACGAGAGACAAACATTTCTAAAACTATAATAAAGATTTATCAGAACAGGTTAACATTTTTAAAGTGCGTTTGTGCTCTGTTTTTGAATGAGCTTCTTATTTTATTTCTATCATTACAACGATAGATTCCGCGTTCGACGAAGGACTTGGACCCGAAGACCCAGAAGACCTAGCTGATCAAGGCAAGCGGCCCGTTGACCATCTCTAAGAAATACTTCTATGCATGACATATTGGTTACCCTACTCCGATGCATATAGTTAAGGATGATCGGTGCACCCCAGCATGGTGTTTCCGATAGCTCCTCTAGAGAACTTGCATTGAGAATGACCCTATCATCTATGAGGGTCATGCTGATAATATATTAGCAAGTAGTCAGTAGTGCTACGCATAGAAAAACATGTGCATGATGATAGTAACATAGAGTTGATATCAAAGGTTTTATGAAAACCCCGTCGGGTGCCACTAATACCCGAGGGTGATGATGTTGAGTTTGGTGACCACTTGTGAAAGAAGTGGTGCACTGGGAATATTTTGTGTGAGTGGTTTCGGAAACATGATTAGATTTATGATGTGTCGACCATCCCAACCTTACATGTACGACCATGATACCCCTTTATGGGACAGGGCTTTGTTGATTACTTTGGCCGGTGCTAGCAAAGAGCCACATTACTAGTGGCGGGAGTGATATGTGGTCACTCTCGTGACGAGGTCGTACCAGGTAGGTCGACTATGCCGTTTTTATGTGTTCCGGGCACACCGTTGGTCCCCGCATGGATGATACGGTCTAGAGTCGGTGCTCGTAAGACGTACATCATGTGGGTTGGGTACCAATTGAGTGGACTCTTTGTCTAGTGTCGTAAGTGGATAGGCAATGATCGGGTACTTACCTTGGGTATGTTATATACCGTGAGTCGTGGATGACACAGAAGTTTCCCGGATCTTGTGGGTACAACATAGAACCTGTGCAGAGTGTAAAACTATTCAAATAGTCGTGCCCACAGTCAAGGACAGTTGGGTAATCCTGCTTAAACTACGTCCAGTCGTTTCCGCATAAACCAAGTGTGTGTGTGTTTAAAGGTGTTATCTGAGAAAGATGATATGACAAGTTTGGTGACTTGGCATATAGGGTGAACCTGTGGTGTTCAACCCTCAACAGATATGTTGATATCTATGACCAGTTCTTAAGATTACCATCTAGCCTATGATGCATATCCATACAAATACTTGACCATGTTCATTTTTCATAAAAACCTGCTTTCCGCAAAGGCTGCATATTACTTTATTATCGTACCAACTTCATTATCCATATCATGGGTGGTTTGTGTGTACATTAAAAGTACTCACTAGCTTGCCACTGGTTATGTTATTGACCAGACATGGAGGATCCGTAGTTTGGAGAAGGATTCGTTGTCGGAGGCGGACACGCGAACTAGGACGCTTCCCAGTCAGAATGCCTGTTGGTGAAGGTTGATGGCATGGGCTCCCGTTTATTACCAAGATTTCCGCTAGTAGATGTATCGGTGTGATTTGCCTTATAGGCGCTACCTATGTGAGACTTGACCATGGTGGTCATTTGTTGTACCGAACAATATGTTTGGATGTAAGACTCTTAATATTCAGTATCTGTGTTCGGTGAGCATTGATCGCTGGGATCACTAAGCACGTTCATTCGGAGATCTCGACTCTTAAGTCGGGGTTCCCAGACCATTTTTCACCTAGGCTATAAATACCCCACTTCTACCCCTTAGTCACTTCTTCCTCTCGTTTCCACCTCTCACCGCTCGAAGCCATACCTAGCGCCGCCGCTGGAAATCATTATCGCCGGTGAGGAAAAGCTTCGCTGCCTCGACATCATCGTTGCCGTACTCACGCCGGCCGCGGATTTCCGTTCTCCACCGCCGCCGTTGCTATTTTTAGCCGCCAAGTTAAGGCGCTAAAGATCTAACTCGATGAACTTATCTTCCACTACCTCTTGTTCGTCGTGTTCCTCAATCACGGCAATTAAAATCTAGTTTTAATGCCCGTGTAGATCTTTGTGTTTCCCTAGAAACTTCAAACAATGTTATTCCTAACCAAATTCATGAGATGAACACTTATATGCCTAGAACACTTGATAAATTTCTATAAGTTACTCAATTCTGCACGAGATTCCTCAATTTTTGATCTGCACAACTCTGGAACCCAAGACAAGAACACTTAGCCAAATTCATCAAAAAGTGTATTGCTCAAATTCCTAAACTTGAGTCATTTTTGAAATTCTTCAACTCTGAGAACGCATATGTCCTCTTCAAATTCTTCGCACCTATACTCTGTTCACATGTACAAAATGTCCAGTGACGAATCACTAGATTCTCATCAACTTAACTCATTTGCAGCATTTCTTGAAGAAAATTCGCATACCTCATCAGATTCCTCAAAAGTTCATATTCCTCAAGTGAAGAAAATGGCCGATGAGAGGAAACAGAAGGGTGGAAAGAAGACCGATACCAACACTGCATTTGTGATTCCAGATGACATCTATGATGAATATTGCACATGTGATGAAGCTGTCTATGTAAATGAGACAAAAGAAAAGTGCAAAATGCGCTTGCAGAAAATTGAGAGGAGATGTGCCAAAGAATGGAGGGAGTACATGTATGTGACTCCCAAGTACATGAAGAAATTCGCCCTAGAGCCTCCATGCAAAAGGACTCCTTTGGGCACTGAACAGGTTGCTGATCCATCAAGCCTTGCAACCATTCATGAATTTCCTGAAGAATATGCCAAACACAAGGCCAAACTGGAGAAAATTGCACACAAGGCTGTGAAGAAATTCAATGAAGATTCTGCTGCTGCAGCTGTTGCTGCCTCCTTCTCTGCTGCTGAGGCCACTGGCACCGAGACTGCTCCAAAATGAAGCATTCTGAAGAAATCTATTGTGAAGCCAAAGTCCTCAACTACTCAATCTTTAGTGCAAAATCCTCAAACAACAACTGTGGCTGTAGCGAAGTCCTCAAATGCTGCCACACAGTCTTCATCGCCACTGAAGCCGATGACCACACAACCTGCCTCAAGGCCATATGCTTCAGGTTCTACACACACTTCTTCCAGTGCAAATGTGAAGAAGAAAATGACTGCTGGGCGAGGAAACATGCCCAAGCCTTGGAAAGTCCTCAATGTTCCCTCTGCATCAGAGGATGAAGATGAAGCTGATGATGAAACACTTGAAGCAATCATCGGAAACAAACAAGAAAAGGTTACACTAGCCAAAGGTACCACCATTCCCCTCATGATGGATCCAAAGGTGATACTGGACTTCATAAACATCTGGTATGATAGTATTCAAACACCCATTGATGACTTGAAGCTTCCACCTGGACCAAGCCACATATTGACTGCCTTCATTAATGAAGAAAAGTGGAAGGTGCAGAAAGCCAAGCAACCAAAAAGGCTTAGGCTCAGAAATAGAACTTTCTGAAGGATAACATTCTGACTATGTCCCGTGATCAACTCCTCAAAGCTCAAACTGAGATCAGAAACTTCAGTGAAGAACACATAAGCTTAAATGCTGACTCGAAGGGTGTGATACGTCTCAAACGTATCTATAATTTTTGATGGTTTCATGCTGTTATCTTATCAACTTTGGATGTTTTCTGTACCTTTTATATCTTTTTTCGGACTAACTTATTAATTCAGTGCCAAGTGCCAGTTCCTGTTTTTTCTGTGTTTTTGACTCTTTTCAGATCTGATTTTGGAACGGAGTCCAAATGGAATAAAATCCCCGAAATAAATTTTTCCAGAACAGAAGAAGATCGGGGGACTTGAGGGCCAAGGCAGGAGAGCCACAGGGGGCCCACAAGCCCTGTAGCCGCCACCAGGGTGGGCCGGCGGCTACCAGGCTTGTGGCCCCCCTGGAGCTCCTCTGCCCTAGCTCTTTCGCCTATATATTCCCTAAAATCCCAGAAAAAATCAGGGCATCCACGAAAACACTTTTCCACCTCCGCAAGCTTCCGTTTCCGTGAGATCTGATCTGGAGACCCTTCCCGGTGCCTTGCCAGAGGGTACTTTGGAGTTGGAGGGCTTCTACATCAACATCATCGCATCTCCAATGATTCGTGAGTAGTCCACCTCAGACCTACGGGTCTATAGTTAGTAGCTAGATGGCTTCTTCTCTCTCTTGGATCTTCAATACAAAGTTCTCCATGATCTTCATGGAGATCTATCCGATGTAATCCTGTTTGGCTGTGTGTTTGTCGAGATCCGTTGAATTATGGATTTGTGATCAGATTATCTATGAATTATATTTGAGTCGTTGCTGATTTCTTATATGCATGATTTGATATCCTTGTAAGTCTCTCCGAGTCTTGGGTTCTGTTTGGCCAACTAGATCTATGATTCTTGTAATGGGAGAAGTGCTTGGTTTTGGGTTCATACCGTGTGGTGACCTTTCCCAGTGACAGAAGGGGCAGCAAGGCACGCATCGTGTTGTTGCCATCAAGGGTAACAAGATGGGATTTTATCATAGATATGAGATTGTCCATCTACATCATGTCATCTTGCTTAAGACGTTACTCTGTTCTTATGAACTTAATACACTAGATGCATGCTGGATAGCGGTCGACGTGTGGAGTAATAGTAGTAGATGCAGAAAGTATCGGTCTACTAGTTTTGGACATGATGCCTATAGATATAATCATTGCCATAGATAACGTCACGACTTTGCGTGGTTCTATCAATTGCTCGACAGTAATTTGTTCACCCACCGTCTACTTGCTTTCATGAGAGAAGCCACTAGTGAACACTACGACCCCCGGGTCTATTCACAACTATCGTCTCCACTTTCACTTTTACTTTGCTTTGTTTCCTTTTTGCTTTCAGTTCTCACTTTGCAAACAATCTATAAGGGATTGACAACCCCTTCATAGCGTTGGGTGCAAGCTCTTTGTGTTTGTGCAGGTACTTGTGACTTGACGCGATCCTCCCACTGGATCGATACCTTGGTTCTCAAAACTAAGGGAAAGACTTACCGCCGCTGTGCTATATCACCTTTTCCGCTTCGAGGGAACACAAACGCAAGGCTCCAAGGCCACCGGGGAATCCTTTGCATATTTGCCAAGGAAGTCCCTAAAGGCGTAGCCGTAGCAGAAGGATTCCTGGTGCCGTTGCCGAGGAGTATCAAGACAAGAATAGTCTCCCGTCAACACGCCTATTTCTGGCGTCGTTGGAAGGTCTTTTGTTGCAGTAGCAGAAGTATTTCTGGCGCCGTTTCCGGGGAAGGAAGAAAGATCAAGTCAAGATCTATCCAAGTAGGTGTCACAAACTCATATCTTGCATTTACCTTTTTTTCCAGTTGCCTCTCGTTTTCCTCTCCCCCACTTGACATTTGCCGTTTTTGTTTGCCTTTCTCCTTTGCCGTTTTCATTTGCCTTTTTTCCTTTGCCGTTTTCTTTTGCCTTTTGCCATTTTCCTTTGCCAGTTTTCTTGCTTGCTTGTGTTGTTGTTGGTTTGTTGAAGTCATCATGGCTGAAAAGACCAAACTTTGCGACTTTTCGAGTACTAATAATAATGATTTTATTAGTACTCCGATTGCTCCCGCCACTAGTGCGGAATCGTATGAAATCAACGCTGCCTTGCTGAATCTTGTTATGAAAGAGCAATTCTCTGGCCTTCCTAGTGAAGATGCCGTATCCCATCTGAATACCTTCATTGAACTTTGCGATATGCGAAAGAAAAGAGATGTTGATAATGACGTGATTAAGTTGAAGCTTTTTTCCTTTCTCGTTGCGAGATCGCGCAAAAACTTGGTTTTCTTCTTTGCCTAAAAATAGTATCGATTCTTGGGATAAGTGCAAAGATGCTTACATATCCAAGTATTTTCCGCCGGCTAAGATTATCTCTCTACGTAACGATATCATGAATTTCAAGCAACTTGATCATGAACACGTTGCACAATCTTGGGAGAGGATGAAGTTAATGATTAGAAATTATCCCGCTCCTGGCTTGAGTTTGTGGATGATTATACAAATCTTTTACGCTGGTTTGAATTTTGCTTCTCGCAATATCTTGGACTCCGCCTCAGGTGGAACGTTCATGGAAATCATGTTAGGAGACACTACAAAACTCCTAGACAATATCATGACCAACTACTCTCAGTGGCACACTGAAAGGTCACTTGCTAGCAAAAAGGTACACGCTATAGAAGAAATTAACTCGCTTAGTGCTAAGATGGACGAGTTGATGAATTTGGTTTCTAGTAGAAATGCTCTTTAGATCCTAATGACATGCCACTATCTTCCTTGATTGAGAGTAGCAACTCTAGTTTGGACGTTAATTTTGTTGGTAGGAACAATTTTGGCAACAACAATGCTTTTAGAGGAAACTATGTTCCTAGGCCTTTTCCTAGTAACTTCTCTAACAATTATGGCAATTCCTACAACAACACTTATGGAAATCACAACAAATTACCCTCTGATTTAGAGAGTAATATCAAATAGTTCATCAACTCTCAAAAGATTTTCAATGCGTCCATAGAGGAAAAACTACTCAAAATAGACGATTTGGCTAAGAGCGTTGATAGGATGTCTTGTGATATTGATGCTTTGAAAGTTAGATGTGCTCCTCCCAAGGTCAACTTGGATGAAACTTTAAAAGCTATGCGTGTCTCCATGAATAAGAGCAAAGAAAGAACCGCCCAAATTCGCGCTAGGCATGAATGGTTTAAAAGGGTGCGTTCTAGTGATGCAAATCACAAAGTTCTTAAAGTTCTTGGTGTGACTCCTCTTGAATCTTTGTTTTCGCGTGTCAAACCTATTGATGAAGGGGCTGGATATGTGTCCACTTTGGTTGAAAAACGCCCCACTGATTCGGAGTCCACCTATCTTGATGATAGAGGTGTGGAGAGTGGAGTAGAAGAAATCAAAATATTGGGTAGTAATGAAGCTCCCACTTTGGATTTCAAGGAATTCCATTATGATAGTTGCTCCTTGTTTGAATGCATTTCTTTGATCCAATACATTGCAAACTCTCCACATGCTTATAGCCAAAGCAAAGCCTTTACTGCACATATCGTAGATGCTATGAAGAAATCTCTTGAAGAGAAACTCGAATTAGAAGTCTCTATACCTAGAAAACTTCATGATGAGTGGGAACCTACTATAAAAATCAAAATTAAAAACTATGAATGCAATGCTTTGTGTGATTTGGGTGCTAGTGTTTTCGCGATTCCAAAGTCTTTATGTGATATTCTTGGTTTTCATGAGATTGAAGAGTGTTCTCTTAATTTGCATATTGCGGATTCTACTATCAAGAAACCCATGGGAAGGATCGATGATGTTCTTATTGTTGCAAATAAGAACTATGTACCCGTGGATTTTATTGTACTTGAAATAGATTGCAATCCTTCATGTCCCATTATTCTTGGTAGACCTTTCCTAAGGACTATTGGTGCTATCATCGATATGAAGGAAGGGAATATTAGATTTCAGTTTCCTCTAAAGAAGGGCATGGAGCATTTTCCTAGAAAGAAAATAAGATTGCCTTATGAATCTATGACGAGGGCTACTTATGGTTTGAGCACCAAAGATGACTATACGTGATTCCATCACCTTTTGCCTAGCTAAGGGCGTTAAACAATAGCGCTTGTTGGGAGGCAACCCAACGAATCTATCCTTTTTCTTTCTGTTTTGTGTTTTCCACACTTTCATAATTCTGTTATGATTGTGATTTTTGTGTTTCTTTTGCGTTTGTGCCAAGTGAAACCGTTATGATTAGTCTTGGGGATGATCGTTTGGTCATGCTGGAAAAGACAGAAACTTTCTGCTCACGAAAAGAATTTTCATTTTTTTCTGTAAGAGCTTTTGAGTTGATTCTTTTTGCTGATGATTTCTACACAAATTCCTCAGACTGCTGTAATTGTTCAGAATTTCTAGAGTACCAGAAGTAACGAAGTATACAGATTGCTACAGACTGGTCTGCTGTTAACATATTTTGTTTTTGTTGAGTTGGTTGCTTATTTTGATGAAACTATGGATAGTATCGGGAGGTATTAGCCATGGAAGATTGTAAATACAGTAACCCAACATCAGCATAAGTAGAATCTAATTTTTCTATAGTACCTAAGGAAGTGGTGGTTTGCTTTCTTATACTAATGTTATCACGAGTTTCTGTTTAAGTTTCGTGTTGTGAAGTTTTCAAGTTTTGGGTGAAGTTCTGATGGACAAAGAGATAAAGAGTGGCAAGAGCTCAAGCTTGGGGATGCCCAAGGCACCCCAAGTTGATTCAAGGATGCCGTAAAAGCCTAAGCTTGGGGATGCCCCGGGAAGGCATCCCCTCTTTCGTCTTCAATCCTTCGGTAACGTTACTTGGGGCTATATTTTTATTCACCACATGTTATGTGTTCTGCTTGGAGCGTCTTGTATCGTAGGAGTCTTTTATTTTTGTTGTGTTATAGTCTTCCTTGCTGCACACCTAGAGAGAGAGACATGCACTCACCGTGATTTTGTCGAGCTTCACTTATATCTTTTGGTTAGACAATTCAGCTCACATGTGCTTCACTTATATCTTTTGAGCTAGTTGATTTTGCTCTATGTGCTTCACTTATATCTTTTAGAGCACGGAAGCCCGTGGCTTGGTAGTTGATCTATGCTATGAAAGTAGTCTCAAAAGGGGTAGTTATCCAAAGGGATATGAAAACTTCCATCTCCATGTGCATTGAATAGCTAGAGAAGTTTGATTCCTCTCAATTAGTTTTGAGATGTGGTTGTGGTAATATTTAAGTTATGTTAGTATGGTGTTGTGGATCTAGAAATACTTGTGTTAAAGTTAGTGATTCCCGTAGCATGCACGTATGGTGAACCGCGTTTGAGCATGATTAGTTTATTGATTGTCATCCTTTGTGTAGCTGTCGGGATCGCGCGATGGTTTATACCTACCAGCCCTTCTCCTAGGAGTATGCGTTGAATGCTTTGTTTCGATTACTAGTAAAACGTTTGCAACAAGTATATGAGTTCTTCATGACAAATGTTGAGACCATGGTTTAGATGCACTTTCACCTTTCACCATCACTATCTTCTTTAGTGCCGTGCAACTTTCGCCGGTGCACAAAACCCACCATATAGCCTCCCTCAAAACAGCCACCATACCTACCTACTATGGTTTTTTCAAAGCTATTCCGAGATATATTGCCATGTAACTACCACCATGACATGTGCCACCACTTCTACATTGCCATTGCATGATCATAAGATAGCTAGCATGATGTTTCCATTGATGTCTATGCCATGCTAGATCATTGTCACGGTACACTACCGAAGGCATTCCATATAGAGTCATCATTGCTCTAAGTTTTGAGTTGTAAGTGTGATGATCATCATTGATGGAGCATTCTCCCATGTGAGGAAATAAAAGAGGCCAGCAAAGCCCATATACAAAAAGAGGCCAAAATTCCCACCAAAATAATAATAGTAATAAAAAAAGGGGCCAAAGAGCCCACCAAAAATGAGAGAAAAAGAGAGAAGGGACAATGCTACTATCCTTACACACTTGTGCTTATTAAGCACCATGATCTTCATGATTGAGAGTCTCTCGTTTTGTCACCACCATATAGCTAGTGGGAAATTTTCATTATATAACTTGGCTTGTATATTCCAATGATAGGCTTCCTCAAAATTGCCTTAGGTCTTCATGAGCAAGCAAGTTGGATGCACACCCACTAGTTTTCTTTAAGAGTTTTCACATACTCTTAGCTCTAGTGCATCATTTGTATGGCAATCCCTACTCATTCACATTGATATCTATTGATGAGCATCTCCATAGCTCATTGATATGCCTAGTTAATGTGACCATCTTCTCCTTGTTTGTCTTGCAACCTCCACCACACTCCATTCCACCCATAGTGCTAAAACCATGGCTCACGCTCATGTATTGCGTGAGAGTTGAAAAAGTTTGAGAAAGTAAAGGTGTGAAAACAATTACTTGGCCAATACTGAGGTTGTGCATGATTTAAATTCGTTGTGCAAGGATGATAGAGCACAACCAGACTATATGATTTTGTAGGGATAACTTTCTTTTGGCCTCGTTATTTTGAAAGTTCATGATTACCTTGCTAGTTTGCTTGAATTATTATTGTCTCCACGTCAATAGCAAACTATTGTTTTGAATCTAATGGATCTGAACATTCACGTCACATAAGAGGAGTTACAAAGGACATCTATGCTAGGTAGCACGAACGCATCAAAGATTCATTCTTTATCACTTCCCTACTCGAGGACGACCAGGAGTTAAGCTTGGGGATGCTTGATACGTCTCAAACGTATCTATAATTTTTGATGGTTTCATGCTGTTATCTTATCAACTTTGGATGTTTTCTATAACTTTTATATCTTTTTTTGGGACTAACTTATTAATTCAGTGCCAAGTGCCAGTTCCTGTTTTTTCTATGTTTTTGACTCTTTTCAGATCTGATTTTGGACCGGAGTCCAAACGGAATAAAATCCCCGAAATAAATTTTTCAGAACAGAAGAAGATCGGGGGACTTGAGGGCCAAGGCAGGAGAGCCACACGGGGCCCACAAGCCCTGTAGCCGCCACCAGGGGGGCCGGCGGCTACCAGGCTTGTGGCCCCCCTGGAGCTCCTCTACCCTAGCTCTTTCGCCTATATATTCCCTAAAATCCCAGAAAAAATCAGGGCATCCACGAAAACATTTTTCCGCCGCCGCAAGCTTCTGTTGCCGCGAGATCTCATCTGGAGACCCTTCCCGGTGCCCTACCGGAGGGGACTTTGGAGTCGGAGGGCTTCTACATCAACATCATCGCCTCTCCAATGACTCGTGAGTAGTCCACTTCAGACCTACGGGTCCGTAGTTAGTAGCTAGATGGCTTCTTCTCTCTCTTGGATCTTCAATACAAAGTTCTCCATGATCTTCATGGAGATCTATCCGATGCAATCCTCTTTGGCGGTGTGTTTGTCGAGATCTGATGAATTGTGGATTTGCGATCAGATTATCTATGAATTATATTTGAGTCTTTGCTGATTTCTTATATGCATGATTTGATATCCTTGTAAGTCTCTCCGAGTCTCGGGTTTTGTTTGGCCAACTAGATCTATGATTCTTGCAATGGGAGAAGTGCTTGGTTTTGGGTTCATACCGTGTGGTGACCTTCCCCAGTGACAGAAGGGGCAGCAAGGCACACATCATGTTGTTGCCATCAAGGGTAACAAGATGGGATTTTATCATAGATATGAGATTGTCCATCTACATCTTGTCATCTTGCTTAAGGCGTTACTCTGTTCTTATGAACTTAATACACTAGATGCATGCTGGATAGCGGTCGACGTGTGGAGTAATAGTAGTAGATGCAGAAAGTATCGGTCTACTTGTTTTGGACGTGATGCCTATAGATATAATCATTGCCATAGATAACGTCACGACTCTGCGCGGTTCTATCAATTGCTTGACAGTAATTCGTTCACACACCATCTACTTGCTTTCATGAGAGAAGCCACTAGTGAACACTACGGCCCCCGGGTCTATTCACAACTATCGTCTCCACTTTCACTTTTACTTTGCTTTGTTTCTTTTTTGCTTTCAGTTCTCACTTTGCAAACAATCTATAAGGGATTGACAACCCCTTCATAGCGTTGGGTGCAAGCTCTTTGTGTTTGTGCAGGTACTTGTGACTTGACGCGATCCTCACACTAGATCGATACCTTGGTTCTCAAAACTGAGGGAAATACTTACCGCCGCTATGCTACATCACCCTTTCCGCTTCGAGGGAACACCAACGCAAGGCTCCAAGGCCACGGGGGAATCCTTTGCATATTTGCCAAGGAAGTCCCTGAAGGCGTAGGCGTAACAGAAGGATTCCTGGCGCCGTTGCCGAGGAGTATCAAGACAAGAATAGTGTCCCATCAACACGCCTATTTCTGGTGCCGTTGGAAGGTCTTTTGTTGCAGTAGCAGGGTGCAAAGGCCGGATTCATCAATGTTGCCAACAAAGTCAACACTGAACATAACAAGAGGGTTGTAGACAAGACGCAACCTAAAACCCCTCAAGCACAATACATAGTTGAGCTACGTAACAACTCTGGTGATGAATTTCCCCCAATTAACGAACCTGCCAGGGCAGCTGAAGAAATTGTTGCACGTGAAGAAACTTCCCAAGCAAGAACGACTGCATCAGCCATGCCTAAAGAAAATGCCCCTCCTGCTCCAAAATCTTACCAAGTGAATAAAGTGAAGCTTCCTTCTACCACAGAAGTGAAGAAAACCAAGGCTGTTGAGAAGGAAGCATCAAAGAAGAGAAAAGCCTCAACAAGCTTAGAGTCCTCAGAAGCAAAACGCTTGAGGACTTTAACAACTTCCTCAAATGCTCCAATTGATGCCACCCCTATCAATGTTGCACCTGCCTATATGATGGTACCATTTGGTGTTGAGCACATCATCCAAGAAGGGGATGAAGAAATGGAAGAAAATCGCTCTGCTGCTTCCACACCTATTGATGAGGAAACTGAAGCTGATCCAATTCCTCAAGCCTCAACTCCTCCACCGCAACAGAACACAGAGGTGGATAATGAAGAAAAGGAAGAAGATGTGGACATTGGCTGCAACCCACGAGTGATACATTATGAATTTTGGGAAAAGACTCATCCCAACTCACCATTGGCCACTCCAATTCCTCAAGTGCATGAGTCCCCTGCAGCAACTGGTATTCAGACAGGGTCTGAAGAAAAGAGCATTCTGGTGAAGTTTGTCTCGGTAACTGAATCAACTTCATCAGCTGAAGATACTTCAAATCAAACTCCAACTGAGGAAACTGCTACTCCAAAAAATGATGAACCTGCATAGCATATTCCTCAAACTAAGAAGAGTGTTGCTTAAGAACATGTTCCTCAGACTGAAGACAATGCAACTGAACTTCATGTTGATAATCCTTAGTATGCAGTTGTCGTGGCTGAAATTCCTCAAACAGAAAATCTTCGAGAACTTGTTGGCCGCTTCAAGCCAAATCTTCAACCGAAGAGTATTCAACCCTTCAAAGGAACAAAAAGGCCAAAGTTTGACATGGTGCAATTCTTTGATGAACATCACTATTTCACTGGCCCCATTCATTATGAATCTCCTCACGTCAGGTGTAGCAAATTTTGGACCCTGAGTCAGATGAACTACTATAGCGCAGTGCTCTTAAACAAGGAAAATGTTTTTCCTCATAGGCAAATTGCTCATGGAGATATGGAGGAAATTCATAGCTATGAACCAGTTCTTCGAGTTCTTCACGATTCTAGACTACTGCAATTCTACGCTGACATCTGTGACTGGAATGAAGAAATCATTCTTCAATTCTATGCCACACTACACATCTCATGAGATGTCTCAGATGCCATCACTTGGATTCTGGACTGGATGACTCAATATAGACACTTCAAACTGCCTGTAACTGAATTGCTTCGGGCTCTTCTAGTCCCAATTCCCTCAGAAGGAGCCAAATGCGTCTATGACGAACCTGAATTGCCAAATCATCTGATGCAAGTTCTCATGTAGCATTTGGCTCATGGTCAGCCGCCAAGAACCAAATTCCTCACAAAGGAATTTATCTATGTGCCCAGGATAGTGTACCGCATCTTGGCCAAAACCTTCTGTCCAATCAAGGGCCATGACTCAAATGATGAAGAAATTGTGGGCATCATGAAGAATTTGCTCTTCAATATCATCCATGGAATCCCAATAAACCTTCATGATTTCTTCTTGGGGACTTTGTCCCACTCTGCTACGTCACCATTTGATCTGAAGCCTTATGCGCCATGGATCATGAGATTTATCAGGAAAATGTCTGGAATACCTTAAAAGGCTGACATTCTGAATCACCACGCCTACTTGCCTCCAATTGAAGCCTTCAAGAGATATTTCAACTAAATTGAAGGCAAAGGTAAATCTGCGATCGATGAAGGAACTCGACACCTTGATGGCCAATTTTGCAAAGCAGCGTCATACTCCACCAATGACGACACTGCCTCACAAGAAGCCCCAAGTCCAACTATACTGCGTGTGATGATCGACCATGAGCTCCTGCTAAGTCTTCATTAGAAGGTTTATCGCAACCAGAAATGGGTCAAGCATCAGTTTGGTGCCATTGTGAAAGACCTCAATGTGACTCGGAATGCAGTGAAGAAAAATCACTATTATCTTCATTAGATCTTTGACCACACCTGGGCCATTCCGTCTCACCTCAAGACTTTTGAGGAACTCACTGAAATGGAGTTCCAACAAGACTTTGGCTGGTCCTGGCCTCCAAAGAGGAAGTTCAAGAAGATTCCAGTTCCTGAACTGGTGGCCATCTCATTTTCTTCAACACACACAACTAATGAAGCTGAAGAGCTTGACAACGCTGCTGAGACGAACGACCCCAACGCACCTCCTCCAAAAAAGAAGTGGTAATCTTCAAGGGCGTTAGTCCCCAGTTTTGTCCCTTTTCATCACTTGATGACAAAGGGGGGAAATATGAGTTAGTCTTCAAGCGGGTCTATTTTCTTAGTTTATGGGCTTTTGAACTATATGTTCTTTAAGTTACTTCTCTCGTTCTTCTGAAGTGTTTGGTTGTATGAGTTGTAAACTTATGCCCAGTGGTGGTTTGACACTTTTGAACCGTTTTACTTCATGCTTATTACTCATGTTGATTCATGCATGCATGCTGAAATTCGCGAGACACCACTTTCCATCATGCCTTTCATTTTGTTCAAGTTATATGTCAAATGCATGCATGGATTACAAGATATATGGGGAGATCTCCATGATATAAATCCTCAATGTGCATTTGCAATCCAAAGCAAATTCCTCAAATATGCACATCTTCACGGGGAGTCTCTCTATATCTTGCATTCAAATTCCTCAAACTCTGTACTTATACTTTATCTTATTATTTCCGTTGAAAACTTAACCTATTTGTCATCAATCACCAAAAAGGGGGAGATTGTAAGTGCATCTAGTGCCCATTAGTGATTTTGGTGTATTGAAGACTTATAGGTTAAGAGACTGATATGTTTGTGAGTGTACAAAGGCTATATAAGTCGCTGAGGAGTTTGAGTTATTCGAAGAATATCGACCCCTAAAAATGTATGTCTTCGGCTAAAGACTTTGGTATTTCCTCTTAAGACTTTGAAGGTGAGGAAATAGGTGCGTCCGTGAAGAAATCAATGCGAAGACTCTAAAGCGTGAAGACTTTCATTTTCATAGTTTCATTTTTTGTATTCTGTGTCATACGACCACCATACTGTTAACGGGGGTCGAGGTAAAACTAAGGAAAAGTTTACAAGTGATGCTCACCTCAAAAAATTTAAATACTAACCCTTCGGATGAAGCCTTTGGACATCTTCAATAGCTTAGTGAAATTCTTCACTAACGAAGACGGAGATTTTCTGGTCCGTGAGGAATTTGCTCTAACCGAGGAGTTAGGTCTTTGCCAGTGCGAAACACCTACCTATGAGGAACCTGTGTGACATGAGGACTTTCATAGTTGAAAGGTTCCGATCGTTGTTGTGCTGCGCGCCAGCTGTCCCCAACCTTATCCACCTAATGGTCATATCATTGGGGCATTAATGTCAATTCATGTCGGGATTGCTCCCCGGCTATAAATAGCCACCCACATAACCACTAGTTGGTTGGCTTCTCCGTAAGAGAATTCGACACTTGTCTTTTGAGAGAAACCCAATCCTCGAAGACTTTGTGTGAAAATAATTAGTGAGGAAAAACCCCAAACACCCAAACCAAAACCCGAACCCAAAGTGATTGAGCATCACTGAAGAGATTGGTGGTGTGTGGAACCGACGCTTGTTACCTTTAAGGACTGTGCATCCTCCAGATGGTTAGGCGTCATGGTCTAGAGCATCCAACTACGAATTGTGGATTGCCGGATGACCAAGTTTGTGAGGTTTGGAAGTCTGCTCTGAAGACTTACCACAAGTGTTGGGCGATGACTATGTGTCCTTAGCTCAAGGAGATTACTGTAAGGACTCTTTCCTGGGATTGTGTGTCCTTTGGTTTAAATACCAAGCTGCTCTAAACCAGACGTACGACTATCACAACATTTGGAACAGGGTCATCAAATCACTGTCTTCATCGAGCAAGGGGTTCTAATTGCTCAACTCTTTCATTTCCTCAACAACATGTTGACGACTTTGATCTTTAGTTCTTGAAGACTTTGACTGAAGACTTTCTCTAATTCCTCACCTCAAATTCTTCACTTAAGTTATTCATCACTTGTTTATCGTGATCACGCGGCCTGTGCAACCTGAACATTTCATTTCACTATGACGACTAAGCTATAACTGTTTTTGTATATCTGTTTGAGTACTTATTCCGCTGCACTTAGTTCGTGACTGAGGACGTTCCTCACTCACGAATTTGTAAAAATCGCCTATTCACCCCCCTCCTATCGATATAACGCACTTTCAATTATCCACACCTTTTTTCTTCCGCATATAACATAATTCAACGAAGGTATTAATATGTGAAGCAACGTCCTCATTAGAACTTCTAGCAAATTGTTCTTTCATAACAAGATTTAGTAATGCAACATTTATATCATAGACTGCGTACTATTGGCATGTGGTATTGGAGTACTAATAAAACTTATATTATTAGTACTCCCTTCGTCCTAAAATAAGTGTCTTAAGCTTAATACAACTTTGTACTAGCTCTAGTACAAAGTTGAGACAGTTATTTTGGGACAGAGGGAGTACTTGAAAAGTCACATAGTTTGGTACTTTCGTGATACACCGCGACAATGTAAGTAAACTAACAAACTAATGGAAATATTTTTGTGTTTTTTATATTTGTAAGTAGGCAAATATAAAAGCGAGTAAAACATAGAACAAGTTAATGAAAATTTATGTGAAAGAACCTGATGAGAATATTATGTCTCCCCGGCAACCGTGCCAGAAATTCTTTCTCCTACTTGTGGGCTGCGTTGGGTTTTTCCCCGAAGAGGAAGGGTGAAGAAATATAGTAATGATAGGTATTTCCCTTAGTGAGAACCAAGGTCGTTGAACGAGTAGGAGAATGGAGAGGACTCTCATCGCAAGCACCTACACACACAAAACTATGCACTTGCACCCTACACGGGCAATAGGGTTGTCAAGCCCCTCGAGCTCGTTACTTGCAAGGACTAATTTTGATTGATATAGATAATGTGAATAGCTGATACATCTCCAATGTATCGATAATTTATCAAATATTCATTTCAATATTCTACAACTTTGATATGCTTTTGGCAACATTTTATATTATTTTTGGTACTAACTTACTTATCCAGCGCCCAGTGTCAGTTCCTGTTTTTTGTATGTTTTTTGTTTCGCAGAAAATCCGTATCAAACAAAGTCCAAAAGCGATAACAATTTACAAATATATTTTTGGAATATATATGATTTTGGGAAGAAGAATCAGTGCAACATGGTGCCCGAGGGCCTCACAAGCAAACATGACGCGACTTGGAGGGGTAGTTGCGTCCTAATAACTTGTGGCCACCCTTAAGTTGGTTGGGGCCCTTCTTTCACTGCAATAAATATAATTTCCACATAAAAGTTCCCTTTAAATTTCAGCCCGATCGGAGTTACGGATCTTCACGTATTTAAGAAACGGTGAAGGGACAAAAAACAACAACAAAAACAGGAGAGAAACAGAGAGAGAGAGAGATCCAATCTCGAAGGGTCTATCACCCCTCCGGGAGCCATGGAGGCCAAGTACCTGAGAGGAGAACCTCCCCCCATCTAGGGAGAGGCCATGGAGGAGGAATCCTAAGGGGGGAGACTCTCCCCCCTCTCTCCCGGTGGTGCCAGAGTGCCGCCGAGGGAACCATTGCTACGGTGATTGTCTTCATCTACATCACCGTATTCATCACCTTCCTCATTTCTTTTCAGCGGTACACTCTCCCGCACCCCGCTATAATCCCCTACTTGAACATGGTGTTTCATGACACATACTATTATTCAGTGATGTGTTTCCATACTATGATGTTCGAGTAGATCTATGTTGTTCTTTGGGTTGATTGATGATCCTGATTGGTTTGAGTGTATGTTTTATTTTGGTGTTGTCCTACGGTTGGCTCCATGTCACACACATGTGAGGGATTCTCTCTGTAGGGTGTTGCAATGCTTTCATGATTCACTTATAGTGGGTGGCTAGAGTGACGGAAGCTTACAACCGAGTAAGGGTATTGTTGCGTATGGGAGTAAAGGGGACTTGATGTTTAATGCTATGATTGGGTTTACCTTGATGATTTCTAGTATTTGCGGATGCCTGCTAGAGGTCCAATCATAAGTTCATATAATCCAAGTACGAAAGTATGTTAGATCATGCTTCTCCCTCATATAAAATTGCAAGAATGATTACCGACCTTGTTATCAATTGCCTAGGATGATTACGCACACCATACCATCATCATTCCACACTCGCTATTTGTAATATATTGTAATATATTCTAACTTTATTTAGGTAGCGACTATTTTCATATTTTTTATCCAATATCATGAAAAGCTATCCTCTTTATACCCACAACACAGCTTTATTTCTCGTTAATAAAACGTTCAGTGTATGTAGAGTCGTATCGGTGGTCGATAGAACTTGAGAGAATATTGATCTTACCTTTAGCTCCTGGTGGGTTCGACACTTCATACTTATCACTTCCATCTTTCTAAAAAAGTGCATCAATGTATTTTTGGTTTTTAGCAATATGATCAAGTATACCAGGGGGCCATAGTTTTCACTCGAGGATTCTCTCTCGAACATAGCATACGATAGGTAAACAAATTATTATTGGGAAATTGACAGAATAGTGCATAGTTATTACATGCTATTCACGACAATGATTATATGTATATAGGCATCACATCAATAAACATGTAGAATGAAATGATTCTGCATCTGCTATAATTACTCCACTTTGGGAGCATTTGTATGCTTTCCTCTCTAGGTATTAAGTTCATGACAAACAGAGTAATGCTTCGAGCAAGATGACGTGATGTAGACAAAGTAAGACACACAATATGTGCAGACCCCATCATTTTATCCTTAGTACCAACAATGCAAATACGTGTCTTGTTCCCTTCTAACACTGGGATATAGAGCACCACAAAATTGAACCCACCATGATGCACCACTCTCACTAAAGTTAAATCAATCTAGTTGGCCAAACCAAACAGATAGATCAAAGAGAAATACGTAGCTATAATAAGCATGTGAAAGGATCGATATGGTTGACTACAGAGGGGTGAATAAGCAACTAACAAATTTTAAGATTTTCTTTAAACAAAAAAGTTTTAGCAAAAAATAGGTTGTCTAGATATGCAATTAGGAGAGCAACCTATATGAAGCTACCACCAACAATAAGAAGTAATAAGTAAATACAAGTAACGGTAAGAAATAACCACAAGTGGAACCAATGAAGACGAGGATGTGTTTCTGAAGTTCCTTCCCTTTGAAGGGAAGTACGTCTCTGTTGGAGCGGTGTGGAGGCGCAATGCTCCCCAAGATTCCACTAAGGCCACTGTATTCTCCTCACGCCCTCACACGATGCGAGGTGCCATGATTCCACTAAGTGGTGCCCTTGAAGGTGGCAACCGAATCTTTACAAACAAGGTTGGGGCAATCTCCACAACTTAATTTGAGGCTCCCAACGAGACCACAAAGCTTCACCACAATGGAATATGCCTTCGAGATGACCTCAACCTTCTAGGGTGCTCAAACACCCAAGAGTAACAAGTTCCGCAAGGGATTAGTGGGGGGAATAAAATTTCTCATGGTGGAAGTGTATATCAAGGCCCTCTCAACCAAACCCTAGAATATCAACAAGTTTTGTTAGCTAGGGAGAGAGATCGGGTTAAAATGGAGCTTGGAGCAACAATGGAGATTAGGGGGGCAAAGGTGGAGTTCTCAGGGAAGAAGAACCCCTTTATATAGTGGGGGATGGAATCTGCCCGTTAACCACCCCCTGTGCATCAGACAGAGCGGTACTACCGATGGTAAGAGGTAGTACCGCTTAGGGGAGCGGTACTACCGCTCAGGCAAAAGGCGACATGCCAAACTGAGGCAGAGACGCTAGTATCGCTGAGGGCGGTAGTAACAAGCGGTAGTACCGCGCTACAGGCGGTACTACCGCCTTGTACTACCGCAAAATGGGCCCATTAAAAGTGTTCGCACTTTTGAGAGCGGTACAGGCCAGCGGCACTAGTAGAAAACTACCGCACTGAGCGGTACTACCGCCCGCATTTCGGTACTACCGGTGATAAGAGCGGTACTACCACTTGATCAATGGAAGGTAGGTTTAGGCAGGGTAGAAAAATCTCCCTCAAAGGTGAAAAGGGGTGATAGAGAAGTGTACGTGATGATTGCACCCAGAATTTCCCAAAGCGGATCCCGTCTTAATAGTACGACTTTTCCTATGACCCAAGTCCACTAACAACGAAGCGTAAGAGCGAAACCGTCTTCACATCAAAACACTGAAGGGCAAGAATAATCTTTGTGCAAACCTAGGAAATAACTGAAAGGCTTATTGCACATGATTAGTCCACAAAAGTGTCGTCATCAATCACCAAAATTACAAGGGTAGAAATATGCCCTTACAATCTCCCCCTTTTTGGTGGATTGATGACAACACGGGATTTGCATAGAGGATAAAACCTGAGATAGAATGCAATCCCACAGTCTACAGAATATAGACATGCTCCCCCAAAGTGTTTGCACTATTTAAGTATGCTTTTGGAATGCAAGGTGCACACACTAGGATCAACACCCCCCCTATATTTTATAGACAAGCACTACTTGCGTAAATGAAACAACTAAGAGTAATAGCTGCAAGAAGTGAAGTGAGCAAGATCATAAGGGCACAATTTAAGCATCTAACGAAATTAAACACATATCATAAAGTTAAGGTAGCATATGTCTCACACCATATGACATAGTCTCACAGAAGTCTCACACACATTAAAAACGCAAACCAACAGGTTCCACACAACACTACTTAGTCTTCTCCTTGAGCTTCTGGGCTCAAGAAGGTTCTCTAGTGGTGGGCGTAGCTGAGGGAACAGTATCCTCATTAGCCACAAAGTCCTCATCAGCCTTGTCATCAGCAAAATCTTCATCCATGTCATCACGCATATCTTCTTGAGGGGCAAGGTGAGTAGCCCACATGTCCTTCTGCCTAAGCTGCACAATCTTGTGAGAAACCAAGTCCCCAGTTTCAAACAACTCACCAGGAAAGGAGGCTTCCCAAGTCTTCTCAATCAGATGCATCAAAAAGGGGCCATACATGGGGAACTTACGTTGAGAAACCACAAAATGGAGCTCTGTCGGTGAATACTCACAACATAAGCCATGGGTAGGCTAAAGATGGTAGGAACCGAAATGACACCGGAGGGCGCTTGGTACGAGGTTGGTACAAGCATGGAACGCACGATGTACCCAGGTTCGGGGCTCTCCGTAGAGATAATACCCCTAGTCCTGCTGGAGTGTATGATGTGTATGAATGGGATTACAAGTTGCTCCTGGACCTGTATCAGGGAAGAGGAGGAAGGAGCAGCTGGCTCGACTCTACCTCTTCTATGTGGTTGGTGTGTCTGATATGTTGACCCACCCTCTGCATGGAGGGGGGCTGGGGGTTTTATAGACGAACCCACCGGCCTACAATATGGATAAAGGGTACAAGAGTGGGACCCGACTGGCAGCCTCGCCGGCTGGCGAGGAGGCCCACGGGGGTCCTGTCTTGTCGTTTGAGGGGCCTGCCGGCTGCAAGATCCCGTCTGGTTGTGGGACCAGCCGGCTAGCCAATGAGGCTCTCGCGTAAGGTTGACACATGATACGTATGGTACATCCGGCGTCGTCCAGCGAGATTCATCATGGGCAGACAGTACGACCGCCTCCACTGTTCCCACGCCGAGTGCAGTAATGGAGTGGGAGTTTGACGGGCCGATACTGTGCAGGGTGATGGATCAGAGCCGGGGGAGGTCAGCGGCGTGGCCGCCGACGGCGGTACCCGTCATGCCCTCTGATCCAGTACCTTTGCTAACGCGTAGCCACCTTTAACCGTAGGGTCTCGTCATGACCTACGATCTAATGTGACTTGTGATCCCCAGCCGGCTAGCCTGCTCGACTAGCCGGCCTGGGCACGGCCGCCTCGTCCCTAGCCGGCTGGCTTGGCCTAGGCGGCCATGGAGAGGTAGCCATCTTGCCTCTAGCCGGCAGGTGTTTCCTGGCCGGCAAAGAATTGGCCGCCTCGCCCCCAGCCGGTAGGTGTTTCCTAGCCGGCCAGGGGACTTGGGCCTTGTAGAATTGTTTTGGTCATTCCTTTTGAGTTGAAGGCAAAGGAGCAGGCTCGATGAGCTTACCCAGGGGTTATCCTCCCGATAGTAGTCCCCGAAGCTGGAGAGGCCCGCCGCTTGGTTGCGGGTGGCCTGACCGGCTTGATTGTTTGTCGTTGTACTCCTCCCTCCGCCTGTAGCAGGGGACGCCGGCTCGAAAACCGGCTGGCTTCTAAGCGACGCCTCGGATTCATCGTAGGCTCCGCAAATCATGCCACGTGCCAGGCCCAGCTTGATGTGATGATGGTTTACGCAGGTGATGGGACCGGGCATGAGCATTGGGTCCCGCCACGACGCCCCCTCGGCCGCCTGTTTGTTCTCGGGAAACGGGAAATGTTACCGCCCGTAATACACGGGATTAGTGGGGCTCTGCACACACCAGATCCCCTCCCCACGATCCTTCGTGGGGTTTAAATGGGGTGCAAGGGTACCGAGGAGGCCATTCGCCCCCTTCTCGCCCAGCATCGACGCCCTCTTCCTCCGTGAGCCTAGAGAGAAAGAGTCCGCCTGTCTTCATCTTCATTCTCTCCATCGCCGTCGCGCCACCCATCGCCGCCAGTCTTCCCAAGCATCCGTCGCCTGTGGTCAAGGCGAGCGGCTCCTCTTCTAAGAAGGGCTTGTCTCACGGATCTTGGATTGACAGCGAGATTTGCGACAGCCACATCGAGGCGCTCCGCCACCGCTGGATGTTGCTTCCGACCTCTCTCGTGACGGTGCAGATTCCCGATGCCGAGACCGCCCCGACGCCGCGGGACGGAAAGATCGTCGTGTTCTACGAGCACTTTTACAGGGGCTTCGGGCTTCCGGCGAGCACATTCTTCTCCAACTGGCTCGTCTTCTTCGGCCTGCAGCCGCACCACCTGGCGCCGAACGCCATTCTCCAGCTGTCTTCCTTCGTCGTCCTATGCGAGGGCTTTCTGGCGATCGAGCCTCGCCTCAACCTCTGGCAGAGCTTATTCTTCATCAGGCAGCAGTCCAAGAAGATGGACAAGGCCGAGCTGGGTAAACTCAACGGCCCTCGCCCGATGACACCGTGCGGAGCCGCACTGGTGCACCACCGCTTGAAGTCCAGCTTCCCCCAGATGCCACTGCAAGAATCCATCAAGCAGTGGTAGAGAGGATTCTTCTATGTGAAGAACGCCCACCCCGCACATGACGCCCTCAAAATGCCTCCATTCGACATCGAGCCTCCGATGGCGAAGTTGAACTGGCAGGCCAAGTATCCGAAGCCGATTCCCGAGGTAGCGCAGATCGGCACCTACCTCGACTGCTTGAAGGGTCGCGACCTCCTGGGCTGTGACCTGCTTACCACCATGGTTTCCCGCAGGATCTTGCCTCTTCAGAGGCGACCCCATCTAGTTTGTCAGATGAGCGACCGGTACGATCCCTGTCGGACCTCTACCAAGAACTTCACAACCAGCGCGGTGGCGCAGGGTGTGAACCAGACTTCCACCACCCGCATGGACGATGGTGGGAACTGGGAGTGGGGGCTGGCCCCTTACGACAGGTCTCGTCCGCCTCCGATGGTAAGCACTCTTGTTGAGTCTATTCTTGTTGTTTTTCTTGTAGTCGATCATCTTTTTGAGCCGGCCACCGACTCCATTGGGCAGATGTTCGAGAAGTTGCAGGCACTCAACCCACCTGCCCTCGACGTGGTGACGTCTGACGCCCCGGAGATCGAGGACGAGGGCATGATCGAGTCTCGCTCTGCCGCCTCCGAAGGTTCGGATGATGCGCCGGAGTCGGAGGGCACAAAGCCGTCTAGTGAGCATCTGAAGCATTCCATTCTTGGTTGGATGGATGATGATGTGACACCACCCTCCTTATCTGATGCAGCCTTCGCAGAAGACTCCGATGAGGTGGAGGAGGTCACTAGCCCACCCCTGACGCGCGGTCGCCGCCATGCGGCTGAGACGGCCCGTCTTGGCGAGACGGCCCGGAGGAAAGGCAAGGGTTCCACAGCTTCCAGGCCGGCTCCCAAGCGAGTCGCGACAGGTCCTCCAGCCGGAGTACGAGCAGGCGGCGCTAAAAAGCATCGTTCTTGTGCCGGTAGGAGGCAGGTGTCCATCGTCGCGGGGTAAGGGTTCCCTTTCATTCTTTTTGCTTCGTCTTGCGTGAAGACTTGTTCCTCAAAGCGCTACTTGGCAGGGAGGCAGAGGACGTAGAAGAAGACACCGCCTCCGCCGCTGAGCGAGCCGGTCGGGCAGCGGCTGACGCTGCCCAGAAGGAAATTGAAGAACAATCCGCTCGCTGCTGGGAGATGGCGGCGGAGAAGATGGCCGAAGGCCGATCTCGGCCCAGCCAGGCCGAGAAGCTCGCGGAGAGGCGTATGAAGGCTAGACATGACCCCTCCATGCATGCTCGCATGGAGGAGTCAGCTAGCGAGGCGGCCCCGAGGCGTACCCGGAGGGCCGAGGCGGTCAAGCCGTCCGAGCTGGACGCCTCTGCACCAGTGGACCTCGAGGAGATCCCTGAGTCGCCGGAGGCCGAGGTGGCGGCCGACGCGCCGGAGCTGAACCCAGACGAGCTTGAGGCGGCTATGTGTGCGCCAGAGGTGGTCATGGACGCGCCGGACACGGCCAATACACCTCCTGCTGTAGAGACGGCGCCAGCTGGGACGTCCGCGGAGCCGGCCGCCGCACCGACGCCCGGAGACGGCACCATCATCGTCTCCAATCGTGGCCCGGCTGCTCCAGGAGCCGGCCCCAGAGCCAGGAGCCACCCATGAAGGCTTGGCGAGCGGCCAACCTTGGCGCCAGACGCTGCCCGCACGCACCATACTCCAAGGCGTCCCGGAGCTGGTATCGCTGTTCGCCAGCAGCCGGTACAAGGTGGAGCAGGCAGCTCGTGTGGCGGGAAGCGATCTGGAGCGTCTGGAGGAGCGCAACAGGGTAAGTGTTTTGTATTTTTCCTCCTCTTTGTCTTGGTTTTTGATTTTTTTTCTTCTTCTTCTTGAATTAGTGGGGCGCGCCAGCGCACCCACTGGGTGTAGCCCCCGAGAATCGGGCCGGCCAAGCATTGGCCGGGCCGAATCTCTTCGAGCTTATCTCTTGCTTTTCTTTTTTAGTGGGGGCGCGCTAGCGCACCCACTGGGTCTAGCCCCCGAGAATTGGGCTGGTTATGAATTAACCAAGCCGAATCTTACTCTGGTTTGCCTGTAGGATCTTTATGATGCCCAGGTGCAGGCATATAACATGCTGCAAGCTCAGAACCAGGCGGCTGATGGCCAGGTCGCCGAACTTCAGGCCCGGCTGGGCGAGGCCGTCGCGGAGCGGGACGCCTTGCGCGAGGCGGACAGCCAGCTCCAGCAGCAGCTAGCTCTTCTCCAGATGGAGAAGAAGGAGCTCGAGGCGGCCCGTCAGGCCGAGCAGGAGCAGTTGCGCGCCTCCCTGCAGGAGAAGGACAACTACCATACTGCCGACGTGGAGCGTCTCGAGGCGGTTCATCTCGAGGAGATGAAGCTCAAGGACGCTGACTTGAAGGAGAAGGAGGAAGCCCTGATCCAGAGGCAGGCGCAGCTGGCCAAGGCGTTGGATACAGCCGCGGCCCTCCAGTAAGAAGTCTCCCGCGTCACCCAAGCAAGCAAGGTGCGGGAGCTCGAGGCCCTGGAGAATGCCCACGAGACTGACGGCCACTTCGACCGTGAGTCCTCTTTGTTTTGTCTTGAATTTTCTTCTTTACCGCCTCCTCTTCTTACTCTTCTTTGGGCCCCTTCTCCTATCTCATGTCTCTTCCCCGAGACACGGGACGCAGCCGAGACGGCCGTCGAGGTGAGCCGTGAGGAGCGTCGCATGGCCGGGCAGAAGGTAGATGTCGCTTCCGGCTGGAGCGTGGAGGAGATCGGCGTGGGCCTCAGAGCCCGCCTGCGTGTCCTGGGCGAGTCCGTGGTGCGGCTCCAAGTTGTAGGCTCGTCGATGATAAAGGCTCTGTGGCCTGATGCCGTGGAGCCGGCGTCGATAGACCGGCTCTCCCGCTGGCTTGCGGCTGGCGATGATCGCCTTGATGCCTGGCGTGCTTCGGCCACGCGCGGTGGAGCCTACATGGCCCTGCGCTTGGCCAAGTTCTGGTACCAACACCTGGACTTCGGCAAGCTCGTCGCTCAGTGCAACGGCTCGGAGGTGGAGATGCAGGCTGTGGAGGAGCAGCTGCGCGTGAGGGCTAGCGACATCGCCTCGTACGCCGCCTAGGATGAGCTCAACTTGGAGCGGGGTGAAGACGACCACGTGATCCCCGAGGATATGCACGGCCTTCAGCCCTATGATGCCGAAGGCATCTCCGACGAGGCGGCCCGTGAGGTGGAAGACACCGCCTCCAGCAGCGAGGCCTATGCCGACTCCGCCAAGGACGGAGCCGAAGGCCCTCATGGAGGAGACGACGCCACCGCCTCGGGAGCAGCCGGCGATGGTGAAGCCACCACTTCAGGAGCCGCAGCCAGGGCGACAGACGAGGCCGCCGCCCCTTAGCCGGTCTTTTTTTTGGTTGTCTGCAATGAATTGTCAGTCCAACAGTTCCACCCACTGGGGGGTGTGTAATGAACTTCCGCCGTGGGCCAATGCTTTTGAATGTATGAATTCTGCATTATATTCGCAATGCCATGCGTGCTATTTTACATCTTCATCTTTTTATTCCTGCTTGACTTCTTTTTCTCGAACACCTCTACTCCCCTTAGTGTCCACCCTGCCAGCCCGACAGCCGGGAGCCGGTCTGTGACTGGGTGGAGGCTTCTGTATTTGGGAATATAGGACTTAGATTTTTCGAAGTCATCAAGACTTAAAGACTCAAACATAAACCAGTAGAGGCCGGCTAGATGGGATCGTAAAGATCAAACCAACCCGAGCCGGCAACCTTTTTGTAGTCAAACCTTTCATGTATCCGGCCTTACCTGGAGTCGCCTCGCTAGCGGGACAGCAGGGAGCCGGTCTGTAGCTATTACGAGACGACCAGGGATCGATCCGGGATACACTATGTGTTTTTCTACAACATAAGGAAGTCGTCCGGGCGGCTAGCAAGCCAACGAGCCCATTAGAGCCGGTCAAGGGACTCACATAGTGAGTGAAAACTCTAGATATGCATATAAAAAGAAGCATATGTGCATGCTCTTTTCATTGCATTCATTAGAAATCCCTGAAGAGGGAGAAAGATACATATGTGCATGCTCTTTCCATGTTTGATACTTGCCTTCTAAAAATAGAACGGGCGAAGCAATGCCGCGTTCCATGGACGTTCCGTCTCCTGGCCGGAGTCGTGGCTCTTGCGCTTCCTTGGCTTCTGGGTATCAATCAAGTAATATGCATTCTCTACTGATGATGAAGGGTCCCTCGCATGGGGATGAGAGCTTGTGCTGACCGGCTGTGCGCTGGATTCTTCTGAGCACCAAGTCTCCCTCTCTGAAGGAGAGAGGCTTGATCTTCTTGTTGTGGTAGTACCTCAGCTTCTGTTGATAGATTGCCGTCCGGCTCAAGGCTAGGTCCCGTGCCTCCTCGAGGAGATCGACGCTGTCTTCTCTTGCCTCCTTCGCCTCCGTTTTCGTGTACAGGGTGACCCGAGGCGAGTCGAACTCGACATCCGTAGGGATAATAGCCTTGGACCCGTATACCAGAAAGAACGGGGTGAAGCCGGTTGACCGGTTGGGCATGGTGTGGAGACTCCACAGTACCGCTGGCAACTCTTTGATCCAGCAGCCGGCTGACCTAACAAGTGGTGCCACCAGTCTTGGATTGATGTCGGCCAGGATTAGGCCGTCGGCCCTCTCCACTTGGCCGTTGGACTGGGGATGTGCCAATGACGCCAAGTCGAGCCGGATGCCTACCTTGGAGTAGTAGAGAGCCAAAGAGCCCTCAGAGAAGTTAGTGCCATTGTCGGTGATGATGCTATGGGGGACGCCGTATCGGGCACAGATGTCCGTGATGAACTTGACAGCCGTGGGGCGATCAAGCTTCTTGATGGGCCTAGCCTTGATCCACTTGGTAAATTTGTCGATGGCCACCAAGAGGTGAGTCATGCCACCGCGAGTCGTCTTGAATGGCCCCACCATGTCCAACCCCCAGACGGTGAAAGGCCATGACAAGGGGATGGTCTTGAGTGCCGAAGGCGGCATGTCGCTCTGCACGCCAAAGCTTTGGCAGCCTTCACATTTGTTGACCATGTCCATGGTCTCCTCGAGGGCCGTGGGCTAGTAGAATCCATGGCGGAATGCCTTGGACAACATAGTTCTAGAGGCGGCATGATGCCCGCACTCCCCTGGTGAATGTCTCTGAGGATCTCTTGTCCCTTTTCTGATTCGACGCAGTGCTGGAACACGCCAGTCATGCTACGCCGAACCAGCTCGCGATTGATGATGGCGTAGGCTGCAGATCGGCGCTGGATCTGCCTCGCCTCCGCCTCCTCCTGAGGAAGTTCGCCGCGAAGAAGGAAGGCCAGGATGTGTTGAGCCCATGACGGAGCCGACACAAAGGCTGGCTCCGTCTCGACCTGAGTGTCGGGGGCTTCTGCAGCCCCCGCGCTTGACGAAGCAGTCGCGGGCTCAAGACTCTGTGTCTCTGATGCCGTTGTGGCAGCCGGCTCGCCGTCTACCTCCATGACGTCCACCCACTAGGTGTCGAGACGACATGTTTCGAGGCTTGGCGGAGCCGAATTTTTTGTTGTAGCCGGTGAAGTAGTCGTAGCCGGCGAAGTGGTTGTAGCCGGTGCCGCAATTGGAGTCGGCAGAGCCAGTATAGCCGGCACAAGAGCTGTAGCTGGTGCAGCTGGCGTAGCCGACGATGCTTGCACCGAGGAATCAGCCGGCACGAAAATTGATGCCGACTCTGGAGACGGCCTGATAGACGGCTTGTGCAGCTGCTCGAGGGAGACGCCGGCTGGGATGGCCTGTCTCATGGAGCCAATCTTAGCCAATGTATCGGCCGCCTCGTTGTCCGCCCTGGGAATGTGGTGAAACTCGCAACCCTCGGAGAGGCCGCTGAGCTGTTGGATGAGGAAGCAGTAGCTTTCCATGTTGGCGTCCCTGGCGTCCCATTCGTCAGAAACTTGCTGCACCACGAGGTCTGAGTCGCCGAAGCAGAGTTGCCGCCGGATGCCCATCTCCTTGGCGAGCCGGAGGCCGTGAGCGAGTGCTTCGTACTCAGCGACGTTGTTGGAGGCGACGAAGTGAATCTGGAGAGCATACTTGAGCTGGTCTCCTTTCGGAGACGTCAAGACGATGCCGGCTCCCAGAACAGTTCGCATCTTCGAGCCGTCGAACTGCATCTGCCAATGAGTGGAGTCCGGAGGTGGCGGCTCAAACTGGGTTTCAGCACAGTCGACTAGGAAGTCGGCCACCATCTGAGATTTGATGGCAGTGCGAGGCTCGTGTCAGATGTCGTGGTCTGCCATAGAGATGGACCACTTGGCGATCCTGCCAGTCATGTCATGGTTGCCCATGATTTCTCAAAGTGGAGCAGTGCTCACCACAGTGATGGCATGCTCTTGGAAGTATTGCTTGAACTTCTTTGCGGCAAGGTAAACACCATAACACATTTTTTGGTAGTGGGGGTAGTTTTTCTTGGAGGCGGACAAGACCTCGCTGAGGTAGTAGATAGGGCGTTGCACTAACAGTACCTGCCCTCCTCCTTGCGTTAAACTACCAGCACTACACTAACAACGCGAGTGGTCGCTGCGATGTATATGAGTATGGGTTCCCTTTCAGCCGGCGCTGCCAATATTGGCAGGCTCGAGATGACCCGCTTAAGGTCACGGAAGGCTTCGTCCGCCTGGTCGTTCCACTCGAACTTTGTCGTCTTCTTCATGAGATGGTAGAGTGGAAGGGCCTTCTTGCCAAGCCGGCTGACGAACTGGCTAAGGGACGCCAGGCAGCCGGCGAACTTCTGGATGTCTAGGATTCGAGCCGGCTTCACCATCCGCTCGATGGTGCTGATCTTCTCGGGGTTCGCCTCGATGCCACGAGCGGACACGAATAACCCCAAGAGCTTGCCGTCTAGAACCCCAAAAATGCACTTCTCCGTGTTGAGCCGGATCTTGTACTCGCGCAGGTTGGCGAACGTCTCCCGTAGGTCGTCGAGGAGGCTGAAGTGCTGCTTGGTCTTGATGATGATGTCATCCACAGAGACGTGGATGTTTCTGCCTATCTGTGGCAGTAAGCATTGCTGCATGCAGCGTTGGAATGTCGCACCAGCGTTCTTGAGACCGAACGTCATGATGGTGTAGCAGTAGGCCCCGAAGGGCGTGATGAAGGAGGTCTTCAGGCGATCAGATGGATCCAACTTGATTTGATGGTAGCGTGAATAAGCATCCAAAAACGACAGCATTTCGCAGCCGGCAGTGGAGTCGATCACTTGATCTATCCGGGGCAACGTGAAAGGGTCTTTCGGGCATGACTTATCCAGGCTCGTGTAGTCGATACACATTCGCCATGTGTTGTTTTTCTTCAGCAGCAGAACTGCATTGGCTAACTAGTCCGGGTGGAAAACCTCCATGATGAAGCCGGCTGCAAGGAGCCAGGCAATCTCTTCTCCAATCGTGCGCCGCTTCCCCTTGGCGAAGCGGCGCAAAGGTTGTTTCACCGGCTTTGCATCCGGTCGCACGTGAAGTTTGTGCTCGACGTACTTCCTCAGAACACCCGACATGTCTTTGGGGGACCATGTAAAGATGTCCCGATTCTCACGGAGGAAGTCGACGAGCTCGCCTTCCTATTTGGGACTGAGGCCAGCCCCGTTGGTGATGCACTGCTTGGGGTTTGCAGGGTCGAGTGACATCTGCTTGGTTTCTTTAGCCGGCTTGAAGGAGCCTTTTCCGGCCGACTGGGATGGAGGAGAAGGGATCGCCGGCTGCTCGGTAGCCTGATCCACGAGCCGGTCAATCTGCCTCTTCTCTTCAGCAATCACCATGGCGTCGGCCAGGCGGCTTCTGTCCTGTGCACACTCGAGCGACTTCTTGTAGTCGCGATTAATGGTGATGATGCGCTTTGGACCCGGAATCTTCATCTTTAGGTTGGCGTAGTGGGGGATAGCCATGAACTTGGCCAGAGCCGGCCTGCCCAGCAGCGCGTGATACAAGCTGCTGAGATCCACCACCTCGAACCATATGGACTCGCGGCGGAAGTGAGCCTTGTCACCGAAGAGGACGTCCAGCCGGATTTTGCCGATCGTCGAGCAGGACTGCCCCGATACGATGCTGTGGAAGACAGTCCTGGTCGGTAAGACGTCCATCTCCTTGAGCCCGAGCTTGAGGAGGGTCTCGAGGTAAATGATGTTGATGCTGCTGCCACCCTCGACTAACACCCGGGAGAACCGGCAGGTGAGCCTCCTAGAGGCGAAGGTAGGGTCGAGGACGAATGCGTATGAGCCCGGGTTGGGCATCACCGCAGGATGGTCGACCCAGCTCCATGTGATGGGCTTTTCAGACCAGTGCTTGTATTGGGGAATCGGGGGGGGGGACCGTGGCATTCACGTCACGCCGTTGCTGGCGCAGGCTATGCTTGTCGTCGCCTTCACTAGTGAAGACGACAAATGCTCCGTCTTGATGGGGCTAGTCGTCGTGAGGCGGCGGTGGTGGAGCCGGAGCAGGACCGGGAGCCGAAGCTTGAGGCGCAGCCTGTGCACCTGGGGAAGCCGACATGCCCTCCCCTTGCGACAATCGTCATGCAAAGCTGCACTGTCGAAGGGTGTGGGTAGAGGGCTATGCCCCAGAATGCATTTTGCAGGGTGCGTCAAGCATCTGCTCAAAGGTCTGCTTGGGCTGCGAGTTGCCCTTGTTGGGTCACCTTTGTTGGGAGCCAGCCTAAGTACCTGGCGCCTCACCCTCCATGTTGGCTACCAACCTGCTGCTGGAGCGCGAATCTAGCTGACCTGCCTTGCGCTTGTTGTTGTTCTGGCCGCCTCGATTGTCTCCAGCCGGCTTAGGAGTAGCCGACGTGGGGACCACCTTGTCCGAGGCAGTCACCTTGACTCGCATCGTGGAGTCGGCCGTGGCGTACTTGTCCGCCTTGGCCATGAGCACCACCACAGAGGTGGGCTCGGAGCACATGAGCTTGTGCTTGAGGAGAGTGACATCTCGGCAACCATCGATGAAGTACTAGATGGCATGTACCTCATGCACTCCCTCGTAGGAGTTGTGAAGCTCCGTCCAGCGCGTGACATATTTGCGAAGGGGTTCGTCGGGCCTCTGGACGCACATGGCCAGCTCGCGAGGCCGGCCAGGACGCTTGTAGGTGCCAGTGAAGTTGCGGACGAACGCCTCCTTGAAGTCAACCATGAGTTGACGTTGCCCGCTGTAAGGCTGTTAAGCGATGTCCGAGCTGAGCCGGCCAACATGAGTGGCATGTAGCGGACTGCTCCGCGCTTGTTGCCCCGGGCAATGCCAACGGCGGTGGTGCAGTCGATGAGCCAGTCCTCTGGCTTGGCGGTGCCATTATACTTGGTCGTATCCCGAGGCAGGGTGAAGCCTCGGGGAAACGGCTCCCCTCGGATCCGGGGGCCGAAGCAGGACGGACCGATGGGACTGTCCTCATCCAGAAGTGCCGACCGCGCCAGGGCGCTGAGACGCCTACGGGCGTCGTGGTCGCCCTGAGGGACGCGAGTGCCAATCTGAGCTACGATCGGAAGGGCACCCTGCGAACCGGTGGCATGGGTCCTCCCTGGACGAGGAACCTCATACACCGAGTTGCTCTTGTCATCTCCACGATGTCGGCTCGAAATGTGCTCGCTGTGGCACAGGGAGCGCCTGTCGTGGCTGCCCTCGCCCTTCTGGCCGGAAGTGCGATGAGAGGAAGATCCTTCGGCGTGCTGATGACTGCTGGGGTTGCGGCGTGCTCCGCGGTTGGGTCCCGGAGACTCTGATTGGGCTTGACCGGGGTCAAGCCGTGTCTGCTGCTCGTTGGCGGCGTCAAGGAGATCCTTGACCCGCTTCTCCTGGAAGGCGCGCTGCTCGCCCTCCAAATTTGGCATTTCTGCCATGGCTGCCTAGGCCGCCCGCAAGTTGGCTGCAGGAGTCTCATAGATGGGCTGCCTGCCGCCCAGAATCTCGGCGATGACCCGGCCGCGGCCGCGGACCGAGCCAAGCCGGCTAGGCCCCTCAGAAACCGGAGTGAGGTCGTATGCGGAGTTATACTCGCGCTGCATGGCCTCCATCCGGCGTTTAGCCGAAGCAATGGCGATGCCATCCTCCAAGATATGCCTGCGAGCCTGCTCCAGCGAGGCCCTCACGTTGTTAGGGTTTGTGGAGGCGGCGATGGGCGTCTTCAGGACGGTAAGCGCAGCCTGAAGAGTGTCAGCGGTGACAGCAACAGGCTCACCAGCGTATGCTGAAGCCTTGCCATGAGACGTGCTGGTGCTAGCACCGATGACCATCACCTCCATGATGTTGTAGACGGTGGCGACGTGGTACGGGGTGAAGAACCCCACAAACGGTGAAGGACCGTTGAAGACGATTACATTGCTAGGGTACACGTCGTGTGTAGGCGTCTCAGCGATAGAGAGCCTACTAGATCTGGGGCATAACACCTCGACATCGTGGTTCTCGCCGAAGTAGCGAAGACCATCGTTGAGGCGCAGGTCGCTAAAGAGAATGCTGAGGTTCTCCATAGCGGCAACGACGATGCTGGGAGGCGCCTCGTCATCGGACTCCCCGTTCGAATCCTCATGGCAGACAAGGACGTCGATCATCATTGGCGTTGCCTCATCGAAGGCAGGCTCCACGGGCATGCAGATCAGTCCGAACACGATGCATCCGGTGGTGTAGGTGCGGGGCCCCGCCCAGTGCATAAAGCCAGCCGATGCCGTGATCGGCCCCATGGTGGGCGCCAAATGTCGGTGAATACTCACAACATAAGCCATGGGTAGGCTAAAGATGGTAGGAACCAAAGTGACACCAGAGGATGCTGGGGACGAGGTTGGTACAAGCATGGAACGCACGATCTACCCAGGTTCGGGCTCTCCGTAGAGATAATACCCCTAGTCCTGCCGGAGTGTATGATGTGTATGGATGGGATTACAAGTTGCTCCTCGAGCTGTATCAGGGAAGAGGAAGAAGGAGCAGCCGTCTCGACTCTGCCTCTTCTATGTGGTTGGTGTGTCTGATATGTTGACCGACCCTCTGCATGGAGGGGGGCCGGGGGGTTTTATAGACGAACCCACCGGCCTACAATATGGATAAAGGGTACAAGAGTGGGACCCTGCTGGCAGCCTCGCTGGCTGGCCAGGGGGCTCACGGGGGTCCTGTCTTGTCGCTTGAGGGGACCGCCGGCTGCGAGGCCCCGTCTGGCTGTGGGACCCGCCGGCTAGCCAATGAGGCTCTCGCGTAAGGTTGACGGAGGACACGTATGGTAAGTCCGGCGTCGTCCAGCGAGATTCGTCATGGGCAGATAGTACGGCCGCCTCCACTGTTCCCACATCGAGTGCAGTAATGGAGTGGGTGTTTGACGGGCTGACACTGTGCAGGTGATGGATCAGAGCCGGGGGAGGTCAGCGGCATGGCGGCCGACGCTGGTACCCGCCGTGCCCTCCGATCCAGTACCTTGGTTGACGCGTAGCCACCTTTAATCGTAGGGTCTCGTCATGACCTACAATCTGATGTGACTTGTGATCCCCAACCGGCTAGCCTATTCGACTAGCCGGCTTGGGCACAACCACCTCGCCCCTATCCGACTGGCTTGGCCTAGGCGGCCAGGGAGAGGTAGCCGTCTTGCCTCTAGCCGGCAGGTGTTTCTTGGCCGGCCAGAGAATTGGCCGCCTCGCCCCCAGCCGGTAGGTGTTTTCTAGCCGGCCAGGGGACTTGGGCCTTGTAGAATTGTTTTGGTCATTCCTTCTGGGTTGAAGGCAAAGGAGCAGGCTCAATGAGCCTACCCCGGGGTTATCCCCCCGACAAGGTCATACCACATAACATGAGATATATCCAGAGACTGCACCTAACTCTTGAACTTGTGCTGCTCACAAAACAGAAGCATGTCGACCAGATAGGAGTGGACCTGATCCAGATTGCCTACATAGGGATACAAGGTGGCACGTGATACGTCTCAAACGTATCGACTTCTCCAAACACATCTGCTATTTTTTTGGCCTAATTCTTGCATGATTTGAACGAAACTAACCAGAACTGATGCTGTTTTCAGTAGAGCTTCTTGTATGGTTTTCATGTGTGCAGGAAAATGGATTTTTAGGTGTCCCGGAAATTCCAATAAAAAATAGAGAAAATACATGCACCGGGAGGAACCCATGACCAAAAGATGGGCTAGAGGGGGCCACCAGGCCTCCAGGCGACCTGGTGGCGCGGCCTGCCACCTGGCCGCGCAGGGAGGCCGCCTGGGTGGGGCCCACCTCCTCTAGTGCCCTGCCTTGGCTCCTATTTTTACCCGAGACGGAGAAATTCCAGAACAGAAGTCGTTTTGCCAGTTCTCGACGTGGAGCCGCCGCCACCCTCGGTTCATCTCCGGGAGAGCTAGTCTGGAGGCTGCCTTGGCCTACGGAGAGAGAAAATCGTCGCCATCGTCATCGCCATCGCCACTCCATCACCCTTCCATGGCTTCCCCTTTCATGTGTGAGTAATTCCTTGCTGTAGGTGAAGGGGATGGTAGGGATTGGATGAGTTAGATCATGTAATAATTCGTCAGATTGTTGGGGGCATGTTGCCTATCATCTACTATGGTGTTTATCATCTTTGCTACTACTTGTTACTCTTAATGCTTGTCACTTTGGGCCCGAGTGCCATGATTTCTGATCTGAATACCTTATGTTTTCATGAATATATTTGTGTTCTAGATCCTATCTTTGAGTAGTATGCACCTATTATAGTACGGAACTGGTGATCCCAATGGTGACATCTTGGGACACCAAAGGGGATAGACTATAATTTGAGGATTCCATGTATCCATTGATTGTTAATGCTTTGTTCCGGTGCTCTTTGACAAGAGCAACTTAATCTCCATAAGTTCCTTTTGGCCCCATTGGTAGCGGGATAGTAGGACAAAAGATGTTGTGCAAGTTCTTATTGGAAGCACACGTGGCTACCTTGGGATACATGCCTAATGTTTGATATATGCCTAGATGATCATTACTTTTCTACGTGCCTTGCCCCAAGTTAAATACATGATACCTCTCATCCATGACCAACCATCCATCTCCCTAGCCTACAATGTTTTAATCCTACTGGTTACAAGTTGCTTTACTTTTGCTGTTTTACTTTCGTTGCTTTGTCACTATTATTTCCGTTGCCACCATCACTTCCATATCACACGTGCTACTAATATTTCGTTGCCAAGCAAGTATCCTTCAGGTGCGGTTCAATTGACAACTCAACTGTTAAAGCTTAAAAATATTCTTTGGCTCCCCTTGTGTCGAATCAATAAATTGGGTTATCTTAACCGCGAAGACTGTTGCGATCCCCTACACTTGTGCGTTATCAGCATGAAAGAGGCGGTGTATGACATCTAAGAAGGGTTCCAACACCCAAGTGGATTTGCCTGTAGTAGATGAGATCTTCTCATTGCCGAACTTGTACAAGGCTTTCTTGTGGGTAGCAGCATACTCATGGTGAGGACGGAATTCCAGAGGGGTCTCAAGACCCTTGTCCTCAATGTGAAGAAGATTCATAAAGGATTTCTAGGGAGCAGAAAATAGCCTACCATTGGTAGTCCATTGAAGAGTCCGTGCCTCATCAGTACCCAGGTGAACCGGGGCAAAGAACACCGCAATAATCTCAGCATCGAAGTCTTTGTTGAACTGCATAATACCAAGGATGCCCAGCTTCTCACAGAGGGAGAGAGCAGTCCTGAAATACCTTTCAGTCCGCTGCAGATGTTTAACATCAATAGACTTGACATGAGGAACATACATGTTCTCCCTTGGCATCAGAATGTCATTGTAGATGGACATTTGCTTCCGAGTCCAGAGGGGACGGTTGAGCATTGAAGGCTCCAGAGGATCCACATACGGATTAAGCTTGCGGGACATCCAGAATTCCTTAACAGTGAGACTTGCCATGGATTGGGACTTCAAGGGCCTCGCAGTAGGACGCTTCCCCTTGGATTTGGAAGCGGACTAACTAACTTGCATGACAGGAACAACGTCCGATGGTTGGTTGGAGCTGTCATCCTCAGAGGAACGATACCTCTTCGTGCTGCCACACTTGGGATTCATCCCACACTCCTAAGCAGCTGAGCCGCCACCTCCTGAGATCAAAAACACATCCATACGAAAGCACGAGAGAACACTGATGAGAACACGACAACAAGATACAATGATAGTTGAGAAAGAAACGATGAACAAGAAGAAAAAAGAGGGAAAGGCCAGCTAGGGCAGTACTACCTCTAATGAGAAGTAGTACCGCTCAGACGAGCGGTAGTATGGCTTAGGACTGGAACCATGGGATGAAAACCACCACAAGTCACATCCAGTGCTACCGGGGGTGCCTTGACCACAAAATTTCTACAATATCAACATATCTGAACTCAAGCTATCAACCACTCCCCTCACATGCCGCAAATCGGGAGCAAAAATACCTAGATATATCACATATTGTCCAAGACCTATATCTGAAAAAGAGACCAAAAGAGGAGAAGAACGGGGGCAATACCGGTATCCATGGCAAGATGGGAGGGTGGAGAACGATCTGTCCCGTTGAAATCGCGAATGGGTGGCCGAAAATGGAGATCCGGGACAACCATTGGAGCCTAGGGGTCTCCTGGAGAGAGACACCCATGAGGAGGAGTGGGGATGCATGGGAAAGGGGAGATAATACTGCCCCTGCCCGGCCCCATAACCCCCCACGGGAGACTCGAAGAGGTCGTATCGCTGCCCTAGCGGTAGTACCGCTGCTTCTGGCGGTACTACCTCTTATCATCTGTAGTAGCACTGGGGCAGCGGTAGTACCGCTCCAGAGGGCCCCAAAAACGTCCAAATTATCATGAAAAATCAAACTTTGATGAAGAAAAATATAGATTTCCATGCCAACTAGGTGAGTTCACTCCAAAATGAAAAGAAACATAGAGAGAGAATAACATGGAGTGAAAGAGACAAACGTGAGAAGTTCCCGAATCGTTGTTGAAGCGCAAGTGTCATCGAAGATGACTAGAGTGCACAGCCGAGTCATTTTATGCATAATGTGGGGAGGGAGAGTTCATTGAGGGAACAACACTCCCCCTAAATCCATGCCTACACCTAAACAAGATAAAATGATGAGAGTGGTAGGGTGTGCCTAGTTTCAATCCACATTGATCAAATCAATGATATTTAGCTCATGTCGTAACTTGCGAAATCTTGGTTCATTCAATGGCTTTGTGAAGATATCAACAAGCTGCTTATTAGTGTTGAGGTAAAGGAGATCAATCTCCCCACGCTTGATATGCTCCTGGATGAAGTGGTGACGAATACTGATGTGCTTCGTCTTGCAATGTTGAACCGGGTTGTTGGAGATAGAGATGGCACTAATATTAACACATTAAAGAGGCACTTTGTCACAAATGACACCGTAATCCTTTAAAGTTTGCCTCATCCATATCAACTGAGCACAACAACTTATAGCAACTACATATTCAGCCTCGGTGGACGAGAGAGAAACACAATATTGTTTCTTGGAAGACCAACTTACCACAGAGCGGTTGGCAACCACCGGAAGTTGACTTCCTATCCACACGGTCTCCTGCCCAATACGAATCCGAATATCCCGTGAGATCAAATGAAGCCCCTTTGGGATACCATAAGCCAAAGTTTGGGGTATGAGCCAAATATCAAAAGATTCGCTTGACCGCCACACAGTGACTTTCCTTAGGTGCGGATTGAAAGCATGCACAAATTGCCACACTCAACATAATATCTTGTTTAGATGCACAAAGGTAAAGCAGAGATGCGATCATAGAGCGATATACCTTCCGACCCACAACTTTACCATTAGGATCATGGTCGGTTGGCAGTTGAGAGTCATGGGAGTGTTGGCCTTGGCTGGTTTGAGATCATCCATCTTCAACTTTTTGAGCATGCTTTGAGTTTATTTTTGTTGATTGATGAAGGTTCCTTGACTCTGTTGCTTGATTTCAAATGCAAGGAAAAACTTCAACTCTCTCAACATAGACATCTCAAACTTTTTAGTCATTAGTGCAACAAATTCTTCACTAAAAGCCTTGTTAGGAGAACTAAGGATAATATCATCTACATATAGTTGGCAAATGAAAAAGTTCCCCTTGACCTTCTTAGTAAAAAGAGTGGGGTCAATTTTCCCAACTTCAAATCCACGGCCATGTAACATCTCGGTAAGGTGCTCATACCACACGCGTGGGGCTTGTTTAAGGCCATAGAGTGCCTTATCGAGAACATACACATGATCAGGCAACTTGGGGTCCTCAAACCCTGGGGGTTGCTTGACATAAACCAACTCCTTAAGGGGGCCATTAAGAAATGCACTTTTTACATCCATATGATACAATTTGTAGTTGTGATGAGATGCAAATGCAAGAAACATGTGAATAGATTCAAAGCGAGCGACATGAGCAAATGTTTCACTGTAGTCGATGCCCTCAACTTGGGAGTAGGCTTGTGACACCAATCTTTCATTCTTCCGAGTGACAACACGTTCGCATCTTGCTTGTTCTTATAGATCCACTTTGTCCCAATGACATTGTGGTTCTCCTTTGGTCTTGGCACTAGACGCCACACTTTGTTGCGCTCGAAGTTATTGAGTTCTTCATGCATGTCTTCATCCCAATCCATGTATTCGAGAGCCTCTTGTACCTTTAGTGATTCATGTTGGAAATATGCCCTAGAGGCAATAATAAATTGGTTATTGTTATATTTCGTTGTTTATGATAATCGTTATTATCCATGCTAGAATTGTATTGATTGGAATCTCAGATACATGTGTGGATACATAGACAACACACTGTCCCTAGTGAGCCTCTAATGGACTATCTCATTGATCAAAGATGGTCAAAGTTTCCTGAGCATAAACAAGAGTTGTCATTTGATAATGGGATCACATCATTAGGAGAATGATGTGATGGACAAGACCCAAACTAGGAACGTAGCATGTGATCATCTCAGTTTATCGCTACTGTTTTCTGCATGTCAAGTATCCGTTCCTATGACCATGAGATCTTGCAACTGCCACACACCGGAGGAATACCTTGTGTGTATCAAACGTCACAACGTAACATGGTGACTATAAAGGTTCTCTACAGGTACCTCCGAGGGTGTGTGTTGGGTTAGCGTGAATCGAGACTGGGATTTGTCACTCCGTATGACGGAGAGGTATCTCTAGGGCCCACTCATTAATACAACATCACAAGAAGCTTGCAAGCAATGTGACTAAGTATTTAGTCACAAGATCTTGTATTACGGAATGAGTAAAGAGACTTTCCGGTAACGATATTGAACTAGGTATAGAGATACCATTGATCAAATCTCGGGCAAGTAACATACCGATAGACAAAGGGAATAGTGTACGGGATTGATTGAATCCTTGACATCGTGGTTCGACCGATAAAGATCCTCGTAGAATATGTAGAAGAAAATATGGACATCCAGGTCCTGCTATTGGTTATTGGACGAAGATTGTCTCGGTCATGTCTGCATAGTTCTCGAACCCGCAGGGTCTACACACTTCAGGTTTGGTGACGATTTGGTATTAATGAGTTATGTGTGGTAGTAACCGAAAGTTGTTAGGAGTCCCAGATGAGATCCTGAACGTCACTAGGAGCTCCAGAATGGTCTGGAGGTATAGATTATATATGTGAAGTCATATTTTGGCTACCGAAAAAGTTTCGGGGTTTTCCGGTATTGTACCGGGAAGCTTCTAGAAGGTTCTGGAAACTTCTGGAGGAGTCCGGAAGTCCACCAAGGGTTCCACCACGTCCCAAGGGTTTGCATGGACTGAGGGGAGATGTCTTGGCCTTATTGGGACAGTGCACAAGTCCCTCAAGGCCCATGCAGTTGGGAGAGGTGGAAAGTTCACCTTTGTATGGAAGGGAAGGAAGGGGAATAGGATTCCACCTCCTCCCCCCTTGGATGCACCCTAGGGATTGGAGGGGCTATTCCCCACGCCCCTTCACCTATATATAGAGAGGAGGGGGCGCCCCAAGAGGAAATACGAAGCCCTTGGCGCCCCTCTCTCTCCCTAGATCAATTTCTCCTCTAGTTCTTTTGGTAGTGCTTAGGCAAAGCCCTACCGGGACAGCACCACCACCACCACCACCACCACCGTCACACCGTTGCGCTGCCGGGGAATTCATCTACCACTTCGCCCTCACTTTATGGATCGATAAGGCGGAGATGTCATTGAGCTGTACGTGCGCTGAATGCGGAGGTGCCGTCCATTCGACACTTGATCAGGAGTTCGTGGGACGGATCGTGACAGGATCGCGAAGACGTTCGACTACATCAACCGTGTTTCTTAACACTTCTGCTAAGCAATCTACAAGGGTATGTAGATATAATCTCTCCTCTCGTAGATGTGCATCTCCTAGATTGATCTTGGTGAGCGTAGGAAATTTTTTATTTCCCATGCGACGTTCCCCTATAGTGGCATCATGAGATAGGTCTATGCATAGCTGACATCTCGAGTAGAACACAAAGGAGTTTGTGGGCGTTGATATTCAGCTTGCTCCCCTCCTTAGTCTTTTCTTGATTCAGCGGTATTGTTGGATGAAGCGGCCCGGACCAACGTTACTCGTACGCTTACGAGAGACCGATTTCATCGACTAACATGCAATTTGTTGCATATAGATGACTGGCGGGGGTCCATATCTCGTACTTTAGTTGAATTGGATTTGACAGAGGTGGTCCTAGGAGAAGATTAAATAGAAACCTGTATATCACCATTGTGGTTTTGCATAAGTAATATGCGATCATGCTAGATACCCATAGCAGCCTCGTAAAACATGCAACAACAAACTAGAGGTCGTCTAACTTGTTTTTGCAGGGTATGTTGTGATATGATTTGGCCAAAGACATAATATGATATATTTGATGTATGAGATGATCATGTTGTCATAGTTAAATATCGACTTGCATGTCGATGCTACGGCAACCGACATGAGCCATAGGGTTGTCTTTAATTTATTTGCGCCTGATGATGCTTTGCTTTATCGCTAGTTCAGTAGCTTTAGTAGCAACATAGTTGGCGCGACAACCTCGATGGCAGCACAATGATGGAGATCATGATGATGGATATCATGGTGTGGTGCCGGTGATGATGGAGATCATGCTGGTGCTTTGGAGATGGAGAACAAAAGCACAAGATGATGGCCATATCATGTCACTTATGATTTGCATGTGATGTTAATACTTTTATGCAGCTTATTTTTCTTAGGACGATGGTAGCATTATAAGATGACCCCTCACTAAAAATTTCAAGATAAAATTGTGTTCTCCCTGAGTGTGCACCATTGCGGAAGTTCATCGTTTCAAGACACCACGTGATGATCGGGTGTGATAGACTCTATGTTCACATACAAGGGTGCAAGACAGTTTTGCACACGCGGAACACTCGGGGTTAAACTTGACGAGCCTAGCATATACAGACATGGCCTCGGAACACAAGAGACCGAAAGGTCGAACATGAGTCATATAGTAGATATGACCAACATAGAGATGTTCACCATTGAAGCCAACTCATCTCACGTGATGATCGGACTTGGGTTGGTGGATCTGGATCATGTACCACTTGAATGAGCAGAGGGATGTCAATTTGAGTGGGAATTATTAAGTAATATGACTAATTGAACTCATTATCATGAACATAGTCAAAATGCCTTTGCAAATTATGTTGTAGATGATTAGCTTGCGTTGTACCTAGAGAAAACTAAGTTGAAAGATGATACTAGAAATTATCTTGTTTTTATATGTTCCTAGAGAAAACTAAGTTGTAAGATGTAAATCATTATCCTGTTTTTATATGTTCCTAGAGAAAACTAAGTTGAAAGATGATACTAGAAATTATGCAGACTCGGTCCGTAAACTGAGGATTGTCCTCATTGCTGCACAGAAGGCTTATGTACTTAATGCACCGCTCAGTGTGCTACCCCCGAGTGTCATCTGTGGATGTTGCGAACATCTTACATACACGTTTTCGACGACTACGTGATAGTTCAGTGCGTCATGCTTAATGGATTAGAATTTAGGCACCCAAGACGTTTTGAATGTCACGACACATATGAGATGTTCCAAGAGCTGAAATTAGGATTTCAGGATCATGCCCGTGTTAAAAGTTATGAGACCTCCAACAAGACTCTTTGCGTGCGAAGTAAGGGAGAAAAGCTCAATTGCTGAGCATGTGCTCAGATTGTCTCGTTGCTACAATCGCTTGAATCGAGTGTCAGTTGATCTTCCAGATAAGATAGTGATTGACATAGTTCTCCAAAGCTTCATGATGAACTATAGCATATCAGGGATGAACAAGATGATTCCTGAATTATTCGCGATGTTTGACCCCGCGAAAATATAAATCAAGTAGGAGCATCAAGTGTTGATGGTTAGTAAAACCACTAGTTTCAAGAAGGGCAAGGGCAAAAGGGATACGTCATGAAATGGCAAACTAGTTGCCGTTCTATAAGAAGAAACCCAAGGTTGAACCCAAACCCAAGACTAAGTGCTTCTCATATGAGGGGAGCGGTCACTGAAGCATCACTACCCTAGATACTTGGTAGATGAGAAGGCTGGAAAGTCAACTAAAGTATATTGGATATACGTGATATTGATGTGTACCTTACTAGTACTCCTAGTAGCACCGGGGTATTAGATACCGGTTTAGTTGCTAAGTGTTAGTAACTCAAAATTATAGCTACGGAATAAACAGATACTAGCAAGGGTGAGGTGACGATGTGTGTTGAAAGTAATTCCAAGGTTGATGTGATCAAACATCACACACTCGCTGTACCATCGGGATTAGTGTTAAACCTAAATAAATGTTATTTGGTGTTTGCATTGAGAATGGACATGATTAGATCATGTTCATTGCAATACGATTATTCATTTAAAAAGAATAATGATTACTCTCTTTACTTGAATAAAACCTACAATGGTCATGCACCTAATATGAATGGTTTACTGAATCTCGATTGAAGTGATACACGTGTTCATAATATTGATGCCAAAAGAGACAAAGTAGTAATGATAGTGCCACTTACTTGTGGCACTGCCGCTTAAGTCATATTGGTATAAAAAACATGAAGAAGCTCCATGCTGATGGATCTTTGGACTCACTCGTTTTTGAATCATTTGAGACATGCAAACCATGCCTATTGGTGTAAACGCATGAATAAACTCCATGTAGATGGATTGTTTGGACCCGCTTGATTTTGAATCAATTGAGACATGCAAATCATGCCACATGGGCAAGATGACTGAAGGCCTTGTTTTTCGAGTGAGATGGAACGAGCAAGTGACTTGTTGGAAATAATACATTTTGATGTATGCAGTCCAATGAGTGCTGAGGCACGGAGTGGATGTCATTATGTTCTTACTCCACTGATGATTTGAGTATATATAGGTGTATTTGCTTGATAAATCAAATGTCTGAAATGTTGAAAAGTTCAAGCAATTTCAGAGTGAAGTTGAAGATCGTCGTGACAAGAGGATAATATGTCTATGATGTGATCGTGGAGGTAAATATATATCTGAGTTGCGAGTTTGGTATACATTTAAGACAATGTGAAAATTGCTTCACAACTCATGCCACCTGGAAAACCATAGTGTGATGGTGTGTCCGAACGTCATAGCCGCGCCCTATTGGATATGGTGCATACTATGATGTCTCTTATCGAATTACCACTATTGTTTTGGGGTTAGGCATTAGAAACAACCACATTCACTTTAAATAGGGCACCACGTAATTCTGTTGAGATGACACCATATGAGCTATAGTTTGGAGAAACCTAAACCGTCGTTTTTTAAAGTTTGGGGCTACGATGCTTATCTCAAAAGGCTTCAGCCTGATAAGCTCAAACCCCAAGCGAATAAATGCATCTTCATAGATGCCCAAAACTGTTGGGTATACCTCCTATCTCATATCCGAAAGCAAAGTATTTGTTTCTAGAAATGGGTCCTTTCTCGAGGAAGAGTTTCTCTCGAAAGAATTTATTGGGAGGATGGTGGAACTCGATGAGGTTATTTAATAGTCACTTAAAAATAGTGTAGCAGGGCACATGAAGTTGTTCGTGTGGCGCCTAAACAAATTGAAGAGGAAGCCAATGATGATGATCATGAAGATTCAAATCAAGTTACTCCAAACCTCGTAGGTCGACAAGGACACACACTACTCCAGAGTGGTACAGTAGTCCTGTCTTGGAGGTCATGTTGTTGGAGAACAATGAACCTATGAGCTATGGAGAAGCGATGGTGGGCGTGGATTCCGATGAATGGCTGGATGCCATGAAATCTGAGGTAGGATCCATGTATGAAAACAAAGTGTAGACATTGGAAGAACTACTTGATGGTCGTAAGGCTATTTAGTAGAAGTCGATCTTTAAAAGGAAGATAGACGATGATGGTGAATGTCACCATTTAGAAAGCTCGACATGTCGCAAAGAGGTTTCCGACAAGTTCAAGGAATTGACTACGATGAGATTTTCTCACCTATAGTGATGCTAAAATTTGTTGGAATTATATTAGCAGTTTATTTATTTTTATGAAATCTTGCAGATGGATGTCAAAACATTGTTTCCTCAACAGTTTCCTTGAGGAAAGGTTGTATGTGATACAACCAGAAGGTTTTGTCTATTCTAAGGATGCTCACAAGTATGCAAGCTCCAGCGATCCTTCTATTGACTGGAGAAATTATATCGGAGTTGGAATATACGATTTGATGATTTGATCAAAGTTTTTGGGTTTATACAAAGTTTATGAGAAACTTCTATTTGAAAGAAAGTGAGTGGGAGCACTATAGAATTTCTAATAAGTATATGTAGTTGACATATTAATCAGAAATGATGTAGAATTTTTGGAAATCATATAGGGTTGCTTGAAAGGTGTTTTTCAAAGGAAAACCTGGAGTAAGCTACTTGAACATTGAGCATCAAGATCTATGGAGATAGATCAAGACGCTTGATAAAAAACTTTCAATGAATACAAACTTTGACAAGTTTTTGAAGGAGTTCAAAATAGATCAGTCAAAGAAGAAGTTCTTGGTTGTGTTGTAAGGTGTGAATTTGAGTAAGACTCATAACCCGACCACAACATAATAAAGAGAAAGGACGAAGGTCGTCCCCTATGCCTTAGCCGTAGGCTCTATAGTATGCCATGTTGTGTACCGCACCTGATGTGTGCCTTGCCATGAGTGTGTCAAGGGGTACAAAGAGTGATCCAGGATTGAATCACTGATCATCAGTCAAAGTTATCCTTACTAACTAGCGGGCTAAGAAATGTTTCTAGATTATGGAGGTGATATAAGTGTTTGTCGTAAAGGGTTATGACGATGCAAGATTTGACACTAATCTGTACGACTCTGAGTAGTAAACCGGATTCGTATAGTGGAGCAGTCAGTTGGAATTGTTCCAAGTGGACAATAGTAGCATTATCTACAGTATGACATAGAGATTTGTAAAGTACACACGGATCTGAACGTTTCAGACCCGTTGACTAAAACCTCTCTCACAAGCAAAACATGATTAAACCCCATAATTTATTGGGTGTGAATCACATGGTGATGTGAACAAGATTATTGACTCTATTGCAAGTGGGAGACTATTGGAAATATGCCCTAGAGGCAATAATAAATTGGTTATTGTTATACTTCCTTGTTCATGATAATCGTGTTGGGGAACGTGGTACGGGAAACAAAAAATTTCCTACACACACGCAATACCTATCATGGTGATGTCCATCTACAAGAGGGGATTTCCGATCTACGTACCTTTGTAGATCGCACAACAGGAAGCGTTAAGAAACACGGTTGATGTAGTGGAACGTCCTCACGTCCCTCGATCCGCCCCGTGAACTGTCCCACGAACCATCCCGCGGTCCGTCCCACGATCCGCTCCGATCTAGTGCCGAACGAACGACACCTCCGCGTTCAGCACACGTACAGCTCGACGATGATCTCGGCCTTCTTGATCCAGCAAGAGGGACGGAGAGGTAGATGAGTTCTCGGGCAGCATGACGGTGCTCCGGAGGTTGGTGGTGATCTATCCCAGCAGGGCTCCGCCCGAGCTCCGCAGAAATACGATCTAGAGGAAAAACCGTGGAGGTATGTGGTCGGGCTGCCGTGGAAAAGTTGTCTCAAATCAGCCCTAATACCTCAGTATATATAGGAGGGAGGGGGAGGGCCTTGCCTTGAGGCTCAAGAGAGCCCAAGGGGTCGGCAAACCAAGGGTGGAGGAATCCACCTCCAATCCTAGTCCAACTAGGATTGGAAGGTGGAGTCCTTCCCTTCCTTCCCACCTCATTTTTGTTTCTTTTTCCTTTGATTTCTTTATCACCTGCGCATAGGGCCTCTTGGTCTATCCCACCAGCCCACTAAGGTCTGGTGCGGCGCCCCTAAGGCCTATGGGCTTCCCCCGAGTGGGCTGCCCCCCCGGTGAACATCCGGAACCCATTTGTCACTCTCACTACATCCCCGGTAATGGCCGAAAACTTTCCGGTAATCAAATGAGGTCATCCTATATATCAATATTCGTTTCCGGACCATTCTGGAAACCCTCGTGACGTCCATGATCCTATCCGGGACTCCGAACAACATTCGGTAACCAACCATATAACTCAAATACGCATAAAACATCGCCGAACCTTAAGTGTGCAGACCCTGCGGGTTCGAGAACTATGTAGACATGACCCGAGGGACTCCTCGGTCAATATCCAATAGCGGTACCTGGATGCCCATATTGGATCCTACATATTCTACAAAGATCTTATCAATTGAACCTCAGTGCCAAGGATTCATATAATCCCGTATGTCATTCCCTTTGTCCTTCGGTATGTTACTTGCCCGAGATTAGATCGTCAGTATCCGCATACCTATTTCAATCTCCTTTACCGGCAAGTCTCTTTACTCGTTCCGTAATACAAGATCCCATGACTTACATTAAGTCACATTGCTTGCAAGGCTTGTGTGTGATGTTGTATTACCGAGTGGGCCCCGAGATACCTCTCCGTCACACAGAGTGACAAATCCTAGTCTTGATCCATACTAACTCAACGGACACCTTCGGAGATACCTGTAGAGCATGTTTATAGTCACCCAGTCACGTTGTGACATTTGATACACACAAGGCATTCCTTCGGTGCCAGTGAGTTATATGATCTAATGGTCATAGGAATAAATACTTGACACGTAGAAAAAAGTAGCAACAAAATGACACGATCAACATGCTATGTTCATTAGTTTGGGTCTAGTCCATCACATGATTCACTCAATGATGTGATCCAGTTATCAAGCAACAACATGTTGTACGTAGTCAGAAGACCTTGACTATCCTTGATCAACTGGCTAGCCAACTAGAGGCTTGCTAGGGACAGTGTTTTGTCTATGTATCCACACATGTATCTAAGTCTTCATTTAATACAATTATAGCATGGATAATAAACGATTATCTTGATACAGGAATTATAATAAGAACTTATTTATCATTGCCTCTAGAGAATAATTCCAACAGTCTCCCACTTGCACTAGAGTCAATAATCTAGTCCTCACATTGTCATGCGAATTACATTGTAATAAATCTAACACCCATACAGTTCTCGTGTTGATCATGCTTTGCCCGTGGAAGAGGTTCAGTCAGCGGGTCTGCCACATTCAGATCCGTGTGCACTATGCAGATATTCACGTCCTCCTCCTCGACGTAGTCACGGATGAGGTTGAAGCGTCCTTTGATGTGTCTGGTCTTCTTGTGAAACCGTGGTTACTTTGCTTAGGCAATGGCACTCGTGTTGTCACAAAACAGGGTTATTGGATTCAGTGCGCTCGACACCACTCCAAGAGCCATCATGAACTGCTTCATCCAGACACCCTCCTTAGCTGCCTCCGAGGCAGCCATGTACTCTGCTTCACATGTAGAATCAGCTACGACGCTTTGCTTGGAACTACACCAGCTTACCGCACCCCCATTAAGAATAAATACCTATCCGGTCTGCGACTTAGAGTCGTCCGGATCTGTGTCAAAGCTTGCATCGACGTAACCTTTTACGGCGAGCTCTTTGGCACCTCCATATACGAGAAACATCTCCTTAGTCCTTTTCAGGTACTTCAGGATATTCTTCACCGCCGTCCAGTGATCCACTGCTGGATTACTCTAGAACCTACCTGCCATACTTATGGCCAGGCTAACGTTTGGTCTAGTGCACATCATTGCATACATGATAGAACCTATGGCTGAAGCATAGGGGACGGTACTCATATGCTCTCTATCTTTATCAGTTGCCGGGCACTGAGTCTTACTCAATCTCGTACCTTGTAAAACTGGCAAGAACCCCTTCTTGGACTGTTCCATTTTGAACCTCTTCAAAAATTTATCAAGGTACGTGCTTTGTGAAAGTCCTATCAAGCGTTTTGATCTATCCCTATAGATCTTTATGCCTAGAATGTAAGCAGCTTCTCCTAGGTCCTTCATAGAGAAACTTTTATTCAAGTAATCCTTTATGCTCTCCAAAAGCTCCACGCCGTTCCCAATCCGTAATATGTCATCCACATACAGTATTAGGAACGCCACAGAGCTCCCACTCACTTTCTTGTAAATACAGGATTCTCCAACCACCTGTATAAACCCAAATGCTTTGATCACCTCATCAAAGCGTTTATTCCAACTCCGAAATGCTTGCACCAGTCCATAAATGGATCGCTGGAGCTTGCACACTTTGTTTGCATTTTTAGGATCGACAAAACCTTCGGGTTGCATCATATACAACTCTTCCTTAAGGAAACCGTTAAGGAACGCCGTTTTGACATCCATCTGCCATATTTCATAATCAAAAATTGCAGCTATCGCTAACATGATTCAGACGTACTTAAGCATCGCTACGGGTGAGAATGTCTCATCGTAGTCAATTCCTTGAACTTGTGAAAACACTTTGCCACAAGTCGAGCTTTATAAACGGTCACATTACCGTCAGCGTCCGTCTTCTTCTTAAAGATCCATTTGTTCTGAATAGCCTTGCAGCCTTCAGGTAGTACTTCCAAAGTCCACACTTTGTTTTCATATATAGATCCTATCTCGGATTTCATGGCCTCCAGCCATTTGTTGGAATTCGGGCCCACCATTGCTTCTTCATAATTCGCAGGCTCATTGTTGTCCAACAACATAATTGATAAGACGGGATTACGGTACCACTCTGGAGCAGTACGCGGTCTCGTCGACCTGTGAGGTCCGATGCGAACTTGATCCAGAGTTTCATGATCATCATCTTAACTTCCTCCTCAACCGGCGTCGCAACGACACGGGTTTCCCCTTGCCCTGCGCCACCATCCAGAGGGATGAGAGGTTCGACAACCTCATCAAGTTCTATCTTCCTCCCACTCAATTCTCTCGAGAGAAACTCCTTCTCGAGAAAAGCTCCATTCTTAGAAACAAACACGTTTGCCCTCGGATTTGAGATAGAAGGTATACCCAACTGTCTCTTTTGGGTAACCTATGAAGACGCACTTTTCCGCTTTGGGTTCCAGCTTTTCAGGCTGAAGCTTTTTGACGTAAGCGTCACATCCCCAATCTTTAAGAAACGACAACTTTGGTCTTTTGCCATACCACAACTGATATGGTGTCATCTCAACGGATTTCGATGGTGCCCTATTTAAAGTGACTGTAGTTGTTTCTAATGCATAGCCCCAAATCAACAATGACAAATCGGTAAGAGACATCATAGATCGCACCATCTCTAGTAAAGTACGATTACGACATTCAGACACACCATTACGCTGTGGTGTTCCAGGCGGTGTCAACTGTGAAACCATTCCACATTGTCTTAAGTGAGCACCAATCTCGAAACTCGGATATGCACCCCACGACCAGACCATAGGAACTTGATCTTCTTGTTACGATGATTTTCGACTTCACTCTGAAATTGTTTGAACTTTTCAAATGTTTCAGACTTGTGCTTTATCGAGTAGACACAACCATATCTACTCAAATCGTCAGTGAAGGTGAGAAAATAACGATATCCGCCGCGTGCCTCCACACTCATCGGACCACACACATCGGTATGTATGATTTCCAACAAGTCACTTGCACGCATCATTATTCCGGAGAACGAAGTTTTAGTCATCTTTCCCATGAGGCATGGTTCGCACGTGTCAAGTGAATCAAAGTCAAGTGACTCCAAAAGTCCATCGGTATGGAGTTTCTTCATGCGGTTTACACCAATATGACCTAAGCGGCAATGCCATAAAAATATGGCGCTATCATTGTTAACTCTAACTCTTTTGGTCTCAATGTTATGTATATGTGTATTATCACTATCAAGATTCAATATGAACAATCCTCTCACATTGGGTGCATGACCATAAAAGATATTACTCATAGAAATAGAACAACCATTATTCTCTGACTTAACGAGTAACCGTCTCGCAGTAAACAAGATCCAGATATAATGTTCATGCTTAACGCAGGCACTAAATAACATTTATTTAAGTTCATAACTAATCCTGATGGTAACTGAAGTGAAACTGTGCTGACGGCGATTGCATCAACCTTGGAACCATTTCCCACGCGCATCGACACTTCATCCTTTGCCAGCCTTCGCTTATTCTGCAGTTCCTGTTTCGAGTTGTAAATATGAGCAACAAAACCAGTATCGAATACCCAGGCACTACTATGAGAGCTGGTTAAGTACACATCAATAACATGTATATCGAATATACCTGATTTTTCCTTGGCCGCCTTCTTATTATCAGCCAGATACTTGGGGCAGTTGCGCTTCCAGTGACCCATACACTTGCAATAATAGCACCCCGTTTCAGGCTTAGGTCCATCTTTGGGTTTCTTCGTCGGATTGGCAACAGGCTTGCCGCTCTTCTTTGAGTTACCCTACTTTCCTTTGCCGTCTCTCTTGAAACTAGTGGTCTTATTCACCATCAACACTTGATGCTCTTTACGGAGTTCTGACTCTGCGACTTTCAGCATCGCGAATAACTCGCCGGGTGACTTGTTCATCCCTTGCATGTTATAGTTCAACACAAAGCCCTTATAGCTTGGTGGCAGTGATTGAAGAATTCTGTCAGTGATAGCCTCTTGCGAGAGTTGAATCCCCAGCTCAGCTAGAAGGTTTGAGTACCCAGACATTTTGAGCACATGTTCACTGACAGACAAATTCTCCTCCATCTTGCAAGCATAGAATTTATCGGAGGTCTCATACCTCTCGATCCGGGCATCTTCTGAAAGATAAACTTCAACTCCTGGAACATCTCATATGCTCCATGACACTCAAAGCGACGCTGAAGTCCCGACTCTAAGTCATACAAGACTGCACATTGAACTACTGAGTAGTCCTCCTTGCGTGTTAACCAAGTGTTCTTAACATCTTGGTCAGCCGCGGCGGGTGGTTCATCTCCTAGCGCAGCATTAAGGACATAATCCTTCTTCCCAGCTTGTAGGAGCAACTTAAGATTACGAGCCCAGTCTACAAAGTTGTTTCCATCATCTTTCAACTTAGCTTTCTCTAGGAACGTATTAAAATTCAGGGTGGCTGTCGCGTGAGACATTGATCTACAACACAAATATTTTCAAAGTGGACTTAGACTATGTTCAAGATAATCAGAGTTTAACTAATCAAATTACTTGCTAAACTCCCACTCAAAAAGTACATCTCTCTAGTCATTTGAGTGGTTCATGATCCAATTCCACTAGCTCAAGTTCGATCATCACGTGAGTTGAGGATAGTTTCAGTGGTAAGCATCCCTATGCTAATCATTTCAACTATATGATTCATGATCGACCTTTCGGTCTCATATGTTCCGAGGCCATGTCTGCACATGCTAGGCTCGTGAAGCTTAACTCGAGTGTTCCGCGTGTGCAACTGTTTTGCACCCGTTGTATGTGAACGTTGAGTCTATCACACCCGATCATCACGTGGTGTCTCGAAACGACGAACTGTAGCAACGGTGCACAGTCGGGGAGAACACAATTTCATCTTGAAATTTTAGTGAGAGATCACCTCATAATGCTACCATCGTTCTAAGCAAAATAAGGTGCATAAAAGGATTAACATCACATGCAATTCATAAGTGACATGATATGGCCATCATCTAGTGCTCCTTGATCTTCATCACCAAAGCACTAGTAGGATCTTCTTGTCACCGGTGCCACACCATGATCCCCATCATCATGATCTCCATCATTGTGCCGCCATCGAGGTTGTCATGTATGCTATGCTATTACTACTAAAGCTACGTCCTAGCAATATAGTAAACGCATCTGCAAACACAAACGTTAGTTTAAAGACAACCCTATGGCTCCTGCCGGTTGCCATAGCATCGACGTGCAAGTCGATATTAACTATTACAATATGATCATCTCATACATCCAATATATCATCGTCGGCCATATCACATCACAAGCATACCCTGCAAAAACAAGTTAGACGTCCTCTAATTGTTGTTGCATGTTTTACGTGGTGGCCATGGGTATCTAGTAGGATCACATCTTACTTACACAAACACCACAAGGGGGATGTATGAATTTCAATTTAATCTCTCTCCAAGGACCTCCTCGGTCTTATCCGATTCAACTAAAGTTGGAGAAACCGACACTCGCCAGTCATCTTTGAGCAACGGGGTTGCTCATAGCGCTGAAACCAGTCTCTCATAAGCGTACGAGTAATGTCAGTCCGAGCCGCTTCGATCCAACAATACCGTGGAATCAAGAAAAGACTAAGGAGGGAAGCAAATCGCACATCACCACCCACAAAAACTTTTGTGTTCTACTCAAGATGACATCTATGCATGAACCTAGCTCATGATGCCACTTTGAGGAATGTGGTACGGGAAACAAACATTTTCCTACGCACACGCAATACCTATCATGGTGATGTCCATCTACGAGAGGGGATTTCCGATCTACGTACCTTTGTAGATTGCACAGCAGGAAGCGTTGAGACACGCGGTTGATGTAGTGGAACGTCCTCACGTCCCTCGATCCTCCCCGCGAACCGTCCCACGAACCGTCCCGCGATCTGTCCCACGATCCGCTCAGATTTAGTGCCGAACGGACGGCACCTCCGCGTTCAGCACACGTATAGCTCGACGATGATCTCGGCCTTCTTGATCTAGCAAGACAGATGGAGAGGTAGATGAGTTCTCCAGTAGCATGACGGCGCTCCGGAGGTTGGTGGTGGTCTATCCCAGCAGGGCTCCGCCCGAGCTCCGCAGAAATACGATCTAGAGGAAAAACCGTGGAGGTATGTGGTCGGGCTGCCGTGGCAAAGTTGTCTCAAATCAGCCCTAATACCTCAGTATATATAGGAGGGAGGGGGAGGGCCTTGCCTTGAGGCTCAAGAGAGCCCCAAGGGGTCGGCCGAACCAAGGGTGGAGGAATCCACCTCCAATCCTAGTCCAACTAGGATTGGAAGGTGGAGTCCTTCCCTTCCTTCCCACCTCCTTTTTTTTCCTATTTCCTTTGATTTCTTTATCTCCTGTGCGTAGGGCCTCTTGGGCTCTCCCACCAGCCCACTAAGGTCTGGTGCGGCACCCCTAAGGCCTATGGGCTTCCCCTGGGTGGGCTGCCCCCCGGTGAACATTCGGAACCCATTTGTCACTCCCGGTACATTCCCGGTAATGTCCGAAAACTTTCCGGTAATCAAATGAGGTCATCCTATATATCAATCTTTGTTTCCGGACCATTCCAGAAACCCTCGTGACGTCCCTGATCCTATCTAGGACTTCGAACAACATTCGGTAACCAACCATATAACTCAAATACGCATAAAACATCGCCGAACCTTAAGTGTGCACACCCTTCGGGTTCGAGAACTATGTAGACATGACTCGAGGGTCTCCTCAGTCAATATCCAATACTGGGACCTGGATGCTCATATTGGATCCTACTTATTCTACGAAGATCTTATCGATTGAACCTCAGTGCCAAGGATTCATATAATCCCGTATGTCATTCCCTTTGTCCTTCGGTATGTTACTTGCCCGAGATTCGATCGTCAGTATCCGCATACCTTTTTCAATCTCGTTTACCGGCAAGTCTCTTTACTCGTTCTGTAATACAAGATCCCGTGACTTATATTAAGTCACATTTCTTGCAAGGCTTGTGTGTGATGTTGTATTACCGAGTGGGCCCCGAGATACCTCTCCATCACACGGAGTGACAAATCCCAGTCTTGATCCATACTAACTCAACGGATACCTTCAGAGATACCTGCAGCACATCTTTATAGTCACCCAGTCACGTTGTGACGTTTGATACACACAAGGCATTCCTCTGGTGCCAGTGAGTTATATGATCTCATGGTCATAGGAATAAATACTTGACATGCAGAAAACAGTAGCAACAAAATGACACGATCAACATGCTACGTTCATTACTTTGGGTCTAGTCTATCACATGATTCACTCAATGATGTGATCGAGTTATCAAGCAACAACATCTTGTACATAGTCAGAAGACCTTGACTATCCTTGATCAACTTGCTAGCCAACTAGAGGCTTGCTAGGGACAGTGTTTTATCTATGTATCCACACATGTATCTAAGTCTTCATTTAATACAATTATAGCATGGGTAATAAACGATTATCTTGATACAGGAATTATAATAATAACTCATTTAACATTGCCTCTAGGGCATAATTCCAACAAATCGTTTGTTCTCCATGCTAGAACTGTGTTGATTGTAAACTTAGATACATGTGTGGACACATAGACAACACACTGTCCCTAGTGAGCCTCTAATGGACTAGCTCGTTGATCAAAGGTGGTGAAGGTTTCCTGACCATAGACAAGATCTGTCATTTGATAGCGGGATCACATCATTAGGAGAACGATGTGATGGACAAGACCCAAACTATGAACATAGCATGTGTTCATCTCATTTTATTGCTACTATTTTCTGCATGTCAAGTATCTGTTCCTATGACCAAGAGATCATGCAACTCCCGGACACCGGAGGAATACCTCGTGTGTCTCAAACTTCATAACATAGTTGGGTGACTCTAAAGGTGATCTACACGTATCTCCAAGGGTGTCTGTTGGGTTGCTGTGAATCCAGACTGGGATTTATCACTTCGTATGAGGGAGATGTATCTCTAGGGTCCACTCGGTAATACAACATCACAAGAAGCTTGCAAGCAATGTGACTAAGGAGTTAGTCACAAGATCTTGTATTACGGAACGAGTAAAGAGACTTGCCGGTAACGAGATTGAACTAGGTATAGAGATACCGACGATCAAATCTTGGGCAAGTAACATACCGATAGACAAAGGAAATAGTATACGAGATTGATTGAATCCTTGACATTATGGTTCGACCGATAGAGATTTTCGTAGAATATGTAGGAGCCAATATAGACATCCAGGTCCCACTATTGGTTATTGGCCCGAGATTGTCTCGGTCATGTCTGTATAGTTCTCGAACCCACAGGGTGTACACACTTAAGGTTTGGTGACGATTTGGTATTAGTGAGTTATGTGTGGTAGTAACTGAAAGTTGTTCGGAGTCCTGGATGAGATTCTGGACATCACTAGGAGCACTGGAAGGGTCCGAGGTAAATATTTATATATGGGAAGTCATATTTTGGCTATTAGAAAAGTTTCGGGTTTTTCCGGTATTGTACCGAGAAGCTTCTAGAAGGTTCCAGAAACTTTCGGAGGAGTCCGAAAGTCCACCAAGGGTTCCACCACGTCCCAAGGGTTTTCATGGGCTAAGGGGAGACGTCTTGTCTTTATTGGGCCAAGCACACAAGTCCCTCAAGGCCCATGCAGTTCTGAAAGGTGGAAAGTCCACCTTTGTATGGAAGGGAAGGAAGGGGACTCGGATTCCACCTCCTCCCCCCTTGGCTGCACCCTAGGGCTTGGAGGGGCTGTTCCCCACGCCCGTTCACCTATATATAGAGAGGAGGGGATGCCCCAAGAGGACACACGAAGCCCTTGGCGCCCCTGTCTCTCCCTAGATCGATTTCTCCTCTAGTTTTTCCGGTAGTGCTTAGGCGAATCCTTGCCGGGACAGCACCACCACCACCGTCACACCGTCGCACTACCGGGGAATTGATCTACCACTCTACCCTCGCTTGATAGATCGAGGAGGCAGAGACGTCATCGAGCTATATGTGTGTTGAACACGGAGGTGCCTTCCGTTCGACACTTAATCGGGAGTTCGCGGGACAGATCGTGATAGGATTGCGAAGACGTTCGACTACATCAACTGCGTTTCTTAACGCTTTCGCTAAGCGATCTACAATGGTATGTAGATACAATCTCTCCTCTCATAGATGTGCATATTCTAGATTGATCTTGGTGAGCGTACGAAAAGTTTTGTTTCCCATGCGATGTTCCCCAACAGTTCAATGCAAGAAACAAACACATAATGGGCACTAAAGTTTGATAATTGACGACTTGTGGTTACCTCTCTCTGTAAGTCGCCGTATACATTCTCGAGTACATGAGAAATATTTTTGAGTGTTTTGGTAGTCTTGGCATCGCGTCTTTCTTGAATCTCCTCATGGGTGAGGTGAGAAGCCTATTTGAGAATTTTACTGCCTTTTTGAGTTTGCCCTTGATCTTGAGCTAGATTTTGTTCTTGCACTTGCTCTTGATCTTGAACTTGGTCTTTTTATTGAGCTTGCTCTTGATCTCGAGCATCCTCAGAGGGGTCAGCAGAATCAAGGTCTTCATTTGGTGCAGGACCATTTGTGCAGGACCATTTCGAGATCACGGGAATGAGGGCATTGAGAGCGTTCTTCGGAAGCGTGTGGGTCTTGCGTCGGTGATGGTTCCGCATGAGTGGAACATTGTCCTTCTCCTTCAGCCACAAGGGGTTCCTCAACGGGCAGGAAGTATCCCACGCCCATTCTTCTTATGGCTCGGGGAGGAATTTCATCGCCTACATCACAAAGACCACTTTGCTCCACTTGGGAGCCATTATCCTCGTCAAACTCCATGTTACACGTATCCTCAATGATTCCTCAGGACTTCTTGAGGACACGGTAACCGGGAGAGTTTGTAGCATAACCAACAAATATGCCCTCTTGAGATCTATGTTCAAACTTAGACAAACGAGCACCTTTCTTAAGAATGAAACACTTACAGCCAAACACTATGATCAAGATTCTTTTATCTTAGCAAGGTCCTCATTAGGTGTCTCCCCAAGAATCAAACGAAGTCCTTGCTCTTTTTCAAGAGCAATGGAAAGATCCGCAATCTCATCGGCATAGTCACGACTATGACCTTGTAGCATAGATATAGTATCTTCATGAGATTCAATAAGGCCATTAGCCTCACCGAGTTATTCCAAGAGAGAAACAACATGCTTCTTGGATTTACCCTTGATATTTCTCACGAAATTACCAAAGGAGTTATCCTCCTCCTCTACCTCTTCCTTTTCATCTCCGCTATCCGTAGTAGCGGAAATGATGGCTTTGATGTTGAAGTTTGAGCATTAGATGTTACCATGTTGGATGCCTTGGCCATCAGACACTTGGCAACACGGTTTTCGTCGGGGGCCTTGAAGAGAGACACCTTGCTTGGAGAAGAAGATGCAATGGCCACCTTGTCCATTCCCATTGCTTCACTACTTGTCTCATCGTCGTCATCCTCATCGCAGAGGTACTCTTCTTGAGCCACCAACACCTTAGGGGGCATCTTCTTGGGGAAGTTGTTCTTGTTTGGGAAAGATTTGGTCTTGTCTTTGCGAATGAGCTTGCCACCATTGTCTTCCCTCTACTCATAGGGAAAATCTGCCACAAAGTGACTCACATTGCAATAGTTGTAGCAATTTCTCACACGTTTCTTTCCCTTAGACCCGCTTGAGTTGTTCTTGGAGAAGTTGGGCCTTGAGTTTTTCTTGTTGCCCCAAAACTGCATTGATGCAAGAGCCATGTGCCTGTGGTAGGCATACTTGGTGTCTTCAGGACAAGATTCTTCTTCGTCTTCCTCAACTTCCTCCACAGCAGCCTTGGCCTTCAAAGCAAGGTTGGGGGAGTCTTTTCTTGACCGTTGAACTCGGGCTAGAGCATTGTTAGCGGTCTTGTTAAATATGTTCATGACAATAAACTCAAACAATACATCGCTTGAGGACAAGGAGTGAAAGTCTGGCCTTTGACAGATGACGGAGGACATGGACTTGTTGAAGGGCATGATGGCCTTGGGAAACTTACGCTTAATCCAATTGTCATCCACATCTTTGCTTTCGTGATCTTGGAGAGCAACAACAAGAGTAGTAACTCTATGATACAGCTCACGGGGTTCCTCATCCTCGATCATAGTAAATTCATCCGACTCATCCAGAACCACTTCATAGTTAGACTGTTGAATGCTTGAGCTTCCCTTGTACATGGAGATGATGTGGTCTCAACAATATTTGGCATGAGTGAAGGGACGCAAGTGAGTAAGGTCTTCAACAGGGACTGATTCTTGAAGGATGAACAAAGCAGAGTGATTGAGCTGATTGTCAAGCTCTTCTCTTGGCGTGAGATTGCTTGGATCATGCGGGTAGAACCCCTGCTCAATATTTCTCCAAAGTTGTGTTGAGCTGTGGTTTAAATGAGACTTGATACGAAAAACCCAATTAACAAAATCATTCTTAACAAGTTTAGGAGGAGGAACGTGATTAACAATATGCGGTGATTGAACTGGTCCTCCATAGTCCATGGGAGGTGGGACATATGCAAAGGTATTCACCCCACTCGTTCTATGAGGCAATTTGTTTCTATCGGTACTAGCATTTTCCTTCTTAGTATTGGTCTCCGAACGAGAGGCAATGTGATTAACCACACGCAATGGTTCGAAAGAAGGCTATAAACCCTCAAGGAAATATTTGAGCATGTTTTTGACCTTGATAGCCATTGAGGACTTAAGTGTGGACGCGACCTCATTTAACTCCTCACGAGTGACCGAGTTCGCAGTAGCTCCCTCGCACACCTCCCTAACCCAATCCTCGTCGCCAGTCATACTCTTTGGGTGGTGAAACCCTTAATAAAGAGATGAGGCTCTCATACCAATTGAAAGGATCGATATGGTTGACTAGAGGGGGGGGGGGTTGAATAGACTAACAAATTTTAAGCATTTCTTTAAACAAAAAAGGTTTAGCAACAAATAGGTTGTTTAGATATGCAACTAGGAGAGCGACCTATATGAAGCTACCACCAACAATAAGAAGCAATAAGTAAATACAGGTAAAGGTAAGAAATAACCACAAGTGGAACCGATGAAGACGAGGATGTGTTTCCGAAGTTCCTTCCCTTTGAAGGAAAGTACGTCTCCATTGGAGCGGTGTGGAGGCATAATGCTCCCCAAGATGCCTCTAAGGCCACCGTATTCTCCTCATGCCCTCACACGATGCGAGGTGTCGTGATTCCACTAAGTGGTGCCCTTGAAGGCGGCGACCGAACCTATACAAACAAGGTTGGGGCAATATCCACAACTTAATTGGAGGATCCCAACGAGACCACGAAGCTTCACCACAATGCAATATGGCTTCGACGTAACCTCAACCGTCTAGGGTGCTCAAACACCCAGGAGTAACAAGATCCGCAAGGGATTAGTTAGGGGAATAAAATTTCTCTTGGTTGAAGTGTAGATCAAGGCCCTCTCAACCAAACCCTAGAATATCAACAAGTTTTGTTCGCTAGGGAGAGAGATCGGGCTAAACTGGAGCTTGGAGAAACAATGGAGATTAGGGGGGCAAAGATGGAGTTGTCCGGGTAGAAGAACCCCCTTATATAGTGGGGGATGGAATCTGCCCGTACCCACCCCTTGTGCACGAGACAAAGTAGTACTACCACTCCTCGGAGTGGTACTATTGATGATAAAAGGTAGTATCTCTCAGGGGAGTGGTACTATCGCTCAGGCAAAAGGGGACACGCCAAACCGAGGAAGAGATGCTAGTACCACTGAGGCGGTAGTACGATGCTACGGGCGGACTACTGCCATGTACTACCAAAAAATGCGCCCATAAAAAGTGTTCGCACTTTTGAGAGCGGTACAAGCCAGCGACATTAGTAGAAAACTACCACACTGAGCGGTACTACCGCCCACAAGGCGGTACTACCGGTGATAAGAGGAAGTACCGCTCGGGGGAGTGGTACTACCGCTTGATCAATGCAAGGTAGGTTTAGGTAGGGTATAAAAAGCTCCATCGAAGCAGAAAAGGGGTGAGGGAGAAGTGTACGCGATGATTCCACCTAGACTTTCCCAAAGCGGATATGCTCTTAATAGTACAACTTTTCTACGACCCAAGTCCACCGACAAGGAAGCGTAAGAGCGAAACCGTCTTCACATCAAAATACCGAGGGACAAGAATCGTCTTTGCACAAACCTAGGAAGTACCTGAAAGGCTTATTGCACACAATTAATGTGCAAAAGTTTCATCATCAATCAGCAAAATTACAGGGGTAGAAATATGCCCTTACAACATGCATAATAGAATTCAGAGGAGACTCAATTACTTTCGATGAATAATACGATCATAAACCCACAATTCATCGGATGCCAATAAACATACCGCAAAAGAGGATTACATTGGATAAATCACTGCAGGAATCACAACAAACATTGTATTTAAGATCAAAGAGAGAGTATAAGCCATCTAGGTACTAGCTATGGATCCGTAGGTCTGTGGTGGACTACTCATACATCATCATGGAGGAAACAAGGTTGATGTAATGGCCTCCATGATCGATTCCCCCTCCGGTAGGGCACTAAAAATGGTCTCGAGATGGGATCACTATGGAACAGAGACTTGCAGCAGCGAAAAAAGTGTTTTAGGTTGCTCTTTGATGTTTTGAGTATGTTTTGGTATTTATAAAAGTGGAATTAGGCCATGAGGGTCCTCCTTGTGCGACACTTGGCTTCCACCCGAAGCTTTGTGGGTCCAAAATCTTCCAAAACAAATCACGAAAAAGTTTTATCGTGTTTGGACTTCATTTGGTATTGATTTTCTGCAGAAGTCAAAAGCACACAAAAATAGAAACTGGCACTGGGTTAATAGATTAGTCTCGAAATGATATAAAATAGCATATTATTGCATATAAAATATTATATATGTTGGAGATGTATCATCTGGAAACTTCTAAGTTTGTTCTAGATCGACAGACGTTGATTTGGAGATTGCTGGTGAGCCAACACATGGAGTTGGTCCGTATTTGGAGGAACAACCTTAGTAAACTTGGGTATGACCGGGTGTGTGCTTTGTGCATCGGCTCCAACTTGCAGATCTGCTGGAGAGTGTGTGGCTTGCGATGTTTGTTATAGTCTAGCCAACTTTAACGATGTCTTGAGCCAACTTTGATGTCTCCTCTAATAAACAATCGGGGCCTCGTTTTGACGAAAGCCAAGGTGATTTGCTTCTGCCTCCAACCGCTTCACATGCTTGATGACTTTAGTCTGTGCTTCGGCTAAGCATGCATCCTCAGTATTAATATTCTCTTGTATCGTGGCCAAGTCCTCACGAAACTTTCTGATATCTGTGTTCTGAGCTTTCACATTTTCTGGAGTCACTAGATTCGTAAGGTGCATGCTGAGAGTAGCTGCCATCACTTCCATGGCTTGATCCCATGCCCTACCAGAGTCGACCGCTACGAGGGCAGTTGTTGCTACTGCCATGGTGCTGGTTAGTTGACCCACCATCATCCTAGCCGGGTTTTGGCTGATTGACATCTCGCTGACCACGCGTCCCTCCTCATTGTATAGGGGCTGGTTTTGATCTCGATCCATATAGACCACAACATATCAACCCAATTTGTAGGATTGTTAGTAAGTCATTGTTAGAGTATCCCCCCAATCTTTCCTCGAAAAGTGGAAGAATTCACTCGGTATCTCTCCCCGACTCGTCATCTGAATTGATTAACGTGCTGCCCTTAATCATTGAGCCGACAGTCGAGTCAGGCTCCCAAGATGATTCCACAAAGAGCTTTGACCCAGCGTGCAGATTTGACAGAGTTGGCGATGGTGTCCGGCTCTTGGTGAGGCCCATCGATGATGTCAATGAGCACCTGGATCTTGAAGAAGGGGACCCAACATCTTGACTCGACAGAGTCGGCCTCGAGACTCCATTCGACATCGTTGATGTAGAGCTTCCCATGACGGTTCTTCGTCATCCGGCCGATCGCGTACTCCTCGACCCCTAGTAGGGCTCCCTTCTAGAACTCAAAACCATCGTGCACTGGCCCCATGGTGGGCGCCAACTGTCATTGTTTTATCTCAAAACTAATGAGAGAACTAAGATGCATGGCCATCACTACTAGGTGATGGCTTGAACGGGGTTGATTGGAAATGAGGGACTCAAGTTTACCTAGGTTCAACCCTTCATGGTGGAAGCAAATGCATATTCCTGCTTGATTGGTATTGATGATGATGATATCGATTACAAGGTCTTGCTTTTTCTACCTAGTACTCTAGAGGTTGTGAGTTGTCCTTTCACGATCCAGGAACCACCTGATACGAATTCAACGTATCTATAATTTGTGTTCCATGCTACTATATTATCATTCTAGGATACTTTTTGGGAGTTTATTTACCAATTAATATTATTTTTGAGCACTAACCTATTAACCCAGTGCCAAGTGTGAGTTGTTGTTTTCTGCATGTTTTTGACTTTTCAGGTTTATAGTACCAAACGAAGTCCAATTGCCACGAAACTTTTTGGTGATTTTTTTACCAAAAGAAGACATGGAAGCTTTGGGAGGAGGCCAGAGGCCTCACAAGGGAGGCACGAGCCAACAGAGCTCGACCAGGGGGGTAGGGTGTGCCAAAGGGGCCTCGTGCTCCCCTCAGCTGCCTCCTAGCATACCTCTTCGTCCTATGAATTCACAAATATCCAAAAAAACCTGGAGAGCCACCTGAAACCCTTTTTCCGCCACCGCAAGCCTATGTTCCATCGTGTGCCCATCTGGAGCCCTTTTTGGTGCTCTCCTGAAGGGGTATCGATCATGGAGGACCTCTACATCATCCTTGTTGCTCCCATGATGATGTGTGAGTAGTTCACCACAGACCTACGGGTCCATAGATAGTACCTAGATGGGTATCTCGCTCTCTCTCTTGATCTTCAATACAATGATCATTGCATCTTCACTTTGATCTATCTGATGTAATTCTTTTGTGCGGTGCTTTTGTTGGGATCCGATTAATTGTGGGTTTATGTACAGACTATTCATGATAATTATTTGAGTATCCTCTAAATTATAAATATGGTTCTTATTTGCATGATCATCATAGCTCCATAAATCTCTGTGATCTATTGTTTTTCTTTGGCCAAGTAGATTGATCTTTTTTCAGTGAGAGGGGTGCATTGTGGTGGGTTCAATCTGACGGGTTTCTATATCCCAATGACATAGTAGGAGACACGATACGTCTTTGTATTGTTGCCACTATGGATAATACGATGGGGTTAGTTCATATTAATTGAATTCTCTTTGTCTACATCATGTCAATGTTCTCCAAGCATTACTCTGTTTTACTTAATACTCTAGACGCATGCTGGATAGCGATCGATGGGTGGAGTAATAGTAATAGGTGCATGCAGGAGTCGGCCTATTTTCTTATGAACATGATTCCTATAGACACATGATCCTTGCCGTGGATATCACATAAGTATGTGTTTTTCTATCAATTTCGCAACAGTAATTTGTTTGCCCGCCGTATACATACTTTCATGAGAGATGCCACTAGGGAAAACTATGCCCCCGGGTCTATTCACTTATAAGTTTACAAAAACTATAATGCCTTGCTGCCTTTATTTACTTTTCACTTTGCAACTTCTATCTGCGCACTTTACTTGCTTGCAAACAACGAGACAATGGGATTGACAACCCTCTTGCCCGTGTTGGGTGCAAGTGTTTGTTTCTCTTGTGTGCAGTCATCGAAGACGGGGTTGTTTGTTACTCCTATTGGTTTGATAAACCTTGGTTCTCTACTAAGGGAAATACTTACCTATATTGTGTTGCATCACCCTTTCATCTTCATGGAAAACCCAACACATATCACAAGCATGAGGAAGGATTTTTGGCTCCGTTGCTGAGGAGTATCATCAACCTACTATCAAGTAACTTCACACAAATTATCATTCACTTTTTATTATTTTTATTTGCTGTTATATTTTGCTTACTTCATGAAAATCAAAAAATCAAAACAATTTCTTTGCTAGTTGCTTGTTTACTTCTTTGCATGTCATTATGGCTAGTTCTTATTTTGTTCCCTTTATTCCAGACAATGAGGTACTCAATTTTAAATAAAGGGGAGGGGAGTTTAAAAGATGCATGGTATAGGATTTGCAATGCTCAAAATAAATCAATTCATAAGCAATCCCCCAACATCTTGCTACGTAATTTCTATGTTGGTATTACCACTTGGTATAGATTTGTACTTGATAGGATCCTCAGTGGTAATTTATTAATGAGACACACTTAGGATGCTTTTAAGGCCATGAAAAATTTAGTTGGGTCATGAAAGTGTGTTATATCGACTAGAGGGGGGGCGGGGGTTGAATAGGCGACTTCTACAAATTCGTCGCTGAGGAAATTCCTAGTGAGTAAAGTCCTTAGTCACGAACTGAGTGCAGCGGAATAAGTACACAAAGAGATGTGCAAAAACAACTATATCTTAGTCGTAAGAGTAAAATGAAACGTTCACGTTGCAAAGATAGCGTGATCAGGATAAACAGGTGATGAATAACTTAAGTGAAGAATTTGAGGCACGGAATTTGAGAAATTCTTCTGTCAGATTCTTCAAACAGTAAAGATCAAAGTCGTCAACATACAATTGAGGAAATGAAAGGGTTGAGGAATTAGAACCCGTTGCTCGATGAAGACAATGATTTGTTGACCTAGATCCAATTTCTGTGATAGTCGTACATCTGGTTTGGAGCAGCTTGGTATTTAAATCAGAAGACAAACGCTCCCAGGACACTAAATCCTTACCGTATTTTCCTTGAGATAAGGACACACACTCCTCGCCCAACACTCATGGTAAGTTTTCACGGCACACATCCAAACCCTCACAAACTTGGTCACATGGTGATCCACAATTAACTGTTGGATGCTCTAGACCCTGACGCTTAACCCTCTATAGGACGCACAGTTCTCAAAGGTAACAAGCGTCACACAGGAACAATCTCTTCAGTGATGCTCAATCACTTTGGGTTTTGGGTTTGGGGTTGGTTGTCAGGGGGTTTTCCTCACTAATGATTTTCTCACAAAGTCTTCGAGGATTGGGTTGCTCTCAAATGACAAGTGTTAGTTTCTCTCGCAGAGCAGCCAACAAACTACTGGTTATGGGGGTGGCTACTTATAGTCGGGGAGCAATCCCGACATGAATTGACATTAATGCCCCAATGATATGACCGTTAGGTGGATAAGGTTGGGTACAGCCGGCGCGCAGCACAACATGGGTCGGAACCTTTCAACTGTGAAAGTCCTCATGTCACTCATTTTCCTCACAGGTAGGTGATTCACACTAGCGAAGAACTAACTCCTCAGTTAGAGAAAATTCCTCAGAGACGAGAAGATCTTCGTCTGTGTCACTGAAGAATTTGACTAAGCTGTTGAAGATTTCTGAAGGCTTCATCAAAAGGGTTTGACTATGTAGGCTTAGAGATGAGCATCACTTGGAAACTTTTCCTTAGTTTTACGTCGACCCCCTTTAACATCACGGTGGTCCTATTACACATAATACATAAAATAAAACTATGAAAACAAAACACTTCACACTTCGGAGTCTTCACATCAATTTCTTCACGGACACACCTATTTCCTCACTTTCAAAGTCTTCACAGGAAATACTAAAGTCTTCAGCCGACGACATACTATTTTAGGGGTCAATATTCTTCGAATAACTCAAACTCCTGAGTGAATTATAAAGCGTGTGTAGACTTACAAACATATTAGTCTCTTAACCTATAAGTCTTCAATACACGAAAACCACTAAGGGGCACTAGATGCACTTACAATCTCCCACTTTTTGGTGATTGATGACAAATAGGTTAAGTTTTCAACGGGGATAATAATATGAAGTGTAAGAACAGAGTTTGAGGAATTTGAATGCAAGGTATAGAGAGACGCCCCCTGAAGATGTGCATATTTGATGAATTTGCTTTGGACTCCAAATGCACATTAAGGATTTATACCATGAAATATCCCCCTATATCTTGTAATCCATGCACGCATTTGACATATAACTTGAGGAAATTTAAATGCATGATGGAAAGTGGAGTCTGACAAATTTCAGCATGCATGCATTAATCATCATGAGTTATAAGCACGAAAGAAAGCGTTCAAAAGTGTTAGACCACCACCGGGCATAAGTTTACAACTCATACAACCAAACAGTTTACAAGAACGAGAGTTGTAACTTAAACAAAATATAGTTCAAAAGCCAATAAACAGATCAAATAGACCCGCTTGAAGACTAACTCAGATTTCTCCCCCTTTGTCATCAAGTGACGAAAAGGGACGAAACTGATGACTTACGCCTTTGAAGAATATCACTTTGTTGGTAGAGGAGGAGCATTGGTGTTGTTCGTCACTGCAAAGTCGTCAAGGTCTTCAGCATCATCAATTGTGCGCGTTGAAGAAACTGAGCTCGCCACCAGTTGAGGAACTGGAATCTTCTTAAACTTCTTCTTTGCGGCCAAGACCAGTCAAAGTCTTGCTGGAACTCCATTTTAGTGAGTTCCTCAGAAGGCTTGAGGTGAGACAGAATGGCCCATGTGCGGTCAAAGATCTCATGAAGATAATAGTGATTCTTCTTCACCACATTCTGAGTCACATTGAGGTATTCCAAAATGGCACAAAACTAACTCTTAACCCATTTGTGGTTGTGATCGACCTTCTGATGAAGACTTAGCAAGAGCTCATGGTTAATCATCACACGTGGTATAGTTGGACTAGGGGCTTCATGTGAGGTAGGGCCGTCATTGGTGGGGTATGATGTTGCTTTGCAAAATTGGCCATCAAGGGGTCGTGTTCCTTCATTGATCACATATTTTTCTTTGCCTTCAATCATGTCAAAAGAGCTTTGGACGACTTCAAGTGGAGGCAAGTAGGTGACGTGATTCAGAATATCTGCCATGTAAGGAATTGCAAATCTTTTCGCGATGAATATCATGATCCATAGCGCATAAGGCTTCAGATCAAAAGGTGACAAAGCAATGTGGGACAATCTCATAAAGAAATCATGAAGATTAATTGGAATTCCATCGATGATATTGAAGATCAAATTATTCATGATGCCCACAATCTCTTCATAATTTGAGTCATGTCCTTTGATTGGACATAAGGTTTTGGCCAAAATGCGGTACACTTTCCTGGGCACATAGATCAATTCCTTTGTGAGGAATTTGGTTCTTGGCGGTTGGCGAGGAGCCAAAGGCTTGATGAGCAGTTTCACGAGGTGATTTGGCAGTTTAGGTTTGTCATAGACGCATCTGGCTCTTTCTGAGGGAATTGGAACTAGAAGGGCCCGAAGCAATTCTGTTGGTGGGGCTTTGAAGTGAGTATCTCGAGTCATCCAGTCCAGAACCCAAGTGGTGACATCTGAGAAATCTCATGAGATGTGTAGTATAGCATATAATTTAAGAATCATTTCTTCATTCCAGTCATAGATGTCATCACATAATTGCAATTGTCCAGCTTGTTGAAGAACCTGAAGAACTGGATTGTAGCAAGGAATATTCTCCATATCTCCATGAGGAATTTGCCTACGAGGAAAAACCTTGTCCTTGTTCAAGAGTACTGCACAATAGGAGTTCATCTGAGTGAGGGTCCAGAATCTGCTGCGCCTGATCTGTGGAGAGTCAAAAGGATTGCTGCCAGTGAAATAGTGATGTTCATCAAAGAATTGGGCCCTATCAAACTTTGGCATTTTTGTTCCTTTGAGGGACTGAAGACTCTTCAGTTGAAGATTTAGCTTGAAGCGGCCAACAAGTCTTTGAAGATTTTTAGTTTGAGAAATTTCAGCCACGACAACTACTGACTGAGGATTATCAACATGAGGTTCAGACGCATTATCTTGAGTGTGAGGGACATGTTCTTTAGCAACACTCTTCTCGGTCCGAGGAATATGTTGTGCAGATTCATCAACTTCTGGAGGAGCAGTTTCCTCAGTTGTAGTTCGACTAGCAGTGTCTTCAGCTGATGCAGCTGATTCAGTTTTTGGAACAGACTTCATAGGAGTGCTCTTTTCTTCACACCCTGTTTGAATTTTAGTTGTGGCAGGAGACTGATGTCTACGACACAACTTTCTTCTTGTAGACTCGTGTTGGGCCTCCAAGCACAAAGTTTTGTAGGACAATAGCATGTTTCCCTCAAGTGGATGACCTAAGGTTTATCAATCCGTGGGAGGTGTAGGATGAAGATGGTCTCTCTCAAGCAGCCCTTCAATCAAATAACAAAGGGTCTCTTGTGTCCCCAACACACCCAATACAATGGTAAATTGTATAGGTGCACTAGTTCGGCAAAGAGATGGTGACATAAGTGTAATATGGATGCTAGATATAGTTTTTTTAATATGAAAATATAAAAACAGCAAGTTAACAAATAGTAAACAACGAGCAAAACGTTGTATAAATGCTTGGATACAAGGACTAGGGTACATACTTTCACTAGTGCAAGTTCTCCCAACAATACTAACATAGTTGAATCATATAGAAATCCCTCACGTGCGACAAAGATTTCACTCCAAAGTCACAAATAGCGGAGAACAAAGGAAGCAATTATTGTAGGGTACGAAACCACCTCAAAGTTATCTTTTCTGATTAATCTTATGAGCTATCCCTATAAGTGTCACGAACAGCCATAGAGTTCGTACTAAAATAACATCAGTCCTGAGGGTTAACAACTCCCTCCTCATCATGGAGACCACCGGGACGATGAAGATGGCCTTCGGTGATGGTTTCCCTCCGACAGGGTGTCAGAACAGGCTCCCGATTGTTTTTTCATGGCTCTGGAGGCTTGCGGAGGCAGAACACCCGATCTAGGTTTCTTTCTGGAGATTTCTTGATTTATAGGAATTTTTGGCGTCGATCTCACATCAAGGCGGTGCCTAAGGGCCCACAAGACAGGGGGCTCCCCTGGCTTGTGCCTAGGTTGTGGACCCCCTCCGGTTGATTCTTTTGCTTCTATTTTTTTATATTTTCCAAAAATATTCTTCGTAAATTTTCGGCCCATTCCGAGAACTTCTATTTCTGTACAAAAACAACACCACGGTAGTTCTGCTGAAAACAACGTCAGCCCCTGTTAGTTCTAATCAAATCATACCAAAATCATATAAAATTATTGTAAACATGGCATGAATACTTCACAAATTATAGATACGTGGGAGACATATCACAGACACACACACTTGAGTAATTGGAGTGGCCAACGGTGAGTTGGGATGAGTCTTTTCCCACAATTCATCATGGATCACCCTTGTTGTGCTGCCAATGTCGACAACTTCATCCTTTTCTTCATCATCCACATCATTGTTCTATTGTGGTGGAGGAGTTGATGCTTGAGGAATTGAAGGATCGGGAGCAGCTACAATTTCCTCATCAATAGGTGTGGAAGCAACAGAGCGAGTGTCTTCCATTTCTTCATCCCCTTCTTAGATGACTTGCTCCACACCAAATGGCACCATCACATAGGAAGGTGCAACATTGATAGGGGTGGCAACAATTGGAGCAGTTGAGGAAGATGTGAAAGTCCTCAAATGTTTTCCCTCTGAGGACTTTGAGCTCATTGAGGCCTTTCTCTTCTTTGCCGCTTCCTTTTTAGCAGCCTTAGTTTTCTCCACTTTTGTTGCAGAAGGAAGCTTCACTTTCTTCACTTGTGAAGATTTTGGAGCAGGAGGGACATTTTCTTCAGGCACGACTGATGCAGTCGTCCTAGCTGGAATAGTTTCTTCAGGCGCAACAATTTCTTTAGCTACCCTCACACTTTCGTCAGTTGGAGGAAGTTCATCACCAGAGTCGTCAGGCAGCTCAACTGTGTATTTTGCGTGAGGAGTTTTAGGTCGCGTCTCGTCTGCAACCTGATTGTTGTGTTCAATGATAACTCTGTTGGCAACATTTATGATTCTGACCTTTGCGCCCTTCCAGTCAACATTGAAGCGAATGTGTGCTTCGTTGAGGTTTTTCATCTCAGTTTGAGCTTTGAGGAGTTGATCAGGGGTCATAGCAGAATGTTGTTCTTCAGAAAGGTCTCTTTCTAAGTCTGAACCTTTTTGGCTTGCTTGGATTTCCGCACCTTCCACTTTTCTTCATTGATGAAGGCTGTTAACATGTGGCTTGGTGCAGGTGGAAGCTTCAACTCATCAATTGGTGTTTGAGGATTATCATACGACATGTCTATGAAGTCCACTATCAGCTTTGGATCCATCATGAGGGGAATGGTGGTGCCTTCGGCCAGTGTGACCCTTTCTTATTTGCTTGTGATGATTGCTTCAAGTGTTTCATCATCATCTTCATCTTCATCCTCTGATGCAGAGGGATCATTGAGGACTTTGCTAGGACTAGGCCTTTTCCTCACCCAGCAGTCACTTTCTTCTTCACATTTCCACTGGAAGAAGTATGTGCAGAGCCTGAAGCATATGGCCCTGAGGGATTCTGAGTGGTTGTCAGCTTGGCGGTGAAGACTATGTGGTAGTAGTTGAGGACTTTGCTGCCAACGTAGTAGCCGTCTGAGGATTTTGCACTGAAGGGTAAGCAGTTGAGGACTTTGGCTGGACAACAGACTTCTTCAGAATGCTTCGTTTTGGAGGATTCCCAGTGTGAGAGACCTTAGCAGCAGAGGATGAGGCATCACCAGTTGCAGCGGTAGAATCCTCATTGAATTTCTTCACTGCCAGGTGTGCGACTTTCTGCAGTTTGGCCTTGTGCTTGGCATATTGTTCAGGAAAGTCATGAATAGTCGCAAGAATTGTTGGATCAGCAACCTGTTGAGTGAGGAGCCCTTTTCCATGGAGGCTTTAGGGCGAATTTCTTCATGTATTTGGGAGTCACATATCTGCACTCCCTCCATTCTTTGGCCCATCTCCTCTCAATTTTCTACAAGCGTGTTTTGCACTTTTCCTTTGTTTCCTTTCCATAGACAGCTTCATCAGGCCTGCAATACTCATCATAAATGCATTAGGGATCTCAAAGACAGTGTTGAGTTCTGCCTTCTTTTCACCCTTCTGTTTTATCTGATCAGTCATTTTCTTCACTTGAGGAATATGAACTTTTGAGGACTCTGATGAGGTATGCAAATTTTCTTCATGAAACTCTACAAATGAGTTAAGTTGATGAGACCCTAGAGATTCATCAGTTGACATTTTGTACCTATGAACAGAGTATAGGTCCAAAGAATTTGAAGAGGTCATATGCATTCTCATAATATTTTCAAAAATGACTCAAGTTGAGGAAATTGACCAATACTGTTTTTGAGGAATTTCTCTAAGTGTCCTTGACTTGGATTCCAGAGTTGTGGTGATCGAAAAATTTACACAATTGAGGAATCTCTTGAAGAATTGAGTGACTTAGTGAAAATTTTCAAGTGTTCTAAGGCATGGAAGTGTTCATGTGATAAATTTGCTGAGGAATAACACTTTTCAAAGATTAACTAGAAACGTAAGGATCAAGAGGGGCAATAAAATTAGATTTTAATTACCTTGGATGAAGAACACGAAGACCACAATGAACTGTAAATGGTGAAAGGAGAAGCTCGTCGGTTAAGATATTCAGCGCCCTAACTCGATGGCTGAAGACAGCTATGGCGGCGACGAAGGAAGAAGATTCGCGGCTGACGTGAGTACGACGTCGATGAGCTCAAGGCAGTGAAGATTTTCCTCACCGGCGGTGATGATTTCCAGCGGCAGCGCTAGATTTGGCTTCGAGTTGTAAGAAGTGGGAACGAGAGGAAGGAATGACCTTGGGGGTAAGAGTGGGGTATTTATAGCCATGTGAGAAACGGTCTGGTCCAAAAGTTTCAGACCAGAATGCCTCTGTCCATTCCTCTCTGCTCGACATGTGGGACACATGTATTAAGCATGGAGTTAGTGGAGATCGTGCTTATCCAATCGTGGGAAGTGGGTGCGGTTTGAGCGGTAACGGCTGGAAAAATTTTGAGTTAAATTTTTGAGGACATTGTTTGCAAATTATTCAGCTGACAAGGACTCAGTGAAGACTTTGAAGGAGTTTCATACATAATGCATAAGAAGAATTTGAGGACAGACTCAGTTGACATTAGCATAGAGGGGGAATGGGTCCGATCACATTCACTCAGAAGAAAAACACCGCATGAAGACTTAGCTATAAGTATATGCTATTGAGGACATTGAAAGCTCATAACTTAGTATATAGTCAATGAAGAACATATTTAAAAGGTTTGAAGAAATTTAAGTTTTGAGCAATTTGCAATCTTGAGGATTTTAAAAATATGAAGACTTGAAGAATTTGCAAAAATCTCAACTTTGAAGAATTTCAAACTGGCTGGTGGCACTACTAGGAAAAACCTTATAGGCAGGACCTGAGTAGTAGTGCTGGAAAAAAGAAAATGCTGCTGCTAATTAGCAGTAGCGCTGATCCAGTTAAGCACTAATACTAACACCTTAGCAGTTGCGCTGCTTATTAAAACGCGCTACTACTATGTGGGACCAGACGATGCCACCGACGGTAGCTGTAGTAGGAGCGTTGCCCAAAATCCAGCGCTAGTGCTAAGTGTTTAGCGGTAGCGCTTTGTTTTGCAGCACCGCTGCTGCTAGTTGGATCCACTTAGTAGTAGCGCTCGCATGTGACAATATCTTCTATTAATAGCATAGCAGCAGTGCTTTCTCGTATGAAGCGCTACTGGTAGTTGCGGCTGGTGCTACCTTTTTACCCCCTCCCCCTCCTCTCCCCCACTTTGACCTCTCTCCCCCTCCTTTCCCCTCTCCACACTCTCGACACCATTGTTGCTCTTCTTCTCTCTTCCTCCTACCTCTCTTCTCTGCTCATTAATGTCCCCCTCCACCATAACTCTCCTTCATAAATGGTCTCTCTCATATCTCTCTTTGTCCTACCTCTCTTCCTCTCCCCATTATATTAATGCCCCCCTCCACCATAACTCCCTCTCCATTAGTTAGATAGCTAGACTCACCTCTCCTCCCCAACAACTAGATCTAGATAGCTATTTAGCCATCCACGCGTGCTCTTTCGATCGGTCTCTCTCATTATGTCTCTCAATCGGTCTCTCTTGGGAGATATATAGGTGAGTAAACAATGTTGTTCATTTATAGAATGGGAGTATGTGTGTGAATGAGAATACGTGTGTTTCAGATATATATATGGAGAGATTTGTGTGAGTGTGACATGCCCTCGATCGAGTTGCTTATATTTTGCCGAAATGTCGATTTATTTCCGTTTCGGTGAATTTCGAGCAAACTCAATATGTCCTATTTTTAGGCAAGGTCATGCCAAAATTTTATATGACTTTGAACATGCATGCATTATTTATTATATAACCCGTTTGCTTGTTATACCGTGCAGTCGGTCATGAAGATGAGTGGATGGAAGGAGGAGCAGTACATGCAATTCACGGTCATCGACATGTATGCAAATAATCGGACTAGGATTAGATGTCCGTGTGCAAGATGCAAGGAAGGAGCCCTTTTTGACCCTTTTGATTGTGGCACTTTGAAGGCGCACCTGCTGATGAATGGTTTCATGGATGGCTATACTCAGTGGATAAGTGAAGAAGATGATGATGATGAGGACGTTCAAATGGCAGGGAATAACGACATGGGGTTAGACGAAGAGATGACCGATCGATACGAAGACGATGGTGCCGGACATGGTGGCGAGGAAGAGTCCGGAAATGATGGCGGCGGAGAAGATTCCGGACATGGCGAAGGAGAGTCCGGACATGGCAGAGAAGATGCGGTGGTCACGCCGCAGTCTTCGACGCTACTGAGTTGAGTCGTGCAAGACCCTCATGTTCAATACCTCCTTCGCAAGAGTACGACTAGCGAGAGAGCTGCTTCTAGAGAGGAGTCCAAGATGACTCAACTTGAAGTGGAATCTAGGACTCCATTGTATGACGGTTGCGATCCCGAGGTGACCCGCTTGAGTTTCACGCTCGAACTTCTAAAGACGAAGGCAAAAAAAATGGACAGACAAAAGCCTCGATGAGCATTTGAAGTATCTACATAATAAAGTTCTTCCCGCGGGGAAACTGTGTCCTAGTAGTGTCGAGGAGGCCAAGAAAATCGTTTGCCCTTTTGATTTGCCGCACATTAGGTACCACGCATGCATCAACGATTGCATCATTTATCAGGGGGAGCACGTGGAAAAAACCAACTATCCAGTGTGCAATGCTTCTCGATACAAGAAGGTAGGAAAGAAAGCTCCTCAGAAAGTTGTATGGTACTTTCCGATCACTCCCCGTCTGCAGCGGTATTTCGTAGATCCTAAGGAAGCAAAGCTCATGCGCTGGCACACGAAGAGGAAAAAGCCTGACGATGCAGATGATCCGAGGCTGAGACACCTCGTAGATGGTAGCCGGTGGAGAGCATTCAACACTGTATATGGATTTGCTAAGGAAGATCCAAGGAACATCGTGCTTGGTGCTAGTACCGATGGCATGAATCCGTTTGGAAACTAGAACACAAACCACATCACATGGTCCGTGTTTGTATGGATGTACGACCTCCCCCCATGGAAGTGCATGAAGACAAAGTACATACACATGTGCATGCTGATTCAAGGGCCAAAACAACCGGAAAATAGTATTAACCTGTATATGGGGCTTCTGCAAGAGGATCTAGACACGTTATGGAAATCACCGGCATGGACATGGGACGCCAGCAAAGGAGAGTATTTCCATAAGAGAGCCGCGCTGATGACGACAGTGCATAACTATCTCGGTTACGGGTACACCTCAGGCCAGGTGTGCCACGGATACTGCGGATGCACGAGGTGCATGGATGATACAACGTCTCAGTAGCTTACGTCAACGAAAGATGGCGGGTCTGGGAAAATCGTGAACATAGGGCATCATAGATGGCTCGAGAAGGATGACCCGTGGAGAAAGCATGGAGATCTATTCAATGGGTTGTCTGAGCTTTGAGGACCTCCACGCAAGAGGAGCGGCGCCAAAATCGACGAGCTGTTGAGAAATTGGGAACAATGCCCCGCGCCGGGAAAGATCAAAAAGGTGCCAGAGCCGCTGCTGAAGGTATGGAAAACGAGGTCTGTTTTCTGGGACTTGGAGTACTAGCTTAATCACGACACGCCTCATTGCCTTGATCAAATGCATATCACGAAGAATGTCCTCGAGAGCTTGCTTGGCACACTGATTAACATTCCGGAGAAGACTAAGGATGGGCCGAAGGCAAGGAAAGACTTGGAAGATTTGAAGATTAGGAAAGACATCCATCGTAAAAAGTTGATGGAGGAGATGGACACAGAGACAGAGGAGAGGGAAAGGGGCAGAAAATTCAACAAGAAGGAGGAGAATTATTGCCCCCCTTCTTGCTTCTACTTAAGTCCGAAGGAGATCGATCAATTCATCAAGTGCCTTATGAGAATCAAAGTCAATTCCGGTTACCGTGGGAAGATAAGCACATTTCTAGACCCCAAGAAGAAAAGGTTCAGCAGGATGAAGTCTCATGAATATCACGTGATGATGACGCAGATACTCCCGGTTGCCATTAGAAGGATAATGGACAAGCACGTCCGTGACATGCTTATTGGTCCCTGCAACTTCTTCGACGTTATCTCTCTAAAGTCCATAAGTGTGAAGAAGCTCCGAAGGCTACATGAAGAGATCGTTGTCATACTATGTGAGCTTGAGATGTACTTCCCACCCTCGTTCTTCGACGTCTTGGTGCATCTGTGTGTCCACATCCTGGACGACATCATCGACCTCGGGCCGACATTCCTTCACATCATGATGCCGTTCAAGAGGATGAATGGGCTCATCAAAGGATTCATTCGTAACAGGTCCCATCCCGAAGGGAGTATCGTCCAGGGGTATCTGACACATGAGTGCGTCTCCTTTTGCGAGAATTATATAAGCGTAGGAGACCCTGTTGTTGGTTTGCCCGTCAAGAAGCACGATGGGAAGCTCGAAGGAGATGGTCACAACAATGGCCGGAGGGAATTGCACGTGGACTACTCGGATCGACGTAACGACTTTGACAGGGCTAACTTAGTAGTGCTAAAACACCTAGATGTGGTAGATGATTATGTGGCATGACACAAAGAAAGCATCGCAAAGAAGTAGCATGATAAGGGAATGCTCAAGACGGACGACGAAGTTACTGTAGAGCACAATGCTACTTTCTTGGATTGGTTCAAAGACCAAGTTCTTGAAAATCCCCCGAAAGAGGGCAGTTCGGACGGATTGCTCATACACGCCTTAGCACATGGCCCTGCGCTCAAGCTCGCGACCCATTAGTCCTACGATATCAATGGGTACATGTTCTACACGGAGGCCAAAGACATGGACAATGATTACCAGAACTCCGGGGTGACAATTCAGTGCGTGACCGACGCCAACGACACAACTGAGAGATTCTACGGAATGGTAGAAGAGATCTGGGAGCTTGATTATGCTGGAATGCACGATGCGACGATGTTCCGTGTCAGCTGGGCCAAGGACGTCGTAAGAGAAAACAAGTATTTCACCACCATATCTATAACCGACGCGAAGAGCACTCCCGTGAACGTTAACATCATCGCCAAAAATGAGCCATGGGTACACGCTAAGCACGTGACACAATGCTACTTCATAACCAACCAGGCCAATCCCAGCCGTGTTGTCGTGAGGAGATCCAAAAGGAGCATCGTCGGAATGGATGGAGTCGCCAACGAGGAAGACTGCGACAAATATGAGAACCCGATGAGGGAAGATGATGATGACGATGAAGCATACGTGAAAAGAAGAATCAAGACTACATTACATAAGAAAGATCATACAGCATGGCTCCGAAAAATTCACAAGGAGGGGCTCAATAACTCGACAACAAACAAGAAAGGGAAGAAGCTCAATGTGAAACGTCGTCGATGCAGCTGATCAAAAACCTACATTTATATATATGTATCTATTTTGTGTCCGCACTTAAGTAACCTTTATCGGTCAACTGATATGTTACCACCACATGCATGGTTCCGGTGATATTCGCGCATTGGGGGAGAGGGAGACGCCGTCGTCGGGAGAAAACAAAAAAAAACAAAAACGAAAGGGAGAAAGAAGTACAAAAGAAAAAGAAAAGTAAACAGAAAAGAAAAGGAAAATAATGAAAAAAATAAAAAAACTAGAAAAGGAAAATAATAAAAAGAAAAGATGGAAAAGATAGTAGTAGCGCTCGTTTAGGGAACCAGCGATATAGCTAAGTTAGCTATAGCGCTGGCTCCTAAACCAGCTCTACTGCTACTTGTATTTTACAATTAAAAAAATAAAAATGATAGCAGTAGCGCTGGTTTGTAAACAAGCACTGTAGCTAAGTTTTCTATAGCGCTGGTTCAAAACCAGCGCTTCCGCTATTTTGAGTTAACCCCCCTGCCAAATCCCCCTGCCGCCTCCATCCCACACAGATCTTGCACGCACAGCCACCACCGTCCGAACTGCCCCCTCCACCGGCGCCCTCACTGCCCCTCCACCGGCACCGTCCACCGATGCCCCCACCGCCAGCCTCCACCGGAGCTCCCACCAACAGCCCCTCCCCCACTGCCGCCGGTACAGGATCCCAGCAGCATCTGCTCGTTGTCGAGAAGCCGTTCCCACCAGCAGGCCCTCCTCCACTGGAGGTAAGCCGGCGGCGATTCCATAGGAAGGTAGCCACCGTCCATCCTTCCCCCCTCTTCCCTCATCCCCACCCTCCGCCTTTTGCATTCTCTTTTTGTTCCATACGAAAGGATTTTGCTTCATAGGTGTTTGTGATAATGCTTGTAGGGACAAATAAATAGTGTGATTGGCTTCCTATATGATTTAATTTTTTCTCCTAAACCAATCTCTGCGTGACTAGATTGCAATGCACCTCATAAGATCCCTAATGTACCTAGACGAAGGGAGTAGTTAAAAAAGTATAGACGGAGGGAGTAGTTAAAAAAGTATGTATGCTCGTATGGTTAAAACATCTTCAACAATATCTCTATTACTGGATAAAAATAACTACTTTTTACCAAGAAAGGCTAGGGCACAATAAAATGAGACATAAAAGAATCTGCTCCAACAACAGTCCATAATGAAGCACCACCGTTTCAACTGTTGCCTTAAATAGGGAACTATATTTACATACATATTGAAACAAATTAATATTAACCTCGTCCCGAATGAATCCAAAACAAATTTGATGGCAATATATGGGAGGCTTCATCAATGTTTTAGGGTAAAAAACAAATAAAACTTCAATTCATCAATCTAAAACATCAAATTATTACATAGTTTATAGATCCACAACATCAAATTCAACACATAACAATAAACTTCATCACACATAACATGAAACATAGAGATAAAACTAGTGGTCACGAAGCCAAAATCTGAATGCGACTTATCCTAATGGAGAGTTCAGGCTGGGGGAAGGGATGGCAGTAGTGGCAGAGTATGATATGTTATTGGTTGCACTCTATGCCTCAATTATCTTGATCTGAGGCCAAGTGCTTCCAAGAGCAGCTCGAACAAAGTGGTCCCCATATTCTTAACTTGTCCAACGTATAGAAACATCCCATCACTACACATCAGCATGTTAGACTGTTTTCCTCTGCAACATGTGATTTAAGTACCCTTCCTGGAAATTCATGACAACAAAAAACCTATAGAAAGTAATTTGATTACTAGTTCCTGTCATGTTATCATTAACCAAGAAGAATTTACACAATTAGTACACTACATATAGCTATAAATTATACCATTAGTAAAAATGTTTTTTTACTAGGGACAGAGTTGAACCGTGTTGCATGCGAACTTGACACGATGTGACCATACCGAAAATTAATCAACTTGACTCTCTTTTTCTGTTGGTTCGTCTAGATTAGTATATATGAAAATTATACCGTACCAAATACTAGAGTATAAGGGGAAAGGCGAGGCGGATCAGCGCATGCTCATCGTCGGCAAACAAATATTTCGGGGCCTCCGCGATGCATGCACACGAGCGAGGAAGAGTCCTCGCCGCGTCTGGGTTCGAGTGACGATATTCAGGTCGTCGGCAGCGCGTCGTCGATGTTGATTTGTCGTTGGAGGCTGTCCGTGGATCAGCTACAGGTTCACCATTTACGGGGCAAAAGCAGTCCGTGTTATATTCTAATACAAAGGGAGTAGGAAACAAAAAAATCCTAACTAGAGGAAGGAAACTACGAGTAGCAGTCTACCACGTTGAAGTTAGTCTTTTTTTAGCATCCACGTTCAAGTTAGTCCACAACTCTTAGTTAAAATACCCTGCAATACACTTGTTCATTAGAAAAATGTATGCAACTCGATGGAAAAGAAGGATGGCATAGGGACATTTTACCCTCATTGTCAAATAGAAATTCCATCTTTGATGTCTTGTATTGATCTGCCTAGGGCACTTATCGTGTAGATGCATTCTGAGATACATGCTTGCAGTTTCTATGTGAAATTCCATTTACATATTTGTACCAACAAAAAAAGATGAATCATAGTAGAATAGTAGGTGCTGATACTCTAATATAATTATTTACTTTTTATTTTTAACATGGTCTAGATAGAGATGATGAAATAATGTCGGAATGTCCCTTATTGTCATTGATGTTTTGCCGGAATGTCCGAGTGGCCTATGTTTTGCCGAAATGTTGATTCATTTCCGTTCCGGCAAATTTCACGCGCTCCATATGTCCACTTTTTAGCAAAGGTCATGCCGAAATTTTTGGCATGACTTGTGCTAGAAACTAGGACATATGGAGTACCCGGGATTTGCCGGAAGGGGAATGAATCAACATTCCGACCAAATATAGGCCCCTTTTTTTCTCTTCATTATATCTTTTATTTACAATTGTTGCATAGGAAACATGTCTATCGACGCCAAAGTCGTGGGTGGTTCTGCTCGCCCCGCAGACTCCATGGAGCCAGCAAATCACTATTTCGATTACCTGGACGAACACCAGATGGGGTTGCATGGTGGCGGTAGTGGTCCCAACCCCAACCCCGGCACTGGGACCGGGACTGACACCGCCCTCGAGACCGGCAACTATGATGTCGTAGCAGGTAAAGCACCGAAGAAGAAGAGGACATGAAGACGAAACGAGCTTTGCATCGGACAAATTGTGGTCACGGAGATTGACCCCAAGAAGTTAGAGCCAACAGCGCGAGAGGAAGCGTGCAAGTGCTGGGGCAATCAACTTGGATGCATCCTCAGGGAAACTGCCAACATCAATGACGAGAAGTTGAAGCAGATACCACATATGGAGCACATGCTCCTAAAGAAGTTGCACAATAGGTTCATGTTCCCCGTCCGGAATGAAAAGGAATATAAAGAGCAGTGGGACGACCCCGCCATGACAAAGATAAACGAGAAGGCGATGGTGACGTTCACCAACGACTTGTCCTCCTGGAAAGTTTGGGTGAAAAAAGCGATTGCAAAGAATGAACCATGGTCCAAGATTCATGCTGATAATCCGACAATAACGGAAGAGGACTTTGCAAAATTCCAGGAGAAATGCGATAAAGAAGAAGTCAAGGCAAAGTCGGAGAAAATGAAGGCTCTCCAGGCGAGGAACACGCCTCCCCACCGCCTCGGAAGCCGTGGTTACGAGGGGAAGAGGCACATATGGGCCAAGGAGGACGCCGAACGTGAAAGTCTCAGGATCCCACACCCCTTGGCGGAGTTCACCGACCCGCTGGAGCATGACTGGATCATGGTCCGGTACAAGTGGGACAAAGTCAGAAAGATCTTTTACATGAACCTGAACAGGAGGGAGTTCATGAGACTTCTGGTAAGTGTTATATTACCACATTATCATATTAGCTTCCAATCAATTTGACTACAAGTTTTGTCACATTCGTAAACCATCCACGTTCCTTTTGCCAAAAGAGCAGCACCAAAAGGTAGTCGAAAGCGACGAGTCATCATAGTCGTCGGCGAGGCCCAAGTGGGACACCCCATTCAACCGGGCCGTGAACATACTGTAAAAGGTCCCGGTGGACAAGCCGCCGTCCTATGGAAGTGTGCACGATGTCGGAGATGGAGCATCATGGAACATGTGCTACCCCAAGGAGCCGGAGGAAAGAACGCAGAGACGGTTGGTCGTCACTCACGAGAGCATCGACGAGAAGGTCGCGATTGCGGTCAATAAGACCAAAGCTGAGACCAAAGAAGAGTTGGTCGGGGTAGTCAGTGGGTTGGTCACTGACGCGGTGTCCAGCTTGATTCCGGCAATTTTCAATTGGTCGAAGAGCAATCCAAATGCACGGCGAGAGGATTTTCCCCTTCCCATCTTTGTCGGGAGCAACTGGGCGAACACCACAACACCAACACCTTCCCAAGCAACCACAAAAGGTCCCGTTCCTGTTCATAGCAGCCCGACCTCCGTTTCTGGCATGCTCGGCGGGCCTTTATCATTGGCTGAGCTCGACGCCCTCACAGTAATTTCGCGTCATACCCTTTTCACCAGCATGTCTATAGTCTTCCATTTCAGTTTCCTTCCAGATGTTTGATGTCGCAGACATGTCTCCTTCGTAGGCCGATGACACCCCGTGCATCCTACTCTACGCCATCAAGGGCCAGAGGGTGTCTGTGGGAAAGGCAACCATCATGAAGCCGAAGGACCACATGTTCCACAACCGAGAGATGCCTGATGGTGTCTTCAAGGTTAACGTGGCCAGTGTCTTAGCGGGCTTCGAGTATTTGCCTCCTCTGATATCAGTCGGTGACGATGAGACCCCTAAGACGACTGGCGCATGCAAGAACTGGTTGTTGCCTTGCACGAAGTCTCTTCTTCGTCTCGAGGAGCCCAGTATCACGCCAACGCCACCTTCTCAAGAATGTATGAACACCAGCCCACCTACCAAATTACCTGCACCTGTCGTGGCGGATGATGGTGGCGTACGACACGAGGGAGACCCTCCATTAGTGCCAGATCATGTTGTCCCCGCTGTCGAAGAAGCAAATGTTGATGATGATATGGATGATGATGATGAGGACCCGAACAAGTATTTCAATATCGCATATGATGGATTGATGGCTCAGGACGCCGAAGACTCAGGCTATGACCGTGGAGATGATGACTTGATTCTACCTGATTTGCCGGAGCCGGAACATCCTAAATACGAATGCAAAAAGTCTCTCTTCAAGCCATCCTCGCAGGAGACGCCTCCAGATGCCACCTCTACCCAACAACCCCCCGAGGCCTGTCCACCGTTTAGCCCAAGGACACTGGGGTGATGGTTAGGGAAGGTATGGTGGGCTCACTACCGCCACCTGCCAAGAAGCAAAGGAAGAGACTGGCCAGGAAAGGCACTAGAGGCGCCATAGGTGTTTCAAGCAGCCATCCGCCTCTGAAACCCCTAGTGGTAGACAGAATACCTGTCGAAGGTAAGCCGCGTTTCCATGTCGCCGACGAGCCGATCCTACCTGCCAACGCGCTAGATCACATACTGAACAATGATCTAACGAGACTCCATGAAGATGTGCTGGCCAGAGAGAAAAGCCTTCTGGTCACAAAAGATCCAGGATACCCGCTTTACGCGGCTCAGGTGCCGGGTTGGAAGTTGTACGTCGATTCCTGGCCCGCGAATCAGTTCCTCCTGCGATTTTACTACATCTACAACATGTTCCACATGACCAAGCTTGATTTCTAGTTCATCCGCAGTATGCGCTGTATCTCAACTACTTCATCGGGATGGAGAGCGTCAAATATATCTGCGTCGCAGACCCATACTATATGCATGAGAGCTTCTTGGCAGTTTGCAAAGAGCACCGTGACTATGCGAGCAAGTACCTCGGCGAATTCATGATTGCTAATAAGGACAAGGAAGCGATTCTCCAGCCTTATCATCTCTTGTAAGTCATCCGTGCATATCCTTTCGTACGTGTTAATCATTCCTTTGCAAGCCTGGAGGCTAATTTGAGGTGTACTTACTTTGCGCAGCGGGGGCGGCATCGTCCTCATCATTCTGTACCCAGAATACTCCCATGATATGTACTTGGACTCATGGAAGAACCTCAAGAAAAAGGATTACACGCACGTAAAGAGTGTTCTCGAATGTGCCCTGTTAACCTTCAGCCTGACTGGTGGATATATCAAGGTGAAAAAGTACACGAATAAAGCACCGGCTTTCGACCATAAGACCGACTTCTGCTGCATCCAGCAACCGCACAACAGTATGGCTGATGGATTCTACCTCATGCATCACCTGATGGAGTACAGAAGGGATAATCAACGCCTTCGCATGTCAGCAACTACCGAATATGCCGAGATTGTCAGCTGGGCCACAAGCATAGGAAAGACACAAGATCATCAAATCCGAGCTGTGTTTTATCACGTACAGTGTGAACTAGCCCAAGTGATCATGAAGCAAGTCCTCGAACCAACTAGGATGTTCTGCCATGGGCCAATCACGCAGGTTGATGTCTGAGCACTGCTAGTCGCTCAACATCTGGACCTGAAGCCTTTCACGAAGCTCGGGTGCATCCTCCCTGACTATGAAGATTGGAACACCGACCTGGAGGACTGATTGTCAATGATAATGTGATGTAACTAAACCGTGTTCCTGAACTAGCGTGCCTTATCACTACTATCTTTCTATGGAAAAACTTTGAAATTATGCATGGCGAAACTATGTGATGTAACTAAACCGTGGTCCTGAACTAGCGTAGATCTCTCTAGTTAATTAGTTTGGGTATGAGGAACTTTGTCATTTATGTTTACTATTGGTTGCTTTTATTTTGCTAATCATGCCCCGTTGTTTTCTTAAGTACATTATGTTGCATATTATCATTCAAATCAACAACTCACGATGCAGGTACCTACATCAGAGATGGCGAAGGACCACTACACCATGTACGTTGGGAGGGTTCCAGGAGTCTACGACCATTGGCCAGCCGCTCAGGCCCAGGTGCATAGGTACCCGGGTGCTAGCCACAGAGGGTTCGACACCAGAGCCGAAGCGGAAAGTAGTTACTTGAGGTGGACACTCCAACATGAGCAGGGGCGGGACCGCCAGTACTACATAGTCGCGCTCTTCCTCATGCTTATCGCTCTTCTCTTCTACATCATGTTGTAGATAGAGATGATGAAACTTGTGGGTGTGCCATGACCATGCAGTTGCACTTATTCGAGACATGACATGATCGCACTTATGTATCGCTATTTTCGAGATGATGTGATGATATTTGTGTTGAATGATGATGATGATGATGATGGTATGACGAGACTACTGTATGTCTATGATATCTGAAAATAGTGTATGTTTAATATTATGTGATGAAACTATTGTATAGAATATGTCTAAATACATCACAAATACGTAGAGGGTGAAAATTTGTGGAAGTAGTAAAATTTAGCAGTAGCGCTGGTAAATACTTACCAGTAGTGTGGCTTAACAGCAGCGCGCCATATGAACGAGCGCTACTACTATAGTTATCAGTAGCGCTGGACACGGAAGCGCTACTGCTAACAGTACTTACTAGTAGTGCTGCCCATACCAGCGCTACTGCTAGTGTTTAGCTGTAGCGCGATAGCAGTAGTGCTTGGCCCAATGCTACTGCTATGCATATTTCCAGCGCAACTACTAAGGTTTTCCCTAGTAGTGTGGCATGACCCACCATATAAGAATGATGATTTCAAGCACTGTGAACAATTGTCGTATGGTCCCGAGAATCAAACTATTCATTAATTTATTCACACTTAGAGTGTTATTCTTCATTGATTGAAGAAAAACATTACTTCATGTGTTGCACATCTAAGTCGTTAATTTTGCATAAGTGTTAGGATGTGTGACTTTTTCAAAAAACATTCGAAGATTCTAAGTTAATTAGCTCACACCGCAACTTGCAAAATCTCTTTTCATCCAAGGGCTTAGTGAAGATATCTGCTAGCTGGTCTTCAGTCTTCGCGTGGTCGATGACGATGTTACCCCTATGTACATGATCACGAAGAAAATGAGGACGAATCTGGATGTGCTCGGTCTTTGAGTGTTGTCCTGGGTTGTAAGCAATCTTGATTGCACTCTCATTATCGCAGTAGAGTGGCACATTCTTCATGTTGGTGCCGTAGTCCTTGAGGGTTTGCTTCATCCACGACAATTGAGCACATCAAGAACCAGCAACAATCTCCTCAGCTTTAGAAGTGGAAAGTGACACGTAGTTCTGCTTCTTTGAGGACCAACAGACTAAAGATCCTCCGAGGAAATGGCAGGTGCTTGATTATTGACTTGCAATCCACACGATCACTAGCATAATCAGAATCGAAATATCCAACGAGGTAAAGATTTGAGCCTTTGGGGTACCATAATCCAAGTGTTGGTGTGTGAGCTAGATATCGAAGAATATGTTTCATAGCCTTATGGTGTGATTCATTCGGTTTTTCTTGGAAACGGGCACCCACGCAAACACTAACCATACACTACTGAAATTCAGAAATTTGCCGTCTGCCATGGCGGACGGCAAAGGGGGGAACCACGGACGGCAAAGCCTTTGCCGTCGGTCAGCAGACGAAAAATTAGACGACAAAAAAAATCCAGTGAAGAGGTTCTTTGCCGTCTGCTTTTTCTAAGCGGACGGCAAAGAATCTTTGCCATGAGGGGGCAGACGGCAAATTAAATGGGACGGCATATACTGCAACGGCCCCGTTAAGTGTTAACGGCATGCCTCCTCTCTTTGCCGTCTGCCCACCCCCCTTTGCCATGTGGGGGCAGACGGCAAAGAGGGGAGAGAGAGGGGGCTGATTCCCCCCTTTGCCGTCTGCCCACCCTCCCTTTGTCATGTGGGGGCAGACGGCAAAGAGGGGAGAGAGAGGGGGCTGATTCCCCCCTTTGCCGTCTGCCATCCCCCCTTTGCCATGTGGGGGTAGACGGCAAAGGGGGGAACCAACCCCTTTTTAATTTATTTTTTATTATATCCAGCATTTTTAACAATAATCAGGATATATATATATATATATTTGACATAAATAAATTTCTTTCCGTACTCATAACCATATTAAAATAACTCTCATCCATAGTGCATACATATTATGCAAGTTGCATCCGTACCAAACCATATATTACACCAGTTTCATCCACATGCATACAAAGTTTCATATATATCCATATACTACAATAGTTTCAATACAAGCCATGGTACAAGAAATCATCTTCAAGCATTCCATCAATATAATCCAAGCTTCCCGTGAAGTGAAGGTAATCTGCAAAATGACAAATAAGAAAGTTAGAAGAAGAATACTAGATGAAGAAGTGTGTATAGGTTATTTCGGAGAGAAATTAGCTAAGTATAGGCCATTTAGGAGCTAACTAAGCAAATTTTGTCATTTAGGTGGAACCCTAGCTAACTATAGGTCGTTTCGGAGCTAACTTGGGTAAAATAGGTCATTCTGTAGCAAACTATGCTTATTAAGCAATTTTGGATCTAGCTAGGCTAATTATAGGCCATTTAATACCTAAGTTAGGGGGAATAGGTCATCTTGCAGCTACGTAAGCCTTATTATGTCATTTAGGAGAGAACTTAGCTAACTATAGGTCATTTTTTATTAAATAGGTCATTTAGGAGCTAACAAAGCTAATTATGTCATTTCGTAGGATAATTAGCCAATTTAGCCTTTCTTGGATGAGTCTAAGCTACGTAGAAGAAGAGAAAGAGAAGAAGAAGTAAAAGAAGAAGAAGAAGGAGGAGGAGGAGGAGGAGGATAAGGAAGAGGAGAAGAAGAAGAAAAGAAGAAGTAGAAGGAGAAGGAGGAAGAAGGAGGAAGAAGAAGGAGAAGGAGGAGCTCCTTCTCCTTCTTCTCCTCCTTCTCCTCCTTCTTCTTCTCCTCCTCCTTCTCTTCTTCTTCTTCTCTTCTTCTTCATCTTCCTTCCTTTCATTTTTCCTCTTTCTTCTCCCCTTGTCCCCTTCTTCGGGCTAAATTGGCTAAGAATGCCTTTTTGGAGCTAATTATGTCATTTCGAGGATAATTAGCTAAGTATAGGTCACGTTTTGTTAAATAGACCATTTAGGAGCTAACTAAGATAATTATGTCATTTAGGTGGAACCCTAGCTAACTATAGGTCGTTTCGTAGCTAACTTGGGTAAAATAGGTCATTCCGGAGCAAACTATGCTTATTAAGCCGTTTTGGATCTAGCTAGGCTAATTATAGGCCATTTAATACCTAAGTTAGGGGGAATAGATCATCTTGTAGCTACGTAAGCCTTATTATGTCATTTAGGAGAGAACTTAGCTAACTATAGGTCATTTTTTATTAAATAGGTCATTTTGGAGCTAACTAAGCTAATTATGTCATTTCGTAGGATAATTAGCCAATTTAGCCTTTCTTCGATGAGTCTAAGCTACGTAGAAGAAGATAAAGAGAATAAGAAGTAAAAGAAGAAGAAGAAGGAGGAGGAGTAGGAGGAGAAGGAAGAGGAGAAGAAGAATAAAAGAAGAAGGAGAAGGAGAAGGAGGAAGAAGGAAGAAGAAGAAGGAGAAGGAGGAGCTCCTTCTCCTTCTTATCCTTCTCCTTCTCCTTCTTCTTATCCTCCTCCTTCTCTTCTTCTTCTTCTCTTATTCTTCATGTTCTGTCGTTTCATTTTTCCTCTTTCTTCTCCTCTTGTCCCCTTCTTCGGGCTAAATTGGCTAAGAATGCCTTTTTGGAGCTAATTGTGTCATTTCGAGGATAATTAGCTGAGTATATGTCATGTTTTATTAAATAGACCATTTAGGAGCTAACTAAGCTAATTATGTCATTTAGGTGGAACCCTAGCTAACTATAGGTCGTTTCGGAGCTAACTTGGGCTAAATAGGTCATTCCGGAGCAAACTATGCTTATTAAGCCATTTTGGATCTAGCTAGGCTAATTATAGGCCATTTAATACCTAAGTTAGGGGGAATAGGTCATCTTGCAGCTACGTAAGCCTTATTATGTCATTTAGGAGAGAACTTAGCTAACTATAGGTCATTTTTCATTAAATAGGTCAATTTGGAGCTAACTAAGCTAATTATGTCATTTCGTAGGATAATTAGCCAATTTAGCCTTTCTTGGATGAGTCTAAGCTACATAGAAGAAGAGAAAGAGAAGAAGAAGTAAAATAAGGAGGAGGAGGAGGAGAAGGAAGAGGAGAAGAAGAAGAAAAGAAGAAGGACAAGGAGAAGGAGGAAGAAGGAGGAAGAAGAAGGAGAAGGAGGAGGTCCGTCTCCTTCTTCTCCTCCTTCTTCTCCTTCTTCTTATTCTCCTCCTTCTCTTCTTCTTCTTCTCTTCTTCTTCATCTTCCTTCCTTTCATTTTTCCTCTTTCTTCTCCTCTTGTCTCCTTCTTTGGGCTAAATTGGCTAAGAATGCCTTTTTGGAGCTAATTATGTCACTTCGAGGATAATTAGCGAAGTATAGGTCATGTTTTATTAAATAGACCATTTAGGAGCTAACTAAGCTAATTATGTCATTTAGCTGGAACCCTAGCTAATTATAGGTCGTTTCGGAGCTAACTTTGGTAAAATAGGTCATTCAGGAGCAAACTATGCTTATTAAGCCATTTTGGATCTAGCTAGGCTAATTATAGGCCATTTAATACCTCAGTTAGGGGGAATAGGTCATCTTGCAGCTACGTAAGCCTTATTATGTCATTTAGGAGATAACTTAGCTAACTATAGGTCATTTTTTTATTAAATAGGTCATTTTGGAGCTAATTATGTCATTTCGTAGGATAATTAGCCAATATAGCCTTTCTTGGATGAGACTAAGCTATGTAGAATAAGAGAGAGAGAAGAACAAGTAAAAGAAGAAGGAGGAGGAGGAGGAGGAGAAGGAAGAGGAGAAGAAGAAGAAAAGAAGAAGGAGAAGGAGAAGGAGGAAGAAGGAAGAAGAAGAAGGAGAAGGAGGAGCTCCTTCTCCTTCTTCTCCTCCTCCTTCTCCTTCTTCTCCTCCTCCTTCTCCTTCTTCTTATCCCCCTCCTTCTCTTCTTCTTCTTCTCTTCTTCTTCATCTTCCTTCCTTTCATTTTTCCTCTTTCTTCTCCCCTTGTCCCCTTCTTCGGGCTAAATTGGCTAATAATGCCTTTTTGGAGCTAATTATGTCACTTCGAGGATAATTAGCGAAGTATAGGTCATGTTTTATTAAATAGACCAATTAGGAGCTAACTAAGCTAATTATGTCATTTAGCTGGAACCCTAGCTAACTATAGGTCGTTCGGAGCTAACTTGGGTAAAATAGGTCATTCCGGAGCAAACTATGCTTATTAAGCCATTTTGGATCTAGCTAGGCTAATTATAGGCCATTTAATACCTCAGTTAGGGGGAATAGGTCATCTTGCAGCTACGTAAGCCTTATTATGTCATTTAGGAGAGAACTTAGCTAACTATAGGTCATTTTTTATTGAATAGGTCATTTTGGAGCTAACTATGCTAATTATGTCATTTCGTAGGATAATTAGCCAATATAGCCATTTTGGAGCTAACTAAGCTAATTATGTTATTTAGATGGAAGTCTAGCTATTTTTTATTAAAACACTAGAGATAACATACCATTATCATCATCACAGCGATGAAGCACGGTGGCTCTGGCTTGTTTCACCTGGAGAAGGCTGCCCTGGAGAAGGCTCGACTGTAGAAGGGTCGTGCGATGTGTTTCGGGAGTTATTCTGCACCAAACATCGTTTGCAATGTGTAGTTAGCATGAGGACACTCTTAAGATCACTGCACTGAAATGAAACTCACCGTCCCCGCCACGTTAATGACTGGCATCGGCGGAGGGACTTGGCCGCTCTTCTCGCAGATAGACTGTACATTTGGTTTCGACAAGTCAAACTTTTTATTTATTAATGAAACGGACATTCAAATGCAAGATTTGAAATAACATGAAGAAGAAACTTACCACGAAGAGCTCGTATATGGCCCTGTTAGACGCATCATTCCGTGCCCTCTCCGCCTCCACTAATGCAGTCGTCCTCTCCTCCAGCTCCCTAACTTCCTTATCCTTCTCCGCCATAGCCGCCGGCATTGCCTCTCTCTCTTTCTGAATAGCAGCCTGCAACACAACTCATAGTTAGAAATGTGATCATATTGGTTCCAACGCACAACATAATGCGGAAAGATAGTTGAGTCCATTAAACTAACCTCGATGGCGAGCTCGACTGGCCGTGGACGACGTGTTATCTCCAGATAAGAGCTCGTTTGGCGTGCCTTTATCTGCTGGAGAGTGCTAGGACAACGTATAAGGCCGTCTCCAATGGCGATCGAGCCATGGGGCCTCCCATTGCCAGCTATCATCACCAGCTCTGGATCAATAGGCCCCTCGCTCGGGTTAAAGTCCTCCCCTTTCCTCGCCTTCCCGTGATCTCTGTACTTCACGAGCTTGTGGTGGGAGGAGATGTTGGTGAAGTTTTCTGGATGCTCGAGGTCAGACTCAGAGAATGCCTTGACCTTCTTGTATGAGGCAGTATGGGCCATCGCATACAGGTCGTACATCTGTGGTACCTCCGTATTATTGTGACGCGCCTAAAAGAGAGAGAGAGAGGAAATTGTATTAGTAAAGGGCTCAAGATAGCATTAAGAATGAATTGCATGAGGCATGAAGCAAACCACATACCCAGTTCTCGCCAAATTGTATTAAGTTGACGCTCCCTTGATGGTATGGCATGCCAACCATTTTGCCACGCCTCTCCTTGGCGTTGTTGTGGCTGGCCTCCCACGTTTCGGAGCACCACTGATACACACCATCTCGGGGGCACCTAAGTTAATAAAGAGAAATATGAGCACGTATGAACCAAATCAAGGAAACTAACTAAAAAGCCTTAATAATATGTAATTACCTTCATGTAATGCTCCTTCTCCATCTTAGCATCACGGCACTTCGCCTTGTCAATCCTAATACGCCGCATGGCATAGTAGTCTCGAACAGCGTGCACCCGAGCCTCGTGCCGAAAGTTTTGAAGTAGGCGGCTACATTCGGTTTCGATAACCTTTGTCGCGTCCTCCTCTTATCCCTCCTCACACCTATAGTAGGTCTGCAAACGAGACAACATCGATTAGTACAATAAATAGCTATGGTTGATTTATAATTGTGTGAAGGAGAAATTACCCAGAACTTTCGGATCACCATGTCCTCCCTCGTGTCGCACAAAACAACATCGATCTCCATATCCGACGTCATTCCTACCTCTCGCTCCCAGGTCATTCCTACCTCTCGCTCCCGACCGGGCAACGTAACAAACCCTGGGAAGTTTTTACGGCAAAGAACACCAAGGATGTTGTTGGGCTTGTGGACACCCTTGGCAACAATCGAACCCCTACAATATGACAAATTAAAGCCAAAACATTAGATATTTGAGAAAACGCGAAGGAAAAAGGTTAAATAAGAGTAAATTAACTTACTTGTCCCCATTTGGCCTAATCGACCACCTCTCCTCGGGGGTCGCTGGCACGAGCGGGAGCCCCGAACTACCACGCTGGTAGACGGTAGCCCCCTCACCCAGCTCCTCGTCGCTACCAGCATCCCACTAGGTCTCTTGGGACGTACCCTCATCCCTGCTTTGCTCCGGAGTCGCCTGGAATGAAGCCTCTGGGACACGAGTCTCGTGGGTCGAAGGCTTGTCGACCTGAGGCTCGTCGACCCGAGGCTCGTGAACCGGAGACCATGTAGCCTCCACCTCACACGAATCCACCCTAGAAGTCCTTTGCTCAGGTGAATCAGCATGGGGTGGTGGCGGAGACCGTGTAGTCGCCACCTCAGAAGGCATCGCATCCACCGCCCTACCTCTCCCGCGGCCACGTGTACCTTTAGTACAACATAAATACCAACATGAGTAATAAAATGTATATAAATACCAATATGCATACAACATGAGTACAACATAAATACCAACATGAATATAACGTGTACCTTTAGTACCTCTCGGCTTCGCGGGGGGTCAACCTCCTCTCACGGGGGCGCTCCTTGTAGAGTAGAGATCAACGCTCTCCAAAGAGGCGAGGCAGGAATGGAAGTACCCATCCCATCACACGCCGACGAAGGAGCCGTGGAGTGCTTTCGACCCTTTCCCACCATCTTTCAACACCTGTCATGACAAAGGATGGCGGTTATAAATATGCAAAGAAATGCATATTTATAGATGTCACCCTTTTGAACGGGAGACGCATACTGGTCACGCATACTCATGATTGAAGAAACCTATAGCTAGCAAGTTTCATCGGCACGAAGACCGGGACATAGAAAATTAAGGGGGTAGGAGGAGAAGTCATTTGTGCTCACCAACAAACGCAAGGGCGGAGCTCATCCAACGCACGTGGAGGTCGTCGAACAACTACACATTGAAATTCACACGATCAACACAAATACGATGTTTTTATAATTAACATAATCGGAAAATATGTGACCTAAGTCATAATTTACGAAACTATGACCCCATTAGTTTGTGGAAGGTCGAAAAGCACCTTCTCGTTCAACCAGAGGCAGAAGAGTTGTCGGGGGTCGGGGGTTAGTGGCGTCTGGACTCTGTGCCGTTGAGGGTCGGTGGTGTCGGGTGTCGGTGGCGTCGGGGTTCGGGGGTTAGTGGCGTCGGTGGTCGGGGGTCAGTGTCGTCGGGGGTCCAGGGTCAGTGGCGTCTGGGGTCGGTGGTCGGGGGACTTTTCGGTCAACAAGAGGCCCAAGAGGTGTCGGAGGTCGGGGGTAGGGGATCAGTGGCATCGGGGGCGGCGTATTCTGCCAGGGTGTCGTCAAGATGTCGTGTCGGGGTTTTAGGCATCGTGTCGGGGTGTCGAGGTGTCAGGGTGTCATTTTCTTCTTCTTCATCTTTTTTTTCCTCCTCTTCCTTTTCTTCTTCTTCTTCTTCCTTCCTTCCTTTTCTTCTTCTTCTTCTTCTTCTTCTTTCTTCTTTTCCATTTCCCTCTTCTTCTTCTTCTTCCTTCTTTTCCTTTTTCGTCTTCTTTATTCTTCTCCTCTCTCCTCTTTTTCTTCTTCTTCTTTTTATCCTCCTCCTCCTCCTCCTCTTCTTCTTATTCTTCTTCCCTAATCTACTTATTGTTCTTTTATTCTTCATCTTTTTTCTACTTCTTTCAATTATGACTATGTAAAATCTAAACCTATCACTAAACCTATCGCTCAACCTATATAGCACTAAACAACAACAAAAATAACAAAAACAGAATCTACCAATCATTAACTAAAAAAGAATCTACCACTAATTAACAAAATAGAATCTACCTCTAAATTAACAAATCAAATAACTAACTAAACCTACTATTCAAATCAAATAAAACCTAGGACTAAATATACTATTTAACTAAATCAACTAACTAAACTACCACTAAATCAACTAACTAAATCAAATAAAATAAAAAACTCACCTAGCCGGGGAGGAGGGGGCGGGGAGGAGGGGCGGGAGGGGAGGCGGCCGGCGGGTGGGGAGGACGGCGCGGGGAGGAGGGGCGGGAGGGGAGGCGGCCGTCGGGCGAGTGGGGAGGCGGCCGGCGGGGGGGGAGGGGAGGCGGCTGACAGGCGGGAGCAGAGGCGGCCGGCGGGCGGAGAGGTGGGGTGCCGCGGGCGGGCGCGGGGAGGAGGGCGCGGGGAGGAGGGGGCGGGAGGGGAGGCGGCCGTCGGGCGGGGAGGAGGGCTGCCGCGGGAGGGGAGGAGGGGGCGGGGAAGGAGGCGGCCGGCGGGAGGGGAGGCGGCCGGCGGGCGGGGGACGAGCGGCTGAGAGAAACTGTCGGAGCGGAGGAGACTAGCCAGTGAGAGTGAGAGGGAGAGGGAGACGGCCGTTAGGGGGGGCTCTCTTTGCCGTCCGCCCCCCGACAGCAAAGAGCAGGAGATAGGGGGACGTGGTGGGGAGACGGCCGTTAGGGGGGGGCTCGCTTTGCCGTCCGCCCCCCGATGGCAAAGAGCAGGAGGGAAGACGGCAAAGGGAGCGCCTGTTATGGGCTCAGAGGGGGTGTGCGGTGGACTCTTTGCCGTCTGCCCTCCTGCTCTTTGCCGTCCGCCAGCAAACGGCAATGACAAGACTTGTGGCAAAGTGTATCTTTGCCATCCGTCTGCTCTTTGCCGTCAGTTTTCTGCTGACTGACGGCAAATAGGATCTTTGCCGTCCGCTGGCTGACGGCAAAGAAGGGGTTGACGGCAAATAACTGAATTCCAGTAGTGATAATGTCTGGCCTAGATGCTCATAGGTACAATAATGAGCCAATCATAGAGCGATATACCCGTTGATCGAAATCTTTACCATTTTTGTCTGTGCAGAGGTGGCCGTTGGTAGGCATGGGAATTTTGACGCCTTTGCATTCATCCATGACGAATTTATTTAGGACATCCTTAAGGTATTTCTCTTGAGAAATGAATATGTTGTCGCGTTGTTGATGAATTTGAAACCCTAGGAATAATTTCAGCTCCCCCATCATGGACATTTGATATTCTTCACCCATCATGTAGGGTAATTCATCACTTTAATGTTTGTCACTACAACCAACGATGATATCGTCCACATATATTTGGCATACAACTAGTTCATTATCATAGGATTTTGTGAAATGAGTGGGGTCGAGTGAACCAGGTTTGAAGCCTTTCTTCACTAGGAAATCCTTCAATGTATCATACCACACCCGAGGTGCTTGCTTGAGGCCATAGAGTGCTTTGTTGAGTATGAAGACTTTGCCAAGATGCTTTGGGTGTTCAAAACCTAGGGGCTGAGCAACATATACTTCTTCCTCAAGCTCACCATTGAGGAATGCACTTTTCACATTCATTTGGTACAGTCTAATATTGTGATGATTAGCATAAGCAAGCAATACACGAATAACTTCAAGTCTAGCATCGGGTGCAAAAGTTTTATCAAAGTCAATCCTTCAACGTGTGTGTAGCTTTGGGCTACAAGTCGTGCCTTGTTCCTCAGTACCTGACCTGTTGGAAATATGCCCTTGAGGCAATAATAAAGTGGTTATTATTATATTTACTGGTTCATGATAATTTTCTATTATTCATGCTATAATTGTATTAACCGGAAACCATAATACATGTGTGAATATATAGATCACAATGTGTCCCTAGTGAACCTCTAGTTGGCTAGCTCGTTGATCAATAGATGATCATGGTTTCCTGATCATCGACATTGGATGTCATTGATAACGGGATCACATCATTGGGGAATGATGTGATGGACAAGACCCAATCCTAAGCATAGCACTAGATCCTATTGTTTGTCTGCTAAAGCTTTTGTAATGTCAAGTATCGTTTCCTTAGACCATGAGATTGTGCAACTCCTGGATACCGCAGGAGTGCTTTGGATGTATCAAACTTCACAATGTAACTGGGTGATTACAAAGGTGCACTACAGGTATCTCCAAAAGTGTGTGTTGGGTTGGTACGAATCAAGACTGCGATTTGTCACTCCGTGTGACGGAGAGCTATCTCTGGGCCCACTCAGTAATGCATCATCATAATGAGCTCAATGTGGCTAAGGATTTAGCCACATGATGATGTGTTACGGAATGAGTAAAGAGACTTGCGGGTAATGAGATTGAACAAGGTATAGGGATATCGACGATCGAATCTCAGGCAAGTATCATACCGGTAGACAAAGGGAATTGCATACGGGATTGATCGAATCCCCGACATCGTGGTTCATCTGATGATATCATCGTGGAACATGTGGGAACCAACATGGATATCCAGACCCCGCTATTCGTTATTGACTGAAGAGTTGTCTCGGTCATGTCTGCATGGTTCCCGAATCGGTAGGGTCTGCACACTTAAGGTTCGATGACGCTAGGGTTATATGGGATTTGTATACGTGCTTACCGAAGGTTGTTTGGAGTGCCAGATGAGATCTCGGACGTCACGAGGAGTTCCGGAATGGTCCGGAGGTAAATATTCATATATAGGAAGTGAGGATTTGATCGCCGAAAGTGTTTCGGGCGTCACCGGTAATGTACCGGGACCACCGAAAGGGTTCCGGGGGTCCACCGGGAAGGGCCACCAGCTCCAAAGTGCTACATGAGCCAAAAGTGGATGGTAACCAGCCCCTAGGTGGGTTGGTGCGCTTCCCACCTAAGTCCCAAGGCGCACAAGGGGTGGAGGGGGCCAAACCCTAGGCGTGGAGGGGCAGCCTTGGGCTCCAAGCCCGCCCTAGGGCGCCACCCCTCCACCCATCTAGGGTTGCCGTACCTCCTAGGGTGGAAACCCTAGGGGTCGTGCACCCTCCTCCCTCCCTCCTATATATAGAGAGGGTTCTGGGGCTGCAAACAACACAATTTCTTTATCTCTTGGCGCAGCCCTACTCCTCCTCCTCCTCGTTCGTCCATAGTGCTTGGCAAAGCCCTGCCGCAGTACCACGTAGCCCTACCGTCACCACGCCATCGTGTTGCCGGAGCTCTCCCTCAACCTCTCCTCCCTCCTTGCTATACCAAGGTGTAGGAGACGTCAACGTGCAACGTGTGTTGAACGTGGAGGCGCCATTGTTCGGTGCATAGATTGGAATCCACCGCGATCTGAATCGCTGCGAGTACGACTCCAGAAACCGCGTTCTAGCAACGCTTCCACGTAGCGATCTTCAAAGGTATGAAGATGATCTACCCCTTTGCTCGTTGCTGGTTTCTCCATAGATAGATCCTTGTGTGACATAGGATTTTTTTTTAAATTACTACGTTCCCCAACATGACCATCCTCATCTTGCTTGTTTTGATAGATCCACTTGGTACCGATGAAACCCTCTTGAATTAGGCCGTTTGACGAGTTACCATACGTTGTTAGGCCGTTTGACGAGTTACCATACGTTGTTAAGCTTGAATTGATGAAGTTCATCTTGCATAGCTTAAATCCACTCAGGTTCCATGAATGCTTCACCAACTTTTGAGGGTTTTGTCATATACACAAAGGAAGAATGCCCACAAAAGTTAATCAAGTGTGAAGCTTTTGAGCGAGTGAGGGGACCAGGCGCATTGATGTCATCGAGGATTTTGTCAATTTCCACTTCCTTTTTAAACCTCGGAGCGTGGGTTGAAGACTTTGGTTGGTTGAGGAATTTGATCTGGAGCCATTTCCTCAGGTGCACCATCTTGAATTTCGTCATTACTTGGGACTACTTCATCAACAGGAGGTTGCTCTTCAGAAGGAATGATATCTTCAGTAGCCTTGAGCTTAATAGCTTCCCCATGAGTCAATTTATCTGGCACAGGAGGCAGGTGCTCTCTTTGCGAGCCATTAGTTTCATCCAACTGGACATCTACAATATCGACAAACTTGTTGTGGTAGTTGTCGAAGACTCTGTAGGTGTGTGAGTACTTTCTGTAACCGAGCATAAAACCCTCTTGTGCTTTCAGTGCAAATTTTGGATTGCGGTGAGGATATCTAATCCAGCATCTTGCACCGAAGACTTTGAAATAACTTACATTGGGTTTCTTCTCAGTGTGGAGTTCGTATGAAGTCTTCTTGAGGAATTTGTGAAGGTATACCCTATTGATGATGTGGCACGCAATATTGATTGCCTCAAGCCTGAAGAGATGAGGAGTCTGATATTCTTCAAGAATAGTCCATGCCCTCTCAACCAGAGTCATGTTCTTGCGCTCGACGACGCTATTCTATTGAGGAGTGTAAGGAGCAGACAATTCGTGAGTAATACCAAGTTCATAAAGATAGTCATCTAGGCCGGTATTCTTGAATTCTGTCCCATTGTCACTCCTGATGTGTTTGATCTTGACGCTGAAGTTCGTCGAGGCGCTTGAGGAAAATAGTTTGAATACTTCCTCCACTCCAGTTTTTGTAAAGAATGATATGCCCCCAAGTATAACGAGAACAGTCGTCAACGATGACAAAGCCATATAGATACGTTGCATTGGTTAGAGTAGCATAATGAGTAGGTCCAAAGAGATCCATGTGAAGAAATTCAAAGGGACGAGGAGTAGTCATGATAGTCTACGAGGGGTGCTTTGATCTAGTTATCTTTCCACACTCACAAGCCTCGTAGAGATGATCCTTGAGGAATTTGACGCTTTTGATGCCAATACCATGATTCTTTTCGCTAGTGTGTGCAAATTCTTTATGTCTGCATGGTGAAGTCGTCGATGCCATAGCCAGCCCTCAAAGGCTTTTGCAAGAAGACATGTGGCTAGATGAAGACCTGTAGATAAATCAACAATGTACAAGTCTCCTCTCCTAAAGCCTTCAAAGACTTCGGATTTGTCAAATTCCACGATGGCTATGCATCAATGTTTTCCAAATATGACAATCATATCAAGATAACAAAGTACTAAGATTGACATGAGGTTAAACCCAAGGGATTCGACAAGCATGATCTTGTCCATGTGTCGGTCCTCTTAGAAATAGCCACCTTACCAAGTCCCTATACCTTGATTTTACCTTTGTCTGCGTAGGTGACATGCTTTAGTGGTGATGGAGTATGTGGGATATTCATCAATAGGTTTTGGTCACCGGTCATGTGATTTGTACACCCACTATCAAGAACCCACTCTATGGTTTTGGGTTGGTCATCCTGCAGATGAATTATTGTTGCTTACCATCTCATAGGTTTCAGAGTGAAGAATATGATATCAAATGCAACAGACTTGAATTTCATCACATAAAGTACATTTTAGACATAATCAGGATGAGTGAAATGATATGTCATTTCATCAGGAGTAGTTTGCGTCCTATCAAGCAATTTCCTCAGGTCTCCAACAAATTCTTCAAATGATTACTTTCATATGGAGACCTGACCTGCAGAAGTGATTATTTCAATTTCTTCACCACCCACATCTGAAGGGGTGGCAAAGAGTTTATCATCCCACGAGAACCAAATGAGAATCGAGGCATTGAGGCTAATCCACTTCGTTTTCCAGGAGGGGGGTTTAGAATACTCAAATTAATAGACAAAGAAATTCTTTGTGGACTTATGAACTTAGTGATTTGAGGAATAATGCACATATTCATGTCCCTTGCAGGTTCTTTGGATATCAGAAGCATTATTGTGAGTACGAGCATAGTTTTTACCATATGAGGTATTTCTTCCTTGTGAAGACTTTGGTCCACTTGAGGAATTCTATCTGGGGTTCCTGTTCTTCACTCGTGGTGTCATGAGGACATTCACCTGAAGACTTTCCAAGCTGCTTTTGGGAACCCAAATTTTCCTCGAGGGTGGTCCATTCCTACAGTTAGTTCCAGCATATCTGGCAAATACTTCACCACCCTGATTCTTGTACTGTTTAAAGTTTGAGTCAAATGAGTCATTAGAGGAAAATGAAGTTTCACATGCAAAGCCTGTTAGGGTAGATGGATCAATAGGAGGTCCTTTTGTAGCAACCCACGAGATTTTGGGATACTGCTTAGGTTTCCAATATGACCCATCAACATTCAATGACCTCTCAAAGGCAATACCCTATTTCCTAGAATTTTTGTCCAGAATCTACTTTTTGAGCACATCACAAAGGGTTTGAAGCCCTCTGAGACTTTTGTATATGCCTGTCACGTACAATTCCTTCAACCCTGCATTTTCTTAGTAACATTTGTGGTTTCCTCAAGTGAGGAATTTGTTACCACAAATATAGTTGAAGAATTTGTAGGAATAGAAGCATTTGAAATTTCAGGTGAAGAATTAGCAGATTCACGGTCGATGCATTTCAAGCATGGTGAAATGAATTCTTCCTTAGCGGTACTGATCTGTTGAGCGAGCAAAGAATCATTTTCAATTCTAAGATCATTGTGAGACATTCTTAGTTTCTCAAGATCTTGCTTTCTTTAAATAAATTCATATGAAAGCTTCTCATGATCAGCCAAGAGTGTGCCATAGCATTCTTGAAGACTATCAAACCTAGACTGAAGACTTTGAACATCATGAGTGAGGGTTTGATTCCGATTCGTTTCCTCGTTCAACAGGTCATCACTTTTGTCTAGCAGTTTCTGAAGCTTTTCAATAGTAGTTTGTTGCTTAGTGTCAATATTAGCAAGTTTGTAGTAACTCGGTTTTTGATAGTCATCAGGTTCACAGTCACTAGAGTCAGAAGAGGAAGTGTGGCTTGGTACATTTGGACCTTTTGCCATGAAGCAATAGGTGGGAGCAAAGTCATCGTCACCGTCATCAGTGTTTTTAACGTTTTCATTTTCTTCAAGGTCGAAGATGGATTCGGTGATGAATGTGGTAGCAAGGGTTAGGCTTGCCACACTAGACTCAGAATCCGCTTCCAAACCTTCCTCTTGTTCACATTCTTTAGATTCTTCCTCTGAATCCATTTCTTTGCCAACAAGTGGTCGATCCTTTCTAAAGCTGGTCTTCTTGTGCGATGAGGACTTTGAGGATGAGGACTTTAAAGATTTCTTCTTTTTCATTCAGGCATCAAAACTGTCATCCTTGTACTTCTTCTTCTTTGATTCTTTCACCCAACGAGGACAGTCAACAATATAGCGACCATATTTCTTGCATTTATGGAAGGTCCTTTTCTTGTAGTCCTTAGATGAAGATTCTGATTTCCTCATATCTCTCCTTGAAGACTTTCCGAACTGGCCTTGCCTTGAGAACATTTCGAATTTCCTCACGAGCATAGCAAGTCCATGACCAATTTCTTCAGGATCACCAAGACTGCAATCATAGTCTTCTTCTTCAGATGAGGAAACAACCTTTGCCTTCGGCACATGAGGTCTTGTATAGCTTGGTCCATAAAGGTATCTCTTCCCAGCTTGTTGTAATTCGTGAGTATTGGGTCTCTCAAGTATATCAGCAGGATCAAGTAGCTTGTTGTCTTTTTGTTGTTGAATCATTAGTACGAGTGTATCAAATGAAGAATCTAGAGATCATAGCAGTTTCTTCACCACTTCATGGTCAATGATGTCTCTCGCTCCAAGGGCCTGAAACTCAATGGAGATGACACTGAGGTGATCAAAGGTTCCTTGGCAGCTTTCATTATCATGTCTCTTGAAGCTGTTGAACACATCTCAAAGAACATGAACAAATGAGTCACGTTGCATGGGCACTCCTTCATTGACTTTGGACAACATTTCCAAGATAAGCTTTGCACAACCCAAAGCACTCACTCTGCCATACTGACCTTTGCTCAGATGGCCAGAGATGATATTCTTCGCTTGAGAGTCGAGTTGCTTCAATCTCTTCACATCACCGGCAGCGATAGTTGCAGTGACAAAGGGAACACCATTTTCCACAACATACCAGAGATCGTTGTCAACTGCTTCAAGGTGCATGCACATGTTGTTCTTCCAGTAGGGGAAGTCCTCTCCTTCAAAGGTAGGACAACCCGCAGTAACCTTGATCATACATGCGGTGGACGTAACTAAAACTCCAGGTGGTTAAACCAAAATCACACAAAACAAGGGAGTAACTTGCTATGATACTAGTTGAAAGTGCGTTATATCGACTAGAGGGGGGTGAATAGGCATTTTTTACAAATTCGTCATTGAGGAAATTCCTAGTGAGAAAAAATTCTGAGTCACAAACTGAGTGCAGCGGAATAATTACACAAACAAATGTGCGAAAACAGTTATAGCTTAGTCGTTAGAGTAAAATAAAATGTTCAGGTTGCATATGTAGCGTGATCAGGATAAGCAGGTGATGAATAACTTAAGTGAAGAATTTGAGGTGAGGAATTTGAGAAAGTCTTAAGTCAAATCCTTCAAATAGTAAAGATCAAAGTCATCAACGTACAATTAAGGAAATGAAAGGGTCGAGGAATTAGAACCTGTTGCTCGATGAAGACAATGATTTGATGATCCAATCCCTACTGTTGTGATAGTCATACATCTGGTTTGGAGCGGCTTGGTATTTAAACCAAAGGACACATATTTCTAGGACACTAAGTCCTTACCGTATTATCCTTGAGCTAAGGACACACAGTCCTCGCCCAATACTCGTGGTAAGTCTTCAGGGCACACTTTCAAACCCTCACAAACTTGGTCACCCAGCGATCCACAATTCACTACTGGATTCTCTAGACCATGACGCCTAACCGTCTAGAGGATGCACAATCCTCAAAGGTAACAAGCGTCGGTTCCACAATGGAACAATCTCTTCAGTGATGCTCAAGCACTTTGGGTTTCGGGTTTTGGTTTGGGTGTTTGGGGTTTTTCCTCATTGACGATTTTCTCTCAAAGTTTTCGATGACTGGGTGCTCTCAAATGACAAGTGTCAGATTCTCTTGTGGAGTATCCAACCAACTAGTGGTTATGGGGGTGGCTATTTATAGCGTGGGAGAAATCCCAACATGAATTGACATTAATGCCCCAATGATATGACCGTTAGGTGGATAAGGTTGGGGACAGCTGGCGCGCAACACAGCAACGGTCGGAACCTTTCAACTGCGGAAGTCCTCATGTCACTCATGTTCATCACAGGTAGGTGTTTTGCACTAGCGAAGACCTAACTCCTCATTTAGAGAAAATTCCTCACAGACCAGAAGATCTTCGTCTTTGTCACTTAAGAATTTCACTAAGTTGTTGAAGATTTCCTAAGGCTTCATCCGAAGGGTTTGTATATGAAGTTTTTGACATGAGCATAACTTGGAAACTTTTCCTTAGTTTTACCTCAACCCCCTTTAACAATACGGTGGTCCTATGATAGAGAATACATAAAATGAAACTATGAAAACGAAAGTCTTCACGCTTCAGAGTCTTCACATTGATTTCTTCACAGACACAAAAATTTCTTCACTTTCAAAGTCTTCACAGGAAGTTCCAAAGTCTTCAGCCGAAGACATATATTTTTAGGGGTCAATATTCTTCGAATAACTCAAACTACTCAACGACTTATAGACCATGTGTACACTTACAAACATATCAGTCTCTTAACCTACAAGTCTTCAATACACCAAAACCACTAAGGGGCACTAGACGCACTTATAGGTCACCACCGATTATCATTATTGAAACTATTTTGACCATGAAACATGTTATGCAAATGCTTGGTGCTATTCAAAAGAATTTTTTTACTAATGAACAAATTGAGGAGTTAGATAAAAAGCTTTATAATCATATCACTCAGTTTGGGTCATGAGTAGGAATGACTTTAAAAACTTTAAAAGAGAAAGACACAATTACTGATTAGAGGGTAGAACAAAGCATGAATAGGATTGATAGAATGGAGAAACTCATTGATAAAGTAGGTTCCACTTTCACACCCTCAAAAACTAATGCTAGTACCTCTTCAAACAAAATTCCCAATTTCATATATGTTCCTAAAATCAGTAGTACCCCTCCTACCAAAAGAAACGAACATCTCAAAATGATTAGTGTGCATGCCAACTTTATGAACTTGATAAAGGGTACTATTTTCAAGCCTCCTATTGCTCCTTTTATTCATGGTTGTGTTATTGAGGAGCTTGCTGTCAAGGATCACAACACTTGATCATATGATTTATGCCTAGCTAGGGGCGTAAAACAATAGCGCCAGTTGGGAGGCAACCCAATAGTTATCTTTATATTTTTTCACTTTATGTTTTTGCGTGATAACATGATTATTTCCTCTATAATGATTGTGTTTTTCTGTTTAAATTAGTGTTTGTGCCAAGTAAATCCTTTGGTTTGATTTGGATAATAGTAGAATTGATGCGGTGCAAAAACACAAATTTTAGCATCGAGTGCAGAATTTCTCTGATTTTATTAGAATGTCTTTTTGATGTGAAATGTTTACACAATATTTCTATACAAATTCTCAGGTCATCCTAAGTTTTCATAATTTTATAAGTTACATGCGTATGGTACTTAACTGTATCTTTAGAGATTGTTCTGTTTTAGACAAATTTTGTTTTTGCTTGCATAGTTTGCTTGTTTTGATGATGCTATGGATTATATTGGGGGGGGAGAGGTATAAGTCATGGATAAGTTAGAATGTAGTACCTTACGAAATAATAAAATATGAATCAATTTATAATATTACCTAAACTATTTGTTCTGTTTATTGTACTAATGGATCTCATGAAGTTTCTGTTGAGTTTTGTGTGCTGAAGTTTTCAAGTTTTGGTTGTACCGCGATGGAAGAAGTAATAAAGAGCGGCAATAGGCTAAGCTTGGGAATGCCCAAGGCACCCCAAGGTAATATTATAGGAAGACTGGAGCGTTTAAGCTTGGGGATGCCCCGGAAGGCATCCCGCCTTTCGTCTCAATCCATTGGTATGTTACTTGGAGCTATATTTTTATTCATCACATGATATGAGTTTTGGTTGGAGCGTCGTTTGCTTTAGTTTGCTTTTTTTTTATTTTCCACAATCATCGTTCTTTGAATACACCTATTGAGAGAGACACACAATCACCATGATTTATTAGAATACTCTTTGTGCTTCACTTATATCTTTTTGAGCTTTGTAGTTGCTCTAGTACTTCACTTATATCTTTGAGAGCACGGTGGCGTATAAATTTGATATAAATAACTGCACTCTCATTCTTCACTTATATTTTTTTGTGAGTTACTAAACATAACCGGTCATGTTCATGGGTTATAAGATCATTTAAAAAATAATAAGTATTCAATGAGTGCATAATCAAAACCACGTGTAGCACATAAAAGAGAAATCATGGTTAATGATATTAATGTGGTAATGCGAAATAGCATGAGTGCATGATCATTGGTTAATAAGAGTATAATGAATTAGAGGTTGTTAACTTTTTATTCATCCAAATATTTTTTATGGCATGGTGATGATGTGTGAGTATACTTGTTCCTCATTCAAATCCTAGTGATGTTTAAATCGGGGGCGCGCGATGGTAAACTCCTACCAACCACCTCCCTAGGGACATGCGAGTAGTGCTTTGCTTCGAGAGAGCTAATAAAATCTTGCAACAAGTATGTGAGTTCTTCAAGACTAATGTTAATCCATGGATATACACACTCTCACCTCCACATATTTGCTAGCGTCTTTGGTACTGTGCATTGCCCATTCCCACCTCGAGGATCGCTACAACTTTCGCCGGTGCATCCAAACCTCGTGACATGATACGCTCTGTTGCACATAAGCCTCGTTATACATTCCTCAAAACAGCCACCGTACCTAGCTATCTGTCGGGACCCCGATCCTAAGCCATATGAATCCAGCCTGTAACACATCGCATCTCTTTGCGGTCTCACGCATGGTTATTCCCACAGCTGCAGCCTTACCTTAGCCGGGACCGTTTGCGCCTTTTGAATTGCGTATGCAATTGTGTTGCTAGCAATCCAATGTCAAAGAACCCGGATCGACATGTCTTGTCAAAACTCAAGCGGCAGTTCTGTACACGGACATGCATACATGACCCAGCAAAGGAGGTGTCGGTCATCAACGAATGTAGACGAGCCGTAGCAAGCTACAAGGACTCCATTACATACGCGTGACATTTCCCAAAGGGACAGACACATCAGCTAAGAAGGACACATGCCGGTCAACCAATGTGTCCGGAGCAGTAGCGAACTACCATGGCTCGATGGAATCACAAAGGGGCATTTCCGCGTAAGGAGTGCTACTAAGGCATATGACTAGGTATTCGAACCCCATACATATCTAGTACAACACACGTACGCATGGCATACTGATATGTATAGATACATCGATGGCATCACAACATAACCATAAACGTACAAACTTTATTTAGAAGGCTTAGACGAGCCACACACATAATATTACACAGATAGGGGTCTCACGACCCATCATCACAAGTCATACACAAAAGTCTTACAAGCCAGCGGAAGATTAAAACTGTCTGAGTACAGACAGATGGAAAGATAAAGGCACATGGCCTGACTATCTACAGACCCAACCTAGGGCCAGATCGTAGCTCGGATACCAGCTACTCGTCGTCGACAACGTCTAGGTAGAACCCTCCATTAGGGTCGTTAACAACCTCTACAACAATTTATTAAGAAAACATGAGTACAAAAGTACTCAGCAAGACTTTAGGATAATCTATCTACTCATGCAATGTATCAACAAGGAGTTGTGGGGTTTCATGCACAAAGCCACCATTTGACTCTTGGCTAGATAACTTGCATTTTCAAATAGTTTTGACAACTATGTTTCTCGCACACGAGTCCACTAAAACCACAACAATACTCCATCGTGGTATCATTCCGTCTCCCTACGGAAATGCCATCCACGACACTCACACTTATCTTGACAATTTTATGAGTAGCCATTATAGTTATCTATGAACAACATACGTTTCCAAGTAGTCCATATACGCGGACGCGGCTATTCGAATAGATCATAACCCTGCATGGGTGTACCTCTTCACACACGCTCTCGCCACTTATCGCTATGTGCACGTCATGCACCTCGGCAACCTTCAAGTGGAAGCCCAGCGAGGGAGTCGGCCACGACCGTTAACCATGCTAATACTTAGTCCATGTCTATCGCCTACCTGAGGGTAACCCGCACGGAAGTTCGGCCGGGGTTTCCGCCACAGCCCCAAACGATGTGCGCAGGGTTCCCAAGCCCACCATCCGGGTGCCACTTGGTACACCGTGCCACTGCCTACCGCATCATAGCCCACCTCTAAGGTCAGCGCTACGCACAGCCTCCAGCATGACTATAAACACTAGAAACTAGTTGCAACTCCTGGACCGAGTACTAGGCGATTAATAAGTCGAGAGGGTCAGTTAAGTATCCCAACGTGTGGTAGTATCTAGTCTTGGATTACATACACGGAACTGAGTTCCTAAGGACGGTTCCAATGAAACAACCCGCCATGTACTCCTACATAGCCTTTCACCGATACCTTTACCAAATCAGATTCAACACACAACCTTTACTAACTGAACATATTCTCACGATCCTGTTCATCACCCAGATGACAGACCATACACAACTCTAAGAATAGCATGCATAGCAGGATAAGGCACATCATGGCTCAAACATCTACCAGGTATGCTAGGTTGCAAGGTTCAGCTATTTACTGTGACAAGGACATGTCATGCAACGGAAGTGGGTTCAACTAACATGGTAAAAGCATTTGAAGCATTTGAACCTAATGCAATAAGTAAGAGCAGGAGCGAGAACATGGGATTTATCGGGATGATCAAAATGGTTGCTTGCCTTGTTGCTCAGCACAAGGGTCATATCCGCCAGTCGGATAATCAGACGTATCCGGAGGGGCGGAGCCTACTCGAATAACAACAATCAATCAATATCAAAAATATGCAACAAAATGATGCATGAAATGCAATGTAGCATGGTTTGAGATGACTAACAAAACCTTTTGGGTGATCTTGATTTGAAATCATAATTCAAATATCATTTGAATTATAATTTAGCAAATTCTTTTAATTTATTTGACCTGATGCTGTTTCATAACTTTGTTTTTCATTCATGAAAGTATCACCATTGGATTCCTTGAATTTTTCTGATCCTTTTACATATATTATTTGTCAAATTTTTAGTTATATTCAATTTTCTATGAATTCCCAAAGTTTTGAACTTATTCTGGAATTAATTTTAAACAGAAAAGGCTTTATTGCATCAACATGACATCTGCAGGTCCAAGTGGCCATGGAAAGTCAAACCTGACCAGTGGGACCCACTGTTCAGTGAGTATCGCGAGTTTTTAGTTTAAATTTAACTTAATTAGCTAATTAACAGAGTAGGACCCACCTGTCAGTGTATGTTTAAGTTTTAAAATAATCTTTATTTTATTAGACTAATCCTAATTAGCCTTGGGGCTGGCCCCACATGCCAGTGACTCAGGGGAGTCAGATCCACCGGTGGCGAGGTGGATCTAACCGGCGATGAGCCTCCGGCGACCACAGAGACGGTGGAGGGGCTCGGGATTTCCATTCTGGCGACCATTTGCATGGCAGAGAGCACCAAACGAACCAGCACTAAGCCGCAGTTCCATTCCTGCAATGAACCGAGGCTAATATGGCCGGAGATGACGCCGGCGATGAGCTTGGCGGCGGCCGAAGCTTGACCATTGTCGAGGTCGTCGAAATAGAGGGCATTTCGCGCGGGGCTGGGCTCCTAGAGCATCTACGCGGCGCACTGAAGCTATTGGTGGCATGAGAATGACCAGCCGATCACCGGAGGGCTACCGGCGACGAGGTCCCGCGACGGATCTCGTCGGGCTCCGGTGGAATCAGGGCCTGCAGCTCGGAATCGAAGGGGGAAATGAGGGGGAAAGAACCCTGAGCTCACGAGGAGTGCAGAGGCGACGTGAGTGGGCTGGGGGATGGCCTAAGGAGGGAGAACGATGCCGGCGAGCTCCGGTGACCCGAGGAGGAAGATGACGGCGCCATGGCGTTTCAGAGCTTCTCGGCATCGAGCGACTGGCTTAGGAGCTTCAGGGAGCTTCGGCGGAGCTGTTGCGCGAATCAGGAGAGAGGAGGAGAGGCAGGAGCGACTGCTAGCTCGAGCTCGAGCTCGAGCTTGCGGTCATGGCGGCCGAGAGGGGAAGAGAGCAGGGGGCGAATGGAGAGGGGGAGAGCTCGGGGATGTCCTCGGGGAGTTTATCCCCTCTGCGCCAGCGTGACGCGGTGGCTAGGCAGGTACAGAGGTGCGTGGCCGCGCCAGAGGGAGCGGCGGCCACCTCCCAGTGCCGACTGGCACAAGGAAGACGACGGGGAGCTGCTGGGCCTGGGCCAGGTGAGCGACAGGTAAGGTTTTTTCCATTTTTCTTCTTTTCTGTTTCTGTTTATACTTTCTGGTTTTCGTTTCATTCATTTTTGGCTCCAAACTATTCCTAAAAATAGTTTTAAAAAAGACCAAAGTGTTAGTTGGAATATTTCCAACCACTCATAAAGTTTTCAACATTTTTGGAAACTTTAATGTATTTGAAATCAAAAATATAATTGATTTCAGTAGCTTTTAACATAAATTTAAAATGCCAAAAGTATTTTGAAAATATGTTTCATCTCTGATATCTTGTTTTCAACAATTAACAGAAAAGATGAACTTTTCTAATGGCCATTCTGGGTTAACTGATTTGTCACTACTTTGGTTTTCTTTTGAATATAGAGTTTGTTGAGGTTTTGCTTTGGTTTCATTTCTTCCCTTGAGTGCAATTCAAATTCTTAAGATGCAATGGAAGAAAACATGAGCTCAACTTGCTAAACCCTAATGGGGAATCCAGGGATGTGACACTATCATGGCATTTTTTTAGCCATTCCGAGATATAGTGCCATGAAATTTCCATCGTCACTTCATATTACTTATACTTCCATTGGCATATTGCTTTGCATGATCTAAGATAGCTAGCATGATAATTACATGGCTTGTCCATTTTTTGATATCTTTTGCTACGCTAGATCATTGCACATCCTTGTACACTGCGAGAGGTATTCATATCGAGTCATATCACCCTATCCGTTTTCGTATTGAATTATACAGAAATAAAAGTGTTATGATCTTCATTATTTAGGGTATTGTCTGAGTGAGGAAAGGATGATGGAGACAATGATTCCCCCACAAGTCGGGAAGAGACACTGAATGAAAAATAAAACGGGGAAAAATAAAAAAAAACTAATAAATAAATAAATGAAAGAAAAGAGAGAAGAGATAGTGCTAATTCCGCTCATTCCACAATTGTGCCTCCAAGTGGTACCATGTTCTTCATATAGAGAGTCTCTTGTTTTTTCACTTTCATATTCTAGTGGAAATTTTTCATTATAGAAGTTCGCTTGTATATTCTGTTGATGGGCTTCCTCAAATGCCTGAGGTCTTCTTGAGCAAGCAAGTTAGATGCACACCCACTTAGCTTCAGATGAGCTTTCGTACAGTTATAGCTCTAGTGCATCCGTTGTGTGACAATCCCTACTCCTCACGTCGATATCTATTGATGGCCATCTCCATAGCCCATTGATACGCCTAGTTGGTGCAATACTTTCTTCTTTACTTTCACCCCCTTGAAACCTACCACAATATTCTGTTCCACCTTTATGCTATATTAATGGGTCACTCTCATATATTGCACCAGTAATAAAAAGCTGAAACGCGTTAAAAAGTACAATCCAATTGCCTAACTTGACACGATGGTGCTTAAAATTTGTATTTATGTGGTTAGGAAGGAGCCATGCTACATTTATATAATAAAATGAATAGGTGGTGAACATTCTTTAATGATCGTATGCTTTGAAACTTGATGATTATGTTACTTATGTTTATAAGCATTCCTATGTAATTTATTTATTCATCGTTTCTCAATGAACAAACCTGCAATAGATTACATGTTGGGTAGCATTTCACATCAGAAATTCTGTTTTTATCATTCACCTTCTCGAGGAAAAGCAGGAATTAAGCTTGGGGATGCTCATACGTCTCCAACGTATCTATAATTTTTGATTGTTCCATGCTATTATATTACCATTCCAGGATAACTTTTGGGAGTTTATTTACCAATTAATATTATTTTTGAGCGATAACCTATTAACCCAGTGCCAAGTGCCAGTGCAGTTTTGTGCATGTTTTTGGATTTTCAGGTTTATAGTACCAAACGAAGTCCAATTGCCACGAAACTTTTTGGTGATTTTTTCTGGACTAAAAGAAGACCTGGAATCTTTGGGAGGAGGCCAAAGTCATCATGATGGATGCCTGAGCCAACAGGGCATGACTAGGGGGTAAGACCCACCGTGTTGCCCCGTGCTCCCCTCGGCTTCCTTGTGGCGTACCTCTTCATCCTATAAATTGACAAATATCCCCAAATCCCTAGAGAGCCACCTGAAACACCTTTTCCGCCATCACAAGTCTCTGTTCCTTCGTGTGCCAATCCGGAGCCCTTTTCCGGTGCCCTGTCGAAGGGGGAATCGATTACAGAGGACATCTACATCATCCTTGCTGCTCCCATGGTGATGTTTGAGTAGTTCACCACACACCTATGGGTCCGTAGTTAGTACCTAGGTGGCTATCTCTCTCTCTTGATCTTCAATACAATGATCATCACATCTTCACTTTGATATACCAGATGTAATTCTTTTATGCGATGAGTTTGTTGGGATCCAATGAATTGTGGCTTTATGTTTAGATTAATAATGATAAATATTTGAATCTTATCTAAACTCTATATATGATTATTATGTGCATCATCATCATAGCTTCGTAAATCTCTCTAATCTATTTACTTGCCTTGGCCAAGTAGATTGATCTTCCTTAAGTGAGAGGGGTGCATTTACTGGGTTCATTCTGGCGGATTTTTATATCCCAATGACATAGTAGGAGAGAAGATACGTCTTTGTATTGTTGCCACTAAGTATAAAACGATGGGATTAGTTCATATTAATCAAATTCTCTTTGTCTACATCATGTAAAGGTCCTCCAAGCACTACTCTGTTTTACTTAATACTCTAGATGCATGCTGGATAGCGGTCGATGGGTGGAGTAATAGTAATAGGTGCAGGCATGAGTCACCTATTTGCTTATGGACATGATGCCTATATACACATGATCATTGCCATGAATATCACATAACTAAGCACTTTTCTATGAATTGCCCAATAGTAATTTGTTTACCCAACGTATGCTTACTTTCATGAGAGATTCCACTAGGGAAAACTATGCCCCCAGGTCTATTCACTTATAAGTTTACAAACACTACAATGGCCCACTGCCTTTATTTACTTTTTATTTACTTTTCACTTTGCAACTTCTATCTACACACTTTACTTGCTTGCAAATAACGAGACAAGGGGATTGACAACCCTCTTGCCCGCATTGGGTGCAAGTGTTTGTTTCTCGTGTGTGCAGTCGCTGAAGACAGGGGTTGGTTGTTACTCCTATTGGTTCGATAAGGCTTGGTTCTCTACTCAGGAAAATACTTACCTATATTGTGCTGCATCACCCGTTCTTCTTTATAGAAAACCCAACGCGGATCACAAGCATCACCCTCCTTTATATAATAGGTTGGTTGCTGGGTTAGAGATGATTCTCGATTGTAGTCTTAACCCATGTCCTACCCTAACTCTTAATGATATTGTTATCCTAGTTTGGGAAAACCTTTCTTGGGGCCTTCGGTGAGTCACCCCATAGTGCCCAAATGAGAGCCACCATCATGGGTCTGGTCTAATTTGGGCTTTCGGTCCTCGTAATTGAACTTTTGCGTGACCGAGCGACAATGTGACTCATTGAGCTTCGTTTGGTGTGGCAAGGCTCTGGCCGGGTCTCACCTTGTCGAGTGTCACACGTGGGGTATATCCCTAACAAAATTTGTACAAAATAATTTTATCACCAATATCAATTTCCCGTTTCTGAATTCTTTTATCATGCCATCGTTTGACTTTCCCTTCAAACCATTTAGCATTTCCATAAGCCTATGTTCTCCATTCGTCGAGAGAACTAATGTCAAGTAACCTCTTATCACCCGCAATCTTACAATCATAATTAATTTTTTTAATAACCCAATAAGCTTTATGTTTTAACTCGAGAGGTGAGTGACAAGTTTTTCCGTAAACCATTTTATATGGGTACATAACCATACGATTTTTATAAGAAGTTCTATATGCCCACAAAGCACTCTCACATTTCTCATACCAATTCTTTCTAGATATATTGACAGTCTTTTGCAGAAATAATTTTATTTCTTATTGCTTAATTCTATTTGAGTGCTAGATTTAGGGTGATAAGATGATGATATTCTATGATTTACATCATATCTAGCTAGAACTTTAAGGAAAGCGCCATGATGAAATGTGAACCACCACCAATCATTAAATATCTAGGGACTCCAAACCTTAGAAAGATAACCTATTTAAGCACTTTAATAGAAGTCTGAAAGATAACCGCTTTAAGGATTTTATTAGAAGTCTTATGATCATCACTACTAGTTGGAATAGCTTCTACCCACTTACGTGACATAAGCAACTTCAAAAAATATGAGTGGTGGTATGTATCTAACGTATCTATAATTTTTTATTGTTCCATGCTATAATATTATCAGTCTAGGACACCTTTTGAGTAATAATTTGCCAATTGATATTATTTTCAAGCACTAACCTATTGACGCAGTGCCTAGTGGTAGTTGTTGTTTTCTGTGTTTTTTTCCTTTCAGGTTTACAGTACCAAACAAAGTTGAGTTGCCCCAAAACATTTTTTTCTAGACCAAAAGAAAACCTGGAAGCCTCGGGAGAAGAACGGAGGCTACACGAGGGAGGCACAAGACAACAGGGCGCGATGAGGGGGGTCGGCACGCTCTCATAGCTTGTCCCTCCCTGGTGGCCCTCCTACCCCCGTTTTTTGGTGTAACGAGCAAGATGTGGCACTTTCCTTATTTGGGGGCGAGAACTCACAAGAGGAAAGGGTCGCATCTAAGTGTATCGCAAGCAGGATAACATTGCCATTACATAAATAGAGAGATGAGAATAAGATTTAGCTTACACTTGCCACATGCTAAATTACATTTCACACAAGCATTCATTATTTGTACAAAAGACAGGGTCCGAGTACGGACAACATAAACGGAAAAATCATGCTATCCCATCTTGCTAGTCCCACGATCACAACCATGCACCTCCAGTCCTCGGGATACATCACATACAACGTGCCACTATCTTCGTCGAACTCCCATCTCAGCCGGTATCCTCATGAACACATGCATGTGGGGTACCTGTATGTGTGGGTGTTTGTAGTAAAATGTGAGCCACGAGGACTCAGCAATTTCGTGACCTTGGTATCGAGTCTAACTAAGTTAAATAGGTAAGGTAGGGTTAAGTGTTTGACTTTGCATCATCCTTAGCATACATGGTGGCTAACTTCCGAAGAACAAAAATAACATATGGTGGTCTACGTAAGACCGCCGAAGATTAGAATGATCACTAAGTGATCCTGAACACCTACTTACGTCATTCATAACCCCACCGTGTTCTCGATCATAGAAGGAACTCGGAAAGAAACAGTCACAGTTACGCACTTAGTTGGCAAGTTTTATTTGAATTACTTTAAGTTGTCTAGAACCGGATGTTAACAATATATCCATACTTGCCACATAACCGCGGGCACGGCTTTCGGAAAGTTTAAACACTGCACGGTGCTCTAACTAGTCCATCACAAATTACCACAGGCCGCATAGTAATCCTCTACCACGAAACTCGTGATCTCGTGGGATTCCTTAGAGGAAAACTTCAAATCTGAGAAGACCCAAAGTCTCACTAGAATACCAATGCGCAAGATATATCGCTAAGGTAAGACAAGTCCGGCAAGACCTCCCAACGTGTTGACGACCCCGATAGGAGCCGCGTATCTCATTCTCACAACACGATGGATGAGCTATGGTTACCATGCCAAAACACCGAGTTGCCCCGGGGAGCGTTAATAAGTTGCTCTGGGTTTGGACCAACGCTCACGAGGAGCACTGGCCCAAGTTGTAGATTAATTCTTCGGGGTAGCTCTTCCCTATGTTTTTTATTAAGTTTTTACCAAATTAACACCAAAGTTGGGTCTTCCCAGACACTCCTTAACTCTAAACGATTTATCAAGGGGGGTCCCCATAACAACCCCGAACGTGTTAGGAGCACTCAGTTATGGAATAAAACACCGGTAGCCGAAACTAAGGTGGAAACAACGGAACAAATCACCCGGCAAAAGGCTATGCCTTCCATTGTTTACCAAGTATATAGTTGCGTTAATTAATGAGCAATTAAATAATATGATATCAAATGCCCATGTTATCACATGGACCAGCTGGCACCTAGAACTAGCAACGCGAATAAATTAGTGGTTGAGCAAGCCTAACTTAGCCAAACAATATTTGCTAGGAGGGGAGGTGTTTGAGCTTTCATAGCAATGTTTGATGGCTTATATATCATGTGGTAGGAAGCATATATGTATCGAAAGAAACGTAGCACTAAGCATAACAAAGCTAGAAACGGTGTCAAGATCACGATCATCTTGCCTGTGATTTCTTCATAGTTGAACTGATCCTGATCTTCCTGCACGAACTCACCGGACTATTCAAACTCATTTCCGGTCCTAGAAGCTACCCAAAATAAACAAGAAGGAAATAAATACCAGCAAGAAGATGATGCCACAGACATAATGATGCATGCATGCACTATCTCTAACCATGCACATGAACTCCCCTACACAGATAAAACTATTGCCACCTCACCACAAGGGGGCTTTCTACAGAAATGCTCAAAACCAGATTCTAGTAACGCCATTGGATTCCTTAGGATTATCTACCCCAAATCCATATATCATACTGCCCATGTTGCATTCAGGAAAACACCACAAAGAAGAAAAGAAATTTCACGTAGTTTCTAATTCAACTTATAAGTCAAATCTTGCCTAAGTGGAAACTTTCCAAATCTGTCTATCTCCCCATTTGGAATTTACCTAAAGAGGAGAAATACTCCAAAAAACATCACACAAAATAAAATGCATGGGCTCAATGGTCATTGAACCATGGCCCCTAGTGAGTTTATGGAAGTGGGACATGCCCACATCCACTCACTCACACTCACATGCGCACCCACACATGCACACATGGTGCACACACACACACACATGTGTACCCTCACACAAAGGGCACACACACACATACACATACACATATGCTAAAAAAAATAAAAGAAAGAAAAAGAATGGTGCAGGGAAGGGGATTCGAACCCTGCAGCTCTGCTCACGCGCACACACACCACACCACCACACTACTGCACTAGATCTGGTTAGAGAGGGGATTCGAACCTGCGATACTAACTACAGGGGAAAACAAATTGCAAAAAGGGGCACGTCGAGGACTCGAACCCAAGACGCGCTGGATACTACCACAAGCCAGTGACCACTACGCTATGCATCGGAACTTGACAGAGAGGGGGGGCCTTGCTCTTTGAGTAGTCCCTCTGCATCTATCACCACCATGCTGGCGACCGAAACAGGGGAGGGCGGCGGCGACGCTAAAGGTACTCATCGACAAAGATGGCTACATGCGAGAGACGCGGAGGACATGGGGGGCTCGATCCCGTGACTAACTCACCGAGAGGGAGGCTCTCACGGCGGCGCGACGGAGCTGATGCTCCCGGCCATGCGAAGCACGACACCGATGTTGATCACGCACAGAGATGGGTAAATACGAGCGGGAGAGGGGATAAGGGGAAATGAAGGCTCACCCTGGGCAAGACGACGATGAGGAACTGCTCGAGGGAGAGGAAGAAGAGGCTCGAGGCGGCTCTGCGGCGAAGCCGCTCCAGCTCTGACGATGGCAATGGTGCAGGCAATGCCAGAGAGTTCTCTCGCATCCCCTAGCAGCGGGAATGGAATGAGCATGCCACCTGCATGCACGCGGCCATCTTGGATGCCACGGGGAAAGGCTGTCGGTGACGAGGGGACGCGGGGACGGCGGCGATGCTCCCTACTCCTTCTTTGAACTATCTGAATCTCACTACCTTCCTCTGAATCTTACCTTGTAGAGGGATAAGAAGGAGGGGAAGAGGAGATGGCGGCTGCGAGGAGGAATGCACGCAACCCTAGGCTATGGCAGGGGTTGCTAAATATACCCATCCACACGCTCCAGGTCGTCTGATGATGGCTAGAGAGCATCGGTGGTGGAGGAGGAGGTCGTACAGGGGTGACAGACGCAGGAGGAAGAAGGTACGCGGGAATGAGCTGGACCGAAGGGGTTCTAGGCCTAAGAGGTGGCTGGGCCTGGCTCTCACTCCCTCTTAGAGAAATAAAAAATAAATACCCTAGGGTATTTTAAATATCCAAACAGATTTTGAATTAAGCGAGGGAGGAAAGAAAAGAGTTTTTCCAAAGTAAAAATACTTTTGGAAATATAAAATGAACCTCCTATTTATAAAAATAGGTGGGACATTTTAGAGCAAAGTAAAATAACTTGTTTAAATAAAATCTGGCCCTGTTTTTAAATTAAAACAAAAGGAAAATAACTTCAAATAAGTGAGTGTTGCCACCCACAATTATCCAAAGATTTTTTAGAAAAATATGAACATTTTATAATGGCCAAAACAGAAACTTAGAAATCTGCCTCAAGAGGAAAAAAGAGAGGAGAGAGGGGTTTGAAATATGAACATTTTATGTTTTGAAGGAGCGAATGTTGCACCCACTCTCATGCACAAGATCACACAATCACATATGCAATCACATACACCACCAAGTTGGCACCAGAACACAAGATCAAACAAGAAGCAAAAGAAATATGACATGGATGATGCACATGAAATGAAGACACAACCAAGTCTCACATCCATCTCATTGACAACCAAGGATGCCATACAAGGAAAGGTTACATAAATGGAAAAGGGGTGCACTGGGGCTGTCATATCTGGCTTATAAATTCACATATTCCAAAAATCCTAAAGGTCATCCCGAAACACTTCTCCGCCGACGCAAGTCTGTGTTCCACTGCGATCTCATCTGTAGCTCCGTTCAAACACCCTACCGAAGGGCGGATCAATCACGAAGGGCCTCTTCATCAACCTTGTTGCCCTCATGAGGATGTGTAAATAGTTCACCATAGACCTATGGGCTCGTAGTTAGTACCTTGATGGCTAGCTCTCTCTCTCTCTCTCTTTTGATATTCAATACAATGATCATCACATCTTTGCTTTGATCCATCCGATGTAATACTTTTGTATGGTGCATTTGTTGGGATCCGATGAATTGTGGCTTTATGTTCAGAATATTCATGAAAATTATTTGAGTCACCTTTGATATTATTATTATTATTAATTGCATGATCATCATAGCTTCGTAAATATCTCTGATCTATTGAATTGCTTTGGCCAAGCAGATTGATAGTTCTTCACTGAGAGGGGTGCGTTGTAGTGGGTTCAACTTGACGGGTTTCTATATCCCAATGACAAAAGGGTACAAGATACATCTTTATGTTGTTTCTAATAAGAATAAAACGAAGGTATTTATTCCTATTGATTGAGTTTACTTTGTCTACATCATGTCATCGTTCTCCAAGCATTACTCTATTTGTCATGAACTTAATACATAGAGAGGAAAGCATAAAAGCGCTCTTGAAGTGGAGTAATAGTAGTAGGTGGAGGCAGGAGTCAACCTATTTGATTATAGACATGATTCTTGTATACACATTATCATTTCCATGAACATCACATAACTATCCGCTTTTCTATCAATTGCCCAACAATAATTTGTTTACCCATCATCTGTTGCTTTGTTGAGAGATGCCACTAGGGAACACGATGGCCCCCGGGTCTATTCACATATATATTTACAAAACTTATCTTTACCTTGCTACAATTTTTTTTTTACAATTTACAATTATCTACACTACATGCAAATAACAAGATCAAGGGGACTGACAACCCTCTTCACCGCGTTGGGTATACGCTTTTTCTCTTTTGTGTGCAGCCGCTAAAGAGGGTTGAGGATCGATATTTCTATTGGTTCGATAAACCTTGGTTTGTTAAGTGAGGGAAATACTTACCCTTATTGTGCTGAAATTACCTGTTCCTCTTCATGGAAAACCCAACGCAGATCACAAGTATCAAGTGGAACCACATGAATGAGGAAAAGGTCCGATATAATCAAAACCCTAAACATCAAATGGTTCAATAACAAGCGGATAATTCATAGGAATTTCTTGATGCCTATTTATATTTCCAGTTCTTTGACATTCATTATAAGAACATATGAACTTACCACATCTTTGAAGAGAGTAGGCCAATAAAACCCAGATTGCAATACCTTGTGTGCAGTTCTATCTCCAAAATGGTGTCCTCCGTATGGATCGGAGTGGTACTTCCTAAAGATTTTTTCCTACTCATACTCAGGTACACAATGTCGAATAACACCATCTACTCCTTTATATATATGTGAGTCATTCCAAAAGTAATGTCTTAAGCAAAATAAGAACTTTTTCTTCTGTTGGTAGGTGTAGTTAGGTGGTATATATTTAGAAACAATGAAATTAACATAATATGGATACCAAGGGTTATCACGAGAAGAGGAGGCATTTATAACAACTCATTGCCAATCAGGAGAACTACCATTAACAAGGTTCAGGTCATCAAGAATATTTTCCATCCTAAACAAATTATGTGCGACAAGATTATTTACCCCCTTTGTATCGAAAATAAGCGAATGAAAATTTTGTAATAAAAGGACCCACCTAATAAACCTAGGCTTATCATATTTTTATCCATAATACATTTAATGCCAACATTACTCTGTGAATAGTAACTTTAGAATCAACAATATAAGGCCGTAACTTATGACAACAAAACACAACTGCTAGAAATTCATTCTTGATAGTAGCATAATTTCTCCGAGCACTGTCTAGAGTCTTACTAGCATAATGAATAACTCTTTGACCCACAACAACACCAAAAACAAAATCACTTGCATCTCACAAAATCTTAAAAGGTAAATTCAAATCAGGTGGTTGAACAATAGGAGCAATAACCAAAGCTTTCTTAAGTATTTCAAAGGCTTCTACAATCATCCTCAAAAACAAATGCAACATATTTTTCAGTAAGAGGGCTAGAATTTTTTGAGAAATCCTTGACAAACCTTCTATAGAAATCCGCATGATCAAGGAAGCTTCTTATACCTTTGATATCTTTAGGACACACCATTTTCTCAATAGCATCAACCTTAGCATTGTCTACTTCAGTGCCTCTTTCAAATATATTATGACCAAGGACTATACCTTCATCTCTACTATGAAAGGAGGAGTTGGTAGCTTTCGTTCTATTTTTTCTCGTCTCCCCTTGTCGGTGTTAAAACCGGCTAATCTCGAGTAGGGGGTCCAACTTGTGGATATAGGGTCGTTGGGTAACAAGAGACGATGAAGACAATGTTTTACCCAGGTTTGGGCCCTCTTGATGGAGGTAAAACCCTATGTCCCGCTCTTGTTCTTATTGATGGAATAGTACATAGTATAGAGTTGATCTACTGTGAGATTGGATGTTGTGGTCTAAACCCTAATCGCAGTGAGCTTGATGTGTCCTACGAACTATGGCCCCTGGCATATATAGATGCCAGGGGTACTAGAGTTTCACAAGGTCGGTTACAAGAGAGAAGGAATATACCAATTACTCCTTCACAAGTGTCCATCTTGAGTCCAATACTTCTACTCATGGTCGAACATGCGAGAGAGTGTGTCCCATGAGAATAGGTAGAAGGCCCAATGACTCCCTAATCCTAGACTCCCTCGGTAGCCCCCAAATTGGCCTACAACACGAAATCTTATTCCTTTGATGATGTCATGGGAGCTCTGGCTTGCGAGGCGAGTTCCTCTCTTCCTTTCAACTGATGATAGCTTGGATACCGATGACTTCCTCTCCTTTAGATTTACATACAAAATGCATATATACATATTTTAATTTCAAAGCCGACCGTTTTGACAATGAATAGCATCTCTCCTTATACAAGAAGCAGTGGTTGTTCAGGGCTTGTATTCTTTTTATGAAAAAGTGATTCAAGGCCGTTTTACTCACACATTCCATCATGGAGATCCTGCCCCCCTTTTCCAGGGATATTGTTTATGGTTTAGGTTTATCCCATGCACCCATAATCACAATTTTATTGGTAAGTGGTGGAGTTTACGTTGCATTGGCTGGGCTTGTGGTATTCTGGCGAGCCATAAAGGTAAAAAAATCGTCACCTCGGCCTCCTCACGCACCTTTGATCTCTCACACCATCACCATTTCCTACTCCCAAAGATCTAGTGCCCCGGCTCCCCTTCTTCTCCTAGCCTTTAGAATCGCTTCTCCAGACCGACAATGCCAAGCGCCGGCTCCGAGGGCAAGTGGGAGGTCTCCTCCGTCATTGAGAAGGACATTTTGGAGCTGAAGAGGTGCGCGTATCTTCCCGAGAACATAGCCCACCGTGTGCCAAAGAAGTATTAGGTTATCCTCACCCCCAAAGATGGGGAAAGAGTAGTTTTTGACCCCCACTTCATCCGAGGTTTAAGTTTCCCCTTCACCCATCTGTTCGGGGGATCATGTTCTACTATGGACTTGATTTCCACGATCTCCCGCACACTCCATCACCCATATTTCCGCCTTTATCACAATCTGTGAGGCCTTCTTGCGGGTCCGACCCCACTTTAGCTGTGGTTGAAGGTTCTTAATATCGAGCCCAAGTTTGTCAATGGCGAGTAGGATGACTGTAGAGAGGCGATGATCGGCAAGCTCAACGAGGCCTCATGGCTAAAGGGCACATTCTTCGACACCATCAAGTCGTGGCACAAGGAGTGGTTCTACAACATTGAGCAGTGCAACTCAAGCGAGGCAGCTCCTCCCGCATTTAGATCTGGCCCTCCCATGCATTCCGTGCCCTGGACAAAAAATGCCCTATATTGGGGGGGCGCCCGTAGAGGTGAGGGAGCTCATGAAGAGGATCTTTAATCTAATGGAGAAGATAGACCTCAAAAACGTGATCCAGGTAATGTTGCATTGCGGTCTCCTCCCCTACCAACGCAAGCCTATCCCAATGTGGGAATATGATCTGTAAAATACAGACAGTGTGGCTGGCCCTGCATGGAGCTTTTTCTGCACTACTCGCAAGAAGCTGTGAAAGGCACTCTTCAAGTTACAAAAGACTTGGCGTGACGAGGAGGAAGACGAAGGCCTTTCCCTCCTCAACCCATCGGACCGGTAAGGTTTTTATCAAATTTTCTAGATTCCATCCCTTTCCCTTTTCTTTTAACAAGGAACGCATTCCTTCCTTCCCTAATGCCCGCATATCTGGTTGAGGAAGTCCGAATGGATTAACTGTTTGGCACCTTTGCCCAAGGATGTCATGACCCCTCTCTCGGTAGCTGTCGGATTTCGGGCTCCGCAAAACCCTCAAGTTCGGAATCAGGGGCGCGCGCGGAGGCCACTCGACAGAATCGATTTAACAGGCTCGTTACTTGGTGAGCAAGGCTAAGAACCCACACGATGGTGAGGGAGACAAGGAACACAACAGTTTACCCAGGTTCGGGCCGCTCAGAAGCGTAAAATCCTACTCCTACTTTGGTGGATTTCCTCTCGTGGAGGTTGGTGAATTAACTAGTACAGTGTTCTCCGGCCTCCTGAGGTTAGGTGGCCTTAGCGGTGTGATGGTGGGTGAGTTATAGGCTAGGATTCCGATCCCCTCCTACGAAGCAACCTATCCTCTATATAGAGAGCGGCGGTCGCGGTCCTTTTCCCTTATCGTTTTTGCGGGAAGGGATCCCACAACGACCAATTTTGAAGGGGGACAGGGGAACGTGCTCCACTGTCCAAAGGTGGTCTTCACCTGCAAAGTGGTTGCCTGGTCTGCAGGGGTGTGGTACGCCCTGTGGGCGGGTGGCGGTGGCTTGGTTACATCGAAGTGGAAACCTTTGGAAGATGCCTTCGGGTCCCACGTATGTCTTGGCACCCTTTGCACCCAAGGGGAGCTGCAGTGCTCTACCATCTGTGGTTCGCGTGTCCTCCTTCTACGTCACCCTTGACTCCTGAGGCTGGGCCTTGCCTCGGAATGTCCGCCACGCCAGAGGTGTCCTAAGGAGGCCCCCTGCGGGTCTTGATGCCGTTCCTCCTCGTGAGGCCTGGCCCCTCACGAGGGCCTTTTCGAGCGTGCTGATGCTTGGTCGATGGAGTGGGCCAGCCCTGGGCCGCAGACATGCGAGTGTGGGTACCCCCATTCCCAGAATGCCGATAGTAGCCCTCGGGCCCGTGGCGCGCCCGGGCTGGCTTCCCGGCGAAGCCTTGGAGACAGCTTGCAGCGTCGCGGGTCCTAAATGTCTGCAGGTCAGGCTTCACACGTGACATGCAGCCTAGCGGCAACACTTGAGTTCTCGAGGCGCCCGAAGGCGCGCCTTGTCAGATTGATGTGATGCTTGGATGCGGCGCGAGCAATCATTGCTCCTTGGGGGCGATGCCTGTACACACGCCACGCGGGCGCGCGTCAGAAAATAAGGGACGGTCTCACGTAGACAGTTTCTATGGGGCGTAGGCCTCCCAAAAGGTAATGGAAGCATGCAAAGGTTTCCTCGGGCAAGACGGACATTGGTCCTCGAGTGCAAAGGCAGAAGGGAGCTTGACTGCAGGACTCACCCCTCTCGAATTAAGTAGGCCCGGGGACGCGAAGGGACGCCAGCCTGCTCTCGGCTGCCAATTTAACCCGACGAGGGTGTTAAGGCTTGCGTTGCCTCAGTCTTCCTCTCCTCCCACCTTGAGCCCTTCACTCTCTCAGCATGGCACTGATGAGGAGATTCTCCGCTGTTGATAAGGGGAAGACCCCTGGCGAAGGTCCTGCTGCTCCACCTACCAAGAGGGGACGAGGCCGCCCTTGGAACTATGAGGCAGTGCCGACAGCGGCCTCCAGCGGATGCGGTCGTGGTTCTGCCCGCCCGGGGATCTCCATCGCGTCAATGGCGGAACGTTGATTGGTGCGGGTGCCCGTTGCGGCCGGAGTGGGAGGTCGGTGATGGCCATCCGGCCGCCTCGCCCGTGGATCCACTCGCCCATTACAGTGATGGAGTTCATGACGTGGGTGGAGAGGTCGGAAATTGCTTTGCTCCAGCTTCCGAACTTCTTCGCGAAGGCACTATCTATCGGCGGGCCTTGGGGCCTCTGGTTGTAGGCCGATGGCTGCTGCGGCGGGGCATCCTGGGTGGAGGTCGAGGTCACCCTCGACGGTTACGTGTATCTGAACTGCGGGTGGCAGACCTTCACCCGCGCCCGAGGCCTGAAGGGGAGGCGCTACCTCCACTTCAAGTATGACGGGGAGGCGACGCTCTTCGTCAAGATCTTTGGGGTCGAGGGCGATCGCCTGGGTTGCTGCCTGGAGGACGCCAGCTGTGGCGGCCCCGTAGATGAGGCCGTCTCCAATGACGGGTGCCGATCCTCCGGCAGTGGCGATACCCCCTTCGGAAGGAGCCCGAGCGACAGCAGCTACGACGAGCCGCCTCGCCGCTGTGCCCGAGCCTCGGAGAGGAGCCTCCAAGCGTTGTGCCGCCTGTCTGCTCATGCGGCGCCTGTGAAGGGGGAGGAGCACACAGACGGATTGTCGGGTGTCGGCGACGATAGCCCTCCTGCGGCATCTCCATCGCTAGTTGTCTCCTCCTTGCTTTTGATCCTGCATCCACAGAAACAGAGATAGGTCCTTCGGGCGTGTAATGGATTTGGGCGGCCGCCCCCTTTTGTTAGTGATGTTGCTTCTCTGCTGGTTTAGATACTTAGCTTGGTATGCTTGCGGGGAACTCCTTTGTTGGGACGCATGACTCTGGCACTCGGGGGGTGGGGCTGTTGGTCGGTTAGTTTTTTTCCTTGCTGCAGGTGAAGTGGGTCGATGCTCTATGTCAGCTGGTCCCGGTCCCGCATATCTCCCTGCCGCCGTGGGGCGCGACCCGTTACCAAGGTCGTTCCTCACGGGGCAAAGCCCTCGCACCAGGGTGCCAGGTGACTTTGTGAACGGTAAGGCTCATGAGGCGTTATGCTCAGGAGCCCCCTTAGACATTCAATCAGCTCTACGTCGACAGGTGCCAGTCCCGCACATTTCCCTGTCGTCAGGCACGACGTGTCAAGGTCGCCCCTCGCGGAACAAAGCCGTGGCACCCGGGTACCAGGGAGCTTTGTGACCAGTAAGGTTCCTGAGGCGCGATGCTCAGGAGCCCCCTTAGATATTCAAGAGGCCCTCGCGAGTTCTGTTTCTGGAGGTCCCTAGTCTGCTTTCAGGAAGCTCTGCGTCGGCAGGTCCCAGTCCCGCACATTTCCCCACCGTCATGAGGCAAGACCCATTACCATGGTGGTTCCTCATAGGGCCAGGCCGAGGCACCGGGGTGCCAGGTGGCTTTTGTTGGAAATATGCCCTAGAGGCAATAATAAGTTAGTTATTGTTATACTTCTTTCTTCATGATAATCGTTTATTATCCATACTATAATTGTATTAATTGGAAACACAAATACATGTGTGGATACATAGACAAAACACTGTCCCTAGTAAGCCTCTAGCTGACTAGCTCATTGATCAAAGATGTTCAAGGTTTCCTAACCATAGACAAGTGTTGTCACTTGATAATGGGATCACATCATTAGGAGAATCATGTGATGGACAAGACCCAAACTATGAACGTAGCATATTGATCATGTCGTTTTATTGCTATTGGTTTCTGCGTGTCAAGTATTTGTTCCTATGACCATGAGATCATATAACTCACTGGCACCGGAGGAATACCTTGTGTGCATCAAACGTCGCAACGTAACTGGGTGACTACAAAGGTGCTCTATAGGTATCTCCAAAGGTGTCCATTGAGTTAGTATGGATCAAGACTGGGATTTGTCACTCCGTGTGACGGAGAGGTATCTCGGGGCCCACTCGGTAATACAACATCACACACAAGCCTTGCAAGCAATGTGACTAAGTGTAAGTTACGGGATCTTGTATTACGGAAACGAGTAAAGAGACTTGCTGGTAACGAGATTGAAATAGGTATGCGGATTCCGATGATCGAATCTCGGGCAAGTAACATACTGAAGGACAAAGGGAATGACATACGTGATTATATGAATCCTTGACACTGAGGTTCAACCGATAAGTTATTCGGAGAATATGTAGGATCCAATATGGGCATCCAGGTCCTCCTATTGGATATTTACCGAGGAGTACCTCAGGACATGTCTACATAGTTCTCGAACCCGCAGGGTCTGCACACTTGAGTTATATGTGTGGTTACCAAATGTTGTTCGGAGTCCCGGATGAGATCACAGACGTCACGAGGGTTTCCGGAATGGTCCAGAGACGAAGATTGATATATAGGATGACCTCATTTGATTACCAGAAGGTTTTCGGGCATTACCGGAAATGTACCGGGAGAGACGAATGGGTTCCGGATGTTCACCGGGAGGGGGCCAGCCCACCCGGGAAGCCCATAGGCCTTAGGGGTGCCGCACCAGCCCTTGGTGGGCTGGTGGGATAGCCCAAAAGGGCCCTATGTGTAGGACTCCACCTTCCAATCCTAGTTGGACTTGGATTGGAGGTGGACTCCTCCACCTCCTTGGCCGACGGACCCTTGGGGTCTTGGACCCCAAGGCAAGCCTCCCCTCCCCTCCTCCTATATATAGTGGAGTTTTAGGGCTGATTTGAGACAACTTTTGCCACGGCAGCCCGACCACAAACACCACGGTTTTTCCTCTAGATCGTATTTCTGCGGAGCTCGGGCGGAGCACTGCAGGAGTAGATCCTTCACCACCACCGGAACACCGTCACGCTGCCGGAGAACTCATCTAGTTCTCCGTCTTGCTTGCTGGATCAAGAAGGCCGAGATCATCGTTGAGATGTACGTGTGCTGAACGCGGAGGTGCCGTCCTTTCGGCACTAGTTCGGAGCGGATCGCGGGACGGATCGCGGGACGGTTCGTCGGACGGTTCGCGGGGCGGATCGAGGGATGTGAGGACGTTCCACTACATCGACCGCGTTTCTTAACGCTTCCTGCTGTGCGATATACAAGGGTATGTAGATCCAAATCTCCTCTCATAGATGGACATCACCATGATAGGTCTTCGTGCGCGTAGGAAATTTTTTGTTAGCCATGCGAAGTTCCCCAACAGTGGCATCATGAGATAGCTTCATGCGTAGATGTTATCCCGAGTAGAACACAAAGGGTTTTGTGGACGGTGATGTTCGATTTGCTGTCCTCCTTAGTCTTTTCTCGATTCAGCAGTATTGTTGGATTGAAGCGGCCCGGACCGACATTATTCGTATGCTTACGAAAGACTGGTTTCATCGCTATAATGACATGCAACCTCGTTGCATAAAGATGACTAGCGGGTGTCGGTTTCTTCAACTTTAGTTGAATTGGTTTTGACTGAGGCGGTCCTTGGAGAGGTTAAATAGCAATTTGCACATCTCCGTTGTGGTTTTTTCATAAGTAAGATGCGATCTACTAGATACCCATAGCAGCCACGTAAAATATGCAACAACAATTAGAGGTCGTCTAACTTGTTTTTGCAGGGTATGCTTGTGATATGGTATGGCCAATGACGTGATGTGATATATTGGATGTATGAGATGATCATGTTGTAATAGTTAATATCGACTTGCACGTCGATGGTACGACAACCGGCAGGAGCCATAGGGTTCTCTTTAAACTAACGTTTGTGCTTGCAGATGCATTTACTATATTGCTAGAATGTAGCTTTAGTAGTAATAGCATGAGTAGCACGACAACTCCGATGGCGACACGTTGATGGAGATCATGATGATGGAGATCATGGTGTGGCGCTGGTGACAAGAAGATCGTGCCGGTGCTTTGGTGATGGAGATCAAGAAGCACATGATGATGGCCATATCATGTCACTTATGAATTGCATGTGATGTTAATCCTTTCATGCACCTTATTTTGCTTAGAATGATGGTAGCATTATGAGGTGATCTCTCACTAAAATTTCAAGACGAAATTATGTTCTCCCCGACTGTGCACCGTTGCTACAGTTCATCGTTTCGGGGCAGCACGTGATGATCGGGTGTGATAGACTCAACGTTCACATACAACAGGTGCAAAACAGTTGCACACGCGGAACACTCGGGTTAAACTTGACGAGCCTAGCATGTGCAGACATGGCCTCGGAACACAAGAGACCGAAAGGTCAAGCATGAATCGTATAGTGGATATGATTAACATAGAGATGCTTACCGCTGAAACTATTTTTGACTCACGTGATGATCGGACTTGAGATAGTGGATTTGGATCATGTACCACTCAAATGACTAGAGAGATGTACTTTTTGAGTGGGAGTTCTTAAGTAATATGATTAATTGAACTAATTATCATGAACATAGTCTAATGGTCTTTGTGAATTACGATGTAGCTTGCGCTATAGCTCTACTGTTTTTATATATTCCTAGATAAAATTTAGTTGAAAGTTGATAGTAGCAACTTTGCGGATTGAGTGTGTAAAACTGAGGATTGTCCTCATTGCTGCGCAGAAGGCTTATGTCCTTAATGCACCACTCGGTGTGCTGCGCCCCGGGTGTCGTCTCTAGATGTTGTGAACATATGACATAGACGTCTTTGATGACTACATGATAGTTCAGTGCACAATACTTAATGGCTTAGAAGCAAGGCGCTGAAGACGTTTTCAAAACGTCGCAGAACATAAGAGATGTTCAAAGAGATGAAATTGAGATTTCATGCTCGTGCCCTTGTTAAGAGGTATAAGACCTCCAACAAGATTCCTTGCCTACAAAGTAAAGGAGAAAAGCTCAAATCGTTGAGCATGTTCTCAGATTGTCTGAGTACAATAATCGCTTGAATCAAGTGGGAGTTAATCTTCCAGATGAGATAGTGATGGTTCTCCAAAGTCACTGCCACTAAGCTGCTAGAGCTTCGTGATGAACTATAAACAAATCAAGGATAGATATGATGATCCTTGAGTGATTCGCAATGTTTGACACGGTGAAAGTAGAAATCCAGAAGGAGCATCCATTGTTGATGGTTAGTAAAACCACTAGTTTCAAGAAGGGCAAGGGCTAGAAGGGATACTTCATGAAACAGAAAACCAGTTGCTGCTCTAATGAAGAAATTGAAAATTGAACCCAAACCCGAGACTAAGTGCTTCTGTTATGAGGGGAATGGTCACTGAGGCGGAGCTACCCTAGATGCTTGGTAGATAAGAAGGTTGGCAAAGTCGAGAGAAGTATATTTGATATACATGATATTGATGTGTACTTTATTAGTACTCCTAGTAGTACGAGGGTATTGGATACGGTTCGGTTTCTAAGTGATTAGTAACTCGAAATGAAAGCTACGATATAAACGGAGACTAGCTAAATGCGAGGTGATGATACGTGTTGGAAGTGTTTCCAAGGTCGATGTGATCAAACATCACACGCTCCCTCTATCATCGGGATTGGTGGTAAAACTTAAATAATTGTTATTTGGTGTTTGCGTTGAACATGAACATGATTGGATCGTGTTTATTGCAATACAATTATTCATTCAAAGAGAATAATAGTTATTCTATTTGCTTGAATAATTACCCTTAATGGTTTATTGAATCTCGATCATAGTGTTACACATGTTCATAATATTGGTGCCAAAAGATACAAAGTAACAATGATAGTACCATTTAGTTGTGACACTGCCACTTGAGTTATGTTGGTATAAAATGCATGAAGAAGCTCCATGCCTATGGATCTTTGTACTCACTCATTTTTGAAACATTTGAGGCATGCAAACCATACATGCTGGTATAAATGCATGAAGAAACTCCATAGAGATGGATCATTTGGACTCACTTGATTTTGAATCACTTGAGACATGCAAAATATGCCACATGAAACAAGAGACTAACTTGGTGGGAGTAATGCATTTTTTATGTGTGCAGTCCAATGAGTGCTAAGGCAGGTAGTGGATATCGTTATGTTCTTACTTCACTGACGATTTGAGTACATACAGGAGTATTTACATGATGAATCACAAGTCTGAAATATTGAAAAGTTCAAAGAAATTTTGGAGTGAAGATCGTTGTGAAAAGAGGATAAACTGTCTACGATATGATCATAGAGATGAATATCTGAGTTACGAGTTTTTGGTACGCAGTTAAGACAAAGTGAAAATTGTTTCGCAGTTCATGCCACCTGGAAAACCATAGTGTGATGATGTTTCTGAACGTCATAACCATGCCCTATTTGATATGGTGCATACTATGATGTCTCTTATCGAATTACCACTATCGTTTATGGGTTATACATTAGAAACAACCGCATTCACTTTAAATAGGGCACCGCGTATTTCCGTTGAAATGACACAGTATAAACTATGGTTTGGAGAAGCCTAAGTTGTCATTTCTTGAAAGTTTGGGGCTGCGATGCTTATGTGAAAAAGTTTCAGTCTGATAAAGCTCGATCCCAAAGCGGATAAATGCATCTTCATAGGATATCCAAAACAGTTGGATACATCTCCTATCTCAGAGCCGGAAGCAAAGTGTTTGTTTCTAGAAACGGATCGTTTCTCGAGGAAAGGTTTCTCTTGAAAGAATTGAGTGGGAGACTGGTTGAACTTGATGAGGTTACTGAGCCGTCACTTCAACCAGGGTGTAGTAGGGTGCAGGAAGTTGTTCATGTGGCGCCTACACCAATTGAAGTAGAAGACTGATGATGGTGATCACTGAGCTTCGGATCAAGTCACTACAAACCTTGTAGGTCGACAAGGTCGCGTACTACTACAAAGTGGTATGGTGACCCTATCTTGGAGGTCATATTGTTGAACAACAATGAACTTACGAGCTATGAAGAAGCGATGGTGGGCCCGGATTCCGACAAATGGCTCGAGGCCATGAAATCCGAGAGAGGATCCATGTATATAACGAAGTGTAGACTTTGGAAGAACTACTTGATGGTAGTAAGACTATTAAGTAATGATGGATCTTTAAAGGGAAGACAACGATGATGGTGATAAGTCACTATTAAGAAAAGATCAACTTGCGCAAAGATGTTTTCGACAAGATCAAAGAGTTGACTATGATGTGACTTTCTCACTCGTAGCGATGCTAAAAGTCTGTTGGAATTATGTTAGTAGTTGCTGCATTATTTGTGAAATATAGCACATAGGAAGACAAAACATTGTTTCCTCGACGGTTTCCTTGAGGAAAGATTGTATGTGATACAATCAGAAGGTTTTGTCGATCCTAAGGATACTAACAAGTATGCAAGCTCCAGCGATCCTTTTATTGACTGGTGCAAGCATCTCGGAGTTGGAATATATGCTTTGATGAGATGATCAAAGCTTTTGGGTTTGTGCAAGGTTTATGAGAAACTTGTATTTCCAAAGAAGTGAGTGGGAGCACTATAGTATTTCTGATAAAGTATATGTGGCTAACATATTCTTGATCGGAAGTAATGTAGAATTTCTGTAAAGCATAAAGGTTGTTTGAAAGGGGTTTTTCAAAGGAAGACCTGGATAGAGCTACTTGAACATCGAGCATTAAGATCTATGGAGATAGATCAAAATGCTAAACAGAACTTTCAAATGAAATGCATGCCTTGACAAGTTTTTGAAGGAGTTCAAAATAGATCAGCAAAGAAGGAGTTCTTGGCTGTGTTGTATGGTGTGAATATGAGTGAGACTCAAGAACCTGACCACAACAGAAGAAAGAGAAAAGGATGAAGGTCGTCCCCTATGCCTTAGCCGTAGACTCTACAGTATGCCATGCCGTGTGCCGCACCTGATGTGTGCCTTGCCACATGTTTGTTAAGAGGTACAGAGAGTGATCCAGGATTGAATCACTGAACAGTGGTCAAAGTTATCCTTAGTAACTAATGAACTAAGGAAATTTTTCTCGATTATGGAGGTGGTTAAAGAGTTCGTCGTAAAAGGTTACGTTGATGCAAACTTTGACACTAATCCGAATAACTATGAGTAGTGAAATGGATTTGTATTATAGAGTAGATATTTGGAGTATTTCCGAATAGCACGTAGTAGCAGCATCTATAAGATGACATAAAGATTTGTAAAGCACACACGGATCTGAAAGTTTCAGAACCGTTGACTAAAACCTCTCTCACGAGCAAGACGTGATCACACCCCAGAACTATATGGGTGTTGGATTCGTTAAAATCACATGGTGATGTGATCTAGATTATTGACTCTAGTGCAAGTGGGAGACTGTTGGAAATATGCCCTAGAGGCAATAATAAGTTAGTTATTATTATATATCTTTGTTCGTGATAATCATTTATTATCCATGCTATAATTGTATTGATTGGAAACACAAATACATGTGTGGATACATAGACAAAACACTGTCCCTAGTAAGCCCCTAGTTGACTAGCTCGTTGATCAAAGATGGTCAAGGTTTCCTAACCATATGCAAGTGTTGTCACTTGATAATGGGATCAGATCATTAGGAGAATCATGTGATGGACAAGACCCAAACTATGAACGTAGCATATTGATCGTGTCGTTTTATTGCTATTATTTTCTATGTGTCAAGTATTTGTTCCTATGACCATGAGATCATATAACTCAGTGGCACCGGAGGAATGCCTTGTGTGCATCAAACGTCACAACGTAACTGGGTGACTATAAAGGTGCTCTACAGGTATCTCCGAAGGTGTCCGTTGAGTTAGTATGGATCAAGACTGGGATTTGTCACTCCGTGTGACGGAGAGGTATCTCGGGGCCCACTCGGTAATACAACATCACACACAAGCCTTGCAAGCAATGTGACTAAGTGTAAGTCACTGGATCTTGTATTACAGAAACGAGTAAAGAGACTTGCTCGTAACGAAATTGAAATAGGTATGCAGATACCGATGATCGAATCTCGGGCAAGTAACATACCGAAGGACAAAGGGAATGACATACGGGATTATATGAATCCTTGACACTGAGGTTCAACCGATAAGTTATTCGGAGAATATGTAGGATCCAATATGGGCATCCAGGTCCCGCTATTGGATATTGACCGAGGAGTACCTCGGGACATGTCTACATAGTTCTCGAACCCGCAGGGTCTGCATGCTTAAGTTTCGACGATGTTTTAGTATAGTTAAGTTATATGTGTGGTTATCGAATGTTGTTCGGAGTCCCGGATGAGATCACAGATGTCATGAGGGTTTCCGGAATGGTCTGGAGACGAAGATTGATATATAGGATGACCTCATTTGATTACCGGAAGGTTTTCGGGCATTACCGAAAATGTACCGGGAGTGACGAATGGGTTCTGGATGTTCACCAGGAGCGGGGCCAACCCACCCGGGGAAGCCAATAGGCTTTAGGGGTGCCGCACCAGCCCCTGGTGGGCTGGTGGGACAGCCCAAAAGGGCCCTATCTGCAGGATATAGAAAATCAAAGAGAAAAGAAAAAAAAGGTGGGAAGGAAGGGAAGGACTCCACCGTCCAATCTTAGTTGGACTAGGATTGGAGGTGGACTCCTCCACCTCCTTGGCCGGCGGACCCTTGGGGTCTTGGACCCAAGGCAAGCCTCCCCTCCCCTCCTCCTATATATAGTGGAGTTTTAGGGCTGATTTGAAACAACTTTTGCCACGGCAGCCCGACCACAAACACCACGGTTTTTCCTCTAGATCGTATTTCTGCGGAGCTCGGGTGGAGCCCTGCAGGAGTAGATCCTTCACCTCCACCAGAGCACCGTCATGCTGCCGGAGAACTCATCTACTTCTCTGTCTTGCTTGCTGGATCAAGAAGGCTGAGATCATCGTCGAGCTGTACGTGTGCTGAACACGGAGGTGCCGTCCGTTTGGCAGTAGATCGGAGTGGATCGTGGGACGGATCACGGGACGGTTCGTGGGATGGTTCGCGGGGTGTATCGAGGGACGTGAGGACGTTCCACTACATCAACCGCGTTTCTTAACGCTTCTTGCTGTGTGATCTACAAGGGTATGTAGATCCAAATCTCCTCTCGTAGATGGACATCACCATGATAGGTCTTTATGCGCGTAGGAATTTTTTTGTTTTCCATGTGAAGTTCCCCAACAGCTTTGTGACTGGTAAGGCTCCTGAGGCGCTATGCTGAAGAGCCCCCTTAGGTGCTCAAACCGTCCCAAGATAAACAGCTGTTGTGAGAAAAGACCAAATGTTGTTTCTTCTCCAGGATGGTGCGCCAAGCCGCGAATATGACTCATGAGTGAGTATTGGTTGGCATGAGTCTGCCGACTCATCAGCGAGTACCACACGTGTGTTTGGGCACTAAGGCTTTGGCGAGGTGCCAACACGGTGCCCCCAAACCCCGCTCGCGGGGTACGAGCGGGTGGGGGCACGCGGATGCTCGACTCAAAGGAAAAGAGCGTCCTACAAAGAGTAGCAGGGAAAATAAGTTTTTGCAAAAGCTTCATTTGGAAAGGCCCCGAGTTTTGGTTTCATAAATATCAGCAAATCCAAGCCAGAAAAAGAAAATGCAAGCTACGTCCGGCACCTAATCTATTCTCCGCCTCCATTGCCCTCAGTGCTGAGCATAGGGCTTCCACTAGGCGTGGGGTGGACCCCCTCCGTCTCCTCGGGGGGCCCTGGGCGTATACATCCTTGGCTTGTTATTATGTGAGAGTGTCATGGTGGGGTGTATCTGGGAGGTCGCGAGGAAGGTTTGGCCTTGCGAGTTTCCCTACCCCCGAGGCATTAGGCGCCTGATTCCGGAAGTCATTGGTGGACTGTGTTGATTCCTCCGTATTCTCCACTATCGTGGTATGGACCCCTTGCGCATCCTCGGGGGGCCTGGGCGTATACAACCTCGACTCGTTATTACGTGAGAGTGTCACGGGATGAAGTAGGTTCCGGAAGTATTGAAGGACGATGCAGGGTCGATGCAGAGGCGTCCAGAGGCAGTGCACGCCGGTGCAGAGTCGTCCTGGGTAGAACTTCCGAAGGTGCTGGATGTTACAAGCGTTCTGGATGGGAACTCCATCTTGAGTCTCCAGACGCACAGAGCCAGGCCTAGAGACGTGGACGACCTTGAATGGGCCCTACCACATGGGTGAAAGCTTATGCAAGCCTTCCCTGGATTGGATCCGCCTCAGGACGAGATAACCGACTTTGAGGGTCCTCGAGCGGATGTTGCGGCAGTGGTAGCGTCGCAAGGCTCGTGGTACCTTGTGGCTTGGAGAGGGGCCCGGCAGCACGCCTCTTCTCCAAGCACGAGGTCTATCCCCCGCGCAGCTTCCTGACGCTCCTCATCTTACGCTAAGACCCGCGGAGATCGGTGCTTGATTTCGTGGGGAAGGACTGCCTCTGCTCCGTAGACGAGGAAGAACGGGGTTTCGCCGATGGGTTTAGTTGCAATGGTGCGGATGGACCACAATACCGACGGGAGCTCGTCAACCGAACCCCGGCCGCAAGCTTCAAGCTTCTTGTTGAAGCTCCTCACTTTGAGACCCCGCAGTACCTCCGCATTGGCGCGCTCCGCCTGGCCATTGCTTCGCGGATGGACCACCGATGCATAGCATATCTGCGTACCGAGGTTAGCATAGTAAATCGTGAAGAGATGACTGGTGAACTGCGAACCGTGATCGGCGATGATGTGGTTGGGGACGCCGAAGGGGCTCACGAGGACCTTGATGAACTTGACGGCGCACTCGGCTGGGATGGTGCGCACGGGCTCCACCTCCGCCCACTTGGTGAATTTGTCGATTGCGACGTAGAGGTAGCGGAAGCCCTCCGCTGCCCGCAGGAATGGCCCAAATATGTCCAACCCCCAGACCGCAAAATGCCAGGAAAGCGGGATGGTCTGGAGGCACTACGCGGGCTGGTGGATCTGCTTGGCGTGGAACTGGCAGGCCTCGCAAGACCCGACCAGCTCGGTGGTGTCGTCCAAAGATGTAGACCAGTAGAAACCTGACCTGAACGCCTTACCTGTGAGCGTGCGCGAAGAGCAGTGATGTCCGCAATCCCCTCTGTGGATGTCGGCCAGTAGCTCGCACCTCTGCTCCCTGGAAATGCACCGCAACGTGACATCATTTGGGCGCCTGCAGTACATTGCGCCGTCTCGCATGCAGTAGGTTGAGGCTTGTCGTACCATGCATTTAGCATCCTCTTCCTTCTCCGGCAATGTGCCGTGAAGCAGATATGCCCCAAGTTCCTGCATGCAATCCTCGTCTCGAGCTTCCAGGACCAGGAGCAGTCGAGCCCCTGAGGCCTGGCCGCAGTCCGGAGCCACCGAGGGAGGTGCTGGGGGGAGCTTCTCTCTACGCGGTACCGTGTCCTCAGGTGACGGCGTTGCGGAAGGCTTGAAGAGTCGCTTCTCAAAAACGCCTTGCTATTAAGCCTCGCGACGCGAAGCTCTTTTGGCGATATCGCCCGCCTCCTTGTTTTTGCCTTGCAGGAAATGCTGCAGCTCCAGGCCCTGAAAATGTTTCTCAATCTTACGTACCTCCTGCAAATATGCCTCCATATGTTCGTCCTTGGGTGTGTACTCTCTGTTGGAGAAGTTGACGAGGAGCTGAGAGTCGCCCATCACGGTGAGGCGCCGGACTCCCAAGGCCGCCGCTACCTTGAGGTCGGCGATGAGGCCCTCGTACTATGCTATATTGTTGGAGACCTTCTCCCCCACTGGAAGCAGATCTGCACGGCGTAGCGAAGCCTGTCTCGATCGGGGAAGTGAGAAGGACACCAACCCCTACTCCTTTTCCCGTGAAGGCTCCGTGGAAGTGCATTGTCCATCCCTCGGGAGCCTCCACTCCGGGGGCAAGGGATTGGCTCCCTTCCAGCCCCCGGTCCGGTGCGTCCGTCCATTCTGCCAAGAAGTCAGCCAGGGCCACCCCCTTGACGACCCTGCTCATGCCGAACTCGATGTTGAAGGCCTGAAGCTCGATGTTCCATTCGGCAACACTTCCCGCTGCGTTTGGGTTGTGCAGGATCTTTTCCAAGGGGTAAGCGGAGACGACCTTGATTGGGTGTCCTTGGAAGTAGTGACGCAGCTTGAGCGAGGCGACGAGGAACGCTACAAGGAGTTTCTGTTGCATGAGGTAGCGCGAGCGCGCGTCCCGTAGTACCGTGCTGACGAAGTTCACTTGGTGCTCGACGAGGGTGTGTCCGCTCGGGGCGTCATGCTCCTCGGTGGCTTCAGGAGGTCGGGGCGTTCCGTCATCCCGAGGAAGAACCAGGCCTTAGGATGGCAAGTCTCCTCATGACACGATCCGTCAGTCCGGGCCTCAGGGCCCTCTGCTTGCGGGGGAGTTGGAGCTTGTGAGTCGTGCGAGCCCCAGGTGCTGCGGGCGGAGGCCCGTTGGGGCTTCCCAAATTAGCACCCTTGCAGGTTTGCTCTTCCCTTACTCCCACCAATGCGGCGCTGGCGGAGTGAGGGCTGGCAGCGAGGTACAATAATAGAGGCTCCCGAGGGCGAGGCGCCACCATGACTGGTGGGCTCGTGAGGTAACTCTTGAGCTCATCGAAGGCATCATCGGCCTCTGGTGTCCACTCGCTTCTTTTCATGATCTTGAAGAAGGGCAGGGCCCGCTCGCCAAGCTTCGAGATGAAACGACCCAGGGAGATGACACACCCTCTAGCTTCTGCATTTTCTTGAGGGTTGTGGGCGCACTCATCTTATTTATGGCATTGACCTTTACTGGGTTTGCCTCGATCCCCCCGTGCGACACCAGGAAACCGAGCAGATTGCCTGATGGGATCCCGAAGATATTCCTCAGGACCCCTCCGGAGCGGCAGATATTCCGAGGCGAGGCTCGGCCTCAGGAGTCAAGGATGACGCAGGGGAAGGACAGGCGAGCAGCAGGCGGCAGGGCGGAACAGTTTCCCCTTTAGTGCAAAGGAGGGCAAGGGCGCACCGGGGTTCCGAAGGCATCTCCCAAAGGTTTCCATTCTGGTGCAACAAGACCATGGGCACCCGCCGACAGGACGGACATCATCCCTGAACCCGTCCCTTCAGCGCTGGCAGCCACTTTGCACGCGAATACTACTTTTGGACAGGGGAAGCATGTTCCCCTGTCCCCCTTTGAAATTGGTTGTTATGGGATCCCTGCCCGCCGAAACGATAAGGGAAGAGGACCAGGGCCACCACTATCAATATAGAGGGTAGGTTGCTTCGTCGGAGGGGGACGATCCAACCCCGATCCTTTCATTCACCAACCGGCATCACACCAAGGGCACAAGCCTCCTGAGGCTCTCAAACACTGTACTTGTTCATCCACCAACCTCCAAGAGAGGCAATACCCCAAATTAGGAGTAGGGTATTACGCTTCACAGCGGCCCGAACCTGGGTAAACTGCCGTGTTCTATGTCTTCCTCACCATCGAGTGAGTTTTCAGCCATTCCCAATGAGTAGCCAGTTAGGTGAGGCGAGCCAGTGAGAGATCTTCGTACACGCCCCTGAGTTTGAATCTTTAGGGTTTGGCGGAGCCCGAAATCCGACATTTGGTGCTAGGTAGGGTGTGTGTCAAGGTCTCTCCCAGGATTCGTCCCGCTAAAGCTATTCATACTCATGGTAGGGTGATGGCGAATCCGCATGGAGAGGCGGGCCGCCCGGGTGGCACGGACGGCGTAGGCGGGCCAAGACGTCCTGCGATGCTCCGACACCCCATTTGCCGACGCTCACACTAGACAGGTTTCCAACAAGCGCCGGGCGCTGCCGCCTTCACCAACCATATGGCACCCCCCCCCCCCCGTCGCCCCGACCCTTCCACGTGTCCAGGCTGTTCCTCCCCCTCTGAGTCTGTCAGCACCCGACGCATAGACACGTCGCGCTCCTGGTGGCGCATGAGCTCTGGCGCAGACGCGTCGCCCGCCACCGCCGCGTCTGCGGGCATAGGCGTGCCCCTGGGCGTGACGTCCCCGGCAAGACCCAAGTACCCCCCCGTGGGAGCTGCGTTTGTAGGCCCGCATTGCTAGGGGCTACAATGGAGGAACCACACGGGCGCGTCACAAACGTCCACTGAGGTCCGCCCTCGCTGGGGACCCTACGGGAGCTGCTGCAGACACGGGACTTGGCCGCGCTGGGAGGGCGTCATCCAGCGTCTCCCGGTGGGCTTCACGGGACAAGGAGGGACTATCGGAGACCCGACTACATCAACCCCTGGAGGCACGCACAGTTCAACGACGACCGCGTCGGCGCACGTCCGGGCTAAAGAGGGAGCAGCACAAACCATCACTTCGACAGGAGGCGGGCGTGACCTCGAGGGAAGCCCCCGCGCAAATAGGTATGAATAACACCGCGGGGGTGGCCCGCGGGGATGGCTTTGTTTGGACGCCCAGCGTGTCTGTCCTCGCGGGGCACACCTACTAGCCGGGAGCTGCTTTGGGCGAGCTCTCCGTCAACGAGCGCTAGGGGATCCTCCCATGCTCGAGGGCTCGCTCAGGACGGGCCAGTCTATGCCGCTATGAGTCTGGGGACCACGAGCGAGGCATGCACCTGTGAGGCATGGGGCTCCCGAAGCATCCCCGGGACCTGCATCAACCCGTAGCACCTCTGCATCGTCCTTCAATCCTTCCGAAACCTACTTCATCCTGTGATACTCTCACGTAATAATGAGCCGAGGCTATAGACGCCCAGGGCCCCCCGAGGACGCGGAAGGGATCCATCCCACCCCTATTGGAAGCCCTATGCTCCAAGCTGGGAAGAAGACACACGTAATCAACACAGTCCACCAATGACTTCCGGAATCAGGCGCCTATGCCTCGCGGGTAGGGGCACTCGCGTGGCCAAAGCGTCCCCGCGACCTCCCAGATACACCCCCACTGGGACACTCTCACGTAATAACGAGCCGAGGCTGTATACGCCCAGGGCCCCATGAGGGTGCGGAGAGGTCCATCCCACGCCTAGTGGAAGCCCTATGCTCCGCGCTGGGGGAGACGGAAGCGGAGAATAGCTTAGGTGCCGGACCCGGCAGTTTTCTCGTTCCTTTCTTGCGTTTCAAGTTGTGACCCTCATGGGTATCCCCTTTTGTATTTTGAGCTATCAAAGGCTCGAAGATCTCTTTCCTTAGTGTTATGAAAAGAAAAGAAGGGCGGGGATTTCTTCTCTATCATTCTCTCATTTACCGAACTCGAGTTCTCTTTCTCCCTTTGTTTTGATTGGTGTTTCACGGAAACCTCGGGAGACCACCGGGCCTGCCCAGGCAACCACAAGATGGGCGGAATCGGGAATCGCTCGAGCGCCAAAGGGGACTCCTGAGGCGCGCCTCAGGAGCCTTACCGGTCATAAGTCCACTTGCCTTCTTTGATGTTGTCCTAGAATTCCGGTCGATATCAGGGGAGGTGGGGCCCCGCCCCTTAGACACGCCTTTTGTGACTGTACCTAATGGTGGTAGGGAAATGTGCGGGACTGGGACATGTCGATGTAGAGCGGTTTGAGTGTCAAGGGGGACTCCCGAGCAACATGCCTCGGGAGCCTCACTGGTCATAAGGCCACTCGGCCGCCCAGGTGCCGCCCATGTCGGCACCCAGGGCGCCGGTGCTTTGCCCCATGAGTGACAACCTTGGTAACAGGTTGTACTTCACGGCGGCAGGGAAATGTGCAGGACCAGGACCTGCACACACAGAGTGTCGAAAGGGTCCTCAAACCTCCCCACAAGAAGGGAGACAGCGCCACAAACGGAGCCATGCTCGCAAGCTAGACCGTCAGCGTCGCGACGACACGGGGTTGGCAGGGGTCTCGGCTAGGAGTGTAGCATTGTGCACACCTCGTCTTCGGATAATGCATTGAAAGGTACCCCCTAGATACATCAAAGTTGCTGTTAAACCAAGTACATGACCCTATCAGGAGAACAAGGCGTCGGATCAAGAGGACACATCATCGCTAGAGCTCGCGCCGCAGGTTTCGGAAACAAACCTTGTCACCACTCCCTCCAAGTGGACCTTGACCCATTCGGCCAGGGTGGCGTGGATCATCTCTGGCACCGGATCCAATATTGTGGCAAAGTCGAAGTCTGGGTCGAGGCGGAGGAGGTGGCTGAACACGTCCGAGGTCGCTTGACCCAATAGGCATGGCTCCTCTCCTCATCAAGTGCGTGGGCCTTCTCGTCGCCCGCCTCAAGATACTACACAACACAGAGGAAGAAGCCCAAGTACCCAACATCGTCGGGTACCAGGGGGCTTGAGACACCCTCGCCACAGATGTTGCTCAAAGCCCGGGAAGCTCTTCTCCCAAGGGATTGGAACATACGGGAGCATTCAAGCTGGATGCCGTGAGCATGGACCGCCTCTTCCAAGGCCTCTCCAACCAGGGAAGCCACACCTTTCACCTTTTTGCAAAGTTTACCATCGCCTATAGCCTGGGAATCCAGTGCAGCCTGCCGATGTTTCACTTCCTGATCGAACCTTTTCCGGAGGGCATTGACTTCGTTTTTTAGGTGGCCATGGAGCTCGCCGAAGCGGGACTCCTGGAGCCTCAGCTTCGCACGATAGTCAAGAAGAAGGGCATGCCGGGCCTCCGCCACCCCTTGTCAATGTCCTCCTAAAGCTTCGCCTCACCAGAGGGAAGGGATTCCTCAGCAAGCGACACCTGACGCTCCCTAACCTCCAGATGCTCCTGCTCCAGGCTCTGCTCCACCTCTACAAGCGCCAATGAATCGGCAGGCGCCCGAGGGCCCATGCCGGTAGGAAAGAACTCAGCAGGCGGCCCCCCTAGGATAGCCGCAGCTGAGCCCGCTCTTCATGGTCGGCGTTGAGGGTGCAAAGCTCCGTGTGGCAATCCTCGGAGGCCCTGCACCGACAATCAACCTCCTGTGCCTCGGAGAGAGAACGCTCGCGGGCTTCCTCAACCGCGGCGAGGGACCCCTCTGCCTTCCCGTAGGCATGCTCACGCTACAGGCGGCCGAGGTTCACGGCGACTTCAAGCTGGCACCACCCCGACGCAAGGTGCGTGCGCTTATCTTCTAGGCGGACTTCATTGTTGGCAAGCCCCACTCCTAGACGCTGAAGCGTGATCGCCACAGTGTGGAGCAAGCCCCACGGCGCAACACGGAAACCTTCAATGGGCTCCAGTAGCCAACAAGACCTCTGACTTCCTACATGATGAACGAGAGAGGCGCGCGAGGAGCCTCTCGGGCCGAGTCCATGCTGGGGGCTGGTGGCTCGCGCGCAAGCGCTTCATCAAAAGGAAGCGCCCCCTGAGGCCCCACGTCGCCAAGCAGAAGGAGTCCGGATGGGAGGCGTAGCATGACCCTAGGAGGGGCCGCATGCGAGTGGAGTGGCACTCCTCTAGGGAGCCGGAGGATGCGGGCGAGGAAGACCGCGGGAGGCTCACGCGTGAGGGACTCGGGAGGCTGAACCCCGCATGTTGTGAGGGAATAAACCACAAGATGCTCGGCGATATCGTGGGCGGGCGGCGACGACCCGCCTCCCTTGTCACCAACGGAGAGCCTGCATAACAAGGGTTGAGAAGGGAGGCATAGAAAGATAGGACGAATGAAGATACGGGCTCTTACTCGTCTACGGCAACCCACTTCTTCCTCACTGGAGCCCACCATTTTGAGGGGTGTCCGCCCTCAGGCGACCTCCTCTTCCGGCCGACATAGGAGGCCTGGCGAAGAGATCCAGCGGCCCTCGGTCGAAGCTTGAAGATGAGGGCGGTAGCTTCCACCTTCGACTGGTCGTCACCACCAACCCCTGCTCGACCCGAAGCAAGACATGGGGGAATGGGCGGCGATACACCGCCCACCCCGGCTGTTGGAGGGGCAGCACGTCCAATGTTTTTGTGAGCATGGACCCCGAGGGTCGATGCCCCCCCGGGGCACGCGTACCCCAGGAAGGAACCCCCACTCATCGAAGAGCGGCATCTGCGCGACGAGAGCCTCCAGGTCCTTGTAGTTATACAATGGGAGGCCATTCCAGGGAAGCTTGTCAGGATCGTCACCAGTAAGCCGATGGACCAACTCACGCAAGACGTCAGGGGAGAGAGGCAGGACGTGGATACTCATTCGGTCACGAGGTCCCGCGTAGGACCACATCAGACGGGAGTGGCGCTGGAGAGGAGCGATCCGTCGATAGATAAATTCCCGCACCACCATCGCCATCGTCACCCCGCCCGCTTCAGCTTCCCCAGCCAGGTCAGGACTGACATGAGCCAGGGGTCATTCAGCTCCTCGCGCCCCACTCCCGATTCGGCATTGCGGGGGTTAATGGGGGCTGAAACAGGACTCCGGCCTCAGTAGTTTTGACCTGCACCCACTGCCGCCGGAACCCCTCTGCTTCGGGGAGGAGCTCGGCGCCGAGGGCCTCCGGGACCGATGCGTCGGCCGTTTTCAAGGACGCGCACCCGGAGCACTGCTCCTTGGAGACCAAATCGAGGGAGAAGAAGTGGCGAAGCAATGCCATGGAAGGGGTAGCGCCAATGAAGTCCTTGCCCAAGAACGCGAAGGCCGAGAGGAGAACCAAAGAACTAGGGTCAAGATGGAGCGCGTGGATGTGGTAATGCGAACACACTGCGATGAGGAAGCTCGAGTACGACGGCAGCACACCAAAAAGAAGAGCATGGATATGAAGGGGAACCGCGGGGGTCGCCATCTCGCCCCGAGGCCATGAACCTGGCCAGATCTGGATGGCCCGCCACTCATTGGAGCCGATCGTGACTACCAGTCGAATCTTCTTCAACTCCTCGAAATTCACCACCGTTGAACGGCCCAACGCGGGCCGAGGCACCATTGAGACGGTCGGACCCCTGTGACCTTCCGCTTTTCCCCCTTTTGGAGGCCTGATGGGGAGAATGAGGAGAAAAAACAACGTGGCACACGGGGGCTCGAAGGAGGGAGCCTGAGGCGCACAAGAGGAAGAACTGACGGCAAAATCAACGGGGGACGAAGGCGACTCGCAAATGCGGGTCAAGTAGTTCGATGAGCCCTTGTGAGCCTGCTCTGGCGTGGATAAGATGGGAAGACGAGCTCTGAGTTCATTGTTTATAGGGCCTGGCCCGCAGGCAATTAAGGCCTGTGGCGCTTCGGGCCGCCCCACGGGCTTCACCCAGAAGCCAACTCGAGTGAAGCTTGGGCCTGGGGCTACTGTCGGCATTCTAGGAATGGGGGTACCCAGACCTACCTGCCTATGGCCCAGGTTTGACCCACTTCATCAAGCCAGCACCATCAGGCACGACACCACTCAAGGCAAGGCCCTCGCGAGGGGCCAAGCCTCGCGAGGAATAACAACATCAAGACCGGTAGGAGGCCTCCTGAGGACCCCTCCGGAGCAGCGGATATTACGAGGCTAGGCTCTGCCTGAGGAGTTAAGGATGACGCAGGGGAAGGATAAGGGAGCAGCAAACAACAGGGCGGAATAGTTTCCCCTATAGTGCAAAGGAGGGCAAGGACTGCAAGTGAAGACTACTTTTTGATAGGGGAAGCATGTTCCCCTGTCCCCCTTCGAAATTGGCAGTTGTGGGATACCTTCCCGCCGAAATGATACGGGAAGAGGACCAGGGCCGCCATTATAAATATAGAGGGTAGGGTCCTTCGTAGGAGGGGGATGATCCGACCCCGATCCATACATTCACCAACCGGCATCACACCAAGGCCACCCAGCCTCCGGAGGCTCTCGAACACTGTACTTGTTCATCCACCAACCGCTAAGAGAGGCAATCCACCAAACCAGGATTACGGTATTACGCTTCATAGCGGCCCGAACCTGGGTAAACTACCGTGTTCTGTATCTTCCTCACCATCGAGTGAGTTCTCAGCCATTCCCATCGAGTAGCGAGTTAGGTGAGGCGAGCCAGTGAGAGATCTTCATACACGCCACTGAGTTCGAATCTTTAGGGTTTTGCGGAGCCCTAAATCTGACAGTATCCTCGTAAATAAGATTAAGATTGCTGCCTCCATTCACGAGGACTCGTGTGAGGTGGCACCCATGAATGATGGGATCGATTACCAAAGCTGCTGAGCCCCATGCCGAATAATGGTAGGGTGGTCCGTGCGATCATAGGTGATCGGGCATGGCGACCATGGATTCCACTTCAGGGCTATTGGATCTATGGCATATACGTCCTGAAATGCATGTTTTCGCTCCTTCTTGGGCAAGTGGGTGACATAGATAATATTCACCTTTTTTACTTCAGGGGAACTGCTTTTGGCCCCCGTTGTTTGGGGGGATGAGGTTCTTCTTCGTGCTTGCTCCGGGGGATCTTAGTTTGATCTTCAGCCATGCTCTTGCTTGTTGCATTGATCACCCAACAGTTACAGTTGGTGTGAGTAGCGGGCTTATTCTGAGTGCGATGTATCGGACAGGGCCTCCAGTGTGGTTGGCCCATCCCATTTCTTTGAAAGGTTTCTTCTTGGGTCTAGGTCTGGAGTTCCTGAATCCGGCATTGACTGCCATGTCATAGGCATCACCGCTGTTTTGTTGACCCTTATTCTTATTGCATTGTGGCTTTCCATCATAGTTCCAGACTGTAGAAGTGTCGGGGTTTTAGGGAGGGTTATTCCGTTGAGCCAACAAAGTATCCTCACATGCGCAATGGCGGGTCATGAGGAGGTGAGGGCGACCATTGTCCTCGGCCTTTCCTGTCCAAGCGTTCGGGCGAGCCATTCACCCCGTATATTACTGAGGAAGGAAGATAATGCCTCAGCATCCGAACAATCAACGATCAGATTTTTCTTGGTGAGGAATTTATTCCAGAATTTCCGAGATGACTCATCGGGCTTCTTGATTATGTGGCTTAAGTCATCGGACCAAGGTGGCCGAACATAAGTGCCTTCAAAGTTGTCTCAAAAGGCGTCTTCAAGATCCTTGCAACTCCCGATGGAGTTTTCTGGGAGGCTGTTCAGCTAGTGCCTAGCTGGGCCTCTGAGCTTAAGTGGTAGGTATTTGATGGCGTTTAGATCATCTCTGTGGTCCATGTGAATATCAAGGAGGAAATATTCGATCCATATGGACACATTTATCGTTTCATTGTACTTTTTGATATTTACGTGTTTAAAGACTTGGGGGAAGTGATGCCACATTACTTCATCTGTCAAGAACATTGGGTGAGCATCTCCCCTTATCTGAGTTGTGTCATGCTGGAGATCCGAATAGGTTCTACTGTGATGCGTGTCCCAGTCTCCATTGCTCTGAATGGGTTGAGCTTGTTATCTGTCTTGTCTTATGGGAGTGTGACTTCCAGATCCGTAAATGGATCTGGTTTGTTCTGCCTTAGAATTAATTTTATGTCGCAGATCATATCGGTGTTTTGGTTGAACCGGTTCCTTTTGCTTGTCCCGTCCTCGAGGAGGACGATCTGGTTGATCGTCTTGTGCGAATCTTGGTGGTGCAGGCTCCAAGGCCTCATCTTCAAACTCTGGTAACAAGCATCATTGCGGGTAACTTTTAATTTTCCCTTGTCGCTCCTGTCCATACCTTCTTCGGCGGCCAAGAGTTAGGTCCATCTTTAATTGATGGTATCTTAATCGGCTTTGAGTTGTATCTGCTTTAGCTTGAGGCTTTGAGTAGTAGTAATGAGTTGTTGCATGAATACTTCCTGATCCAGTGGGTCTTCGGGGATGATAAAATCTTTGGCTCCCAGGATTTCCTCCTCCTTGATAAGAGGGGCATAGTTGGTGTCTTCGAAATTGCTGAGATCTTCAGTCTGGTCTTTGTCCATGTATCCTAGTAGGTCAGGGTCGTATGCAAAGTCTGAAGGTTTTTGGGATTCAACAAGATTTTCTGTGTCCACGAGATCTGGATTTTCCCATGTGCGTGCATTCGAAGTTGTCAGAATCGTGACTCAAGTCTTAGAATCTTACGATCTTACGATCCAAACTAGCCCCTCTGATTCTATGATTTTGCTCATAGAATCTAAGTTTCTACGATCCTGATAGTTATGATTCTATGATTCACGATCCTAGCAACGGAGCTCTGATCTGATTCAGAATCGCGATTCTGACAACTTTGACTGCATTACTTTCCTTGCCCTTATTAGCTTTAGGCTTTTTACGCTGTCGACGGCACTTGACGGGTTCGCCGTCGCTGTTCTTGGCTGTGGTGTCATCATCGCTTTTCCCCGTATCAGCTTTGTCCCTGGGGGTTTCCACCATGTAGATGTGGCAGTCCATCGTCCCATTATGGGAAGATCTGGTGATTGAACAGCCGTGTCCGTATCTTCGGCATCTTCAGAAAAGAAGTCTAAGATATTGGTTAGATCTTCGATGGTAGCGACAAAGTGGGTCGTGGGTGGGGAATGAAGATCCTTGCACCTGGTTCCAGGGCCGGAAAGGTCTTAGATCAGGGCCATCTCGTCTGAATAGTCATCGGTTTGGGCTTGGGTCTTCATCTCATTCGACCATGAGAGATTTTCTGGACTAGCACTCGGAGCCCTAGCGGAACTGTATTCTGGGGCTTCGGCATCGAACATGTGTTCGGGCAGAACGACCCTCGTGCCTCCAAATTCCATAGCCAGATCCTGGCTCGGGGCTGAATCAAGGTTAAAATCTGTTCCGAACTACTGGTCGGGAAGAGGACCGAAGTTAAAGCTTCGTACTTTTCGAGTTTTTCGGCCACGACCGGAACCTCGGAGAGGATTAGGTCGCCCCGCGTATTGGCAATGAATTCCAACTAGACAAACGTAAATTCTTGACCAGATGTGACCAAATCGATGAGACGAGGACCCGCCTTCAAGTGCGGCGTCGTACTGCTAGAAGCAGAGGATTGGCCGGATATGAAGATATCACCAGACTTGACGCTATCGCTGGTGACCAAGTGAGCCATCGAGTCTTTCTACGATCTCACAATAGAGCCCTCAATGAAAGCACCAATGTTGGTGTTAAAACTGGCTCATCTCGAGTAGGTGGTCGAAACAGTGGATCTAGGGTCGATGGGTAACAAGAGACAATGAATACGGTGTTTTGCCTAGGTTTAGGACCTCTTGATGAAGGTAAAACCCTACGCCATGCTCTTCTTGTTATTGATGGAATAGTACAGAGTATAGAGTTGATCTACTGCAAGATAGGATGTTGTGGTCTAAACCCTAATCACAATGAGCTTGATGTGTCCTACAAACTATGCCCTTGGCTTATATAGATGCCAGGGGTACTAGTGTTACACAAGGTTGGTTACCAGAGAGAAGAAATATGCCGATTACTACATTGCCTTGGATTGCACGCCAAGTCTTTGGAAGAGTCCATCTCGAATCCAATACTTTTGCTGACGGTCGAACGGGCGAGAGAGCACGACCCATAAGAATAGGTAGACGTCCCAAGGACCCCCTAACCCCTGCCAAGTCTTTTGGTCTGTTCTTTCGTCCCTCCTCTCATCGTCAAATATTTTGTAATGTATTTATGTGAAAGAAGCAATCAAGAATAGTCTCTAGTGAATCTTTAAAGACCAATTCTAAATCAATTAACCTTACCACAAGTTATTCAATCATATTAATTAATATTTCTATAGATCACCAAATAATAATTAATATTGTGTTCCAGGTTTTTGCCGTCTCCCCTCCCACCTTTGTATTTTTTTTGTCTATTTTTTGCCCCTCCACCCATAATCATATCTCTACTCCTAAAGGGGGACTTGGTAGTCTCCATTCCACGTTTTTTGTTCGTCCCATCTCGCATCATCATCTACTTTTGTGGGTTTCTTCGTTTCACCTTACACCCCATCCACCTCTGCACGTTAGCTTCGCCCGACCTCCTTCCTTCATCGTCGGTTATTTCCACTCGTCCCGGTTTTTCTTCGTCGAACCGGGACACAACAACCGAGGATCCCACCCAACCCACTTCTCTCCCATAGTACCTCCTCATGCAACTGACACACGCACGCTACTCACGACCCCAATTATGCGACACACTAGGGTTAACATCCGGCATGTCGCTGCTAGTCCCCACGCCATCGCTCATCCTGGCCTTGGCACCACCTTAGGCCAAAATCGGTGTGGCCATGGGATTCGGCGAGCGTAGACCAGGAGACTGATATGATGGTGCGGTTGCAGGTGTCACATGGTCTAGACAAGGAGACCAACTTGTGTGTCGTCACCCACAGTACGACCGCCTCCTCACGCGCTTGTGTGTGGCTGATCTAGAACCTTCGTCCGCCATCTTCCTCTCCATGAGGCGGCTGAATCCCGTCGTCAGCCATCTTCCTCTTGGCGAGGCTCCAAGAAGCCCACAGAATTCAAGGATCGTAGAGCAACGCCCATTGGCAAATCTGTGATGAATCTCCTTGATGGAGATGGCCTCGGTGCGCATGTGTAGTTCACTCCCACTCTGTCCACACCTCCAATTGCCAATCAAGGAACTCACACACAAGTTGTGAGGTGCTAATTGTTGAATATCCATGGAATACGTTTTTTCCATCTTTGTTGGTTACTCCAAGGTACGGTACTATTATTGTTGGGACCCCGATCCTAAGCCATAGGAATCCGGCCTGTAACACATCGCATCTCTTTGCGGTCTCACGCACGGTTATCCCTATGGCTGCAGCCTTACATTAGCCGGGACCGTTTGCGCCTTTTGACTCGCGTATGCATTTGTATCGCTAGCAGTCCAATGTCAAAGAACCGGATCGACATGTCTAGTCATAAACTAAAGTGGCAGTTCCATAGAGGGACACGCATACATGACCTAGCAAAGTAGGTGCCGGTCATCAGCTAATGTAGACGAGTCGTAGCAAGCTACAAGGACTCTATTACAACGCGTGACATTTCCCAAAGGGACAGACACAACAGCTAAGAAGGACACATGCCGGTCAACCAATGTGTCCGGAGCAGTAGCGAACTACCATGTCTCGATGGAATCACAAAGGGGCATTTCCCCGTAAGGAGTGCTACTAAGGCATACGACAGGTATTCGAACCCCATACATATAAAGTACAACACACGTACGCATGGCATACCGATATGTATAGATACATCGATGGCATCACAACATAACCATAATCATACAAACTTTATTTAGAAGACTCGAAAGAGCCTCACACATAATATTACAAAGATAGGGGTCTCACGACCCATCATAACAAGACATACACACAAGTCTTACAAGCCAACGTAAGATTAAAACTGTTTGAGTACAGACAGATGGAAAGATCAAGGCACGTGGCCTGACTATCTACAGACCCATCCTAGGGCCAGATCGTAGCTGGGATACCAGGTACTCGTCATTGTCGATGTCTAGGTAGAAACCTCCATTAGGGTCATTAACAACCTCTGCAACAAATTATTAAGCAAACGTGAGTACAAAAGTACTCAACAAGACTTTAGGAAATCTATCTACTCATGCCATGTATCAACAAGGAGTTGTGGGGTTTCATGCGGAAAGCCAGCATTTGACTCTTGGCTAGACAACTTGCATTTTTTAAATAGTTTTGACAACTATGTTTCTCGCACACGATTCCACTAACACCACAACAATACTCCATCGTGGAATCATTCCGTCTCCCTACAGAAATGTCGTCCACGACACTCACGCTTATCTTGACAATTTTATGAGTAGCCATTATAGTTATCTATGAACGACATATGCTTCCAAGTAGTCCATATCCGCGGACGCGGCTATTCAAATAGATCATAACCCAGCAGGGGTCTACTTCTTCACACACGCTCTCGCCACTTGTCGCCATGTGCACGTCATGCACCTCGGCAACCTTCAAGCGGAAGCCCAGCGAGGGAGTCGGCCATGACCATTAACCACGCTAATACTTAGTCCACGTCTATCGCCTATCTGAGGGTAACCCGCACAGAAGTCAGGCCGAGGTTTCTGCCACGGCCCTTAACGATTTGCGCAGGGTTCCCAAGCCCACCATCCAGGTGCCACTTGGTACACCGTGCCACTGCCTACCGCATCATAGCCCACCTCTAAGGTCAGCACTACGCACGGCCTCCAGCATGACTATAAACACCAGAAACTACTTGCAACTCCTGGACCGAGTACTAAGAGGTTAATAAGTCGAGCGGGGTCATATTTCAGTGCCCAACATGAGGTAGTATCTTGTCTTCGATTACATACACGGAACTCAGCTCCTAAGGACGGTTCCAATGAAACAACCCGCCATGTACTCCTACATAGCCTTTCACCGGTACCTTTACCAAATCAGGTTCAACACACCACCTTTACTCACTGAACACTTTCTCACAATTCTATTCATCACCCAGATAACAGACCATACACAACTCTAAGCATAGCATGCATAGCAGGATAAGACACATCATGGCTCAAGCAACTACCAGTTATACTAGGTTGCAAGGTTCAGCTATTTAATGTGACAAGGATAGGTCATGCAAAGGAAGCGGGTTCAACTAACGTGATAAAAGCAGTGAAAGCATTTTGACCTAATGCAATAAGTAAGATCAGGAGCGAGAACATGGGATTTATCAGGATGATCAAAATGGTTGCTTGCCTTGTTGCTCTGTAGAGGGGTGATATCCGTCAGTCGGATATTGAAACGTATCCGGAGGGGCGGAGCCTACCGGAATAACAACAATCAATCAATATCAAACATATGCAACAAAATGATGCATGAAATGCAATGTAGCATGGTTTGAGATGACTAGCAGAACCCTTTGGGGCGATCTTGATTTGAAATCATAATTCAAATATCATTTGAATTATAATTTATCAAATTCTTTTAATTGATTTGACCTGATGCTGTTTCGTAACTTTGTTTTTCATGCATGCAAATAGCACCATTGGATTCCTTGAATTTTTCTGATCCTTTTACATATATTATTTGTCAAATTTGGAGTTATATTCAATTTTCTATGAATTTCCAAAGTTTTGAACTTATTCTGGAATTATTTTTAAACACAAAAGCTTTTATTGCATCAGCATGACATCGGCAGGTCAATCTGGCCGTTGAAAGTCAAACCTGACCAGTGGGACCCACTGGTCAGTGACTCTGGCCAGTTTTTAGTTTAAATTTAACTTAATTAACTAATTATCGGGATTGGACCCACATGTGAGTGACTGTTTAAGTTTGTATTTCATTAATTATTTTTATTAGACTAATCCTAATTAGCCAGGGGGCTGGCCCCACCTGTCATAGGCTCAGGGGGGTCAGTTCCACCGGCGGCGAGGTCGATCTTGCCTGCGGTGAGCCTCCGGCAACCAAAGAGACGGTGGAGGGGCTCGAGAATGCATCTCCGACGACCAAATGCACGGCGGAGTGCACCAAACGAACCAGCACACAACCGCAGTTCCATTTATGAAAAGAACCGAGGCTAAGATGGCCGGAGATGACGCCGGCGATGAGCTTGGCGGCGGCCAAAGCTCGGGCTATGTCGGAATCATCGAAACAGAGGGCATGTCGCGCGGGGTTGGGCTCCTACAGCATCGACGCGATGTACTGAAGCAATTGGTGGCCTCAGAATGACCAGTCGATCACCGGAGAGCTACCAGCGACGAGGTCCCGCGGCGGATCTCGTCGGGCTCTGGTGAAATCGAGGCCTAGAGGAAGGGATCGAGGGGGAAAACTTGGGGGAAAGAACCCTGAGCTCACGGGGAGTGCAGAGGCGTCGAGAGTGGGCTCGGGAATGGCCCGAGGAGGAAGAACGATGGCGGTGAGCTCCGGTGACCCGAGGAGGAAGACGATGGCGTCACAACGTTTCAGAGCTTCTTGGCATCGCGCGACTAGCTAGAGAGCTTCAGGGAGTGCACGCGAAGCTGACGCGCAGCTCAGGAGAGAGGAAGAGAGGCGGGAGCGACAGCGAGCTCAAGCTCAAGCTTGCGGTCATGGCGGCCGAGAGAGAGAGAACAGGGGCGAATGGAGAGGGGATGAGCACGGGGAGGTCTTCGGGGAGCTTATCCCTTTCACGCCAGCGCGATGTGGCGGCTAGGCAGACGCACAGGTGCGTTGCCGCGCGAGAACGAGCGGCGACCACCTCCTGCTACTCGCTGGCAAAGGAAGACGATGGGGAGCAGCTGGGCCTGGGCCAGGTGAGCGACAGGTAAGGGTTTTCCCATTTTTCTTCTGTTCTATTTTCTGTTTATTCTTTCTGACATTTTTTTGTTTTATTTTTGGCTCCAAACTATTCCTAAAATAGTTTGAAAAATACTAGAGTGTTAGTTGGAATATTTCCAACCACTCATAAAGTTTTCAACATTTTTGGAAACTTTGAATTATTTGAAATCAAATATATAATTGATTTCAGTAGATTTTAGCTTAAATTTAAATTTCCAAAAGTATATTGAAAATATGTTTCATCTCTCATATTTTGTTTTCAACATTTATCAGAAAAGAAGAACTTTTCTAATGGCCCTTTTGGATTCATTGATTTGACAATGGTTGGATTTCTTTTGAATAAGAAGTGGCTAGGGTCTTTCTTTGGATTTCACCACTTCCTTTGGGTTCATTTCCATTTCTTGGATGCAATGATAGAAGATATGAGCACAAGTTGCTAAACCTAACAGGGAATCCAGGGATGTGACAACTCACCCCCAATCAAAAGAATCTCGACCCAAGATTTGGAAGTCGTTGGGAATAGCGCGGGATACTCAAGTCGGAGACGATCCTCTATTTCCCATGTTGCTTCTTTTTCAGAATGATTCGACCATTGAACTTTAAGAAACTTGAGGTTTCGACGTCGAGTGGTATGCTCAGTTTGGTCAAGAATACGCACAGGGTATTCTCGGTATGAAGGTTATCTTGGAGATCAAGCGTTTCGTGGTCCACTTCGCGGATAGGATCCGAAAAGCAACGCGTGAGTTGCGAGACGTGGAATACATGATGAACCTTGGAAACATGTGGAGGAAGTTCCAATTGGTAGGCAACTTCTCCTCGTTTAGCAAGAATGCGAAAAGGACCAATGTAACGAGGAGCCAACTTGCCCTTGATACCGAAACGATGGGTACCCTTCAAAGGTGTAACCCGAAGGTAAGCCTTCTCGTCAACTTCAAAGGTCACAGCCTTATGATGACGGTCATATTGGCTCTTTTGACGAGATTGGGCTGTTTTCAACTTTTCACGAATAATGCGAACTTGCTCTTCTGCATCCTGGATAATATCCGGACCAAAGAGTTCCCTCTCTCCGGTTTCTGACCAATTAAGAGGTGTTCAACATCTTCGTCCATAGAGAACTTCAAAAGGATCTTTGCCCAAGCTTGATTGATAACTGTTGTTATAAGAAAATTCGGCGAATGGAAGGCACTTCTCCCAATTCAGATCGAACGATATAACACAAGCTCGGAGCATATCTTATAGGACATGATTCACTCTTTCTACTTGACCACTTGATTGAGGGTGGAAAGCAGTGCTAAAAGATAAGTGAGTCCCCATGGCATTCTGAAAACTCTCCCAGAAGTGAGAAGTAAAGATACTTCCACGGTCTGAGTTAATCTCCAGAGTAACACCATGAAGAGACACTATTCGAGAGATATATAACTCTGCTAGCTGGCTAGCTGTTATACTCTCACGAACTGGTAGAAAATGAGGAACTTTGGAAAGACGGTCAATGACCACAAAAATAGCATTATTTCCTTTCTTGGTCTTGGGAAATCCGGTGATGAAATCCATACTGACTTTATCCCATTTCCATTCAGGAATAGCTAAAGGTTGAAGGGTGCCAGCAGGCCTTTGATGTTCTGCCTTAACTCGAGGACAAACGTCGCAGTTAGCAACGAACTCAGCAATTTCTCTCTTCATCCTAGTCCACCAAAACCTCTGGCGTAGGTCCTTATACATCTTATTACTACCAGGATGAATAGTGAGAGGAGAATCATGAACCTCCTTAAGGATTAACCGCCTTAGATGTGGATTCTTAGGAACCACTAGACGATTCTGGAAGAACACGACATCTTGATCATTCATGGAGAATTCCTTAGCTTTTCCGCTAATAATATTCCCCTTGATCCGTGATATACCCTTATCACGCTTCTGGCCAGCTATGATTTGATCCTTAAGAGTAGGCTTCACCACCAGGTTAGAAAGGAATCCTTGAGGAACAATGTGAAGATTTAACTTCCGAAATTCCTCATAGAGATGTGGTTGACCTCGTTGTAGCGTCAGGTTGTTACAATATGACTTACGACTTAGTGCATCAGCCATAACATTGGCCTTCCCCGGGGTGTAAGTTATCCCTAAGTCATAATCCGTGATGAACTCAACCCACCGTCTTTGCCTGAGATTCAAATCCGGCTGGGTGAAGATATATTTCAGACATTGGTGATCAGTGAATATTTCACAACGATTACCAAGAAGGTAATGTCGCCACGTTTTAAGTGCATGGACTAGTGCTGCAAGCTCATGACCATGTGTGGGATAATTATCCTCATGTGGACGCAACTGTCGAGATGCGTATCCAATCACATGACGATCCTGCATGAGAATGCAACCTAATCCTTGTCGCGAGGCATCGCAGTAGATAACAAAGTCCTTAGAGAAATCTGGTGGTAGCAACACAGGTGCGGAAGTCAGGCGTCTTTTCAGTTCCTGAAAACTATGCTCACACTGTGGTGTCCACTCGAACTTTTTATCTTTCTTGAGGAGTTCAATTAGAGGCTTTGCGACCTTGGAGAAATTCTCAACAAAGCGGCGACAATAGCTCGCTAGACCAAGAAAACTCCTAACTTGCTTAACCGATTCAGGTTGAGTCCAATCAAGGACAGCTTGAACTCTCTCGGGATTGACAGCAATACCCTTACCAGAGATTACATGACCTAGACAGGTCACTTCTGGTAACCAAAATTCACATTTTGAAAACTTGGCATAAAGGCGATGCTCTCGAAGTTTCATCAATACCAGCCTTAGATGCTCGGCATGTTCTTGTTCGTTCTTTGAGTAGATGAGAATATCATCGAGGTATACTACGACGAATTTATCCAAATACTCCATGATGGTTGAATTCATCAAGCGAGAGAAGGTGGCTGGGGCATTGGTTAAACCGAAGGACATGACGGTGTACTCGTATTGGCCATAACGAGTGACAAAAGCCGTTTTTGGAATGTCCCCGTTCTTGATATTGATTTGATGGTATCCCAACCTCAAATTCATTTTGTAGAAGACTGAGGATCCAGCGAGCTAATCATACAGATCGTTGATCCTGGGGAGCGGATACTTGTTCTTTATGGTAAGCAGATTAACTGGTCGATAATCTACAACCATCCGATCCATTCCGTCTTTCTTCTTGACGAAGAGAACGGGACAATCCCAAGGAGAAGAGCTAGGACGAATGAAACCTTTATTCAAGGCCTCTTCTAAGTGCTTATTAAGTTCGGCTAGCTCCAAGGGTGCCATCTTATAAGGTCTTCTGGCTATTGGGACAGTTCCCGGAACAAGGTCTATCACAAACTCTACATCTCTGTCCGGTGGAATTCCTAGTTGTTCCTCTGGAAAAACATCCGGAAATCACGGACTACCGGAATGTCTTCAAGTTCTGGAAGAGGGTTGGCATTGAGGGAATAGAGTTGGCACTTGGCAACTTGAGTAGAGACATTGACTATCTCACCCGAGGGATGGGTAAGCTGAACATTTCTAGAATGAGTATCAATCTTGGCATAATGAGCTGACATCCAGTCCATACCCAAGATGATATTGATATCCGAAGATTTCAGGGCTATCAAAGATGCTAGAAAAACTAGCCTGACTACTAGAATTTCATTGTCATAGGTTATCCTAGAGGTTTGCCACTTGCTACCAGGGGTTTGGACAACCAATGGGATTGGCATATCACAGAAAGACATGTTATGCAACTGTGCATAACTTTCTGAAATGAAGGAATGAGATGACCGAGTGTCAAAAAGAACAGACGCTGGGTGATGATTGACAAGGAGCATACCCCAAGTGACGTCGGGATCCTCTGCAGCTTCTTCTGCTGAAACATAGTTCACACGGCCACGTGCAGGAGTTGGCTTCACATAGTAAGCTTTGCCCGACTTAACTTGCCCAACGGACTTTTCGGGTTGCTTGGCACCCATATTCTGAGGACACTCTCGGGAATAGTGCCCCGGTTCTCCAAACTTGTAACAGATCACCTGATTGGCACGTGGTGCAGGATTGCTAGCTGGGCCACCATGGGTTTTTGCTGGAGGGTTGGTTTGATTCGCCTGAGGCGCCACATAGGATGGCCTCGGGGTATATCTTGGTGGGAGAGAACTATTTGGAACCCACAGCCTGCGTTTTGGGAACGCGGAACCAGACGACGAGCCAGAGTCACGGGAGTGCTTCTTCGTGGCTTCATAATCGGTATGTCCAGTCTCGGCACTGATCGCCTTGTTGACAAGAGCTTGAAAGCTTGTACATTCGTGGAGGCGCAAATCACGACGAAGTTCAGGGCTCAGACCCTTACGGAATCTTGCTTGCTTCTTGGCATCAGTTGACACCTCCTCAGTTGCATAGCGGGCGAGGTTACCGAACTCGCGGCTATAGGCATCCATGGTCAATTTTCCCTGGGTGAATGCACATAACTCCTCTCTCTTTCTGTCCATCAGGCCCTCTGGAATATGGTGCAGACAAAAGGCTGCACTAAAGTCTGCCCATGTGGTTGCTGGTTCAGCAGGACGCATAGCTTCAAATTTCTCCCTCCATAGATTGGCGGGTCCTTCCAGAAAGTATGCCACAAAGGTACCTTGTCGGCCTCAGAAACATTTGCATAGCGAATCTTGCACGATATACTGCACAACCAGTCATCAACGTCGAGGAGATCGACGGAGTGATGGAACTTCGGAGGATTCAGCTTCACAAAGTCATTAAGGGACACTGCATCATTCCTAGGCTGACGAGCCGTATTTTGCTCAATACGCTCTAACACACGGTTGGTCTCCCTTTTGTTTCTTTCTGCCTCAAGAATAACTTCCGCCAGAGAGGGTGGGTGAGGCAGTTCCTCCTGCGATGCTTGACTACCCTCTCCTTGCTCATGAGCAGGGGCACGGTTCAACCTGGTGAACACCATCCTGACAAACAAACTCACAGCTTAGACGAATATCAACATCAATACTAACTATGGATTAAGAATGCACTGAACACATGGAATGCGGAAATGAACATCCGAAAAACATGGTAACAAGCAACTGCTATATATACACCATGGTTCATACACACCATTACATAGTTTCGTACAACCTTAACCAAAGAGCAAACTACTGAAAAAGATGACACAACTCATCAGAGGCTTTCCAAGCTTCCTATACATTATTTATCTATGCCTCCGGAATTCATCTCTCGAGATAAGCATACTCCACATGACACACAGGACTGTGGAAGTATAACTACTACCATACTATCCTTCCACTCATGGGTTCGGGCATCCGCATAGAACATCTCATAAAGGTTGCCTCCATGACCTGGGAGCTCAACCTGAGGATCAAGAAATACCCGAGCCTGAGTACCGTGGGAACCGTAAGGACACGGATGTGGCCTTGGTCCCCTGACTAGTGGTAGTAGAGGTCCCTGAAGAGGGGTGACTCCTCCTATAGCAGGCCAGTCAACATGAGCCGAAAGATGGGTCCTAACAGGGTTCAACATCTCCATATCTCCATACCCTGTCTGGACTACAGGTGCCAGCTGCGTCAAAGCCGTCCACAAACGGGCACGTGTGGCATAGAGCTCCATACGAAGGGCACGAGCATCCGTGTCTCTATTCTCTAGCATCTCAGTAGTGAACTGCAGCAGCGGATCCTCCATACAGGAATCAAAGTAGACCCCACTAAGGTATCCTTCTTCTCCTGGCTGAGAGGCAAGAACATAGGAGAACTCTCAATTCTGTAGCAGTGCACGTCTGGCTCTCATGATGGTCAACATTGAATAGGAAGCATCTTGTACTGCCATGTCAACAATGACCCCCAATCCATAAGACCAATGGATTGGCTCCTCAGCTCCAGGGTAATCTGGGAATACCCTAACAGTGCAGAGGTACTGACTCTAATTAAAATCCCGGTACTGCTCCTCCACTGTGTACTCTGGGTACCAACGATAACCAGATACTGACATCATCCTGACTAGCATGGCCATGTGACCCGACACATCAATGCACCTAGTGAGACAGACCACCTGACGAGAAGGATGGCCAGGCATCTGAAAATAGAGTGTAATGCAAAAGCATTAGAGCTCTGAAGACAAAATTGGGTAGCATAACGGCTGTAAATGCTCAAAAACAGTTTTGAGACAACCCATAGAAATAGGATAGCCTAACCACTCAACTATCAAGTTCAATTCCATGGTCATCAAAACTTACTTCCTTTCCATGAAATAAAAGAAACCCGAAGTAACTCTCGACTCGTTGTCCTATCATCTACCGATTAGAAAACGAGCCTAAGAGAAAGATAAGTAACCTAGTCCTTAATCCCCGCAGAAAAGACGAGGACGACCGGAATAGAACAACTTGAGAAGAGAAGCAAGAGTCTTACGTTCCCTTCCACAAACAATTCCCTTATATATAACTAAAGCTATTCTAGACTCAACTTCGACCAATTTGGCTTAGTAATCCTACAGTCAGTCAGGCTCTGATACCAACGCTGTCGGGACCCCGATCCTAAGCCATAGGAATCCAGCCTGTAACACATCACATCTCTTTGCGGTCTCATGCATGGTTATCCCCACGGCTGCAGCCTTACCTTAGCCGGGACCATTTGCGCCTTTTGACTCGCGTATGCAATTGTGTCGCTAGCAATCCAATGTCAAAGAACCCGGATCGACATGTCTAGTCGTAAACTAAAGTGGCAGTTCCGTACAGGGACATGCATACATGACCCAGCAAAGCAGGTGTCGGTCATCAGCGAATGTAGACGGGTCGTAGCAAGCTACAAGGACTCCATTACAACTCGTGACATTTCCCAAAGAGACAGACACAACAGCTAAGAAGGACACATGCCAATCAACCAATGTGTCCGGAGCAGTAGCGAACTACCATGGCTCGATGAAATCACGAAGGGGCATTTCCCCGTAAGGAGTGCTACTAAGACATACGACTAGGTATTCGAACCCCATACATATCAAGTACAACACACATACGCATGGCATACCGATATGTATAGATACACCGATGGAATCACAACATAACCATAATCATGCAAACTTTATTTAGAAGACTCGGAAGAGCCACACACATAATATTACAAAGATAGGGGTCTCACGACCCATCATCACAAGTCATACACACAAGTCTTACAAGCCAGCGGAAGATTAAAACTGTGTGAGTACAGACAGATGGAAAGATAAAGGCACGTGGCCTGACTATCTACAAGCCCATCCTAGGGCCAGATCGTAGCTGGGATACCAGCTACTCGTCGTCGTCGATGTCTAGGTAGAACCCTCCATTAGGGTCATTAACAACCTCTGCAACAAATTATTAAGCAAACATGAGTACAAAAGTACTCAGCAAGACTTTAGGAAATCTATCTACTCATGCCATGTATCAACAAGGAGTTGTGGGGGTTTCATGCGGAAAGCCAGCATTTGACTCTTGGCTAGACAACTTGCATTTTTTAAATATTTCTGAAAACTATGTTTCTCACACACGATTCCGCGAACACCACAACAATACTCCATCGTGGAATCATTCCATCTCCCTACGGAAATGTCGTCCACGACACTCACGCTTATCTTGACAATTTTATGAGTAGCCATTATAGTTATCTATGAACAACATATGCTTCCAAGTAGTCCATATCCGCGGACGCGTCTATTCGAATAGATCATAACCCTGCAGGGGTGTACTTCTTCACAAGCCCTCTCGCCATTTATCGCCATGTGCACGTCATGCACCTCGGCAACCTTCAAGCGGAAGCCCAGCGAGGGAGTCGGCCACGACCGTTAACCACGCTAATACTTAGTCCAGGTCTATCGCCTATCCGAGGGTAACCCGCACGGAAGTCCGGCCGAGGTTTCCGCCACGGCCCCAAACGATGTGCGCAGGGTTCCTAAGTCCACCATCCGGGTTCCACTTGGTACACCGTACCACTGCCTAGCGCATCATAGCCTACCTCTAAGGTCAGCACTATGCCCGGCCTCGAGCATGACTATAAACACCAGAAACTACTTGCAACTCCTAGACCGAGTACTAAGCGGTTAATAAGTCGAGCGGGGTCATATTTTAGGGCCCAGCATGTGGTAGTATCTTGTCTTGGATTACATACACGGAACTCAGTTCCTAAGGACGGTTCCAATGAAATAACCCGCCATGTACTCCTACATAGCCTTTCACCGGTACCTTTACCAAATCAGGTTCAACACACCACCTTTACTCACTGAACACATTCTCACAATTCTGTTCATCACCCAGATGACAGACCATACACAACTCTAAGCATAGCATGCATAGCAGGATAAGACACATCATGGCTCAAGAACCTACCAGGTATGCTAGGTTGCAAGGTTCAGCTATTTACTGTGACAAGGACAGGTCATGCAAAGGAAGTGGGTTCAACTAACGTGATAAAAGTAGTGAAAGCATTTCGACCTAATGCATAAGTAAGAGCAGGAGCGAGAACATGGGATTTATCGGGATGATCAAAATGGTTGCTTGCCTTGTTGCTCAGCAGAGGGGTGATATCCGTCAGTGGGATAATCAGACGTATCCGGAGGGGCGTAGCCTACCGGAATAACAACAATCAATCAATATCAAACATATGCAACAAAATGATGCATGAAATGCAATGTAGCATGGTTTGAGATGACTAGCAGAACCCTTTGGGGTGATCTTGATTTGAAATCATAATTCAAATATCATTTGAATTATAATTTATCAAATTCTTTTAATTGATTTGACCTGATGTTGTTTCATATCTTTGTTTTTCATGCATGAAAATAGCACCATTGGATTCCTTGAATTTTTATGATCCTTTTACATATATTATTTGTCAAATCTGGAGTTATATTCAAACAGAAAAGCTTTTATTGCATCAGCATGACATCAGCAGGTCAATCTCGCTGTTGAAAGTCAAACCTGACCAGTGGGACCCACTGGTCAGTGACTCTGGCCCGTTTTTAGTTTAAATTTAACTTAATTAACTAATTATCAGGGTTGGACCCACATGTCAGTGTCTGTTTAAGTTTTTATTTAATTAATTATTTTTATTAGACTAATCCTAATTAGCCAGGGGGCTGGCCCCACCTGTCATAGGCTCAGGGGGGTCAGTTCCACCGGCGGCGAGGTCGATCTCTCCGGCGGTGAGCCTCCGGCAACCACAGAGACGGCGGAGGGGCTCGGGAATGCATCTCCGACGACCAAATGCACAGCGGAGGGCACCAAACGAACCAGCACACAGCCGCAGTTCCATTTATGTAAAGAACCGAGGCTAAGATGGTCGGAGATGACGCCGGCGTCGAGCTTGGCAGCGGCCGAAGCTCGGGCTATGTCAGAATCATTGAAACAGAGGGCATCTCGCACGGGGCTCGGCTCCTACAGCATCTACGCGACGTACTGAACCCATTGGTGGCCTCAGAATGACCAGCTGATCACCGGAGAGCTACCGGCGACGAGGTCCCGCGATGGATCTCGTCGGGCTCCGGCGAAATCGGGGCCTAGAGGAAGGGATCGAGGGGGAAAACTTGGGGGAAAGGACCCTGAGCTCACAGGGAGTGCAGTGGCGTCGAGAGTGTGCTCGGGGATGGCTTGAGGAGGAAGAACGACGGCGGCGAGCTCCGGTGACCCAAGGAGGAAGACGATGGCGTCACGGTGTTTCAGAGTTTCTCGGCGTCGCGCGACTAGCTGGAGAGCTTCAGGGAGCGAAGGCGAAGCTGACGCGCAGCTCAGGAGAGAGGAAGTGAGGGGGGAGCGACAGTGAAATTAAGCTCAAGCTTGCAGTCATGGCGGCCGAGAGACACACAGAGATAGAACAGGGGCGAATGGCGAGGGGATGAGCACGGGGAAGTCTTCGGGGAGCTTATACCTTCCACGCCAGCGAGATGCGGCGGCCAGGTAGACGCACAGGTGCGTGGCCGCACCAGAACGAGAGGCGGCCACCGCGTGCTCTTCGCTCGCAAAGGACGACGACGGGGAGCAGCTGGGTCTGGGCCAGGTGAGCGACAGGTAAGGGTTTTCCAATTTTTCTTCTTTTCTGTTTTCTGTTTATTCTTTCTCACATTTGTTTTGTTTTATTTCTGGCTCCAAACTATTCCTAAAATAGTTTGAAAAATACTAGAGTGTTAGTTGGAATATTTCTAACCACTATAAAGTTTTCAACATTTTTGGAAACTTTGAATTATTTGAAATCAAATATATAATTGATTTCAGTAGCTTTTAGCTTAAATTTAAAATGCCAAAAGTATTTTGAAAATAGTTTTCATCTCTGATATTTTGTTTTCAACATTTATCAGAAAAGATGAACTTTTCTAATGGCTATTTTGGATTCATTGATTTTGACAATGGTTGGATTTCTTTTGAATAAGAAGTGGCTAGGGTTTAGCTTTGGATTTCACCACTTCCTTTGGGTTCATTTCCATTTCTTGGATGTAATGAAAGAAGACATGAGCACAAGTTGCTAAACCTAACAGGGAATCCAGGGATGTGACAATTATCCCCTTCTTGCGTCCTACTATGCACACGCAATTGTGATGGTAAGAATGGAATTTTGCTACCATGACCTCCACGTCAAAGAAACCGAAGGAAACAATAGCGTGACGAACAAATGAATGTCTACCTATGTTTTTGCACATTGTGCAACCCCTTGTCCAGCTTATTAATTTCTAATAGGTGTAGTTTCTCACTACGTTCTCTCGAGTGATGAGTCATGCTAGATGTTGATACGTCTCCAATGTATCTACTTTTGCAAACACTTTTGCTCTTGTTTTGAACTCTAATTCGCATGATTTGAATGAAACTAACCCGGAGTGACGCTGTTTTCAGCGGAACTACCTTGATGTCATTTTTGTGCAGAAATAAAAGTTCTCGAAATTCGTAGAAACTTTTTGTGACTTTTTCTAGGAATTATAATGAATTATGAAGCAACTTGCCACCAGAGGGGGGGGGTCCATGAGACCCACGAGGCAACAGGGCGCGACCACCTCCCTAGGTCGTGCCCTATTGTGTGGTGCGGCCCACGAGGCTCCTCCGACACTATTTCCGGTCCTATAAATTCACATATTCAGAGAAAATTGTGAGATAAGTTTTCATCACAATCTACGAGATGGAGCCGCTGCCACCTCGTGTTCTTCATTGAGAGGGCTGATCTGGAGTCTATTTTGGGCTCCGGTGAGGGGGATTCATCGCCGTCGTCATCACAATCCTTGTCCATCAATAATTCTATGATGCTTACCACCGGGAGTGACTAATTCCTTTGTATTCTCACTAGATAGTGATGGGGTTTGGATGAGATTGATGATGTAATCGAGTTAAGTTGATAGCGATTGATCCCTAGTATCCATTATGTTCTGAGATTTATGTTGCCATGACTATGCTATGCTTAATGCTTGTCACCAGGGCTCGAGCGTCATGATTTTATACCTAAACTTATTATGTTTTCTTTGAATATGAAAGTGTTTAGATCCTATCTTACAAGTTGTATGCACCTATTACGTGTCTTGATCCGCATACCCCAAGGTGACAATAATTAGAATCTTTCCAGTGATACCCGTAGTTTGAGGAGTTCATGTTTTCACCAGGTGTTAATGCTTTGTTCTGGTTCTCTATTAAAAGGAGGCCTTAATATACCTTTGTTTTCAATAGGACCCCGCTGCCACAGGAGGGTAGGACAAAATATGGCATGCAAGTTCTTATCACAATGACATATGACTATATACGGAATCCATGCGTACATAGTATTGGTCAATTGGAGCTACCTTTGTGTCGCACTAGTGTGTAACTGTTACATGATTGATGTCATACATATATTTCCATTGCTTTTCCATGGCCTATGCTTTACATATACTGAATCTTGTTAAGTTACTATTGTTGTTGTCACTGTCACCACTGTTCCAAAGTTGTTGATATCACTATTACTGCTACTACTATTATTTTTCGTGCTACTAAACCTTTGTTGCAGAGAGATATCTGAGGTGCGATTGAATTGAAAACTCAACTGGTAAGGCCGATAAATATTCTTTTGCTCCCCTTGTGTAAAATCAATAAATTAATGTGAAATACTACCCGTGAAGAATGTCGCGATCCGCTATACTTGTTGGTTATCAAGACCTTTTTATGGCTCAGTTTGTGGGGAGCATAGCAATATTTATCGTTTTAACATGAGGATATCCAATTGCTACTATGAAGAATCTAAAAATATACTCAAACTAAGATCATACCCTCTCGTACAATAGGAGGTAAGGAACTACCATCTAGCTCGGCTTTTGATTCACCCACTGTTTTGAATAAGCTTATTACACCACTGCGTGTTGCCCCTTCTGATATATCGTTTGAACTTGAGGATGCTACTTCTGAAATTAATGATGATACTACTGCTATATTTGATGAAACTGAAACTTTGCTAGTGAATGAATTACTTGATGCTCATATTGCTCAAGCTAAAGAACTTGAAAATGCCGAAACAAAGGAAGATTTTGAATCACCTACTACACCTCGCTCTCCTAATAAATATGAATTTGTCGGAATCGGGGCTCCGTAGACCCATAAAGGTTCGAACACTGGGTGCACTCACTCTCCTACCCTCTTCTGCCTCTCAATCTCAAGACAACTCTTGTATGGCTCCAGCTCAGGAAGATGGACAAGAAAACAAACGCAATTTACCCAGGTTCGGGCCACCTTGTTCTATAAACCCTATGAAAGCACAATTGCTCCATAATGTAGTTTTGGTAATTAATCACAACATATGCACCATTGGATTAATGATCTTATCCAGGTATATTTCAGAAAAGATCGAAGATGCTTTGGCTATAGGATTGTGAGAAGATACCCCTTGATGCAAGGAAGGAATATGATTGGCCCAAGCTTAAAGGAATAAGACTCTTCATTTTATACTTTGTGAGAAATCACTTTGGGTCCATAGGAAAGTCAATACTATTAATAGGGGATGAGGTATTATGATGAATTGGTTGCTCAAGTGCTTAGATATTGAAAGAACAATTGCTCCCTAGGGTGGTTTTGATAATTGATCACAACATATTCATCATTGGACTAACATGTTTATCCAAGTATATTTGGGAAAAGTTCAAAAGATCCTTTGTCTAAAGGCTTATGTGGAGATGCCCCTTGATGCAAGAAAGGAATAGGACTAGCTCAAGTTTCAAGCTAGAAGACTCTTCATTTCACATTTGTGAGAAATCACTTTTTATTCCATAGGAAAGCCAATACTATTAAAAGGGGGTGAGGTACTAAAATGAACTGGTTGCTCAAGTGCTCTAAGTTAGCCACCAAAATACTGAGTCAATTTTCCCACATAACCATTCTGTCCAAAACCACATACTCAAAATCGGTGTCACCAACTTTAACATTTCGGCCTCACCGAGTTTGATCTCGGACAGAGCCCTAGCAATTCCCATCAAATCAGTGCAACCGAAACCATATCAGTGCTACCGAGTTGGGTGACCAACTTTTGGTTGCCTCGGTACACAAAATCGGAATTTACGAGTTTGAGTATCGATGTCACCGAGTTTGCTCATATGACCGTTAGTCAATTTTCCAGTGCCAGCGAGTTGTGTATATCGGTCTCACCAAGAGTTAAAACTTGTTGCCTTTAGTACAAGTCGGTACCACCAAGTTTGCCACTTTGGTGTAACCGAGTTTGCCACTTTAGGTTTAACAATTGGATTTAGTGCGCTGCCTATATATACCCCTTCACCCACCTCTCATTCGTGGGAGAAAGCACTCAGAACACACACTTCATTGCGACATTCATTTTTCAGAGAGAGAGAGCCACCTACTCATCTATTGAGACGAAGATATTCCATTCTAATCATTTGAAACTTGATCTCTAGCCTCCCCAAGTTGATTTCCACCAAATCAATCTCTCGTACCCATGCCTATTCTGTGAGAGAGTGATTTTGTGTTGAGGAGACTATCTTTAGAAGAATAAGAGCAAGGAGTTCATTGTTCTACCACATCTATTACCATTTGGAGGGTGGTGCCTCCTAGATTGGTTAGGTGTCGCTTGGGAGCCTCCTACTTCGTGTTGTGGAGTTGAACCAAGATGTTTGTAAGGGCAAGGAGATCGCCTACTTCGTGAAGATGAACTGTTAGTAAGGCTAGTCCTTCGTGGATGGAAGCCGTGGTGGGATAGACAAGGTCGCTTCTTCATGGACCCTTCGTGGGGTCCTCCGTGGACTCTCGCAACCATTACCCTCCGTGGGTTGAAGTCTCCACTAACGTTGATGTATGATAGCGCCAAATATCGGAAACATGGCAAAAATCGCCGTGTCAACCTCACGCATTTGATCTCCCTGCCTTACTACTATAATTTACACTTGCATGTTTTACTTTCCGCTCCTACACTCTTAGAAGTGCATGTGTACGGTGTACTTGACTTGCCTTAACTGCCAAAACTGCCCCTCAACTAAAATTGGGAATATGCTAAGTTTTTATCTTGTAAAGTAGTCAAATCACCCCCCTCTAGACAAACTTTCGATCCTACAAGTGGTATCAAATCTTTGGTCTCCATTGCATTGGTTTCACAACCTATGAGCGTATGGCGTCTAGTGAGGGAAATTATCACCGTAGAGGTCAATACTTCGATGGTACTAATTTTGGTAGTTGGAAGCATAAGATGAAAATGCATGTTCTTGGTTTTAATCCTCATGTTCGGGTTGTTATTCGTGTTGGTGTGTAAGGTGATTTCTTCGAAGAAGTATGTGAACCTGATCGTGATGCGAAAGCCGATGAACTGAAGATGTTGAAAATCAACGCACAAGCCCGCGACATCATCTTGAACTGTCTATGCCCCGAAGAATTCAACAAAATCAGCCGCCTTGAGAATGTAAAAGAAATTTGGGATACTATAATCGGCACGAAGGTAGTGATTCTGTCAGAGAATCTAAGTTGCATGTGCTTCAAAGTCAGCTTGACAAGTTCAAGTTGAAGGATCGTGAAGGTGTTGCTGAAATGTACTCTAGGCTAGCTCTCATCACCAATGAGATTGTCGGCTTAGGAAGCGAAGAGATGACCGACAAATTCATCATCAAGAAGATACTTAGAGCTCTTGATGGGAAGTATGAAACCGTGTGCACATTGATCCAAATGATGCCAAACTATAAAGATCTCAAGCCAACGGAAGTCATTGGTAGGATTGTTGCTCATGAGATGTCACTCAAGGACAACGATGAGCTGCACAACAAGTCAAGCGGTGCTTACAAAGCTTCATGTGATGCTCCTGCTACTTCAAAGGAAAATCTTGTCACTGACGAAGAGATAAGCCTCATGGTTAGAAAATTCAACATGCTCTACAAGAGTAGAGGCAAAGAGAGAAGCTCAAGCTCAAGACACAATGAGAAGCGTTTGTCCAGTCGTGACCAAAACTGCTACAACTATGGGAAGCCCGGACACTACTCCAATGACTACTCGGCTCCCTACAAACGAAGAGAAGAGTCACCTCGAAGACGAAGCTCAAGAGATGAGTCACCTCGCAAAGAGAGAAGGAGTAGAGAAGATCGTTATGAATGAAGACACTCACGGAGAAGGAAGGAATCGGAGAAGAAGGACAAAAAGACCAAGAGCAGCTCAAGAAGACGACATCAAACTCATGTTGGTGCATGGGTCTGTGGCTCCGACTCTGACAACCAATCCGAGAGAATCTACCACTCCAACTCCGACTACAGTCAAGATGAAGGTGTTGCTGGTATTGCACTTGTTTCCTCCAACTCCTATGACTTATTTGATTCACCAAATGAGGGGTTCGGAAACTGCTTCATGGCTAAAGGCCCCAAGGTATCACTCCCCAAGTATCTTGATTTCAATAGTGATGAGGATGACTTATTAGGAGAAGATGACTTGCTCTTTGATAAAACTAGTGATTGCACTCAAAATGAACTTGCTAATTATCATGCTAGTCAAGAGAAATCAATTGATGATGATAAGGAAGAGATTGAACGACTAATTCAAGAATTAAACACTCTTAAGTTATCTCATGAAACTACTCTACAAGATCATAGAGAGCTTGCAAGAACTCATGAGAAGCTATGCTTCAGGAAGCTCAATTTCGAGCAAGATCATGAGTTCCTAAAAGCGATCAATGATAATCTTCGAAAGACGAGTTCTTCTTATCTAGCCAAATTATTACTCTTGTCTACTTTTGTTCCACAAGTTAAACATAAGAACACTAGCAACAAAGGAAAGAAAGTTTCTTCATCTATTAACAACCATGCGAAAGCTAAATCTAATGATGTTGTTGCTAGTAGCTCTCTTGATTCCACTAATGATTCTCTTAGCCAAGTTACACTTGAGCAATAAAACGATTCATTGAAAGGGATATAAAGAGAGGTTTCTTCAAGAGTCTTGCTGGAAGTAAGAAAATTGAGGAAATTGTGCGCAAGCAAGGAGGACATCGGAAGAAACAAGGTGTTGGCTACTTCAACGTCAACGAAGATGATTGGGAAGAAGGTCCATATCCCATTCCCAAGTTTGTTCCTCAAGAGGAGAAGTATGATCCTACTCCTCCCAAGGGAACTAGCTGACGAGATGACCTTCTACCACAAAACCACAAGGGCAAGGGAAATCTTAAAGAAGACATTGACTTATTTGAAGAGGAACCCCAAGTCAAGGTCAAGTGGATTCCCAAGGACACTTCTAGCACTACCTCATCAAGTGCTACTACAACTCCAAGGATGCCCATGAAGTTGATGTGGATTCCCAAGAGGAAGTACCGGAAAACACAAAAGGATAATATTTACTTCATGGAAATGCAACACTATGATGCATGAGCATGACATAAAATGAAATGTGGCATGGGCTAATGTAGCTACCATTTCTTAAGTTGAAGCTGATTTGAACCAAAATTCAAATATCACTTCAAACAAGGTATTTTTCAAATACCCTTTTAATTGATTTGACCTGATGCTCAGACATAACTTGTTTTATCATACATGAAAATGGCATAATCAAATTCCTTGAGTTTTTCTGATCATTTTTCATATATAATTTATTTCCATTGGATTTACAGATTATTTTCTATAATTTTTGGAAGTTTTTCTTTATTATGGAATTATTTGAAATCCATAATTGTATTTATTATATCATGCTGACATCACTGGGTCAACAAGGGCTGGGCCAGGTCAAACCTGACCAGTGGGGACCACTGTTTAGTGACCAGGGGCTAATCCCCGAGTTGACCAGCCCCTAACTGGGGTTTGACCCACCCCCTAGGCCCACTGAAAACGAGTAATGGGGTGGGATTAGGTCCTAATGACCTCCACGTCAGCGCCCACCAGAGCTGGGCCGGCGGCGACCAGACCCACGTCGGAGGCTCGCCGAAGTTGCCCGAAATTTCACCACAGGGGGCAGATTCAAGCACTGAGAGCACTGGGACGAAGCCCAGGCTCGGCCTCATCCAGCAGGAGGGACAAGCGGGGCTAGGGTGGCCGGAGAGGCACCGGCGACGAGCCATAGCGGCTACCGAAGCTCGGCCTTGATGGTGGTGAGGCTAGGGAACGGGAGAGTGAGGGGAAAGATAGGGGAAATGACGGCGATCTCACGTCGGTTCCAATGGAGGCAACGACGATGGAGGAAGAGCTCAGGGAAGGCGAATCACCGTCGACGGGCTCCGGTGGCCGGAGTTGAAAACGGGGCAACGAGGGCGATGCAGGGCTAGGGGGCTCGATTCCTTCGACATGGGGGACGAGCTCATCAATTCAGAGACGATGAGAAAGTAGGGGAAGGCTAGCAGGGGCCAGAGAGGGCGCCGGTGAGCTCGAGCCAAGCTCGTTAATGGTGGACGAGACGAGAAGGGAAACGGCGCAAGGGATGGGGGAATCGGTCCAGCGGCTCATCCGCATCATCTCAGACGCGAGATAAGGATGGAGGAGGCGCCTCCACCGCGAAGGAGGAGGTGGAGGCTTTGGCGCACGCCACGCCTCTCCACCTCGCGAGAGGTTGAGGATGACTCGCACTTGGGCCAGATGGGCTCCAAGTGCTCGGCCAGGTAAGTCTTTTCTTATTTGTTTTTATTTTGTTTCTTTTATTTCCTTTTTCTGACATTAGTTTTGATTTTAATAAAAAATATATATAGTTTTAAATATCCTCAAAATAATCATGTGATATGAATGGAATTATCTAGTTCCACACAATTATTTTCATAATATATAAAACTATATTTGATATATAGCAAATATAATTCCACTTAAAATACTTTCTTGATTGATTCAGAAGTCCAAAATATATTGTTCCTGTGTTTTCAAATATTGGTTGGGAAATTTACCTCATCCCAATATTTTCACAGAATATTTGAGAGCATTTTCTTGAATCATTTTAAAGTAGTTTTTATATTGGCTTTTTGACAAAAATTGATTCCTGAGGCTTGATCACTTCCCCATTTCAAATTTAATGCAATTTGAATGCATGCATGAATATGCAATGGCAAGCAAGGTAAAGTTGGGTTGTGACACGGTCCCACCAAAGCCTAGGGTTTATGTGTTTTATCATCTCGTGTAACCGAGTTTGGCTTTTCGGCCTCGCCAAGTTTCTCTGTGGGCTGATGCTACGGCAACAGACAACAGTGCCAGAAATTGACACATTGACGGAGACTGGGCTTGCGTTGGTTTTTCCCTGGAAGAGGAAAGGGTGACGCAACACAGGAGCAGTAAGTATTTCCCTCAGTTTGAGAACCAAGGTATCGATCCAGAACGGGAGTCTCATCAAGTCCGGAGTACCTGCGCAAACACAAATAAGCTTGCACCCAACGCTTCAAAGGGGTTGTCAATCCCTTCAAGATTGTTTGCAAAGTGAGATCTGAAGGCGGAAAGTGCAACGAAGTAAAAAGTGTAACGCTGAAAATATGGTGTGGAGTAGACCTGGGGGCCATAGTGTTCACTAGAGGCTTCTCTCAAAATAGAAAATATCACGGTGGGTGAACAAATTACTGTCAAGCAATTGATTGAACCGCACAAAGTCATGACGATATCTATGGTAATGATCATACATATAGGCATCACGTCCGAGACAAGTAGACTGATACTTTCTGCATCTACTACTATTACTCCACACATCGACCGCTATCCAACATGCATCTAGTGTATTGAGTTCATGACGAATAGAGTAATGCTTTAAGCAAGCTGACATGATGTACAGGGATAATCTCAAAGTAATGATGAAAACCCCATCTTTTTACCCTTGATGGCAACAACACGATGCGTGCCTCGCTACCCCTTCTGTCACTAGGTGAGGTCACCACATGGTATGAACCCAAAACCAAGCACTTCTCCCATTGCAAGAATCATAGATCTAGTTGGCCAGACAAAACCCACAACTCGAAGAGAATTACAAGGATACGAAATCATGCATAAGAGAGATTAGAAGAAACTCAAATAAGATACATAGATAATCCGATCATAAATCCACAATTCATCGGATCTCGACAAACACACAATAGAAGAAGATTACATCGGATAGATCTCCATGAAGATCATGGAGAACTTTGTATTGAAGATCCAAGAGAGAGAAGAAGCCATCTAGTTACTAGCTATGGACCCGTAGGTCTATGGTGAACTACTCACGCATCATCGGAGAGGTCATGGTGTTGATGAAGAAGCCCTCCGTGTCCGAATCCCCCCTTCGGCAGGGCACCAGAACGTGCCCCAGATGGGATCTTGCGGAGACAGAAGCTTGCGGCGGCGGAAAAGTACTTTCGATGATCTCCTGATTTTTTTGGGATTTTTAGGGAATATATAGGCGCAACCCCTAGGACAGAGGGACTCCAGGGGGCCCACAAGCCCGTGGGCCGCGACCTCCCCCTGGCCGCAGGGTGAGGGCTTGTGGGGCCCCTGGGCCCCCCTGCCTTGGCTCTCAAGTCTCCTGATCTTCTTCCGTTACGGAAAAATTCTTTTCGGGGATTTTATTCCGTTTGGACTCCATTTCAGAATCTCCTCTGAAAGGGGTCAAAAACATGGAAAAAAACAGGAACTGACACTTAGCACTGAGTTAATAAGTTAGTCCTGGAAAATATATAAAAGGCATGCAAAACATCCAAAGTTTGACAAGATAATAGTATGAAACCATCAAAAATTATAGATACGTTGGAGACGTATCAGCTGACAGTTGTGAAACTCGGTGCCACCGAAAATCTAAACTCGGTGTCACCGACAGTGAAGGGATATAAATACCCAACGGACCCGATGCTTGGAAATTTCCTCAAACGCCGACCTATCGTACCCCTTTGCTGCGGCGCCCTAGTCTCCGGGCATCTACTCACATCTCACGCGTGCCTTCTCGAGGAGTCCTCGTCGCCGATGGAATCTTCACGGTTTTCGCCGTCGTAGCGGATCCACACCTAGTTATTGTATCGGTTTGAATTCCCTTTACGCTCCAATCTGATTCTTGCGCAAAAGGTTATGCTATTATCTGTCCATAATTGCTAGAAGGTCAACCCAGCAGAAAACTCCTTAGATTAGTGAGCAAAGAAGAATTTAGGTTTAACAGCCCGCCAAATTGAATCACTGTGTCACCGAGTTACAAAAGTCGGTAGTACCGATTTTGGTTTTAGGGTTACTGAAAATGTTCTCAGTGGAACCGAGTTGTCCGTTTCGGTGAAACCGAAACGGTTGCCAAGTTTCTGTTAAAGAGAACATGTGTCTCGGTGGCTCCAAAATTTCTGACTTGGTGAAACCAAAATCTGATTTTGCTGAAACTTCAAACTAAAATTCTCAGAGTTCAAATTTGTCAAAACTTCTACAATTTTGTGATGCTTGTATTTTCAAGCTTTTCTATATCTTTTCACAGGGTCTACTTGTCTGCCAGTCTGCTTGTCTTCTTGGTCTTGCAAGATGTCTCGTTCTGATGACAGTTAGAACAACTTCAGTGAGCCCCATGCTGAATCTGAAACACACACTAGTCTTGAGAGGTCCTCTTGTGACCCAGGTACTCCCAGCTCTCATAGCTTGCCCAGGGCAGCCACCAGGTCCAGAAAGAAGCTCAATTCTGAAGAGAAAGATGTTGATTTCATCCATGATGAATATGCTCCCAGAAGCAGAAGGAGAAGACCACAGTCAGGAAAACTGTGAGGAAAGACTATGCCAAACCTTCTGAGGCTAGGCTTACCAGGAAGCTAGGTGTGAAGAGACCTAGGAAGATGATTGTACATGTTGTTGGAAGGCAAACCTCCATGTATGAAGATCCAGCAGAAACTGTTGATGTTGCTGATGAGGTGGAAGAAATTCCATATGAATTCCCTGCTCCCAAGAAGAAAAAGCTTATGGCTGATAACATGCCCAAGAAATATGCACCAAAGACTTCCGCACCGAAGGCTAAGAATTATGTAGCTCCCAAGAGGACTACAAAGGATATTCCTGCAACTGAAAAATAAACAAAGGCTCTTCATCCAGAGATTTTGCTGCTGAGGAAGATGAGGATGCCCCTATGCTTATGAAGCTCAGACCTCATATGCCAACCCATGATACATCTCGCCCTGTTGTTGAGGACATGAAGAAGAGGAAAGATGCAGGTTGAGGAAGTGGAGATCTATTGATCCATATGCCGTGAGAAGAAGATATGTTGTTGGTCCCTGCTTTCACACTAGGGAACAACATGATTTCTACAAGACAATATTGCTTGACAAGAATCCTACAGTGAGCGACATGAGATATGTCGATTGTGAATACATCAAGGCCAATGAACACTATTTTCCTCATGTGAGAGAAAATTACAGGATGGTTAACATTGAAGATTTTGTTGGCAAAGAGATGACTACATGGAATGATGAGATGATCATGCAATTCTATTGCACCACTCATTTATATTTTGATGGTAGAATTGTTTGGATGAATGAGGGTCACCGGTTTGAGTCCACGGTTGCTGATTTTGTTGGCAAAGAGATGACTGCATGGAATGATGAGATGATCATGCAATTCTATTCCACCGCTCATTTATATTTCTATTCCACCGCTCATTTATATTTTGATTGTAGAATTGTTTGGATGAGTGAGGGTCACCGGTTTGAGTCCACAGTTGATGAGTGGGACACTATCGTTGGTGCTCCAAAAGCATGTGCAGACGACTTCGATGTGTATTCACAACTCAAAATGAATCATAACTCCATGGACAACATGCACAAGGCCGAGCCCCGTGATTATCTGTCGTCTCACAAACTTGGCTCTATCTATTTCTTGTAAGCTGGAATACCCGCTACAAACCCTATCATGAGACACACCCTGATGCCCAAAGCAGGTGATGACAAGATGATTTGAGGTTATTCCATCAACATGCTGCATCATCTAGACACCCACACCCCGTTCTGAGTGATGGACTTGATAGTTGAGACTGTCAAGAGGACTATAGCTGATCAGAAGAGATCTTGTGGATATGCTCCATACATTTATACGCTTATCAATGCCAAGTATGGAAATCATGTATATCAACTTGATCATCCCCCACCTGCCTCTTGAACCAAATTTTGAAGATAATGAAGTTTTGACGGATGATACCCATCCCACCTCAGCTACTGCTAGAGAAGCAAAAGAGGTAGGAGCTGTAGAGGCCGCAAGGAATGCTACAACTCAACCCCACCGCTCAGAACCAGAGATGAGCAGATGTCCTTCTTGGTCAGCACCATCTTAGGGATGGAGAAGAAAGTTTCTAAGATCTTGCTGAACTAGAAGAGCCTAGAGAGGATCATGGAGACAAAATTCATTGACTTGGATGGCAAGGTGACAGAGTTGACCACCACCATTGAGAAGCTTCAACATGAAGTTGACTCAGTGAAGATTCCACGCTCTAGTGATGATGATGATGATGATTCACCTCTTCGTACTACCACTGAGTTCACGACCCATACTAAGTCAACAGCTATGCTAGTACCGGAAGCACGATCATCTTCATCATCTCAAGCTTCATCTCCTGCTCCATAACCTCCAGTGTCTACACCTCCAGATCCAGTGATATTTGTATAAGCCTTCGTTGATGCTCTCTTGTCCAGTCCATCTTCAGCTACCGGAGGTGATCGTGCCCAGAGAGGCACTTAGTTCTAGACCTTTGAACTTTTTGGCAACTCGTTGCCAAATAAGGAGAAGTGTTATATAATTAGGGCTTCGAGAGGCAGAGCTTTGCATTTTATTTGCTCTCGTTTGGGTTTTCAAAACTTTTGGTCTTTTGGATGACTTTATCCGTTTGGAGGTGTGTTTGATCATATGCTATGATTGTTAGATGCTACCACATTATTACCATTTTGAGCTATCTACGTGATGATCATTCACTTGCTTGTTGGTGCTATGTGCGTTACTATTCATTCATACCATTTATGCGCACCACCAAGTTGTATGTGACATGGAAGAGTAACCCATGATCCTAAACGATTCTGCATTTGCATTCAAACACAAGTTCAAAATAATGCACAAATTTAGGGGGAGCTCTTGCTTTTCACATACTTCTCAAAGCGTCGATGCTAATCATTGATTATATCTTTTGTCTAAGCTTTGATCTATATGTTGTCATCAATTACCAAAAAGGGAAAGATTGAAAGCACAATTGATCCCAAAGGTTTTTTTGGTAATTAATCACAACATATGCATCATTGGGCTAATGATCTTCTCCAAGTATCTTCCCTACTTATAAAGGTTAGAGTTGGTGGTGAGTTCACATGTGGGACCACACAAATAAACAAATGCACTTATATACACATGTGAGACTAGCAGCTTTTCAAAAAGATTGAATGAACAAATTTCACTTTTGTGAGACCTACCCCAATTAAACAAATAAACTACTAGCCATAGTATGAGAATAGCACTATGAGAATAGCACTCTTATAAACAACATAGATTATAAATGCATACGACTCCAGATCAAAACCATGGCCTTTATATTAATTTCTCTGCCCAACCAATTCTTCCAGTTCTATAGCATAACAGAAGAGAGTGAACACATATATTTATTTTTACGGAGGAGAGAGCGAACACATTGCAACTTCAACATGGTTGTAGACGATGTCCTACCAAATCCATGATCTTGCATTCAAATTACTTACGACCATTCACCTATGTTTTAAAATTTAAAATGTTATTTCATTGTAAATATCGCAAAGACCTATAATGGTCCCTTAAATATCATATATGCCTAGACCTTTTATTATAATTATGCTCTCTTTTTAATAATAAACCATGCAATAGTCATACGACACCATCATCTTTCGATGATCTCTTATGGTTCCGTACCAACGCACATGCATTGTGCTAGTATTTCAAAAAAGTTCAAAGATGATTTGGCTATAGGATTCTGAGGAGATTCCCCTTGATGCAAGGAGGGAATAGGTTCGGTTCAAGCTTAAAGGAAGAAGACTCTTCATTTTATAATTTGTGAGATATCACTGAGTCCATAGGAAATCCAATACTACTAAAATGGATGAGTTATTATGATGAATTGGTTTCTCAAGTTCTTAGAGATAGCCACCAATAATACTCAGCCATTCTCCCACAAAATATCTCTGTCCAAACACAAATTACCAAAATTGGTGACACCAATAGTTTCCATTCAGCCCTACGATTTTACACTTTACAGAACTTGTGCCAAACCCTACCATCTCGGTACAACCAACATTCCTATCGGTGCCACCGAGATTGTGTGACCAACTTCCTATTGAGAAGATTTCACAAATCGGAATTTCCGAGTTTGAAATCGATCTCACTGAGATTTGGAAACCAGCCTAGGTCATCGTATTGGTACCACCGAAATTCTTATATCGGTCTCATCGAGAATTCAAAAGTTGCCACATTTAGTGCAACCTGGTACAACCAAGATTCATTTTGGTGTCACCGAATTGGGCAATAATGTTGTAACGGTTGGATTTCGTGAGATGCCTATATATACCCCTCCACATACCTCTCATTCGTAGAGGAAGCACTCAGAACAGAGTTACACTTACCAGATCCATTTTTCTCAGGGAGAGAGACCTACTCATGTGTGGAAATCAAGAGATTCCATTCCAACCATTTGAACCTTGATTTCTAGCCTCTTCAAGTTGCTTTCCACAAGATCAATCTCTTACCCCAGCCAAATATGAGAGAGAGAGTGTGTGATTAAGTGTTGAGAAGACTATCTTTTGAAGCACACGAGCAAGGAGTTCATCATTCTACCACATATATTAGCTTTTGGAGGGTGGTGCCTCCTAGATTGGTTAGGTGTCGCTTGGGAGCCTCCTACTCCGTGTTGTGGAGTTGAACTAAGATGTTTGTAAGGGCAAGGAGATTGCCTACTTCATTAAGATCTACCGTAAGTTAGGCTAGTCCTGTGTGGACGGAACCCGTGGTAGAATAGAATATGCCACTTCTTCATGGAAACCTTGTGGGTGGAGCCCTCCATTGACTCTCGTAGTCATTACCCTCCATGGGTTGAAGTCTCTACTAACATGGACGTAAGATAATGCCACCTATCGGAACCATGCCAAAAATCGCCGTGTAAACCTTTGCATTTGATCTCCCTACCTTACTCTCTAATTTACACTTGCATGTTTTACTTTCCGATGCTACACTCTTAGATGTTCTTGTGTAGGGTGTACTTGACTAGTCACAATTGCTAAAACTCGCCCACACTTAAAATTGGGAAAAGGCTAAGTTTTTATCCTGTCAAGTAGTCTAATCACCCCCTCTAGATGTACTTTCGATTCTACACCCTACTCTTCATTGTCTAGATTGCTTTAGAGAGATAGAGATTACAAGGCAAGTTCTTGCCCTAGCGGAGACGATGGGATCCCCTCTATGGAGGTCTGGTCTCTTTCTTATATAGGCCCTGGACATCTTCCCCTGAAAACAATATTAGGCAGGAAGGGTTGCCACAATGGCCATTTTGAAAGGGGATAGAACTGCAGTCCATCCTAACAAAGGTGGTTTTCACCTGCCAAAGCTCTTCATCGTAACACACTGCTGGGCTCTGGAGTGACCTCAGTCCTGCCGAGCCCCCAGCCTTGGTCCTCTTGCACAAAGTAGGAAACCTTTGAGGGTTGATTTGGGAACCTGCTAGCTAGCTCCGCCCCCTTAGCATGAAAGGGGAAAGCCTCTCCGTCCATGGTGTGGCGTGTTGCGGGTCGTGGGGCTCTTCTTCTTCCCGCAATACTTCAGGAACTGCCTAGAGTAAGTTGACATAAAGCTTGCACGTAGCGCCGGACATCATCACTCTTCCTTGTTTTACGCTGTTCTCGTGCACCTTCCTTCCCACGTAAGACTGTTCTAAGGCACGTGGCACGCACGGAGTGTCCTGTTGGGGGGTTGAGGCCACGCAAGACATAACCGTGTTTAGGTTAGGCATGGAACGTGACACTTGATGGGGCACACGTCGCCTCCACTTCCCATGATGCCTCGAGTAGTGCGGTCATGCCTATAAAACTGCCACACCTGAGGGATAGAGCCACCGCCGCCGCACAATTTCTCCCATCGGCCTTCCTTCCGCGCCACTCCACCATTCTTGTTCAAGCGTTGCCTTCTCCCCTCTTCCTTATTTCTGTGACGAACAGGAGGGGTGCCTCAAGTGCTGAACCGCGGGCGGGGCCCTCAAATCGCCATCTTCTCCTAGGGGTGATGGGGGCTGGCCCCCAAGGCTGGCCCGAGCGCGACGGTGTTGGGATCCCAGCGATGAGTATGTGTGTCTTCACCATTGCTTTCCCTTGCGTATCTCGTCTGGTTTGATGAATCTGATCACCGATCTTCCGTGGGCGCCTACGCCCAAGAGGCGCAGGGATGTCCCACTAGGGGCGCCCTCCCGCGCGTCGCTTGCTGGCGAGGCCTCCACCTCCGCGGTTGACCTGACAAGGCCGGGAGGATCAGCGGCTCCCTCCGACGCAAAGGTGGAGCCCTTGGGGCGCCCGTCCCATGCCACCGCATTCGCCTCCAGAAACACTAGGCGCTAGGCGGATCTGGCTTGTAGGGAGGCAGCCGTCATCGTGCACGGGGCATACGTGCCTCTTTGCGAACGGGAGGCTGTCCGGACGGTCTTTGATCAGGAGGCTTAGCGCGAGTGCTTGGAGGCACTGGAAGGGCACGTTCTTGCCGACGAGGCCGCCCTCGTGGAAGCGCGTGGGGAATATATTGCCGATGCGGACGAGAGGGCGATCGAGAGCGGGAGGCTGCCCTGGAGGAGTATCACGGCGAGCTTGCCCAACAGGAAGCCCGCCTCCATCTTAGGTGCGACGCGCTCCATGAGGAGGTGAGCGCGTTCAGGGCCCAACTGCAGGGTGCCCAAGCCTCTCTCCTAGTTACCCTCATGAGCAATGTGGCTATTAATGAGGAGTCGACGTCACTCGAGGCCCAAGTCGGTGAAGCTGCGGATGTCGTGCAGGCGTCTAGGGATGACACGGCGAACGTGTGGCTGATGGAGGCGCACCATGCTATCCCACAGACATCAGCGTCAGAAATTGACACGTTGACAAAGGTTGGGCTTGCGTTGGTTTTTCCCTTGAAGAGGAAAGGGTGATGCAGCACAGGAGCAGTAAGTATTTCCCTCAGTTTGAGAACAAAGGTATCGATCCAGAAGGAGGGTCTCGTCAAGTCCAGAGTACCTACGCAAACACAAACAAGCTTGCACCCAATGCTTCAAAGGGGTTGTCATTCCCTTCAAGATTGTTTGCAAAGTGAGATCTGAAGGCGGAAAGTGCAACGAAGTAAAAAGTGTGAGGCTGAAAATATGGTGTGGAGTAGACCCTGGGGGCCATAGTCTTCACTAGAGGCTTCTCTCAAAATAGCAAGTGTTACGGTGGGTGAACAAATTACTGTCGAGCAATTGATAGAGCCGCGCAAAGTCATGACGATATCTAAGGCAATGATCATACATATAGGCATCACGTCCGAGACAAGTAGACCGATACTTTCTGCATCTACTCTATTACTCCACACATCGACCGCTATCCAGCATGCATCTAATCTATTGAGTTCATGATGAACAGAGTAACGCTTTAGGCAAGATGACATGATGTAGAGGATAATCTCAAACCAATGATGAAAACCTCATATTTTTACCCTTGATGGCAACAACACGATGTGTGCCTTGCTACCCCTTCTGTCACTTGGTGAGGTCACCGCACGGTATGAACCCAAAACCAAGCACTTATCCCATTGCAAGAATCATAGATCTAGTTGGCCAGACAAAACCCACAACTCGAAGAGAATTACAAGGATATGAAATCATGCTTAAGAGAGATCAGAAGAAACTCAAATAAGATTCATAGATAATGTGATCATAAATCCACAATTCATCGGATCTCGACAAACACACCGCAAAAGAAGATTACATCGGATAGATCTCCATGAAGATCATGGAGAACTTTGTATTGAAGATCCAAGAGAGAGAAGAAGCCATCTAGTTACTAACTATGGACCCATAGGTCTATGGTGAACTACTCACGCATCATCGGAGAGGTCAAGGTGTTGATGAAGAAGCCCTCCGTGTCCGAATCCCCCTCCGGCAGGGCACCAGAATGTGCCCCAGATGGGATCTTGCGGAGAAGGAAGCTTGCGGCTGCGGAAAAGTACTTTCGATGATCTCTTGATTTTTTTGGAATTTATGGGAATATATAGGCAAAAGACCTAGGGCAAAGGGCGTCCAGGGGGCCCACAAGCCTGGATGGCGCGGCCTCCCCCCTAGTCAGGGGGTGGGGGCTTGTGGGGCTCCTGAGGCTCCCCTGCCTTGGCTCCCAAGCTTCCCAATCTTCTTCCGTTCTAGAAAAAAACTTTTCGGGGATTTTCTTCTGTTTGGACTCCGTTTCAAAATCTCCTCTGAAACGGGTCAAAAACATGGAAAAACAGGAACTGGCACTTGGCACTGAGTTAATAAGTTAGTCCCAAAAAATATATAAAAGGCATACAAAACATCCAAAGTTTGACAAGATAATAGCATGAAACCATCAAAAATTAAAGATACGTTGGAGACATATCAAGCATCCCCAAGCTTAACTCCTGCTCGTCCTCGACTAGGGAAGTGATAAAGAATGAATTTTTGATGTGGAATGCTACCTAGCATAGTTGTCCTTTGCAACTTCTTTCACATGGCATGAATGTTTAGATCCGTAAGATTCGAAACAATAGTTTGATATTGACATGAAAACACTAATACTTCAAGCAAACTAGCAAAGTAATCATGAACTTTCAAAATAACAAGGCCAAAGAAAGTTATCCCTACAAAATCATATAGTCTGGCTATGCTCCATCATCCTCACACAACTAATGTAAATCATGCACAACCCCGGTATTGGCCAAGTGATTGTTTTCGCACTCTTACTTTCTCAAACTTTTTATAACTATCACGCAATACATGAGCGTGAGCCATGGATATAGCACAATATGTGGAATAGAGTGTGGTGGTGGTTGTGAGACAAAAAGGAGGAGATGGTCACATTGATTCGGCGTATCAATAGACTATGGAGATGCCCATTAATAGATATCAATGTGAATGAGTAGGGATTGCCATACAAAGGATGCACTTGAGCTATAAGTATGTGAAAGCTCAAAAGGAAAACTAGTGGGTGTGCATCCAACTTGCTTGCTCACGAAGACTTAGGGCAATTTTGAGGAAGCCCATCATAGGAATATACAAGCCAAGTTTTATAATGAAGATTCCCACTAGCATATGGTAGTGACAAAGCAAGAAGCTCTCAATCATGAAGAACATGGTGCTATCATGAAGCACAAGTGTGGAAAAAGATAGTAGCATTATCCCTTCTCTCTTTTTCTCACTTTTTTTGTTTGGGCTCTTAGGCCTCTTTTTTTCTTTTCTTTTCTTTTCTTACCTTTTATTTTGTTTTTGGGCTCTTTGGCCTCTTTTATTTTATTTTATTTCCTCACATGGGACAATGCTCTAATAAAGATGATGATCACACTTTTATTTACTAACAGCTCAAAATGATGATGACTCTATAGGAAATGCCTCCGGCAGTGTACCGGGATGTGCAACGATCTAGCATGGCGTATGACGTTGAAACATCTCGCTTGCTATCTTACGATCATGCAATGGCAATATGAGAGGGACAACACAAGTCATGAGACAGAACGGTGGGAGTTGCATGGCAATATATCTCGGGATAGCTATGAAAATGCCATAGTAGGTAGGTATGGTGGCTGTTTTGAGGAAGGAATTTGGTGGGTTTGTGCACCGGTGAGAATTGCGCGGCACTAGAGAGGCTAGCAATGGTGGAAGGTGAAAGTGCATCTATACCATGGACTCACATTAGTCATGAAGAACTCACATACTTGTTGCGAAAGTTTTTATTAGTAATCGAAACAAAGTGCTAAACGCATACTCTGAGGGGAAGGGTTGGTAGGTGTTAACCTTTGAAAGGGGTAAAAAACATGGAAAAAACAGGAATTGGCACTTGGCACTGAGTTAATAAGTTAGTCCCAAAAAATATATAAAAGGCATACAAAACATCCAAAGTTTGACAAAATAATAGCATGAAACCATCAAAAATTATAGATATGTTGGAGACGTATCACACCACGCCAAGCAGTTCCCGGAGCTTGCCCGTCTCGTGGGTGGTGCGCGCCGCTGCATCGTCGAGGATGCTCGTGCGCTTCCGTGCACGCATGGTGATAGAGGCTACCTTGACTTCTTCCTCAAGGTGGTGGAGACACTGGAATCAGGCGTCTCCAAGGTGGATGAAAACATCGAGTGTAGCATGCATGATCTTCTCGACAATGCCCTAACTAACATCTTCTCCAACCTGTGCCGCCATGACCCAACGTTCGACCTCTCCTGCACCATGGAGCCGGTGCCCATGGAGATCCGGAGCCCCCTCAGGGACGAGGTGCGTGAGCATGTGGAGTCCCTGGTCGCCATGTTCGTCCAAGCGGCACCCCCCGAGGAGAGCGACAACCTTAGCACCGGAGCCTCCGGGGGACATGATGAAGAAAACACCTCCTACGCTCAATATTTCCTATTCTTTACCTATTGCATTAAGAACCACTTGGCCCTAGGGGGCGTTAAACATTTTTTAATATACTTCTCTTAAGTAGTTGCCTCTTATGCTTGGGGTGTCTTCGTTCCTTCCTCGAGGTCTTCCATTTTCCTTCGTGTGTTTCCGGTGCTATAGCAAGCGGGCATCCATCCTTCCTGCTGGCCTTACATTGCTGTTTGGGTCCCACCCCACGTAGGCCTCCCAGGCCAGGAGGCAGAGGCTCGTGAGGCCGGCACGGGCCCATAGAACGCAGCTCCCGAGGCTCCCATCATTGACGCACGACGAGGGCCTCGAAGAGACAACCCCAAGTGCTTTTTAGTACTCTCCATTACCTGGCTAGGTTGTTGCTTCGCGTTGTGCCTTCCTCGGAGAGACCTGGCATGGGGCGCCTGAGACGTCCATTTTGCATCATGCTTTCATGTTGATATTTATTGCTTTTTGGGCTGTTATATTACTTGTGGTACCATATTTATGCCTTTTCTCTCTTATTTTGCAAGGTTTACTTGAAGAGGGAGAATTCAGTCAGGTGGAATTCTGGACTGGGAAAGGAGAAAATACTAGTCCACTATTCTGCACATCTCCAAATGCCGTGAAAAGTTACGTGAATTTTTTTGGGATTATACAAAAGTACTGGGCGAAAGAACTACCGGAGGGGGGCTGCCAGGGCGCCACAAGCCCTAACACCGCCACCCCCTGGTGGCGGAGTGGGGGCTTCTGGGCTCCCTGACGGCCCACTAGCCCCCCTCTTTTGCTATATGAAGCGTCCTAGTCCAGAAAAAATCAGAAGGGAGCTTTTTCGTGGTTTCGCCGCCGCCACGAGGCGGAACTTGAGCAGATCCAATCTAGAGCTCCGGCAGGACGATCCTGCCGGGGAAACTTCCCTCCCGGAGGGGGAGATCGTCGCCATCGTCATCACCAACACTCCTCTCGTCATAGGGGATGCATTTTCATCAACATCTTAATCAGCACCATCTCCTCTCCAATCCCTAGTTCATCTCTTGTAACCAATCTTCGTCTCGCAACTCCGATTGGTACTTGTAAGGTTGCTAGTAGTGTTAATTACTCTTTGTAGTTGATGCTAGTTGGATTACTTGGTGGAAGAGTTTATGTTCAGATCCTTGATGCTATTCATTACACCTCTGATCATGATTATGATTATGTTTTGTGAGTAGTTACATTTGTTCCTGAGGACATGGGATAAGTCATGTTAATAATAGTCATGTGAATTTGATATTCGTTCGGTATTTTGATATGTTGTATGTTGTCTTTTCCTCTAGTGGTGCTATGTGAACGTCGACTACATAACACTTCACCATATTTGGGCCTAGAGGAAGGCATTGGGAAGTAGTAAGTAGATGATGGGTTGCTGGAGTGACGGAAGCTTAAACCCCAGTCTATGCATTGCTTCGTGAGGGGCTGATTTGGATCCACTAGTTTAATGCTATGGTTAGACTTTGTCTTAATTCTTCTTTTGTAGTTGCGGATGCTTGCGAGAGAGGTTAATCATAAGTGGGATGCTTGTACAAGTCAGGGCAGTACCCAAGCGCCGGTCCACCCACATATCAAACTATCAAAGTAACAAACGCGAATCATATGAACATGATGAAACTAGCATGACAGAAATTCCCGTGTGTCCTCGGGATCGTTTTTCCTCCTATAAAACTTTTTTCAGGCTTGTCCCTTGCTACAAAAGGGATTGGGCCACTTGCTCCACCATTGCTACTACTTTTTACTTGTTACTCTTTGCTTTCTACGTTTCACCTCGCTACACAATCACTTGTTACCGCTACTTTTAGTGCTTGCAGATATTACCTTACTGAAATCCATCTATCATAGCCTTTTGCTCCTCGTTGGGTTCGGAACTCTTACTTATCGAAAGGACTACGATTGATCCCCTATACTTGTGGGTCATCAAGACTCTTTTCTGGCGCCGTTGCCGGGGAGTGAAGTGCCTTTGGTAAGTGGAAATTGGTAAGGGAACATTTATATACTGTGCTAAAATTTATTGTCACTTGTCACTATGGAAACTGTTCGTTTGAGGAGTTTGTTCGGGGTATCTTCACCACGAACGGAAGCACTAGGAGTTGCTCCTCAACCTGAGGTACCTACTGAAAATATCTTTTATGAAATTCCTTCTGGTATGCTTGAGAAACTGCTGGCTAATCCGTTCACACGAGATGGATCTTCACATCCAGACTTGCATCTAATCTATGTAGATGAAGTTTGTGGTTTATTTAAGCTTGTAGGTTTGCCCGAGGATGAGGTAAAGCAGAAAGTCTTTCCTTTATCTTTTAAGGATAAGGCATTGACATGGTATAGGCTACGGGATGATACTAGATCATGGGGCTACAATCGGTTGAAATTGGAATTTCATCAAAAGTTCTATCCTATGCATTTAGTACATCCTGATCGGAACTTTATTTATAAGTTTTGGCCTCGTGACAGGGAAAGCATAGCTCAAGCTTGGGGGAGGCTTAAATCAATGCTATATTCATGCCCCAATCATGAGCTCTCGAGAGAAATCATCACTCAAAACTTTTATGGTCGGCTTTCTCATGAAGATCGTACCATGCTTGACACTTCTTGTACCGGTTCTTTTATGAAGAAGGATATTGATCACAAATGGAATTTATTGGAGAGAATCAAACACAACTCTGAAGATTGGGAGCTAGAGGAAGGTAAGGAGCCAGGTATGAATTTCCAGTTTGATTGCGTTAAATATTTTGTTGAGACAAACACTTCTAGAGATTTTAGGGCTAAGTATGGACTTGACTCTGAGATAGTAGCTTCTGTATGTGAATCTTTTTCTGCCCATGTTGATCTTCCCAAAGATAGGTGGTTTAAACATCATCCTCCTGTAGAAAGCAACATAGCCAAAACCAATCTAGTTGAGGAGAAAGTCATTGCTTTTAGTGATCCTGTTGTTCCTTGTGCTTACACTCAGAAACCACCATACCCTGCTAGGATAAAGGATTATTCTAAAGCTCCAACTGTGATACGTAGGGGTTACATTAGACCACTTGCACCCCCTGAGGAAATTAGAGTTGAACCTAGTGTTGCTATTATCAAAGATCTCTTAGCCGAAGACATAGATGGGCATGTTATCAAATTCTGTGAGGACTCCGCTAGAATTGCTAAACCTCACGCGAGAGACAAATACGGACCTGTAGGTGGCCTGCCCGTTGTTTCTGTCAAGATAGGAGATCACTGTTACCATGGTTTATGTGATATGGGAGCTAGTGTTAGTGCAATACCCCGTTCTCTATATGATGAAATCAAAGATGAGATTGCACCTGCTGAGTTAGAACCCATTGATGTCACTATTATGCTAGCTAATAGAGACACTATCTGCCCTGTGGGAATTGTGAGAGACGTAGAAGTCCTGTGTGGTAAGACGAAGTATCCTACTGATTTCCTCGTCCTTGGTACTGCACAAGATAGCTTTTGTCCCATCATATTTGGTAGACCCTTTCCCAACACTGTCAATGCTCACATTGATTGCATTAAGCAGACTCTCACAGCAAGTTTCGAGGGTGTGTCTCATGAATTTAACTTCTCCAAGTTTGGAAAACAAACCCATGAAAGAGAGTCGTCTGGTAGGGATGAAATCATTTCTCTTGCCTCTATTGCCGTACCTCCTACGGATCCTCTAGAGCAATAGTTGCTTGAGCATGAAAATGATATGCATATGGAGGAGAGAGATGAGATAGATAAAATTGTCTTAGAACAATATCCTATTCTCAAGAATAATCTTCCTGTTGAACTGCTTGAGGATCCTCCCCCACCAAAGGGTGATCCTGTTTTCGAGCTTAAACAGTTGCCTGATACTCTTAAGTATGCCTATCTTGATGAGAAGGAGATATATCCTGTCATTATTAGTGCCCTCCTCTCAGAACACAAAGTGAATAAGTTACTAAGGACTCTGAGGAAGCACCGCGCTGCTATTGGATATACTCTTGATGATCTTAAGGGTATTAGTCCTACTCTATGTCAACACAAGATTAAAACCGATCCTGACTTTAAACCAGTTGCTGATCATCAAAGGAGATTAAATCCTAAGATGAAAGAGGTCGTTAGAAAACAAATATTAAAGATTCTGGAAGCAGGAATCATTTATCCTGTTGCTCATAGTGATTGGGTAAGTCCAGTACATTGTGTACCTAAGAAGGGAGGTATCACCGTCGTTCCTAATGGTAAGGATGAACTAATCCCACAAAGGATTATTACCGGCTATAGGATGGTGATAGACTTCCCTGAACAATGCAACCAGGAAAGATCATTATCCTTTGTCGTTTATCGACCAAATGCTAGAAAGTCTATCAAAGCACACACACTTTTGCTTTCTAGACGGTTATTCAGGTTTCTCGCAAATACCTGTTGCACAATCTGATCATGAGAAAACCACTTTCACCTGCCCTTTCGGTACCTTTTCCTATAGACGTATGCCTTTTGGCTTATGTAACGCACCTGCCACCTTTCAAAGATGTATGATGGCTATATTCTCTGACTTCTGTGAAAAGATTGTTGAGGTTTTCATGGATGACTTCTCCGTTTACGGGTCATCCTTGATGATTGCCTCAGCAACCTTGATCGAGTCTTACAAAGATGCGAAGAAACCAACCTCATCTTGAATTGGGAGAAGTGCCACTTTATGGTTAATGAAGGTATCGTCTTAGGACACAAAATCTCTGAAAGAGGCATTGAAGTTGATAAGGCTAAGGTTGATGCAATTGAGAAAATGCCTTGCCCCACAGATATCAGAGGTATACGAAGTTTCCAAGGTCATGCTGGTTTCTATAGAAGGTTCATTAAAGACTTCTCTAAGATTTCTAGGCCTCTTACCAACCTCTTGCAGAAGGATGTTCCTTTTGTTTTTGATGAGGATTGTGAGGAAGCCTTCGAAATACTTAAGAAGGCTTTGATAACTGCACCTATTGTTCAACCACCTGACTGGAACTTTCCCTTTGAAATCATGTGTGACGCTAGTGATTATGTTGTTGGTGCTGTGCTAGGACAAAGAGTTGACAAGAAGTTGAATGTCGTTCACTATGCTAGTAAAACTATAGACAGTGCCCAAAGAAACTAAGCCACTACGGAGAAGGAATTTTTAGCAGTCGTGTTTGCATGTGAAAATTTCAGATCTTCAATAGTTGACTCCAAAGTCACTATTCACTCTGACCTTGCTGCTATTAAGTACCTTATGGAGAAGAAGGATGCTAAGCCTTGGCTTATCAGATGGGTTCTCCTGCTATAGGAATTTCATTTGCACATCGTTGACCGAAAGGGTGGTGATAACCCTGTAGCAGATAACTTGTCTAGGCTAGAGAATGTCCTTGATGACCTACTACCTATTGATGACAGCTTTCCTGATGAGCAATTAAATGTCATCCGCACTTCACATAGTGCATCGTGGTATGCCGATTATGCAAACTATATAGTAGCCAAATACATACCACCCAGTTTCACCTATCAGCAAAAGAAGAAATTCTTCTTTGATTTGAGACACTACTTTTGGGATGATCCTCACCTTTATAAGGAAGGAGTAGATGGTGTTATTAGACATTGTGTGCCTGAACATGAACAGGGACAGATCTTGCAGAAGTGTCATTCCGAAGCCTATGGAGGACACCACGCTGGAGATAGAACTGCCCATAAGGTATTGCAATCAGGTTTCTATTGGCCCACTCTCTGCAAGGATGCCCGTAAGTTTGTCTTGTCTTGTGACGAATGCCAAAGAATAGGGAACATCAGTAAGCGTCAGGAAATGCCTATGAACTATTCACTTGTCATTGAACAATTTGATGTGTGGGGATTTGATTATATGGGACCCTTCCTGAGTTCCAATGGGTACACTCACATCTTAGTTGTTGTGGCTTACGTTACTAAGTGGGTAGAAGCTATCCCCACTAAAAATGTTGCTCACCACACCTCTACTAAGATGCTTAAAGAAGTCATATTCCCAAGATTTGGAGTCCCTAGATACTTGATGACTGATGGCGGTTCACACTTCATTCATGGTGTTTTCCGCAAGATGCTAGGTAAGTATGATGTCAACCATAGAGTTGCATCTCCTTATCATCCTCAGTCTAGTGGTCAAGTGGAGTTGAGTAATAGGGAGATCAAGTTGATCCTACAAAAGACCGTCAATAGATCTCGAAAGAACTGGTCTAGCAAACTTGACGATGCACTATGGGCTTATAGGACTGCTTATAAGAATCCCATGGGCATGTGACCGTATAAAATGGTTTACGGTAAGGCCTGTCATTTACCTCTCGAGCTGGAACACAAAGATTATTGGGAAATCAAAGAGCTCAACTTTGATTTCAAACTTGCCGGTGAGAAGCTGTTGTTTGATATCAGCTCGTTAGATGAATGGAGAGCCCAGGCATATGAGAATGCCAGGTTGTTCAAGGAAAAGGTTAAGAGATGGCACGACAAACAAATACAGAAATGGGAGTTCAATGTAGGTGATTATGTCCTGCTATACAATTCTTGTTTGAGATTCTTTGCAGGAAAGCTTCTCTCTAAATGGGAAGGTCCCTATGTTAACGAGGAAGTATATCATTCCGGTGCCATCAAATTCAATAACATGGAAGGAAATTTTCCTAGAGTGGTAATTGGGCAAAGAATCAAGCATTACATCTCTGGTACTCCCATAAATGTTGAGACCAATATCATCAATGTCATAACTCCACAGGAGTACATAAGGGATGTTTATCAGCCTATTTCAGACCTTGAAAACGAAGATGTATCTGTTTCAGTAAGTAATTGGACTCCGATGCTTTTCCAATAGGAAATTTCTTCCGTTTTGGAATTTTTGGAAAATTACAAAAATAAAAAGCAGTCCGGAGAGCGAACGAGGCGGCCACAAGCCCTGCCACCGCCCCCTACCCCCCTGGTGGCGGAGGGCAAGCTTGTGGGCACCTCGTGTGCCTCCCGGACTCTGTTTTCTTGCGGAGGACTCCTTCTGGCCCAGAAAAAATAATATATAGTTGCCCGAACGTTTTGATCTTCGTATCGCGTAGTTTTCCTCTGCTTTCGTTTCGTGCTTGTTGTCTGCCACATATTTAGAGCAAAGATGTCTCAGGAATCTGTTGGGGAGAATGATCTTCACCAAGTTCATGAGGAAATAGATGCTGATCTGAAAAGATTAGAAGTTACGGATGCCAAGGACCAAGCTAAGGAGAAAACCCAAGCTAGGGAGGAGGTTCAACCTATGTTCAACATTGAAGACGTTGAAGGGGTAGACTTTCTCTAACCCTTCCTCCACGTGCTATCTCCATCCTAGATTGAACTCTTGAGGTTATGCGAAACAACTCGTGCTCGCAATATTTCCCATTCTCGTGAAGTTGTTTTGCTGGAAAACCATGTCGCAGATCTCAAAGGTATAAATCAAAGATTGATAGCTCTCTTGGAATCTAAGGCGACAACAACTTCACCACCATCACCACCGAAGGAAGGCAACTAAGCATTGGTATGGGCAATTCCCTTGGCTTCTGCCAAGCATGGGGGAGTTTCCCTGGTATCGTATCCCCTTATATCTTTTGCTTTTACCTTTGTTTTAGTTCTTTCCTTTTCAGTTTTTATTTCTTCTCTTGGAGGAATAAGTCTTTAGTTTTTAGTTTGAGTATTTTTGTTTTGTCTCTCTCCCAATGTATTCGAGCTTACGAGCTATATAATAAAGAGTATCTCTGTTAAGGGCTTTGCTTTGTGCCATGATCAAAAGTATGAAAAGAACGATAGCATGAAAGATCATGAGACGATCTTATGGAAAGTGATAACTTCACTTATGACATGTATAATGATTGAAACTTGTTGAGAATAAATCGACATAGACATTAGTCATTGTTGCATTTAATAAGAAGTAATAAGGAAAGAGAGGTTCACATATAAATATATCATCTTAGACACTTTTTACAATTGTGAGCACAACCAAACTATTAAATGCCTAGGAGTAGATGTTGGACAAGGAAGACAACATAATGAATTGTGTTTGCTTGGTTCCAAACAATGTTATATGATTAGAGATCCCTTGGCATGTGACGATTGCTTCCACCTCATATTAGCCAAAACTCCCGCACCAAGTAGAGATACTACTTGTGCATCCATAAACCTCCAACCCAGTTTTGCCATGATAGTCCTCCGCACTAAGAGGACACGCATCCAAACCTCAAAGCGCATGGAAACCTCTGCTTCCCTCTGCGAAGGGCCTATCTTGTACCTTTACTTTTTACCCTTGTAAGAGTCATGCTGATCTTCACCAATTCCCTTTTTGCCTTTGTCTTGGCTACCGTCGCATGCTTGGGAAAGATCTATATTCATATATCAACTTGGAGTTGAGTACTTATGCTTTATTGTTGTTGACTTTACCTTTGAGGTAAATGGTTGGGAGGCAAAACTATAAGGCCCTATCTTCCTCTGTGTCCAGCTGAAACTTTGACACCATGAGTACCATGTGAGTTGTAACAATTGTGGAAAACAAAAGAGATGATTGAATATGTGGGTTTGCCTTACAAGCTCTTATTTGACTCTTTCTGATGTTGTGATAAATTGCAATTGCTTCAATGACTATGGATTATTGTTGGTTACTTCTCGGTAAGGTTTTTGCTTCATGCTTTGCTTTGTGAAGGAATTGTTACTTTCCCATAAGAATCTTTATGATGTATTGTTGTTCTATGTGTGATCATGATGCCCTCATGTCCGTATTATGTTTTATCGACACCTTCGTCCCTCAACATGTAGACATGTTTATGGGACTTGGTTTTCGCTTGAGGACAAGCGAGGTCTAAGCTTGGGGGAGTTGATACGTCCATTTTGCATCATGCTTTCATGTTGATATTTATTCCTTTTTGGGCTGTTATATTACTTGTGGTACCATATTTATGCCTTTTCTCTCTTATTTTGCAAGGTTTATTTGAAGAGGCAGAATTCAGGCAGCTGGAATTCTGGACTGGAAAAGGAGCAAATCCTTGTCCACTATTCTGCACATCTCCAAATGCCCTGAAAAGTTACGTGGATTTTTTTGGGATTATATAAAAAATACTGGGCGAAAGAACTACCGGAGGGGGGCTACCAGGGCGCCACAAGCCCTGACACCGCCACCCCCCTGATGGCGGAGTGGGGGCTTGTGTGCTCCCTAACGGCCCACTAGCCCCCCTCTTTTGCTATATGAGGCTTCCTGGTCCAGAAAAAATCAGAAGGAAGCTTTTTCGTGGTTTCGCCGCCGCCACGAGGTGGAACTTGAGAAGATCCAATCTAGAGCTCCGGCAGGACGATCCTGCCGGGGAAAGTTCCCTCCCGAAGGGGGAGATCCTCGCCATCATCATCACCAACGCTCCTCTCGTCGGAGGGGAGGCATCTTCATCAACATCTTCATCAGCACCATCTCCTTTCCAATCCCTAGTTCATCTCTTGTAACCAATCTTCGTCTCGCAACTCCGATTGGTACTTGTAAGGTTGCTAGTGGTGTTGATTACACTTTGTAGTTGATGATAGTTGGTTTACTTGGTGGAAGAGTTTATGTTCAGATCCTTGATGCTATTCATTACACCTCTGATCATGATTATGATTATGTTTTGTGAGTAGTTACTTTTGTTCCTCAGGACATGGGATAAGTCATGTTAATAATATTCATGTGAATTTGATATTCGTTCGGTATTTTGATATGTTGTATGTTGTCTTTTCCTCTAGTGGTGCTATGTGAACGTCGACTACATAACATTTCAAAATATTTGGGTCTAGAGGAAGGCATTGGGAAGTAGTAAGTAGATGATGGGTTGCTAGAGTGACAGAAGCTTAAACCCCAGTCTATGCGTTGCTTCGTGAGGGGCCAATTTGGATCCACTAGTTTAATGCTATGGTTAGACTTTGTCTTAATTCTTCTTTTGTATTTGTGGATGCTTGCGAGAGAGGTTAATCATAAGTGGGATGCTTGTCCAAGTAAGGGCAGTACACAAGCGCCGGTCCACCCGCATATCAAACTATCAAAGTAACGAACGCGAATCATATGAACATGATGAAAATAGCATGACAGAAATTCCCATGTGTCCTCGGGATTGTTTTTCCTCCTATAAGACTTTGTTCAGGCTTGTCTCTTCCTACAAAAGGGATTGTGCCACTTGCTCCACCGTTGCTACTACTTGTTACTTGTTACTCTTTGCTTGCTATGTTTCACCTCTCTACACAATCACTTGTTACCGCTACTTTCAGTGCTTGCAGTTATTACCTTGCTGAAATCCGTTTATCAGAGCCTTCTGCTCCTCGTTGGGTTCGACACTCTTACTTATCAAAAGGACTACGATTAATCCCTTATACTTGTGGTTCATCAGCGCCCTGTTCCAGACTCCACATGCTTGATAGTTCATGCTCGGGCCCTGCACGAGAGGCCCGCCGCCGAGGTCTCAGTGAAGCGGTCAAAGGCTTGTTGAGAAACGTTGCATGGGAAACAAAATATTTCCTACGCACACGAAGACCTATGATGGTGATAATCATCTACCAGAGGGTGATCGGGTCCACATACCCTTGTAGATCGCTAAGCGGGAAGCGTTAAGAAACGCGATTGATGTAGTGGAACATCTTCGCGATCCAAATCGCCGCCGTCCCACGATTCGTCCTGATCTAGCAGCAAACAGATGGAACCTCCGCGTTCAGCACACGTACAGCTTGATGACGATCTCCGCCTTCTTGATCCAGCAAGAGAGACGAAGAGGTAGCTGAATTCTCCGGCAGCACGATGGCGTGGAGGTGATGATGGTGGAGCTACTCCGGCAGGCTTCGCCGTGTCGTATCGATCTAGCTACGAGGTGTCATGAAGTAGTTGCAAAAACTTCATATCTCCCGAGGCTGCACAAAGGCTGGAGTTGCAAAAACTCTAAAACCCTCCACTATATATAGGAGGAACCAAGGGGTGGTTGACTTTCCTCCTACTCCAAGGAGGATATTCGGCCGAGGCAAGGAGGGAGGATTCCTCCTCCAATTCGGTTAGGTGGAGGACTCCTTCCTATCTTGTCCACCACCTTTTTTTCCTTCTTTATTATTGCCTTGGCTGAAACAGCCTTATTGGGATGGCCTCACCAACCCACTAAGGGCTGGTGCGCCACCCATGGGCCTATTTGGTTCTCTCCTGGGTGGGTGGCCCAGATATGTCTCCATCGTATCTACTTTTCCAAACTCTTTAACCCTAGTTTTGGACTCTAATTTGCATGATTTGAATGAAACTAACCCGGACTGACGCTGTTTTCAACAGGATTGCCATGGTGTTTTTTTTGTGCAGAAATAAAAGTTCTCGAAATGACTTGGAAACTTACGAGGATTTTTTGTGGAATATATAAAAAATACTAGCGAAAGAATTACCCAAAGACACGGAGCCAGGGGCCCACGAGCCGAGGAGGCGCGCCCCCTAGGGCACGCCTGGCAGGCTCATGAGGCCCACGTGGCTCCGCAGCCTCCAACTCCAACTCTATATATTCTCTCTCGCCCAGTAAAAATCAGGAGAGAAGAGTTCATCGCGTTTCATGATACGGAGCCGCCGCCACCTTCTGTTCTTCCTCGGGAGGGCACATCTAGAGTCCGTTCTAGGCTCCGGAGAGGGGAAATCGACGCCGTCTTCATCATCAACCTTCCTCCATCGCGAATTCCATGATGCTCTCCATCGTTTGTGAGTAATCTCATCGTAGGCTTGCTGGACGGTGATGGGTTGGATGAGATCTATCATGTAATCGAGTTAGTTTTGATGGGGTTTGATCCCTAGTATCCACTATGTTCTAAGATTGATGTTGCTACTACTTTGCTATGCTTAATGCTTGTCAGTAGGGCCCGAGTGCCACGATTTCAGATATGAACCTATTATGTTTTTCATCAATATATGTGTGTTCTTGATCCTATCTTGCAAGTTGTAGTCACCTACTATGTGTTATGACCCGGCAACCCCGGAGTGACAATAGCCGAAACCACTCCCGGAGATGACCAAAGTATGAGGAGTTCATGTATTCACTATGAGCTAATGCTTTGTTCCGGTTCTCTATTAAAAGGAGACCTTAATATCCCTTAGTTTCCATTAGGACCCCACTGCCACGGGAGGGATGGACAAAAGATGTGATGCAAGTTATTTTCCATAAGCACGTATGACTAAATACGGAATACATGCCTACATTACATTGACGAACTGGAGCTAGTTACATATCACCTTATGTGATAACTGTTCCATGATGAATGTCATCCGACATAATTATCCATCACTGATCCAATGCATGTGAGCTTTTCCTATACTGGTCCTTGCTAATTTACTTTACCGCTACTGTTGTCACACTTGCTATACAAATTACTACTGCTACTCTTACCGCCGCTGTCGTTACCATCATACTACTTTGCTACTAGAACTTTGCTACAGATACTAAGTCTTCCAGGTCTGGTTGAATTGACAACTCAACTGCTAATACTCAAGAGTACTCTTTGGCTCCCCTTGTGTTGAATCAATAAATTTGGGTTGAATACTCTACCCTCGAAAACTGTTGCGATCCCCTATACTTGTGGGTTATCAAGACCTTTTTCTGGCGCCGTTTTCGGGGAGCATAGCTCTATTCTGTGAGTCACTTGGGATTTATATCTATTGATCACTATGAGGAATCCGAGAGATCCGAAAACTAAAGTCTTACCCTCAACTACGAGGAAAGGTAAGGAACTGCCATCTAGCTCTGCACTTGATTGACCTTCAGTTATGAGTAAATTTGTGACACCACCACCTACTAGTAATTCTGATATGTCGCCTGTGCTTGATGATGCTAGTTCTGCTATCCGTGATGCTTATGATGATGCTTTGCTTGATAATGATATGCCACTGGGTTAATTTCTTGATGCACAAATTGCTAGAGTTACTGCTGAATCTGATGATACTTCTGAAACTAATGAAATTATTGAAATGGAACATCCTGTTTCACCTGTTAGGCCTAGCTCTCCTAGATATGAATTTCCTGATATACCTAAGGGTTATGTTATAGAGGGAGAGGTAGTTGAAGACTTTCTTGCATGTAAGGATAGCTATGATCTTGATAATTTATTACGCGAGTGGAAAGAAAAACCTTTGAATGCTAGAATGAAATATGATCCTAAGTTTTCTACTTCACCCATCTTTGTTACTGATAAGGATTATGAATTCTCTGTCGATCCTGAGTTAATCACTTTGGTTGAATCTGATCCTTTTCATGGTTATGAATCTGAAACTATTGTAGCACATCTTACTGAACTGAATGATATAGCCACCCTATTCACTAATGAGGAAAAAATCGCTATTAGTATATCCTTAAGTTGTTTCCTTTCTCACTATAGGGTGATGCTAAAGCTTGGTTTACTTCTCTTGCTCCTGGTTGTGTGCGTAGTCCCCAGGATATGATATACTACTTCTCTGAGAAATATTTTCAATTGAAGAAGAGAGTCTCCCAGAAGCTTGGGGGAGGCTTGTCCAGTTACTTAATGCTTTGCCTGATCACCCTCTTAAGAAAAAGGAAATACTTGATATCTTTTATAATGGACTAACCGATGCTTCTAGGGACCACCTAGATAGTTGTGCTGGTTGTGTTTTCAGGGAACAAACTGTGGAAGAAGCGGAAATTCTATGGAATAACATCTTGAGCAATGATAATGCTTGGACTATTCCGAACCACCTCCGAAGCCAACTCCGAAGAAAAGAGGTATTCTATTCCTCAGTCCTGAAGATATGCAAGAAGCCAATAAATCTATGCAAGAGAAAGGTATTAAATCTGAAGATGTTAAGAATCTACCACCTATTGAAGAAATACATGGTCTTGATAACCCGACATAGGTAGTAGAGGTAAATTCTCTTCGTAGATTCAATGAGAGTGATATTCCTTATGATAAACCTGCTAGCTTATGCTTAGATGAATTTGATAACTTTGTTGCCAATCATATAAGTACTTGTGTGGATAGAAATGTTAATGATGTTAAGCTTATTGGTAAACAAGCTTCTATGGTCACTGCTCAAGTAGAACAAAGTACTTAAGGCTCAAAATGACTTGCTTAATGAATTGAATGACAATTCTATGAGAGTTGTTACTAGAGGTGGTAGAATGACTCAGGAACCTTTGTATCCTGAGGGCCATCCTAAGAGAATTGAACAAGATTGTCAATAAGTTAATACTGATGCACCTAGTCATCCTGGTAATAGGAAGAAAAAGAAAGATGATAGGAACTTGCATGCTAGTAAACCTGTTGCTGTTACACCTGGGAATCCAAATGATGTTTCTATTTCTGATGCTGAAACACAATCTGGTGATGAACATGAGCCTAGTGATAATATTGATAATGATGTTCATATTGATGCTCAACCTAGTAATGATAATAATGATAATGATGTTCATCTTGATAACCCACAACCTAAGAACAAGAGATATGATAAGAATGATTTTATTGCTAGGAAGCATGGTAAAGAAAGAGAACCATGGGTTTAGAAACCCATGCCCTTTCCTCCCAAACCATCCAATAAAAAGGATGATGAGGATTTTGAGCGCTTTGTGGAAATGATTAGACGTGTCTTTTTGCAAATGCGTTTACCTGATATGCTTAAAATGTCTCCTTAGGCTAAGTACATGAAAGATATTGTGACTAATAAAAGGAAGATCCCTGATGTTGAGATTTTCACCATGCTTGCTAATTACACTTTTAAGGGTGGGACTCCTAAGAAACTGGGTGATCCCGGAGTGCCCACTATACCTTGATCCATTAAAGGAAATTATGTTAGAACTGCTTTATGTGATCTTGGAGCCGGTGCTAGTGTTATGCCTCTCTCTTTATATCGTAGACTTGAATTGGATAAGTTGAAACCTACTGAAATATCTTTGCAAATGTCCGACAAGTCAACTGCTTTACCTATTGCCATTTGCGAGGATGTGCCTATCGTGGCTGCGAACGTTACTATCTTAACAGACTTTGTTATTCTTGATATTCCCGAGGATGATGCCATGGCGGTCATCCTTGGAAGACCCTTTTTAAACACTGCAGGGGCTGTTATTGATTGCACCAAAGGCAATGTCACTTTCCATGTTAATGGTAATGAGCACACGGTACACTTTCATAAGAAACAATATTGAGTTCATTGCATTAATGCTATTGAAAAATCTTCATCAATTATTATTGGAAGCTTTGAATGCCCTATTCCTACTGTCAAGATGAAATATGATATACTTATTGGGGATATGCACATCCCCATTGAGGTAACCTAGTGATTATTCAAAAATTCTCCGGTTTTATGTGATTCGAAAAAAGTTTGTCAAGGAGACTTGATCAACCTCATTGATGAATTTCTTTTGATGACCATGAGATGGATGAATCTAGAAGTCACAACCTTCTGTTCCCAACTTTTACTTTTTGTTAATTAGTTGAAAAATAATAATTTTAGCATTATTTTCCTGTTTTTTGCTTTTTTAGTTCAATAAAAAAGTGACATGAAAACAAAATTTCTCCAGATGCCCTGAAATTCAAGTATGATTTTTTCTGGAATATTTAAGAATTTCTAAGATAGATAACTTGTCACGGGGGTGCACTAGTGGGCCACGAGCCCAGGAGGCGCGCCCACCCCCTTGGGCACGCCTGGCAGGCTCGTGGGTCCCACGTGGCCCCCCTCCACTTATTCCAGCACCCATCTCCTTCGTCTACCTCCAGAAAAAATCATTCCACAGCTCAAACCCGTGTTCTTGCTCATTTTGCTGCATTTTTCGATCTCCTTGTTTAAAGCCCCATTCACCAAACTATTTTGGGGAATTGTTCCTTGGTATGTGACTCCTCCATTGGTCCAATTAGTTTTTGTTCTAGTGCTTTGTTCATTGCATATTATTGCTGCCTTGGTGACCCTGTTCTTGAGCTTTCCATGTTAATTTTAGTTGGTCCCAACTAGTTTTGATGCATGATATGGCCTATAGGAACTTGTAGGAATAGTTGCTATGAGTTTTGTTAAGCCTTGTTCACTTTTATTTTGAGTCACTAAAAATTTCTGAAATTTTCAAAGAAAGAAAAAGGAAAAGATGAGGAGGTTCCTAAGAGGGTCTTCGAGCCGTGACCCGAAGGAAGATGAAAATGAGAAGAAGAAACCCAAGTATCCGGTCCCCCGAGTCGCAGAAGTTCGAGAATGCGAGTGGCCAAGCGACGTGTTCTTACACGCCGCTGGTCTTTATCAGGATTTTTATTACTTGGTGGAGAACGCATGCCTTACCGCATTTGTCAAAGATAAGTGTCCACAATACCTCCTCCTCACTAATACTTTCATGCAAAGCTTTAATTTTTATCCCAGGAAGAGCCCTGCTATGGTTGATTTCAAGTTATATGATATCCCCCAGCGCATGTCACTTCAGGATTTTTGCAATGTTTGCAATTTACCTTTATGTTGGGATATTAATGAACCTCGTCCATGGGACTTGGAGGATTTCATTGATACTATTGCGGTAGCAGAGGAGAGAGGAGTGTCTGGCGCTAGAGTTGCTAGTGTACATTTTCCCGTGCTTCGATATCTCTCATTATTAGTGGGAAAATGTTTGATTGGCCGTGGGAAAGATGGGGCTCTTAGCTCCCCAGATATTGCGGTTTTGCACGAAGCTCTTTATAATGATAAAACTTATAGCTTGGGCGCTATAGTTGCTCAACGGTTGAACACGAACCGTACCAAAGGCGCTGCTTATGGAGGTATCTATGCTACCCGTCTTGGTAAACATTTTGAGATACCTATTAGACTGTACGAGGAATAAGAGATGCTTCTTCTTGAGAGATATTTAGATTATGATAGCATGGTTCGCCATGATTTTCTTGATAAGGATAATGATAAGAGAATGATTTATAACTTGGTATTTAGCCAGGGTACTCGTGAGACTATTACTTTGCCTGCTCCTTCTTTGTTCAACCTTCATCTAGGCAAGTACATTATTATGCCCTCGGACATCTACGCATATTGGGGCATAGCGCCACCACAGGCGCCCATGCCCGAGCCACCAATCGAGTACCAGATGCCAGTTATCAGTGGGAGCCACAGGAGCTCACCAAGCAGTGGCACCCTTAGTACACTCCACAGTACCCCGGAGACGGTTATTTCCCTCCTTGGGAGTAGACCAACTTAGGCCAAAAGCCTAAGCTTGGGGGAGTACGTGTTTCTCACCAACTTTTTATTCATGCTCACACATTCACTTTGATAGTCGGTGTTCACACTCTTCCATTGTATCATCCATGCTAATGTATTTCTTTTTCTTGCTTCCTTCTCGTGTGTTTGTTTAAAAATGAGAAAAAAAATTAGTTGTAAGTTTAATTTCCAGCATGCTTAGTGGTAATTAAAAAGAAAACCCAAAAAGATTTCCCGTTCTTCTTTTGCTTGTTAGGAGCTTTCCCGTGTAAATAGTTTTCTTTTTCTTTGGGTCAAGGTAGAAGACCATGATTAAAATGATTAGTGGCTCTCATATGCATTATTGTTTATTCGTCAAAGAGCCCGTATTACTTTGTCTTCTCCTCTGAGTTTGCTTGTAGATTCCAGCTTAGTCCAATGCACGAACACTCTTATTATTATTCACATCATTCGGTCGTGCAAGTGAATGGCAATAATGACAATATATGATGAAGTGTATGAGCCTGGAAAAGATGGTATGAACTCGACCTATTTTGTTTTTGTAAATACGACTAGCTCATCGTTCCTAATTCAACATTGTTATGAGAGAAACATGTTTACAATGACAACTTAGAGATCATAGTTTCTGATGCCATGCTTAATTAGCTAGGAGCTTATAATGGTTTGTCTTGGACGCCAACATGAATTACAAGATGATTATGATGTAGTATGATAGGATGGTATCCTGCTTTGAATGATTCAAGTGGTTTGACTTGGCACATGTTCACGCATGTAGTTGAAACAAAATCAACATAGCCTCTACGATATTCATGTTTATGGTGATTTATATCCTACTCATGCTTGCACTCAACATTGGTTAATTTCAATGCATATCGATGACTGTTGTTGCTCTGTAGTTGGTTGCTTCCCAGTCTTTTGCTAGCCTTCACTTGTACTAAGCGGGAATACTTCTTGTGCATCCACTTCCATAAACCCAAAGTTGTTCCATACGAGTCCACCATACCTACCTATATGCGGTTTCTACCTGCCGTTCCAAGTAAATTTGCATGTGCCACTCTCTAAATCTTCAAATAATAATCTGTTTTGTATGCCCGAACCGCTCATGTGGTGACAAGGGGCGATCAGTATCTTCCATGCTAGGCGTGTTATCCTCGATACGTGTTTATTCACTATCACTCACGAGAAAGGGGCCGGTAATCGGAATGCCCAGTTCCATGCTCAAATCAAAAATATAATTGCAAACAAAACTCCCCCTGGATTGTTGTTGCTATGGACGGCAACCGAGGATTCGGCTAGTCGTGGAGTGTCATTGATCGGTGGTGGGGGAGTCAAAACTTTACTGTTCTGTTTGGGAACTACCTATAATATGTGTAGCATGGAAGATGGTGAAAACTCTTGGTCAATGCGTTGACAATGAAAGCATGCCACCCAAAATTATTTATCTCTGTTTTAAAAGTTTGAGCTCTGGCACCTCTCCAAATCAATGCTTCCCTCTGCGAAGGGCCTATCTATTTAAGTTTCTGTTGAGTCATCCTCTTCTTACTAAAAAGCACCAGTAAGAGAGCACCTCCGTCATTTTTATGCTTTGCTATTAATTGATATTGAGTATGACTGTGGCTGGATTTTCTTTGCCATGAATCACGATGTTCAGTCGACCCTTGGTCTTTGAAGGTGCTCTACATTTATGTTTTGCGGTCTGATCATATTGTATCATGATTGTTTTGATTGAAGTGTTCACATTTGAAACTTATTATTATTGCTCGCTAGTTGATTATGCCATTGATATGAGCAAACCATGATACCTAAATGTTATTCCTTATGTGGTTAGCTTATGATCTTGCTGAAAATCCGAATATGAGTTAGACATAATTACAACAACAAGATCAAACAGAGTTCGTAGAAGTTTTTATTTTGTCTCTTTCAGTTTGTCAACTGAATTGCTTGAGGACAAGCAAGGCTTTAAGCTTGGGGGAGTTGATACGTCTCCATCGTATCTACTTTTCCAAACTCTTTTGCCCTTGTTTTGGACTCTAATTTGCATGATTTGAATGGAACTAACCCGGATTGACGCTGTTTTCAGCAGAATTGCCATGGGGTTGTTTTTGTGCAGAAATAAAAGTTCTCGGAATAACCTGGAAACTTACGAGGATTTTTTGTGGAATATATAAAAAATACTGGCGCAAGAATTACCCGAAGACACGGAGCCCGGGGCCCACGAGCCCAGGAGGCCCGCCCCCCTAGGGCGTGCCTGACAGCCTCGTGAGGGCCACGTGCCTCCGCAGCCTCCAACTCCAACTCTATATATTCTCTCGCCCAGAAAAAATCAGGAGAGAAGAGTTCGTCGCGTTTCACGATATGGAGCCGCCGCCATCCCCTGTTCTTCCTCGGGAGGGCAGATCTGGAGTCCGTTCTGGGCTCCGGAGAGGGGAAATTGACGTCGTCGTCATCATCAACCATCCTCCATCGCCAATTCCATGACGCTCTCCGTTCATGAGTAATCTCATCGTAGGCTTGCTGGACGGTGATGGGTTGGATGAGATCTATCATTTAATCGAGTTAGTTTTGATGGGGTTTGATCCCTAGTATCCACTATGTTCTAAGATTGATGTTGCTACTACTTTGCTATGCTTAATGCTTGTCACTAGGGCCCGAGTGCCATGATTTCAGATCTGAACCTATTATGTTTTCATCAATATATTTGTGTTCTTGATCCTATCTTGCAAGTCGTAGTCACCTACTATGTGTTATCACCCAGCAACCCCGGAGTGACAATAGACGGCACCACTCCCGGAGATGACCATAGTATGAGGAGTTCATGTATTCACTATGTGCTAATGCTTTGTTCCTGTTCTCTATTAAAAGGAGACCTTAATATCCCTTAGTTTCCATTAGGACCCCGTTGCCATGGGAGGGATGGATAAAATATGTCATGCAAGTTCTTTTCCATAAGCACGTATGACTAAATACGAAATACATGCCTACATTACATTGATGAACTGGAGCTAGTTACATATCACCCTATGTTATAAGTGTTACATGATGAATGTCATCCGACATAATTATCCATCACCATCCAATGCCTATGAGCTTTTCCTATACTGGTCCTTGCTAAGTTACTTTACCACTACTGCTGTCACACTTGCTATACAAATTACTACTGCTACTGTTACCACCGCTGCCGTTACCATCATACGAATTTGCTTCTAAAACTTTGCTGCAGATACTAAGTCTTTCAGGTGTGGTTGAATGGACAACTCAACTGCTAATACTCGAGAGTATTCTTTGGCTCCCCTTGTCTCGAATCAATAAATTTGGGTTGAATACTCTACCCTCGAAAACTGTTGCGATCCCCTATACTTGTGGGTTATTAGGCCCCTCCCGGTAAAACCCCACAACCCATTCGTCACTCCTGGTACTTTATCGGTAATGCCCGAAATCTTTCCGTAAGCCAAATGCAACAATGCTATATATCAATCTTCGTTCCCGGACCAATCCGGAGGCACTCGTGACATCCGGGATCTCATCTGGGACTCCGAACAACATTCGGTTACCAACATCAATAATACAACTATACTGAAAACGTCACTGAACCTTAAGTGTGGAGACCCTACGGGTTCGAGAACTATGCAGACATGACCGAGACACTCTCCGGTCAATATCGAGTAGCGGGACCTGGACATCCATATTGGATCCTACATATTCTACGAAGATTTTATCGGTTGAACCTCTATGCAAGGATTCACACAATCCCGTATATCATTTCCTTTGTCCTTCGGTATGTTACTTGCCCGAGATTTGATCGTCTGTATCACCATACCTATTTCAACCTCGTTCCCGGCAAGTCTCTTAATTTAATAGTTTCTTCATACAAGATCGCGTGGCTAACTATTTAGTCACATTACTTGCAAGGCTTGTTTGTGATGTTATATTACCGAGTGGGCCCTCAGATACCTCTTTGTCACACGGAGTAACTAAACCCAGTCTTGGTCCATGCTAACTCAACAAACACCTTCGGAGATGCCTCTAGAGTACCTTTATAGTCACCCAGTAACGTTGCGACGTTTGATACACACAAGGCATCCCTCCGGTGTCAGTGAGTTACATGATCTCATGGTCATAGGAATGTATACTTGACATGCAAAAAACAATAGCAACAAAATGACATGATCACATGCTATGTTTATAGTTTGGGTATTGTCCATCACATCATTCTCCTAACTAGGGACATTGTTTTGTCTATGGCTAGGAAACCTTAACCATCATTGACCAACATGCTAGTCAACTAGAGGCTTACTAGGGACATTGTTTTGTCTATATATCCACACATGCATTTATGTTTCCATTCAATACAATTATAGCAATGGCACTAGTGTTGTCACAGAACAGATTGATTGGGTCCAGCGCACTTGGCACTACTCCAAGATCTGGCATGAACTACTTCATCCATGCACCCTCCTTGGCCTCCTCTGAGCTACGACACTTTGCTTGGAACGACACCAGCTTACCACACCCCCGTTAAGAATAAATACGTATCCGGTTTGAAACTTAGAGTCATCCTGATCAGTGTCAAAGCTTGCATCGACGTAACCCTTTACGACGAGCTCTTCGTCACTGCCATAAACGAGAAACATTTCCTTAGTCTTTTTCAGGTACTTCAGAATATTTTTGACCGCCGCCCAGTGTTCCACTCCTGGATCACTTTGGAACCTTCCTGTCATACTTATGGCCAGGCTGACATCCGGTCTTGTGCACAACACTGCATAGATGATAGACGCTATGGTTGAAGCATAGGGGACGACACTCATATTTTCTCTATCTTCTCCAATTATAGGACATTGAGTCTTACTCAACTTTATACGTTGTAACCCTTCTTGGAATGTTCCATTTTGAACTTCTTCAAAACGTTATCAAGGTATGTGCTTTGTCAAAGAGCTATTAGGCGCATTGTCCTATTTCTATAGATCTTTATGCCCAACATGTAAGCATCTTCTCCTAGGTCCTTCATTGAAAAACATTTATTCAAGTAATCCTTTACGCTTTCTAGAAACTCTACATTGTTTCCAATCAGCAATATGTCATCCACATATAATATTAGAAATGCTATAGAGATCCCACTCACTTTCTTGTAAATACAAGATTTTCCAAAAACTTGTATAAACCCAAACGCCTTGATCACCTCATCAAAGCACTGATTCCAACTCTGAGATGCTTGCACCAGTCCATAAATGGATCGCTGGAGCTTGCACACTTTGAGAGCATTCTCTGGATCGACAAAACCTTCGGGTTGCATCATATACAACTCTTCCGTAAGAAACCCGTTAGGGAATGCCATTTTGACATCCATGTGCCAGATTTCATAATCGAAAAATGCAGCTATAGCTAACATGATTTGGACGGATTTAGGCATCGCTATGGATGAGAATGTCTCATCGTAGTCAACTCCTTGAACTTGTGAAAAACCCTTTGCCACAAGTCAAGCTTTATAAAGGTCACATTACCGTCCGCGTCCGTCTTCTTCTTAAAGATCCATGCGTTCTAAATAGCCTTGCGACCTTTAGGTAATGCTTCCAAAGTCCATAGTTTGTTTTCATACATAGATCCTATCTCGGATTTCATGGCTTCTAACCATCTGTTGGAATCTAGGCCAACCATTGCTTCTACATAACTCGTGGGCTCATTGTTGTCCAAAA